>NC_053454.1:23756253-24956253 GCF_015227805.2 Hirundo rustica
TCTCTTCAGACCCTAAATCTTGCTATACAATGCAGAAGGTTTTTTATTGAAAACAAACAACTGAAATGGCTCATTAGGACCGTTAGCCCAGAACCCTGCCTGCCAGGTTCATTGCTTACAGTCAAGATCAGAGGTATAATGCAATTATGTGGCTGCGTACTGTGAGGCATCTCAGGAAAATATATCTGATCATAAGCCTGTTTTTCTCTGGTAAAAAGAGCTTGTGGACAGCTTGATGGCAGGATATGGCTGGTCTTTGTGTGTGGCGATAGCCAGACTGATGGCAAGAATTAAAGACAAAACACTGCAATCGCCTGTGATTTTATTTAGTTTTGAGTAACATTTTGAGCAATTTTTATATCTAGGGGGCCCAGACTTGTTCAATTTTTACAGTGCTCATTGGCAGGGTTTTGGTCCATTCGAAGGGATGGATGTTATTTTGGGGGAAAATATGTACCTGGGACCGCTCCTAATAAGTAGTCCTGGCAGGCTATATAGGTGGGGTTTGTGTATTTCATCCATATGCCCAGAAAAATGTCCCAGGCCAATTTTATTTCTTATGTTGACAGCTATTTTCTCATAGTATATTTTATAAATAGCTGAAAAATGAAGGTTTTTTTTTTTTTTTTTTTTTTTTCTTATCTGATTGTTTAATTTTGAGGGAATCTTGAAAGGCTATTAGGTAAAAGTGTTGGACCAAGTAATTTCCTGCTTTGCAGTAAAACATTCAGGAGGAACTAATTCCATTCTGACTGAATCAGAGTTTAGAATATGAATAAGTATTCATTTGGTTACAGCTTTTGAAAAAAAAAAAAAAATCATGCAACAGAAAGATCTTTAATTAGCACACCAGCTACTAAATTATCAAAGCAATTTTGATCTCCAACAAGAATTTCCTTGCTGGGAAATTTCTTTCAAAACCTACAGGAACTGCACAGAATTGATAGCATTGATCTTCCCAGTTAAAATGTTCCATCAATAAAGCCACTCTGAGCCTCATGCATGGTATGGACATGGAAAAAAAAGATCAGAATACAGCATTTCTGTTATCTCTACAGCTTCTTAGTGTTAGTAATGGGCAAGAGCCATGTTTGCTCAGGATAAGTCAGAAGGTGCCTGTGTACCAGTGTCTCAGTGACAACTCTCATAGGATAGGTAATCAGTACTGCTAAAGTTAAAAAGGCCAGGCAGTATGACTGACTCCAAATGACCAAAGAATATTTGTCTACATTGGCTTTTGTCTCCTTTACAGATTGTCTTTGAAGAAAATTTATGGAAGTAATCTAAAGCAGAACAAGGACCAAAGGAAGAACTGGTAATGTGGTCAGTCTATCACAACTGCTCAAATTCACTTTCTGAATCTTTCTTATTAAACAGTTTAAATGCCCTCTGCATCACCCTGACTCCCCTGGATTTCTGATGCAATGAGAAATGATGCTGTGGATTCATCACATGAATCTTTAAAAATTCTCATTCATACTTTCTCTGCTGGTCCAAGGTGCACAGAGTATCTTCAGCATCATCTCATCTAGGGACTGCCGGATGACTCTGTGGGCTGGATTGCAGAGAGGGGCCAGGAGTCCAAACTTCCTGAAACAGATAGGAAAAGCATCTTAGCAGATAGGTCTTTAACACTGCCATCATATTCTGTAAGGATATCCTTCAGCAGCCTTATAGCAGTTATTAGACTAAGGAATAGGGTTTCTATAATTTCTCACTTAATGATTTACAATTGAACCTCCCCATACATGGGTTCTTGTGGTAGTATAATCTGTAACCTAAACTATATTTCAACTAGAAAAATATTTGTCTTTTCTAGTTACTTTTACTTTTAGATTGATAAACACACTGAATTGTGTGGAGACTTTGTTACCTGGACAAATATTTACAAGGAACAAGTAGGAAACCACTAAGTTGATTTTCACTCCTGGTTTTAAAACCAGTAGTCTAAGCAAAGATCAAGTAAACTGTTTGGTATTAGCCTTAAAAATTTTATTCTTCATAAAATAAAGTTCTACTTCGATACCAGGTGTTAATGCCTTTATTCAAATTGATCTCAGCTGATAGCATTATTGAAAAAGCTTTCAGCAGCTGATAGAAATTGAAACACTGTCTCTATTCATGTATAACTAATACATACGGTAGACATAATTTAAAGTATTTCTCAAACTAGTTGGCTTGATACTCAGCATTCAAATAGGAAAGAAAAACTATTCACACTGATCTCCAGAGCAGAGCAAAATCAGATGACTCGTGACTGAACAAGCTAGGTTCATGAAAACAATCTCTGAATATTAAGGGTTGAATATAAAGAATGCATAGAACAGATCAAATCCAGAATGCAATACTGTATTTCTATTCACTGGATATCAATGTGCCCCTTTTATTGGTCTTGCAGAATCTGAGGAAGTCATGATTAGATGGCATGAGTGTCCCATTTTCAGAAGAATAGATAAATAGCATGAAAGTTCTCTTATGACTTTAAGAAGAAATTCCCCCCACACTATTTCTGGTCCCTAGTAAACTTTGCTGTTCTTTGAGAAATACCATTCCTACAAGATATCATGCAATTCTACATCTGCAAATGCCAGAAATACTGGGATGCCAACACCACTGAAAAAGTCCTTCAATATATAAAATATGTCTCCTAACTATCCTTCTTGTAATAAATATTATTCACTATTCATTTCTAGTGACCTTTTTAGCAGTGTTAGATTGTTTTATACTTTAAACAAGAAGAATCTTAGTGTGAGGATCTCCAGTGAAATTTTACAAGATAATTATACAATAAATGATGAACGTACTATTTGTAGTCATCATTGTTCTGTGTTCCACTACTTTTGTAATCACTACCTCTAAAGGCCTCAAATGAGGCTATTGAGACTCCGTTGAATGCCACACTTGCTCAGATTAAAAGAAATCTTGGTGTTTTTCATTCCTGGGCTTTTGCAGTCTGAGGCCCTGATTGAAGTAGGTAGGGTCATACCAGCTAAGGTAAATGCATCTCTCAGTGCTTACTGAAAAAGTAAAGATGTACTGGTCTACTTAGTTTTCAAAAACAATGAATAGATATAATCCAGTTTCTAGATAATTAGATGCCTGGATTATCATAAATGACCTTACTTGAAAGGCATGGTTGGAGTTTAATTTTTCAGTACACATAGACTACAATCTGTCAGATCATAATGGTTTAAATCCCCATTAAAATGAACCCCAAGAAAGCTGCAGAAACAGGAAATTTACCCATGTTCATCACCCATCTACTATGTAAGAGTTCTTATTAACTCCAGAATAACAAAATGTATTTCGAAACCAATGGTACCACTGATCTGCTATGTTACTGAGGTTCATTCACTGGAATTTAGCGAGAGGAGGACTTGAATTGCATCTGATATGATGTTGTTATCACAACAGAATCAATTGTGAGGTTTTCCAGCCCTGACAGGGACATAATGAAAACAGATCTGTCTTCTGGCCCTGCTATCCCTTGTTGAGCAAGATAGCGCATCTTCAGAAAAGATGTGAAAACCCAGCTTATTCTTTTGGCATAAAATAATATATTAGACCGCTAACCATGCCTTTCCCTTTACCTGCTGTTTGGTCTTCCATTCTTATTTTTATTAGTTTTGCAGCATTTCATCTCTTCTCTAGGCCATGTACTAGTACACAGGAAATCTCCCTGATGGGAGGATATAAAAGATATTTGTGTCCTCATGATAGTCATGTCCAAGTAAAGAGGACAACAATATATTTATTTTCTTATGCTGATTTTTTTCATGTATCACAAGGCTATTTTAAATTATATTCTAATTAAAGGTAAAAACACTTTAGGAATAGAAATGTACTAACCTGATGATTCACTCATAATTTTAACATTAATCAAAAGTCACAAATCTCTAAATTCTTTTTTTTTTTTTTTTTGACTCATCCATGTTTTACTTCTGAATTATTATTTTCCATTTCTATTGCTACACGGTAAATCCTCTGATAAACATATGTAAAGCCAAGACAAATAAATATTTGATTGACACAAGTTTTATTCTGTCGCATGAGCTGATGCTTACAGATGAACATAATTAAATTTTATGGTTTATGCCTGAGGCACCTCTGGTACAAAACTGTTGTAAGATACCGATCATAGTTAAAAGTTAGAAGCGTACTCTGCCACTATGGCATGGTAAGGTTATCAAACTAGCAAATGTTATCACTATTCATATTTTTTTCTGGAAAAACATCTTTAGTTGTTTTTTTTGAGCTGAGGTTTTCATAGAAACAGACACACTAGAGAACATTCTTGAGGAAGCAGATTCTGTGAGCAGTCAGACCTTTTATGGTCACCATGTTTTGAGCTCTGACAGCATCCTTATCTGAGTCATGGGCAACTCCACCATGTTAATTGAATGACATTTGGTGTCCTGTCCATGTCACATCTCTGTTGGCAATTTCAAGAGGACAAGGTCTGTGACCTGCTCTCTGTCCATATTTCAGGCTGTTAGCTCACCAGTACCTCAGGTCCAAAGCAGGTCCATGTGATACTGAGGAGAAGCTGATCTTGGGAGTATAGCTGATAAATGAGGTTCTGACTTTCTTGGTGCCCAAAAGATATCCAAAAGGAAGCCAATAACTGGAAACTCAGTGAAGTTTGAGAGACTGATGTTTGGAAATTCAGATGAAAGTCAAGGTTTTACCTTGTGTTTGGAGACAGCATTGACAGACTGTTCTCATGCCTTGTGACTTGTGTTTCAGAACTTCTAAGAGAATTTTGTTTCCAGCTTGAAAGCAGGGTGCAAATTTTAGGGACATTTTAATTGTTTGACTATGGAATCCATTATGGCATCTCATTTTAGTCACAGAACTTCAGAAATGCTTTTTTACAGATATCTTGCAAAATTGTTTTCTCTCAGAAATTGCAGAATTGAAACATTTCTGAGATTATTAAAATAAAATCAAAAAAGAATAAATATGCATGATGGAGAAACACGTCTGCTTTGAAAAATTATAATTATTTAGAGTTTTAGTGTGGTAGCACCAGCAGCAGCAGGTCTCAAAGGATGCACGAACCACTGAAATCCTCTTCATTTGGTGGGTTTGTTCATAGTATACTTTAAAACAAAACAGTAAAACCAATCACATCTGATGCTGTTTCACACCTCCCAGTGAATGGGTGCAAATAACTCAAACTCTCTATGGATGATTCAAAAACCTTTTTCTGAGCATCCCAGAAGGAATCATCTGGGTTTTCAAGCTGTATAAATTTACTAAACTTAATTTTAAGAGTATTTAGATGGTTTAATTTCACTGTTTTCACTGTAAGGTTCTTATAGATTCTTCTTGTTTCTACTTTAAATATACATGATTAGCAATTTGTTTATTTATTTTTATATCAGCTTCAATCTAACTAATTGCATGCTTGTCCAGCTATTGCCTAATACAGAGTAATTATCTTGTACTGTCCTCTCATAAAATCTGCTACGCCTTTGAAGAATACAAATCTTTATAATCTGTTTCAGTTCCTTATTTTTTAACTTTTATCACTAGCCTACACTCCCTACACTCCTGGCCATTTTAAGAGACTGGGGAAGGGATTACAGACATTCTGCTGTAGCATTTATAATTTTTTCTTTTCTTATTTTACTTTTTACTTGAATTTCTCTGAATGGATGACCTTACTAGTAACTTACTTAATTTATGGATGGATATTCTTGTAAAATATAAAAAGCTTAGAGAAATACCTTTTGTTTATTCAATTCATTATGTCAGCTTGCAATTGTTTAGTCCAGTGCTATTTTTAACAAGTAGATATAATAGAATTTTTTTATTTCCAAACCCAAGATTGGTGTAGCAGTTCAGCTTTTTGATGCAGTATTGGTGAGGAAGTTTGTGAGCTGTAGCACTTCAGAATAGCTGCAATGTATGCATACAAATAATCTGTATTCCTGTGCCTGTATCTTAGAAATCAACACTTCTCATAATGATAGAATTCATTAAAACATTTATTCTGTTACTAACCTTCACTGTTATTCATCACTTTAATTCCTATGAATCTTTAAGAATCCTTATCTTTAAGTACCTCTTAACAATGTCTGCTACTCCAGGAGGTATTTGCTATTCTGACAATGGTGGGTGTCACACCCACCACTAGTTGCTCCAGTTTCTTCATTTTTGCTGCTTAAGATTTGCACAAAACCCAACAAATATTGATTGGAAGTGATCCCAGGGACTAGGCTGTCCAGCCTTCCCTCTTGAAGTAGGACCACAGCTGAACCTTGAAAATCTTCAAGGATACAGGTTCACATCCTGCTGCATGTAAATTCTTCTCTCATTTCTTATTGTTCATCTCTCATTGGTCGAGCACATTCCTGTCACTAAGCCCGCTACAGCTTTCTTCTTACAATTCAACCTTCTCCAGACTGCTGTTTCTTTAGCTATCTTAATACCTCTATTTCTCTGGGTTTGGGGTATTTTTTTTTTAATTGTGCTAAAATTAGTATACAAATTAAAATTTTGCCTTTTCATCTTCTCCCATTTTCTTTTTTTTTTTTTTCCATATTGTCAGTATTAATCCTAGAATGCCGCTCAAAATCCTTATCACGAATTACTCCTAGTGGCCAAAAATCTTCCTGTTTCCCACCTGACTCATCATGAATTTATTTGCTAAGGATATTTTCGCATAGCTTCTGCCTCCCTAGTGGGCTGACAGAGGAATTTTACTGAGAATTGTCTGGGTTTCTTTTCCTTTAAGCATCTTCCCTGGGATATTATCCATACAGTCACTGAATTTTGTCACATTGGGTGAATTTCCAGAACTTTTTTCCAGCTTCTGTCAGAATAATTTTAAATATTACATCTGCACATTGTTTCTTGTTTCAGATAAATGACTCTGAAGTAATCACATTATGAGCTTGCCAGAATGTTTAATATTTCAAGGTTTTTAATAAAACCCCTCTTCCTAATGTGATCTGTGACAATTAAAGCAAACATGCCATTTGAGAACTATTTGTAGTGGTCTTGGGCCAACTGCAATGTAAAGCAAACTTAAAGAATATATATTTTTTAAGCTCAGTTTTATCTTTTGGTTAGGAGAATTTGTTTACTTTTCAGAACTGTGCAACAGATTGAAATTCCTATCAGGAAGAATAAATAATATAACTCATCAAAAGTCCCATTAAACCTCAGTGAAGAAGCTAAGAGTGAGTGTACTGTTTTCTATAGCCATATCCTGAATTCCTTGTGTTGCTCTTCCCAAGTCACTGACTGATAATACACTGACTATTAAATTTCAGAAGCTGCCATACATATCAATAATCTTGCTGTGTTTTTAACTCTTCATTTCACTTGTGACCCTCTCTAGATTGCTTACAATTTACCTTGTGTAAATGTCAAATATCTCCCTTGAACCTGAACCTCCCTGTATTTTACCTTCCTAATAAAGTAATTACTACTGTCTCTATATAAACAAGCAAAGATCACTAAAGAAGAAGTGTTAGACAGGTCATTTCTGCAAAAGTCACAGTATGGAATTCAATAAAAAGTTACAAGCCTCAAAGGCTATCCTTCTGTTACCAGTCACCCTGGTCAATATATAAATCAGAAGCTTTGTGGCTGAGCAAGAAACTTTTCCTTGACTTATCAAGTAGACCATCTGACTAATTGGTATCCTTGAGGATTTTTATATCTCAGTAAGAACATTTTCTGGGCTATGGACAGCTTGATTTCATTCAATTTCATTCCACTTCAGCACATGATTAAATCAGATTTAAATGGATGGGCTTTACTTATGAGTGTTTGGAAGGACAAATCTAATTAATCTGATTGTCTTTCCATGTATTCTTTATCTTTTCTAAGTTTTAAGCTGTTATTGATTATCAGTGGCTACAAAAACCAGTTGGATAAAATATGCATATACCTTTTTCCAGCAGTGATTATAAACTTAAATTAATCTAACTAATTTATATATAATAAAATAAAAAATAGAGGGAATAATTTTATAAACTGGAACACTTGCCTGCTATGTCTGAAATTGAATATGCTGTGAATGAATAAAAATATTCCCACCTCCAAAATACATAAAATGTCTGTGGAACATGTCAGTGGACATGTCAGTCGACTGTGCTTAAAATTTAATATCCAATATCAAATGCTAAAAATACTTCCATATATTCTTATTATCATACCAATTCCCTATACAGTTTTCTGTGACTGAATTTCTGAATGGGATCTCATGAAGAATGTGGAAAGTTATTAATTTCTGAGTTTATCTGTACTGCAAATTGCTTTTGAAAGTTCAGCACCTAGAGTATGTATTAAAAGATCAAGAACAATTTATGCAATATAATAAATGAGATCACTCAAACCTACCGGAAAACATACCGGATTGTGTAAAAAACTGTCCAAAATCTAAAGGTTTTCTCTGAAGCCTTCTCTAATTTTAATAAGGTTTTCTATACATACACGTGTGTACTTTTACTGCACAGGACATTTATAATGATGGAAAAGAGTGCAGATGATGCAGACAGACGTGATCAAAGATCTAAAGATGCTTGTAAATGAAACCAGAGGCAGCTTCGTGGGTGCAGAGAACAAAAAATGTGTAGCCACTGCATTTGTAGTAGTTGTGTGAGGAAAGTTTTGTGCGAATGGGATGGGATTCCCAACATACTGGCTGGTACACTTATGTCAAAATAAGTCTTTGGTGTGTGTCACCTTCAGATAAATGCAAAAAATTTCTTGGTGGTTCATTTTTATTCAGTTTATACAGCTTACAATCCTAATTATTTATCTTTGAACTTCTGCTTGCACTGAATGAGTGGCAGAATGTTGTAATAATATCTCTGCTGAAGAAGACCACAGATTATAGTTTTTAGTTATTAGTGCAGAACCATGTTAAGTGTTACTGTCATCAATCTTTATGGTGTTTTGCTCAGTATTTTAAAATGTGAATATTTCCTTTCACATTTCTCGGCATACATAGAGCTAATATTCTTTGCATTGTAACCAAACTTATTGAGAAAGGTCACAGGTTTGGGATTTTGTCCTTTGTCCTTTTTCGATTCCCTCATTGTAGCCTGTGATCAGTACGAGACAAGAAAGCCATTTACCAGCAATCGAGTACTGAGTTCAGCATTGATCAATACACTTTCAGATACTTCTCTGAGCTTGCTAGATGATGCTTATCAATCTCTCCTGCTGTTGTAGTTATAATCAAGCACTACAGGTAGTCGAAAGTTTACATCTATAATTCACTATGTTCCTCCATTTGTTGATATGGTCTCTTGCTGTAGATTTCTAAAATCTTCCTAATCTTCCTTTAATTAATTTTTAAAAGAACTTGTCCATCTTTCCTTCCATTCTTAAATTTTTAATATTTTTCATGTTCTTAATGGGTAGGATATTGCAAATAAAATACACTGACAAGGCTGCTGTCTGATTCAATCACATGACAATCCTTGTGCCATACCTTGAACCCTACAAAAGACATATATAAAATTATTATATTTCTTTGTACAATCTTAAGCTTACACTTGCAGCTTCTGCGACATTTATTTTAATAACATAGGGATTTAACAAAGTGCTGAGAGTTATGAAAATGCTGACACAGAAAGCAACTGGAAAAAAATTTGCACATCTGTTTCACACGTCTTCTAAAACCTTTTGATTTCTCTTTTTTCCCTGCTTTGGCACACACTCAGTGATTAAAAGATTAATGCTTCCAGGAAGGGTGAGAAAATGGAAACTCCAGCTGCGAAGGAAAAGGAAGAAGAACATATTTGATATCACTATAGACCATCCAGCAAAAATCACAACGCAGTCTGGGAGAGACAGAAGACTTCTGTTTTGTTTTCTGAAAAATGTAACAGGCATTTACTCAATGTCCTTTATTGTTTCTTGAGATTTGGATAGCCAGCTTGAGATAACCACAAACAAGAACCAAATTGTTCATTAGAACTTTGCATAAAAACTTATTTTATCTTTCCATTATACACTACTGATACACATAATGGAGCTAGTTTGGCTATTAGGAACTGCAGTCCTATCAATCTCGGAGGAATGTTCTATCTTTTATTTGAAATAAATGAAAACAGCATATAGAAGTTAGCAACAGTACCTTCTTTCAAATCAAGAAGGACAAAAGAGATAAATCATTATCTGAACCTCAAGTGCCCCTTGCTGCAAGGTGATGAACACCACCTAAACAATGCGACACCATTGTCTGTCAAAATGATTGAGAACTGACGCTACTGGAAACCACAAAATATTGCCTGCTTGGGATGGTGATGCTACTAAAAAGACAATAAAGAATTCAAATTTAACCCCAAATTTAAAGCAAAATACCAGTTCTATAAAATATTATTATGGCTGTCAAAATGCATTGACAAAGAATTATTGTTTATAAAGTATTTCCATAGTGTCTGTAATGAGGTTCTCACTAATTAATTTGAAACGCCATCAGAGCCCTCTTTGGATATTCAAACTGACTTCAAATTGCCTGTGGAGTTTTGCATTTGATTTCATCTGAAAACACGTAGTGACTAAGACGAAAACTGGCAGTGCTGGCTCTGGAGTTACATATTCCATTTCTACCCATATGCTACTGCTTGTGTGCCTACAAGTAAATTACTAACCTTTTTGACCTAAAGTCTTCATTGAACTTCAACTAATTAATGGTGATGGTGTGAGCATTAGTAAACTTGCACTGCCTCTGGAGAGTCTCAGCCTTTCAGTCTCAGCCTTGCTAAACAAATGTCAAGCATTGCATTCATATTTTAGTACATATAATTCTAAAATGTGTGGCTTATTTTGCAGACATACTAAGGTGCTTTATTTTTTTTACCAGGAGACATCAAATGGATTAGTGGAAGTAGGTGTATACATCTGGGCATAAAAGGTCAAAATATACCCCTTTGCATCCCTAACATTTTAAATTAAGAGCAAGCTGATCCCAGGTATCATTACTGTCAGTAATTCTCTGATAAGTGTATAAATTTTGGGGGGGAAAACATGGAAGTGTTAGTTACAATTTCAGCCATGTCTGTGCTGATTGTGTTGGACTGCCACAGCAGAGAAATGGGACTGTACTGCTAATGAGGTAGATAAGCCCTCAGCAATTACAGCGATGCTCTTGTAAATATTTGAATTACCAATCACCAATGAAAAAAAACGGGTGCCTTGATGGCATGGAAAAATCCTCTTACAACTGTTGGAAACAAAATCATTAATAGCACAGAGATCAATTTCTGCTTCTCCTCTCGGCTCAATCAGTAATGCCATAGCAGAGGAGAATTAGGAAAAGGACAAGCCAATAGCTGACACTTGATTTCTAAAAATGTAATTTAATGCCTTCTTTCAAGGTAAACTAAACAGTACCATGGTCTGAAGTGCTCAACAGAAAAGACTACATCAAACAAGAAGCAACAGCAGGTGCAGAACAAAAGGGAAAAATGAGGAAAACAAGGATTGGTATGAAGAAAAAGGGGACTAGTTGCAAAGGGTAAAGAGGGACATTTCTTATTAAATATTCCAAAGTATGACTTCTTTAATCCATTGACTTTTGGATATAAATAATGGCTTAATATTCTATTTAAATGAAATTAAGGCAAAATTGTGAAAGACAACTTTTACTGTTACGACCATGAGACCAAACCAGGATCTAGAAATGAATGCTTTGCATAAAAGTGCATTGAGTACTTCCTAAATTACAGATGCTAAGAAATGAAAAAGCACTCTTACTAAAGACATGGAGTTGTCATTCTAGGTTCATTTAAGAAATACAAGTAACCTTGAACACTGGACAGTTTTTTTTTCCCCTTGTGACATTGCAGTTAAACATCCAGGGATTTTCATGTTTCAGTTGCATCTAAACAAATTTCTTGGATGTATTAGTATTTAATTTTGAAATATAGTAGTCTGGTAATGGTTCAACTTAAATTTACGGGCTATATTTGATGTCTTTATGTTGGTTTAGCATAAATGTTTGTCAGTCTTTTTATTACATGCCTGAGAACGCCCAGCAGACACACTGAGAGTCCTAATTCTCTACTGCTGTTTAGTAGAGTCTCCTCCTCCACCTGCAGAAAAAATTAATCTCAAAGTAGCAGGTAGTTCTTGTGCCTAATTCTCAGTGACCTAAATGAGAGATTAATGATTGGGAGGGAAATCAGGGAGAAAAAACCTGGCAAATCAGGTTCTGCATCTTCAATTTAAAAGTGTTAACTAGCCTAAGATTGCTTATATTGTTTGTAATTGTTATGGTATTAGAGTTCTTATCAGCTGACTCTTTTGCTCCTTTCTTGTCAATACACTTAATTACATATTCTTTCTGAGTATCTTCCAATCAATCTTCAAGTTTAATCATCAGAAGCCAGAAACGAGGCTGATTGTGGATGTTGATTCCAACATCCTTGGTCACAGGGATATGTCTTTCCTGCTATTAAAGAGTAATTGAATCGAAAGCCTCTGGGAACCATTAGAACCGGGAGCAGACGGCTTGCTGTCCTGAAACCCATGCTGCCAGGAGGGGGAACCTGCTGCACATCCTTCAGAGGAAGGCAGACACGCAACTACATTCTGAAGCCAAAGCAGCCAAAAGTCAAAGGTGTTGGTCACGAGGCCCGCATTTTGTTTTCTTTTGCTTTGATGCCACTTCAGACGAGTTACAGACTTCCAACTGAGAACAGAAGCATGTTTGCATACCTTACCCGGCACAAAACAAACAAACAAACAAACAAACAAACAAACAAACACCAAAACCAAATATATATATATATAAATTAAAGGCAAGGAGAAGATTAATGAAGGGAGGAAGAAACCTTTCCAAGACCTTGCAAATTACATATGCTACGTGTTGGAGAGTGACCAGAAGGCTCCTTCTGCTTTGCGCCATCCTCCTGTCAGGGGTTGCTGATATACCTATATTTGAGTAAAACTCCCTAACTTTATGGTTTGATGATTATTGACCGAAGATTTCAGAAACTTGTTTCAAAACAAGTTTTTTAACGTAATAACACAGGCAGTGTTTAGGCCCTCGTGGCTTTGAAGAGGTGCGTTTTTGGGTCCCCACCCTCCTTTTCACATTACAGGGAACCAATGACACTAAAGCACAGGGACACAACCTTGCACCGTTTTTGTGTGACGCCACCGAGCCACCGGGAACTGCGGAGTATCCGGTGCCGTGAGCCTACGAGTGCCATTCACATTGCTGATGCACAGCTCTGAGCCTCGCAGGCTGCTGCGGAAGCCCAGAGCCCTGGAAATCCAGTCGGCCCTCAGTGAGCAAACACTCCCCAAACTGCGGCCGAAGCGAGCATTAATGTTGTTGCTGTTGCTATCACCACACACAAGTGCCCCCGCACAGACCCTACGGACGGAGCTGAGCACTTGATGTCCGGGCTAGTGTGGACAGCGGGGAAGAGCCCAGCGTCCTGCTCAGCCGAAGCACCGCACCCGCCGCGCTCCGGCCGGGCCATCCCGGGGCTGCCTGCCAGCGCCGTCCCGTGAGGCCGCCCGGCGCCGTCGGGAGCATCCCAGTCACCGCCTACATTGCCCGGCAGCCCCGCGGCCCGCGGGAAGTGGCGTCCGGCCGCATCCGGGAGTGCGGAGCTGCCGGAGCGTGTTCCGTGCCCGGTGCGGAGGTTGCGGTGGGTCGCGGTCGGGTCGAGCCGGGCCGGGAGCGGGAGCTCGGGAGGCGGCGGCTGCGGTCGCCCGCGTCCCACAGACTGAGGCGCTTCTCTCCCCGCAGGTGCGGCCATGGCGGACTCCACGCAGAACGGGCCCATGCCAGGCGGGGCCGGCGGCGGGGCCGTGGTAAGGAGCTGCCGGGCCTGGGGGCCGGGCCGGCCGGGGGCTGCCGGGGGCTGCCGGGCGGCGAGGGGGGGCCCTGCTGGAATGGCAGCGAGGCTGCGGGCTGGGGTGAGCAGCTTTCGCTTTCCGATTGAAAGCGTGCTGTTAGTGGCTCGCCGCTCTTGAAAATGGCCGAATTGAAAGCAATTCAGTGTGGTAGCGTCTGTATTTCACAGAATCGTAGAATATGCTGAGTTGAAAAGGACTCACAAGAATTATCGAGCCCAACTCGTGGCCCTGCACAGGACAGCCCAGTAATCACACTGTGTGCCTGAGAGCATTGTCCAAACACTTGAATTCTGTCAGGCTTGGTGCCACTTCCCTGGGGAGCAAGGGAAGTGGCACCAAGTGCCCAACCACCCTCTGGGTAAAAATCCTTTTCCCGATAATCTAACCTAGCTTTGACTCAGCTTCATGCTATTTCTGCAGTTATATTGTGCAAGTAAGATACAAAACCGTATGAAGATGGTTCTAGGTTTCTGGTCATTTCCATAGACATGCACTAGGAATATAGAGGAAGAGATGAATCTTCAAAAACTGGTGCAAATTTGTAAAAAAGAAATTAACTTTTTCAGGTGGAAGGAAGCTGTTTTGACTCTGATGCACATATAGCCAAAAGCATTTTGTGTTTTATTGGAGCCTTTCTGGCACTTTAGCTATATCAGGACTGAGGAGGGCTGTAGTTAGGGAGAATTCAACAACAGGAGAGGTGCAGGATTACTCTGAAAAGTTTTCTGCTTTTTCAAGGCCAGGAATATGTAAGTCAAAATGATGCCACTTTCCTTGTAATGTAGTTATGCTAAATTTACTTGACCCTATATTTCCACTCCCCCCCAAGAATGGTGGAGATTCAGCCCCAGGTGTGTGCAGTGTATTCTAAAAGAAACCTTGAAGCAAAAGTCAGTCAGGTCTAGAGACCCTACATGATAGCATTTGTGAAGCTGACTGTTTAGTGAGGCATGTTTGGATGGAAAAACTATTTTCTAGAAGTTCTTACCACTGTATTTGATTGCAATGTACAAAGGAGCCTCTTGGTTCTGAGAAAGCCGAGCTATTTTTCTGGCTAGTAACATATGAGCCAAGTATCACAGAACAACAACAAAAAAAGCTTTCTGCTTCAAGCTATAATTTGCTTTATATTTAAGGTTGGAGAAAGACTTGCAATTTAATAAGGTTGGGAAGAATGTTCATTGTCTGCAAGTATTAAGATACCAACTTCTGTTGGGGCTGGTCTTTTTTTTTTTTTTTTTTTTTTTTTTTTTTTTTTTTTTTTTTTTTTTTTTTTTTTTTCCCCTCTCCTTTTCTTTACCAATGTAGCAATTTCTGATGGCTAACAAGTTGGATACAGCAATGTGGATTTCCCGCTTGTTCACAGTTTACTGCTCAGCTTTATTTGTCCTGCCTCTTCTAGGGTATGTACTGTAATATTGTAAAATAGCATTAAAATTTTATAAATCAACTAGATTCCTTTTGAAAAGCATTGTTTTTTCATGTAAGGTAAATTGCTGTTAGTCAGCTTACTTTTTGTAAGAATAGCTTACAAATTATAGGATGGTTTAAAACACTTATAGATGTGTTTGGAAAATGTATTGGACAAATGTAAAGTAGTGATAAATGCACGTTTTTGCGTGTAAATGGAGTATTATATTGAGTTGTCTTAGGCACCTGCAGTAAAATCAGTGTTAAACAGTTTCTGAGTTATTTTTTGGGAATAGTCTTTATGTACAATAATAGAAATAAATACTTCAGATATTGTTCAGTTGTGATGCAATTCTCAAGGGTAGAAGACTGCTGAGCTTGGTTCACATGGTAACATCTCCTCTGATGAATTGCAGGTTGCATGAAGCAGCAAGCTTTTATCAGCGTGCCTTGCTGGCAAATGCTCTGACCAGTGCCCTCCGACTACACCAAAGGCTACCGCACTTCCAGCTCAGCAGGGCATTTCTGGCCCAGGCTTTGCTGGAGGACAGCTGCCATTACCTGTTGTACTCCCTTATCTTTGTGAATTCCTACCCTGTTACAAGTATCCTTTTCTTGTGTCATCCTATTAATGTTTTTAAATATATTGAAAACATGATTCTTTTCATCAGCTTTGCCATGATTTGAATAACTAGCTTGAACTAGTTTGATAGGCTCGCTATTTATAGAACATACTCTATGTAAAATGTGGGAGGCATATGTTGATTGATCCATATTCAGTTTAATCAGCTCTATAATTACTGCACTGCATTCTCTGGCTACCTAGATTTTCTTTTTTTGCGTCTTAAGTTTGGTGGATTTTATGATCAGCCTCCAGTGATATTTGGAGAAGTTGGTAATTTTAGTCTGTTGCCAGTACAGGGTTTATACGTGTCTTCTCACTGTAGCAGACATTCATCATGTAGAGAGATAATTATTCAATAGTAGCTTTCTCAGATAAGTTATTAAACTGATAAAGATTGCAAAATTTGCTCCTGTAGATTGCCAAAGGTGACATGTCAGAGCTGACATTTCTTTACTCTGTACACTTAATGTCCTTCTCTTAAAATCCTTCTGTCAGAGAAATATCTACATTCTTGCTCAGTAAAATTGGAATGACTGGCAACTGCATGTTCTTTGGTAAAGAAATGAATTTTGTAGCATCTTTGAAATATGACTGCATGTATTTAAGAGGTTTTGAGTAGTAAGCTCACTTGTGATTCTGTGCAGAGAGAACTTCAGTAGAAGTTCACTGCTGTCTAGTGGTGTGTGTTACACTTTTGCATACTTGCAGACACCCGTATTTTGAAGTTAAGAAAAATGCATAGCAAAGAGGTGTAAGAAGCAAAAGGAAGAGCTATAAATATAGGTATTAGACTTATACTTACCTTCATCCAGTACAGGTCATTCCAGCCAAACTTTTGCAAAGGGCCATCAAGCTATGACTGGTGTAGTATAACATCATGGAGAAATTAAGCACTTGCACAGCCTGTAATTTTCCTTATGGCTTGCTTCAGTGAGTATTTTTCCGGTTCTGCTATTTTCTTTGCTTCATGCTGCCACATACACAAAGAAGGTTCTTGATGTAAGTATGATTTGTATATGTTACAATTAATACAGTTGGTATTCTTGGGTTTTATAAACAGGTTTAGGTTGCAGCTCTGGTTTGGTTTTCTTTGGCTGCACTAGAGGAATTAGAGTGAAACTGTAGTATGAAATCTCAGCACAGAGAATTTGAGAATACTTTTTTGGGTTGGTTGGGTTTTGTGGTTTGGTTTTTTATTTTTTCCCTTTCTGTGGGATGATATGTTGGAGTTGACACTAATTGTTTTTCTTCAAATGCTTTTCTTTGAAGGAAACAAAATCTGTGGAACAGTTCCACAAAACCTGTGGGACAGTTAAGTTGAAACTTAAGATGTATATTTTCAAGCTAAACCATAGCTTGTGAATTTAATTGTTCTATTTCAGTAGTAAAGTAACAAACTACAGGGTGAGACTAACAAGCAAAGTACTTGCTAGTTGCACTGCCTTGTGCATCTTAACGTAACTTCAGGCTTTGGTGTTCCTAACTGGGCTGTCTTGCTACCATGGGCACTTCCTCCTAGTGGACTGAACAAGGCTCATGGCTGTCTCTGTGCAATTGAACCTAAAATTGGTGGATGACGGAATTGCAACCTCTGATGTTTTTTAAATTGAACTCTGTAAATTATGGACTTCCGAGCCTGCAGTACTTTTCCTTAGGATATTAGTCTCAAAACTGATGAAGTCTTAAAATGTTGAAATGGGTGGTAAAGAGCAGTGGTTTGCTTTCTGTTTTCTCTGTGCTAATGAAGATAGGTCTAACTTTGTTTTCTGTAATCTATGTTTTCTGTAAATCTTTTTTTTCTTCTTTAAAGGCACGAAGTTCAAATAGTTTGCCCTTTTTGAGAAATCTCTTAGAGAAACTGAATGCTAATCAACAGAATATTCTAAAATTCATTGCTTGCAATGAAATTTTCCTGATGCCAGCTACAGTTTTTATGCTCTTCAGGTAAGAATTATGATAAATATTTAAGTAATCAGAAACTTGTTATGCAATACTGCTTTTTGCAAATGTGTTCTCTGTGGATCTTAGTACTCTGTTTTTATGGTTCTGGTTCAACAAGACTTGAACTTCAAATAAAATTTAAGTGATTCTTAGGCTTCTTAAGTTGATGCATCCTGACATCAAAAGGCATTCACTATGATGTAAGTGAGCACCAAAAACCTTCTCTTTCATACTGTGGGTGATGAGTCACATGAGCGTTTTTCAGGCTTGAAACTTGAATTCACCTACATTACTATCAGTACATTGTTCAGTAAGTTTAATTTTGGTTAGTTTAGTAGAATATTAAGATCTTCAGCTTCACTGAATGTGAACTCTTTATATTCGACGATTAGATTCCTGAAATTTAAATGGCAAAGTTTCATTATGCAAAAAATGTGCAAGCAGGAGTAGATTGCATTCTCTCCTATGCTGCTTCTGAGCAGCAGTTACCCTTCTGGGTTGTTTTGTTTTGGTGTGGGGTTTTTTGTGTTTTGTTGTTGGTTTTTTTTTTTTTTTTTTTTTTTTTTTAATTCCGTTTGATTTTGCCTGCTGTTCAGCCTGTTGAAGTCATTATAGGGATCTTGAACATGTTGGAATCCTCCTGAAGTTGTATAGGCATAATGACCTGATAGTCACAGAAGTTTAGGACATTGCCTTTTAATATTTGTAGGGCGAAAGCAGCCTTTGTTCTATACAAGTTGTAGCATAGTGGGAACATTTGTCTTGAGTGGTCTTATAAGTAGTAAAAGAGAGGCTTTACCTTCTTGGGTAGGATATATAATTTATCTATCGTTTGATCTGTCAGCTGAACATTTCAATGCTTCAGCCCTCAAGGATTGCCTTCTATCTGAGACCACCTACCAGCTGACAGATACAACTCTATCCAGTATCTGAAACTTTCAAGTGCTTTGAACTTAGTGTAGCTACCTTTTTTAATCTCTGTGGAGAATGTAGTATGTGAAATGTTGCTACTTGATATGTCATCTGGTAGATACTAAAGCTTTTAAAAGGTCATATACCAAACTCTAAAATAATTTAATTGCTAAAGGCAGCTATTGTGAGATTTTGTTCTTTAAATGTTGTAGCATATTAAATTGTTTATCAACACTGTACAGGTTTCAAGATTTTCTCTTTCATCCGTCCTGTAGCTCGCTTTCACTTTACCTTTTTCTTCTGGGTAAAGATGCCACTAATACTTGAAGGAGTTCTACTTACTGGAACTTCCTTACCATCATGTTTAAATTCAATTTTTAAATAATGTGTTATTTAAAGTGGCTTCAGTTACTAAAACTTAGGGCATTTCTGTGCTTTGCTGTGTATGGTTTGTGTGCAGTGTTTCCACTATCTCGCAGTACAGCCACGTCAAACAGCAGTTTTGTGAAATACCAAAGCCTAATTTCACTGTAACTGAAATAACTGGGTATTAGCTTGGTGTTTAAGTCTCATTACACATCTCTAATTGTCTGCTGTGTGTTCTGAGAAGTTTTGCAGAAGATGCTAGAATGTGGTCTGGATATTCAAAGTGCTGCGATTAGATTGAATGATGTCACTGTAACTGGAATACTTATGTCAGCCAGTTTCTGGGCTTGACCAACAAGTGTTTTCTTGACGTGCCCACCGTAATTTCTGTGACTCTTTGCACACCGCCATAAATGAAGCATGTAAAACCACTTCATAAATATAAATTTGGTACAAGAACAGCACTTCTTCTTCACTGAGCAGTTTTATTCTATAATGTTTCTGCATTTGTAAGGGTATAGTTATGTACTTCTTCTTTTCAGATCTAGATTTTTTTGAACCAGTGTGACCCAAATCTAGCTTTTTATAGTAGTTTGCATGCTTTTCTTAGAAAAATTCCTGGTTTTGGTGTTTTGTTTTGTGTTTTTTGCCTCTAGTAATCTCTACTGACCTATTCTCTTTCAGTGGACAAGGGAGTCTGCTGCAGCCATTCATTTACTATAGGTTTCTTACATTACGTTACTCTTCTCGGCGAAATCCGTACTGTCGGTAAGTACTAAATTGATTTTGGAAGTTAGTGTTTAACTGCACAGTGCTTAGGTATTCAGAAACTTTTCATTCTAAAATAATGCATAACTCATAATACTACCTCTGCAAATGGCAATTGTAGAATACACCTGGATGCTAAATAAACCCCTGGCTGGTTAAAGGTTAGATTTATTTCATGTAAGTGATCAGAAATGTACCACCATTCTTGAAAGGGAGCCTTTAGGACGTGCTTGTGTGATTGAAACTACACTTTGGGAGAAGAAAGCCTTATCAGAGCTATATCCTTATTTTTAGATTCTGGGTACATCTGAGGCTGAGCCCAAATATGAATAGGTGCTTAAAAACTTGTGTAATATTGAGAGAAAAAAACCCCCGTAGATGATCTTAAACATGTTCATTACCTTCTTTAGTTAAATTCATAAATAAGGCTAATTGTATTTGAAATAGAACCTTAATGATTTTGAATGTTGGTCAAGCCCATATTATTGCTTTTGATTTGAAATCATAAATATTCCTATGAGTGTTTTCTCAGGTGAGTGCTTTCTCAGAAGTTTTCTTATGACCATTGCATAGCATAAGATTTTGTGAACATACTTTCCAGTCTGCTCAATCAGAAAATGGCTTACTAGAGTGCCAAGAAAGTGGCTTTGGCTGCCATGATATTCAAAGACAGGTGTGAGAATCATAAGCTTAATTGTCTTCTTTGCCCTATTTTTGTAAGAAATTAATAGTTCCATCCTACTACATATATTTATTTTTAACAACCAAACAACATCTGTGAAGTTGCTTTACTACTTTGGTATCTAAAAATAATTTAAGCTGTGCAATACTAAAATTGACGTTCAGTAGAACTAGCTTATCCAAAGTGTTCTGCTTGCATTTTCGTAGTTTTAAGGGAAGTTGGTGATGGGGGTTTTATTTCTCATGTCTGTGCTCTAATAGTTGCTTCTGCAGTGCAGGGTTCTTCTATATTGCCAAGAAGTAGCAAAAACATAATAGCCTCTGAGCTCCTTACACTATTTGTGATAAAGCGTTATTCTTTTTTCTCTTTTTAATAGTGCTTCTGTAGTCTTTATAGTATTTTTTTTTTTCTTTTGTTTTTGTGCTTGAAGGTGGAGGTTTTCTGTTGTCTCTAGTTCAGTAACTTCCAGCTGAGGATGAATATAGAGCTAGTTAAAATGTTAATATTTAAAAGTCAAGAATTCTGAAGCTCTTGGAAGCAGCATGGAGTTGGTCTAAAGAATTCAACTTAAAATGTGTATGTGATATTGAGAAAAGAAGTGAAAGAAAAATATGTACGTAGATAATGCTTCTGATAAATGCTGTAGGATTTTACATCTCTTTTAAATCTGATTTTTCAGGACTCTCTTCACCGAGCTCAGGATTGTTGTTGAACACTTAATAACGAAGCCCTCGTGCCCTGTTTTTATTAGAAGACTATGCTTCAGCGGCATTTCCTTTATAAGCAGATTGGCACCAACTGTTGCGTAGCCAAATTCAGGCACTCCTGTATTGTGAACATTATGAGCAGCTGGCACTTCTGCTGGTGATTGGAAATTCCTGGTTTTACACTGATCTCACTCCAGGCTGTGTAAAAATACATTTATGCTTTTCTTGGAGATAATATGAAATTTAGCATATCAAAAACAAATACTAGAAACTTAAATTAACCATGCTGTGTTGTTAATTGATGCAAAAATTAGCTGCATCCTACCTAAAATGTGCCCCATCATATAAGTTTGTTGTTTTGTTTTGGTTTTTTTAAATCAAGGATTGTTTGAGATTGATTGAAACTTATTATAGAGAGATCTGTGCTCACTAAGTTTATGTTAGTTGGAACTATAGCTACTTTAGGATGTCTCCAGTGGATAGCAGTTGATACACATACCTATGCAGTACACTTTGGACAGTATTCTTCTGCTTACTAAATGTATCTGTAGAACTATTTTTTCCAATTTACTATACTCAGTGTAGAAATATGGCCCACTTTGAAGTTGAGACAAGGCGGTAAAATCTATCAAGCTGACAGAGATAACACTCCTTTCTGAAGGAGAGGCTATTTTTTATTAATAATACTTAAAAAGAGCTCTTCCATGTTTCTACTTTGTGACATAGTTTTACATTATGCTGTTAGAAGAAATACCAAGACTGATCACAGAAAACTCTGTGCAGTTTTCTTGTCATAACAATTTGTTTTACCAAGCCAAACTGCTGACCTGTAGGATTTTCAGACTAAGATGCAATGCTTAAACTTTTAACCATGTCTCAAAATGAACTAATCAATGTTATTGAAGTAACTTTTGCAGAGTCATTGCAGATTTGTTCTTGTGTCCACACAAGTGTGAGACTGCAGTAATTCAAGCATGTTAGCTTTTTAGAAAATTAATCTGTAGGTAGCTCTTTATAAATTGTTATTCCTGTTTCTGAGGCCCTCATTGTGATAGGAAATTTGCATAAAGAATTGCACCTGTTCAGGCAGCTTCTGAAACAAATGGGTGTAGGATTTCTTGGCATAAACCCATCTAATGACTGATCTGAAGCCAGTGTCATGACTACAGAAGTGAATATTAAATTAAGTGCATAAATTAATTACACTGATTATGCATTCACCCAGCAGCTGAAGGGTAGGTCATGGTAAAATAATACTATCTGTCTGAATGCAAGTTCTTTTCGGAAATTCAAGGCAAAATATTTGCCAAATTTTCTGTAGTTAATGTTAGTATTCTGATTGCATAAAGTTAAAGGCCTTAAACATTGGCCTTTAGTAAATTTCTGTAGCACTGAACTTAACTATTCTTCCATGGTCAGAGAAACCTTATGAGAAAATCTTTCAAAAATAGCTTTGAATTGAAGTATTTTCTTGTAACTATTGAGTTATCTTGTTTGTGATACAGATATCATTCCGACTTTCCAGTTGTATTAGTTTTTAGATCAGAGCCATGTACTTATAAACTTATTTCATTTTTTTTGCTCAACCTCTTGGTACTGATGAACCAGTTGGTAGTTGAATATGATATTCTTTGACTACTTGTCTTGCTCTCTGAATGTGATTAGCTATTTATGGAATACTCGCACACTGCAGAAGCAACTGCATGCAGTTAATGCTCTACAGCTGCTAAAGACTTGCAATGAGATTGATTATGTGTATATCCTGTAATTTGAGGATTTTATAAAAACTAAAATTTCTACTGCAATAAAAGGAGTGTTAAATGTAACTTGCTAGGCTCTTCAGGCTCATTTTCTCTCTTTAACACTACTTACTGATGCTTGAACCTGGAAGCTGAGCAGAATGCTGTCCTGTGTGTATGTGTACATGTTCTTATAGTCCCACTGCTACTTCCGAATTCGGATATAATGTCTTGTGCATTTCTAAATTATCTTACAGGGAATTTTTGCCTTCTAAAGTGCAAAAATTTATGACCCTTTCCTTCAAAATCTAACCCAAGAATAAGCACTTCAACAATGGTATCTAATCAGAGAAAAAGAATTCACACCTACTTACTACTGTTTCAGTTCCTCAGCACGATTCTAGTCCCTCTGTCATGTTGCATGATGTGTTTTTTGAATGGTGACATCAGATTCTCTTCAGCAGTTTGCACCATTGTGATTTAAAAATGAATTTGGTCATCTAAGTTGAACCCCCATACTGGGAGTGGAAGGCAAATAAATCTGTAATTACTGTAAGCAAAATAACATGTTCTGAGAAAATTTTTGTGGTCCGGATGATGTTATGGGTGCATTCTACTGTTCCTTAATTGTATGATGTTACTAAATTAGAGACGAGTCTAAACTGGATCCAACGTAATGCAGCTGTAACTGAAGGATGCTAAGTAGAGATCCAATCAATGATTGCAGGAGAAGGATTAAAAGTGAATGACAATGCTGTGACTAAAGAGTTGGAAGACAGTGCTATGAAGGAGCACTTGCATGTGGATGCTGAACTTACCTCTTTCTATTAAGTCCTGGAAATGGACTGGGAGGAGAAAATTCATAAAAGGGATTGGATTTGGTTTGACCAGTAGCATGTTCTCGGCTTTGTTTGACATATGAGCAGCTTGTGACTTGGTAAAACTTACTTCTCTAACGTGCCGAGAAAACATGGAACAATGTTATAAGAATAATGTTCAAACCAAATAAATAGGGCAACCTACCTGTGCTCTGCATCAACTTTGATTTTTTAATGTACCCTTTTAGCTGCCTAAGTGATAACATTGAGCTTCCTCAATGCTGGCAAAAACATTCTATCCTTGAGCCTGCTTCCTCACCACAGTTTGTGACTGTGTTCTAAAGATTAAATTAAATGTAAAATGCTGGTTGTATCTTGATAGCTCAAGGGTTTGGGGTTTTTTTTGGTGAAGAGAGCTGTATGTTCATGTTGCTGTGCTGTCAACAGCTAGCCGTGATACAGAGGCTGTGACAGAAGTCTGTGATTGTAGAGAAATTTTGCAACTGACCAGAAAGTGCCTGCCAATCCCAAAATGAAGCAGAAGAGTTTTTGTATTACTGAAAGGTTTCCTACCTAATGTGATAACTGTTTCCGCTGGTGTAAATCATACTGCTCATTGCTTTTTGACATCTTAGCTTTTGTAAGTAAAGTGGTGTTGCATTGATTCTGTGGATAGACCAGCCCCTTGCTCTGTACAAGCTTTCTGTAGAAGTGATACTCCATTTTAACACTTGTCTGTTTTCATCTGTAGATAAAGTATCAGGAGCCATTGGGTCTGTTGGAGTAGCTAATGCCAGTTAGGATTTCTAACACACAAAGTAACTCACCAATACATCCATCCTCTCCTTCATTGCCTTTTATTTAATTTTATACATATATTGTCATTTCTGTGCTGTCAGTTTTATGTTTTGCTCCCTTCTTTGATGGGTGTTTAAGTGGAGCAATATCTGTTAATGTTTTAAGGATTTAAATAAAAATCATTATAATTATGAGCCACTATTTCTTCCAGAAGTTTTGGAGCTGCTGACTATGTATGTGATAGTACTGTCCAAACAAATAATGTAGCCAATTATTTTGTACAGTGTGTGTTTGACCATTTTATTGTTAGGCACCTGTATTGCAACACTTGCTGTATAGATGCCATTTTTATTAAGGAAGCTCTTACCCATTTTAAAGACAGGAAGGGAGGCATGGAAGGAAAGAGCACTTGCCCAAGTGGATGTAAGAATTCTGGCAAAGCAGGAAATAGAAAAAAGAGTTGGACAAGTGCCCAGATGGAATTGATTTGTTTCTACTCTAAATATGACTTGTTAGTCCTGCTCCTAAAATTACTGAAACTGTGGTCTTAAGTACTTTTAAAAGTACTATACCTTACATTGCTCAGATAAAAATGCTGTACCTTACAGTGCTCAGATTAAGGGTAAAAAAGACATTGGGCTAGAACAACATGTTCTTTTAAAGTGGTGTCAAAACTTGATTTTCACATGCAGTGCTAGGTGCGTTGCATCTTGTATCGTCATCTCTGCCAAAAAATAAGGCAACAGAGTAAGATCCCAAGCGCTTAATGTGCTAGATGGTAGTAGGGTATGCTAATCTGCTTTAATTGTCTATACTTTTTAATTGCTGTCGTACACTTATTTATGGTTAAACTATTCATACACTGAAATGGGTTAGTGTATCTTTGCATTTATTGTAACTTCTCTAGTGCTGTAATTTTCTTAAAGTCACAGGAACAGTCAAGCCTTGCTGTTTTAAATCACCTTTTAAGGACAGAACCTTAAGCAATTCAAAGATGGAAAGATAGAAGTATGGATAATATAATAGAATTTAATCTTGAATGTGGATTCAAAAATCTTTTTCATAAAATCTCAGCATTACTTTTTAACTTCTCTGCAGAAGCTAGCTCTATGATAATGGCAGATGTTGTGCAGGTAAGGGAGTTTCATTGCTTAGTTCTGTGCCATCCAGATGGTATAAACTTTTAAAATTAATTGAAAAATTCATCTTTTACTTGTATTCAAGGACTGAGGCACAAAATGCTAATGTAAGGGCTCAGAGGGGAAATATAGTTCTCCTGCATATTTTAGAAAATGTGAAGCCCTTTCAAGAAAATCTAATAAACATAATAATCGCAGGCTGCTGACACTAAGGAAAAAGCACCTCATTCGCTCTTTCTTTTATGCAGTGATTTACTGGTCCCTACTGATTTTCAAATTGGATCACTGGAGTAAATTATCCATACCAGTACCTGTGAAAGAAAGCATTGGGATCCATATTTGTTCAGTGCTGTGCTTAAATCAGCAAGAATGACAAATTTAATGGTATGAAATTGGAAATACCAAGGGCTTCTCTCAGTGAATGAGCAAGTATCTCCATTTGTAATTTATTGTGACCCTTTTTCACTGTATGTGCTTTGTATGTCAAATATTTATTTTGAATCAAATTAAATAGTTTTCTGTATTGATACCTATTGTTTTTTTGATGTTGTTGAAATCAAATTGTGTAATTTTTTTTATTTTAAATATTACCAGTGTGTGTTGCAAAGCAGCACTTATGTAAGTTCAAATCTCTGAGTGAGTTTGAGTTACTGATGAACAGCTTTGTGTTAAGTGTTCCAGGTGTATGTTGAATGTTGGTTTTTTGTGTGTTTAGAATGGTGCAGAATGCAGTGAGCTACTGCAGCACCTCATTTACTTTTTTAAAGAAACAGGAAGATTAAGGTGTATATCAAAACAAACAAAAAAATAGCTGATCCCTGCCTTTAATTCATTGGAACAATTCTGCTTTATATCTGGCATAGGTAATACTAAGTCTTGTGGAAAAAATCTACCTGTGTGCCCAGTTTACTGCCATATTTTCAGTGCAGGTGTTAGCAGAGAAAGTTGTACACCTGTGTTTTGGCAAAAGTCCTGTCCTTTTAAGATAGGTTACTTTGTGACTATGATTGCATCCTTCTACCTAAGTAGGTGCCGCTGCTGAACTGAGAATGAGTCATGGTTACTGTTGAATCACTTGGAATTTTTGTCAGGATAATAATAATTTGTTTTGCAACTACTAAGCAAAATTGTGAACCAGTGTTTTTAATAATGTGACCCTAAGTTACCCTCTTCTTGTAGGCTAGGTTTAGGTCATTGGTGATGGCACAGGTAGTAGCTGCCTTCTGTTCAACCCAGGTGCCAACCAGATGGGCTTTATTCTACCACACCAGGCTACCACCGTACAGCTGGGGTTTTGTAAAAGCAGTAGTGTGGACTGTATTTTGAGGAGCCACGAAAAGCTTTGTTCTTACTTAAATTTGAGTTCATCTTTATCACAGCTTCCATGTGTCTGACCACAAAAACTTGCTTGTGAGGTGAGCGTTGTAACAATCCAGACTCCTGCCTGGCGTGAGGGAAATGCTTTCCTGGAACAAGTGCAGATCATGGTATTTTCATTTGCTATATGTGTCCCTATGAATATTCACTCATGTTCCTTTACCAGTTTTAAAAGCAGTATTAGAAGTATGTTAGATGAAGATGCATCAGTTCAGATATTTCACAGGAAATGAAGCAGAAAATCAGAAATTGTAAAAGGTGCAGGACTAGATTATCTGTAGGAGTTAAAGCAATATCAGCTAGTTTTCATAAAGGTAGAAATGCAATAGAAAAAGAAGGTAGAAGAATGGGGAGAAAAATAATGAGAACACAGAAAATCACAGAATCTTAGAATCTACTGAGTTGGAAGGGACTAATTAGGATCAGCAAGTCCACCTCGTATGACAGGACACTTGCAAGAGTCACACCAGTTGTGTGATGCAAAGATGTCTGGAAACCCTGCTGGGTGCCACTTTCACAAACCCCATTTCACCATTCATGATTTCATGCCATCAAGTATCCTCTGGACAGTACTTAAACTTTCAAGCTGTAAATTATGTATAATTTTATTCTCCATTAAAATACTGTTGAAATAGCCATACTGTACAGGAGTTGACATTCTAGTCTTGGTTTACTTAAAATGGAAAACAGCTGCAGTGGAATTATGTGTTCTTCTCTATTGTGTTTGAAAGTTCTGCAGTGAAAAAGTAAAGAAAGAAATAATCTGGGCATCTTGGCCTTCTTTTCTTTTTTGGCTTTTCTCTTTCCATGTTGCTTTGCTATGTTTTTTTCTTGGCAATCTGGGGGAAGACCGAAGACCTTGTATGTGCAGCTTATGAGATCATGTCCTGATGTATGTTTGCATAGAACATGATATTTGTAACTTAGTGTTTTAATATTTTTGAATTTATTTTTCTTTTAATCTCAAAAATCTGACCAAACACGTCTCCATACTGTGATCCCTTTCAACATACTTTCTGCTGTAACAACTTCAGTTAGGTTCTGACTAAAGCACAATAAAAATACTTGTTAATCCTTTCAGTGATAATGTTTAAATCAAAGCCATGAATGAAAAGTTTTTTGTAAGGGAAGATAGAAATTTGAGGTAGACTTTGAATTTTCACATGTCTAGTGGCATTTTCAGTTGTGTAACTATAATACAGAGAAATATTGAAGCCTTAGAAAACTACAGGTACAGCAACAAGCATCAAGTTCAGCATGCATGTGTTTGAGCATCCAGTGGCTCTGTTCACATTTCTGATTTTCTCAAATTTTTTAACATTACTCTGGGGCAGAGGTAAGATGTTCAGTTGCATTAACATGTATGTACTGTGAATGGATGATGTGTATATGTACTTACAGCAGTAGATAAATGACTAAATAAAATGTAGTACTTTGAGGGTTTTTTCCCCTTTTTGGAAATGGTAATACACTGCACTTCATGATGAAACAGCCTTTTCCTGTCTGTCGGCCTTCTCTCTTTGCAGAGCGTTACACATTTGTAAGGGAAATAGTTGTTAAAGAGGGTTCTTGCACTGCACAGGTGTTTCTATTATACTGCCTTTATGCACTTCAAAAGTACTAACTGAGCTTATTTCACATTCTTATAATTCTTTTTTTTTCCCCATATGAGCAAAAGAATCAAGCTGTTTTTATGCTGGTCCTTGCTTGGTTCATGTAAGAAATTATAGGACAAGTGTAGTAGCAAGAGACTGGAGCTGATGATGCAAGAAGCTTCCTCCAGTCCTGTGTTCTTATGCATGTCTGTATCACTGAAGAGAATGAGTAGTTGTTTCAGTATTTTATGTATTATGTTCCTAATGTTGTTTTTAAGAATTTTAGGATAGCTTTCTTGCTTTTGGATGAAGGTAAGTGCTGCTAACCTTAAGAGGTCTTTTTCCTTACTCGGAGGCTGGAAATTTTATTTGATTGTATGATTTGTCCATTTGAAATGAATTGAATTCTTCCTCCGTGTGTTAATTTTATTCCAAACCCCTGACCTCTAGTGGCTGGTTTGCAACTATGAAGCTAAAAATTTTAGTAATGTAATCTGCTCCTCCTGAGTCTATTGGCTACAGGAAAGTAATTTTCCATTTAAATTTCTCAGGAGAATAATGCCTCTTCACAGTTTATTGTCCTATGGCAGTCCTACTGCTGGGGTTGAACCAGATCTTGTTGAAGGACCGCTGCCCCCAGCTTAAGAAACTGCAGACAGCTGCTGATGTGCAGGTGAATGAACTGCATGTGAATAACCAAAAACACTTATCCATGTGCTGGAAATGAAAATACTTTTAGTTTATGTAGATCTTTGACCCAATGACGATGAAATGGCTTTACAGACCTGCATGACTCAGAGTGGTGTTATGCAAGTTTCTGAAGATTCGCCATTCCATGTTTCAGAGGAGTCGTTCCCCTTGTGCACCTGCCCGCCATGAAATATTGTCTCTTTTTCTGTGAATTTAAATGGTTTGATTGAAAAACTTTGGGATCACTGGACACTTTATGCATTCACACTTTTTGGACTATTGGTATGTAGCTGCTTTATGTTAACTGTGTATGTGTAGGATAGTAAAAGGTATAAAAATCAAAAGTCTTTCCCTTTTTTCCCCTTGCTATGCTATATGAGAGACCCACAAGGCAGGATATGATGGGAATCCTGAAGAGTAATTTATATTAAGTCAATACCATCAGCTCTTCTGGTGGATCTGGGGACATTGCCAGTCTCTCTCCATTGTATGAAGTATTTAATGAACTTCAGATTAAAAAAAAATTCAAATTGGCTTTATATTACTTCATTTTTCATACAAAGAACACTAAAATCCTTAATTTCTTATTAGCTTTTACATATCACATATTTCTTACTAGACAATAATACTGGAGAATTTCATAATGATGGACTGTTGTAGCTTGAGTAATAGTCAGTTACTGAGTTATTTTAAATAAACAGGAATGGTAAAAAGTTTTCAAAGGCCTAGATTTCAATCCAGTCACCTGTCTGTCTTAGTCTGCAAGCAGTTCTATGTAAACATGTCAAGTGTCTCCATAAAACAAGTTCTAAATCTTAAAAGGTGGTAACCATAGTGCCTGTTCTTCCTGAAGACCTGGTAAGGCAACTTAACCTTGTAATTTTTGTGGGCAAGGTAATATGCTGTATAAAAAAGGGTTCAAGAGCTTTTGCAAAAGGAGGCCTGAGGAAATGACTGGTACAGTAGCAAGTCTCCCCCCTCTCATGAGCAACATACCAAGATCTTCACACAATTAGTCCCCTAGAGGGTCAGATGGAACAAAAAACCCACATACAAGCATGGTATATAGAAATAATATTTATTGTCAGTTTAGCATTTAGCAACTTGAATGTGAATGAGACTACTTTTTCTTTTTACTAGATTTATTTTATGAAATACAGGCTTAAAGTAGCCAGTTTGGATGTCTTGATAAACAGGATGTTTCCCTGTTCATTGCTAGTGATTGATAACTAATGGTTGAGATGCTCATAAATAAGGTTGATATTTTTTTCTTAGGATGCTGCAGCTGCATGCCAGGAGTCTTGGTAATTCATTATCAATTGCTTTATGTGCTTGGCTATCCCATGCAGAATAGGCCGTTACTGATGCTCTTTTACGTGCTCTTTTGTCTCCATCAGTTTTCAGTGTTTGCCAATATAAAGGGTCATGCACAGCAGCTGACTGTGTAAATCCTGTTTGACCACCACAATGTTAGTGTCTATTAATCTATGATATTCCAGTTTTATTACTTTCCTTCCTTTTTCATATTTACAACACCCAAAATGGACAAAAGAAAATCACTTATTCATATCGATAAAAGAATATGAAATAATTAGTAGTTCCACTTGTTTCAGAATTTCTATAGGTTTTCAAACATTTTTATATAGGGGAAAAAAATAGGGAACTCTTAATTTTTTTTTTTTTTTTTAATTTTTTTTACTGTTAGGCTCTTGCCAAAATAACAACCAGCCAGCAAAACATATATCAGCTGCATCTTAGACTCCAACTGAAACTGGTGAATTGACCTCACCTGTGCTACTTTACAACTTGCAGTCAATTTAGTATTTAACTCCAGTGCTGTACATCTGGTACTTAATGATACAGCATCTGTTGCAATACTCCTGATTTATTTGGTATGGCTGCAATTGTACTACTGGGAAGATGAGTGTTAATTATTCTGTGGAAGTATTTTATTTCAGTCTGCCTCCCCTGGGCTTCTAGGAAAACTTGTTTTGGCAATGCTGCTCACTAGATGGTAAAGATGTGGCAGCAAACTTTGCTTTAAAATCTAATAGTGTATGTTAAAGACAGGCACCATAATAACTCTCCTCAGTGATCAAATGCTTTGTGGATTATCGGGTACATTAATTATCCAAATTCCTTGTCAAACTAACTTCTGGCGAGCTCCCATGTTCCTCCCAGTGTGCAAATGAAGACCAGGAAGCCTGAGACATTTTCTCAGTCATGTAAACCAGTATCAAGGCTATACTGGAAAAAAACAAAAACAAAACCACAAAAACAAACAAACAAAACCCGCCAAAACAACTTTTATTAAAAAAGAGTGTAATACTAGTGCCAGTGGGATTGATGGTCCTGAGCCAGGATGTAGGTGAGCAGGGCAGGAGGTGTCGCAGCTGGGTATCCCTTACAACCCTGGAGCACAGGATCAGCCACATGGCATTCTCCCTCGAGGGAGACATCATTTTAAATCTTACTTTATCAGCACTGATCTGGAAAGTGCATTTTAGGGGATGGCTTAGGCTAGGGGAGCACATTTTCATATAGAAATCATGCAAACAGATTTAGTGTACATGCTTTAATGTTACCTATGTCCAGGGAAAGGCAGTGAAGCCAGTGAAGGGTCTGGACCAGAAGTCCTGTGAGGAGTTTTTGAGGGAGCTGGAGGTATTTATCCTGAGAAAAGGAGGTTCAGGGGAGACCTTATAATTCTCTTGGACTGCCTGATTCTCCCAGGTAACAAGTGTTGAGAAGACACTCTGAAGCTTAGATTGGACATCAGGAATAATATCTTCATAGAAAGGGTCACAGGTTAAAGACATTGGAATGGGCTGTCCACAGAGGTGGTGGAGCCACCGTTCCTGGAGGTGTTTAAGGAAAGACTGGCTGTGGCTCTTAGTGCCATGGTCTAGCCGACAAGGTGGTGTTCGGTCATGGGTTGAACTCGGTGATCTCGGAGGTCTTTTCAACCTAATTATTTCTGTGACCCTATTAAAAAATTCTTTAATGTGTTTTCACGTGTGCTAAGAAATGTAACGCGCGTACGTTCCTTACACGTACTCGTCCGTATTACCCCTCCACCGGGCACAGTAACAGAGCAGCGGCCGTCCCCGAGGCGCTCCAGGCGCGGCGCCAGCCGATCCGAGCCGCTTCCCGGGCCCAGCCCGGCCCCGCTGCTCGGGCCAGGCGCAGGCGCGGCGGGCGGGGCGGGTGAGTCAGCGGCGGCCCCGCGGTGCCCCCGCACATCCGGCTGCCGCGGCGCCGCCCACCGCCGGCCTCCGGCCACCGCCGCCGCCCGGGGCCAGCGGGGCTCCGCCGCAGCCGCGCCGGCCTCCGCCGATGCGAATCGCCGCCCGCCTGCCGGCCGCTGCCGAGCGGCCGCCGCCATGATGCCGGCCCTGGCCGCCCAGCGGCGGGGCTGCCGCGGCCTCTACCGCCTGTACCTGCGGTGCCAGGCGGCGCCGCGGCCCCGCGCCTGCCACGGTGAGTCCTGCGGGGCCCGGGCCGCCGCGCCGCGCCGCGCCGGCCGGGGCTCGTATGGAGCTGTGACGGTGCTCCGCGTTCGCCTGGGGCGCGGCGAGTGCCGGCGCTCGCAGGCGGTGGTGGCAGCCGGGGTGCCTCCCGAGGCGGTGGCGGCGCTCCCGGCCGCGGGCACCCGTGGCCCGGGGAGCGCCGGCTGCTTTCTGAGGGTCGGCTGTGAAGAGAAGGAAAACGTGCAAGTGTTTTGCGAGCGCAGTGCGAGGCCGGGTGTCCTCGGCCGCGCTGTGCCAGCCCCGTCTGACGTAACGCAGGCGCGTCATGCCCGTGCCGGGGCCGAAGTTTGCAGTAATTACATAAAAGAGCGCGGTCTTGCACGGCTTGTGTAGGTCCGAGGAGCGAGCCCTGGCTTTTCCTTTAGGCCGCAGATCGCATGGAATTTGAATTCTGAGCAGTTTTGCCCCTTTTCGTGCATTCACGGTTAAATTGCAGCAAATGCTCTTTTAGGTGTGCATGAATTAGCAGGAAAAATGCCCTCTAAATGTGCTGATTAAGTTTCCCCTTTTCAACTGCTCCAGTACCTCCAAAGCTTAGGAAACAGCACTGCTCATCCTGTGCCATGTGTTTATTGTAGTGTTTTGTAAACTGGTAAGGTCTAAACCGTGTTGAGCTCAGTATTGAGGGCTCTTCTCACATTGCAACAACTATCTGTAAGAACTGTCCTTTTTTGGAGAAATTTTTCTTTCACTAAGGTTCAGGTCGGTGCATGTAGACGTGCAGGTGTGCAGAAAACTAAAAAAAAAAAAAGCTGATGAGATTTTTAATTTTTACGGAATGGACAGTTCTGTAAAATATTATCTTTTTTTGGTGAGAGCTGTGTTATTCATAATTAAGTGGTCATGCTTTGTGTGACTTTATTTATTGGTACCTCCTAATTATTTTAAAAAATGTATTTATTTTTAGCGAGTGCTTTCCAAAGCACCCCTTTCCCTGCTGCATTTATGGTTGGACGTGTTATTTACCCTCTCTACAAAAGTGTTGTGGTCCCTAAATGAAAGTGATTGCTAATATAGGTTGGTCTGTACTGCAACTCTGCTTTTGGCTAAGGTTTTGAAATGGAAGATTGCCTACCAAGGGTGGTTTCTCAGTGGACTTTTTGCATATTTGTCTTGTAATTTGTCTGTTGTGAATGCTGCAAAATTTAAGGTGCTTCCCTGCAAAATGTTTTGTACAATGTTGTGTGCTTTTCTGCATGATTTCTGTAGCAGCTGTATAATTTGCACAAATTGTTCTTCATTGGTAAGCTGTGATTTGTACAGAGTATGCACAGAGTGAAATGAAATCACAACACTGGCTAATAGTTTTGTGGTGGTCTGTATTTGTTTATCAATATATGGTTTTTAAAGACTTTGAGACAGAATGACTAGAATGAGACTTAATGTATCAGAAAGCCAATCTTGTTAAATAGCTTTTGGTTTGTTGTTTTTCTTTTTTTAACCCTTGAGATCATCCAGAGGTCTGTAGGGAAAATGCATACTGGAGTGTGGGAAAATCCTCCTAATGTTAGAATGAAATTTAAAAGTTCAACAAAGGTTGTTTGAAGGGATGTAGTCAAAGTATACTATGTGCTCTCATTTTTGTAGTTCATAAACATGGGTAAAATAAGCACGGGTCAGTTCTTACAAGCTGACTTTCCATAACTTATGCTGCCAGAGCAGGACCACTTTCCCTTCTTTTTCCTTCCAAAATGGCTGTCTGAAACAGCTTTCTTTTTCTTCCCCTTGTTAGGATGGCAAGTTTCAATGAAAAGTGGGAGCCTGTCTTATATTCTACCATGTAATCGCCTGCCTGTGCAGTTGATGAGCCAAGTGAGAGTTTATACCTCCAATGGTCAGAAGAAGGATCTTGGATCAGAAGATGCAAATGGATCAGCTCATGGAGAAACCCTGCATAAAGTTGAAACAGGTAGTACTAAGCTACAATAAAAAATATTTATAAAAATGTAAAAGTTTAATATATTTACTGGTAACATTTTTTGGTTTTTTTCAATTGGATGATATTATGATTGCAGAATTCTTAGTATTTTTGGTTGTGGGCATCTGTATAGGGAATTCAGATACATAGACAGGGAGGAATGCTGAAATTTATTTCTTTGTCATTTTGATATGCTAAGGGTTTAAGTTTAGAGTAATCAAATTTAAAGTGGTGATGGGAAAGTGTGGATGTTGAAAGGGACTAAGTAACTCAAGTGATAAAAAGTGGAATGCATTACTCACCTTTCACCACTTCGCTTGGTTATTTGATTTTTTTTGGTAGCATTTCCGGTTTGTTGTGTCAAAGGAATTAATGATAAAGATTGAATGAGTGCCACTATTGAGCATTGTGGCATCTTGAGGCCAGGCTATAAATGATCGGTAAAGAAGGTTGAGCTGTTTCATCTGCTGGAGCTTTCTAATCTGACAGTTGTTAGAACTGCAGCATTCACATTAAACATTTGATATAGTGTGTATCACCTGGCCCTCCCTGCTGTTCAGTTGTCGATCTTGTGCTTGTTAGGTGCTTGTGAAATTCAGAACTCTCTTGTCCTTGCTTCCTTGCTCCCTCGTAACATCCTCTATTTTTGATGCTTATTAACTGTGGGACTGCACAGATACAGGCTTGGAAGACTGTGCTTGAGAGATAACAGATGCTTTTCAAAATGAAATCTCTCTTTCTTTGTACTTTTATCTACAGTGGAGTGGTCTTCTAAAGAAAATTTTATTTCCTAGTCAGGGTATCAGAAATTTGTTCCTTCTTTAGTAACTTGTAAATTCCTAGGGCTTGCAACAGTCTTTAAAAGCTAGTAACTGTAGCCAGGAGGATTACATGCTGATGTTCGGAAGTACAAAAGTGACTCTTAAACATTGTTCAGTCTTGGAAGTTCTACCATTTCAACCTCTACTTGACTGAACACCAGTGTTTGTGAGTGGAAGTATTCTGTGTCCTTTTTCCTCAATGTTGCACTGTGATTTTGTTTGACTCTGAGCTGAGGTAGTAAACTTTGAAAGGTTACTTGATGTACGTAGATCTCTGTGCATGGATATAATCTTAGTATTTTTATGTCTTTTCACTGCCCCCAAAGTCTTGTGACCTAATCTTTTGTGAAATAGTGTTTGTGATATTTCTTTTGATGATATAAATAAATGGTTGTGCACGCTTTTTGCAAAGAAGCTGCTACTTAGTTTTTGCACTCTTAGCACGAGTTTTTTATCATGAATATTAACAGAATAGCTGCTTGATATTTAAACCCAGGTAAGAAAAGAAAGGAGCAACAAAGGGATTTTGTTTCTTTTATTTTCAAGTGAAAGGGTTGACTGTTTAAGGAATGCTAGTTAGTAATAGGGCAACCTTATTTGCTGTCTGGTAAGATAAACTTCATAAGTTTTTAAGTTTATTTTTTGTCTTGGTTTAGGACAAATTTGGGAGAAAACCCCTGAATGTGGTCCCTCTGGGGAGCAAACCCCAGTGCTCCCCTGGGTTTTCAGTGCAGAGCAGGTTTAAACAGTCCCAAGGAAAAAAAAAAAAAACAGTCCAGGGAACTTCTCTGCCCTAGCTAGCTGAAACTAACTGAAAGCAAAAAGATTTCTGTCCTGCAGTCTCTCCAAGCCTCCGCCGAACACCCCGTCCACAGAAGAATGTGGAGGAGTCAGGCAGTTTTCTCAAAACAAACTCCACGCTTCTCTCTGCTCTTAGAACCAGTCTTAAAGGCACAGGACTCAATTGATCCATGCTATATTAAATATTTACTTTTTGTTTGTTTGTTTCTGTTGTTTGAGAGTTTTAAATGTTGGAAATCTGGCAAATACATTTTCTAATTGTCAGGGTGCAATGCAGTATTAAGATATATTATGTCAGTAAAGCTCTATACTTGAAAAGGTGCTTCCACATTTACAGTGAACTTCAATTTTATTTTACAGGACAAGATACAGGCAATGCAGGCCAAAAGCAGTCTTCACCTAAACAGCCGATCCAAGTAAAAGGTAAAGAAATACTTAGTGCATTGGAATTTTATTGCTGTTTGCTAGTAGTAAAAAAAGTTTAAGGAAACTGTGGCTTCTCTTCAATTGTGTAAGCAAGTTATGTGAGTAGCATTTTAAAACACACTTGTGTGCCAGCTTTGTTTGGTACTGTTTGTTTGACAGCAACTCCTAAAAAAATCAAACATAGTAGTGTTCCTTATAATTACTCACCCTTCTGTGTTTGTAATTTTTATTTAAGCTGCAGAGTTCATCAGGAAAAGACCGATTTGTTTTTTCCTGTATTGTTGCAGTCTGTTCACCTTTTGTGTTTTTAGGCATGTCCATTCCCTCTGTCAGACTTAATGTAGCTAAACTGAATACTTCATCTTTCCCCTTCCTTGTTCTAAGTCTTCCTCTGTTCTTTCTTATTACTAAGTTAATCTAATCAGTGTTGCTTCTAAATATATTTTGATCACATGAACTGCCTAATCCGAGTTCTGTATTCACAAAATTCCCGTTTGTGTGTAGTGATGTGGTGGGCTTGACACTGGCTGGACACCAGGTGCCCACCCCCCCTGGCCGGTCTATCACGCCCCTTCTTAGCTGGACAGGGGAGAGAAAATGTAATGAAAGACTTCTGAGTTAAGTCAAGGACAGGGAGAGATCACTCACCAATTACTGTCATGGGCAAAACAGATAGCCCTTGGGGGAAATCAGACTCCAGTACTGAGAAATAAAAACTAAATCTTAAACCACCTTCCTCTAATGCTCCACTTCTTCCCAGGCTTAATCTGCTTTTCTCTACCTTCTCATCCGCAGTGGTTCAGGGGGATGTCGATTTCTTTAGATTTATTGTCTCTTAGTAAATGTGTGCAGGGAGGAAATGCAAGGTAGATAGGAGAAATTTCTGTGAAATAATTGTGAAGATAGATATATGTTTCAGTAAGTTTTCCCTCTCTTAATTAAAGATGTGCAAGGAGAAATGTGAATGTTAAGGATTTTGTTAGTGGAATTCTAATCTTAAAAAGCTGCTCTGACTTAGAAACTTACTGATCCAAGTATTACTAAGTATTAAAAATACAGTAACATTTTTAAAGGCTCACTAATCTTAGAAAAATATGCTTTTTAAAGTGTTTTTATTTATTTAAGCTTTTGTTGAGCTTATTTTTCTCTTGGAAACAACAAATAGTTTTTTTTTTCTCTCCACATTTACTACAGTTTTATACATTTATATTTTACTTGAAGTAGGAGTAGGATTATTGAGACACTTCACAATATACAATTACAGTAGAATATATACAGTGTACAATAGACAATGATTTATTTTAGTGAAATTTACCTGTATTTCTGAAAGATGAATTAGTAAAGACGTATTAGTTTGATAAATCCATAAATTGGTTTTTAGTAAGGTTAATATGATTTGAGTGTATATTTGTTTTAAATAAAAGATGGGAAGTGTTCTTGATTTAAAAATTATTAGCTGGTTGTAACCATAGTAAATGGTGTACTGTTTTTAGGAAATATCTAAAGTTTTTTTCATTGCCTTCACTCAGGAGCTTTGTGAGATGAATGTGATTATTCAGGGAATAAAAAAATTTAAAAACTAAAAAATTGTTCAAGTTCAAAGTGGACGAGAGAAGTCAGATTATTACGGTAAATACTGATATCTGTGCTGTTAGAGCATCATGGAAAGTCAAGCAATATATTTTGCTATTAAGATTCAAAACACAAGAAATAAGACAATATAGAACTCTGTGAAAATTTTTCTCAAAGTCTTTAAAAGCAGTATTTTTCTGTAAGTATCTTGGGACATAAGAAGTAGTTCCGGACCAACTATAAAATCATATCAATCCTGTGATTTGCAAGAAGTTCATATGTGCTGTAAAGTCTTCTCACCAGTAGAATCTGAGCTTTTTGTTTCAAGTTGTACTCTGTAAGGCTAGTTACATTACAGTATTATTTAATTGTGTTATGTTCTTCTGAGTGTAACTAGTCTTCCAATAAGCATGTTTTTAATGTATGTTAGTGTACAGTGATTTACATTTGAGAATAAGATGAACTTATGTACATACAGACAAACAGGAAATAATAGCATAAATTTAAAATTCCATTTATAATTTTTCTGAATAGGTGTGGTATTCTTTTCCTTGTGCCTGAACATCTGATGTGATAAGGGTACATCTTCCAGACATTGAAAGCATTATAAAAAAAGAATGTATGTTTCAATTGTTATAAATACCCAATGTTAATTGTACTGATTTTCAGTGTAATAGCTGAGAGAAAATATGTATACAATCTGTCTCATTTCTCTGTATGCTCTACAAAGGTCCTCTGCAGAAAGTGGACTTGATTATTGGAAAAAATAGAAATGGAGCAGTCTGTTCCTATTTCAGTTGTTAGACCAAGGGTTTCCAAATAGCCATATTTGAATGCTATTTATGTAGCCAAGTACTACCTCTGACATCAAAGTTGGAGCAGTAGCTGACTGTGGCAGTTAGGTTTGGGAACCCTGAACTACAGCTTAGTAAGTGGCATTTTTTGGAGGTAAATCATTCTATTTCTATGGAGGTAAATATTCAATTCCGCAATGAGGAAGATACCTTTCACTTCACTGTCAATTTTCTGTATCACTGGCAAGCATTGTTTTTCAGATTTCCACTAAAAAGATAACACAATATGATACCAGATTGAATTGCTTTTTGAAGTTTCCCCTGTAGTCTTCTATGAGTGACTTAACTTGTGTATCTATTTTCTTAAGTGAAAGCAGTCCTTAAAAAAAGAGAATATGGACCAAAATACACACAGAATAACTTCATCACTGGAGTCAGAGCAATAAATGAGTTCTGTCTTAAATCAAGGTATGATGGGTTTAAATTCTGAATATTTGTTCATATGTCCAAGAGAAGTAATTGTGATTGTAGAGTGATTTTGCACAACAATTTTTTTCTGGATGCTTCTGTGGTGTACTTAATTGTAAATGGCTGAACTTAGTTGCTTATTTTTACAATGGACTAGGAGGTTGCACCTAATTTTCATGTTTCAGTACTTGTTTCTTAAAGTAGTTTATTTGTACTTATGAGACCATAAATCTAGGTGGGGGGAGACACCTCTGTTCCTCCTGTTTTTACATAATGGTATGGATGCCGTAATGTGTAGTTCAGCACAGGAAATTTATCTGTTTCCCCAAGTAGCAGCTTTGTTATCTTCAGCCTTTTGCAGCTTGTGCAAATGTGTAAATTTGGGGATTAAATACTGTAAATTTTCTTGTCACATGACTTCTGATTTCCATTTAGGGAGGCTAATTCATAGAGCCTCTTGTTTAGCATATGTACACGTTATCAGAGGCATACAGATCATTCATTGGATGTTTCATTATTTAGTGTTTAGACTTCTGGATGTGAAAAACAGGAGTTTTCAATAGCCTGCTAGAGATCCCTTGCTTCATGTTGTCTTCCTGTTTTGTTTGAAGTAGACAACTTCACTTTTTTTTTTTGTACAACAAATTAAGAATATCAAAATTGTCAATCATCACCCAGACATAAAAGTCAAATTAGAACAATATGATTCTTTTCTTACACTAAACTCTTTGTCCACTTTCCTTAGTGATTTAGACCAGCTGAGAAAAATTAAACGACGAAGTCCCCATGATGACACTGAGACTTTCACGGTGTACCTGAGATCGGATGTAGAGGCGAAGTAAGAACATTTTAAAAGGATGATATGAGAGAAAAGAGCTTTAAAAGTCAGGTTTGCAGTGGGAAAGGGCAATCATTTTCTATCTGAACGCATTTCAGATAGAATTTTTTCCATTTTCTATCTGAACACATTTTATATCCTGATTATTATATTTGGATTGTATATATAAAATCAGATGGTATGGTTTTATGCTTGAAAAAAAAAGTTGTAAAAAGTTGTATGAATAGAAAATTGTTAAGTTATTTTTACTTCATGCAGATCTCTTGAAGTCTGGGGTAGTCCGGAGGCTCTTGCCAGAGAAAGAAAGCGACGTAAAGAGGCAGAGATCAAGTACAGAGAAAGTGAGTATAGAGTTTTCAAATACCTTGAAATGTAGCAAGAAAATATTATTGTTAGAAATTCACAAGATAGTGTTACTTTATTGAAAACATGTAAATTTGGAACTAGCAATTGCTGACTAGGTTTTATGGCATAATCTTAGAGTGAAATGTTACTATCTATGCAGATACAGTCTGTTACTATCTTGCAATTTATCATCTTTGTGATACAGCAAGAACATACATTCAGTGGAGATTTATAGTCATACTCTTTTGGGAGGGGGCTTTCAATTTTTAGATGATAATTTACATTTTCAATGCTTTTGCATTTTTTCTAATTGAGAATTTTGAAGAGAGTTCAAACTGATCCAAATCTTTATACCAGGCTGCTACTCATTATTTTTTTCCTCTGAAAATAATTCAGCTTGCCTTTGTGTTTCAGAAGGGGAGAAGTACCCCCAAAAAGTACCCCATTTTTTTGTGTAATATTATTTTTGTTATCCTTGCTGGTATTATCAGTAACATGTAGAGGCAAATCCGTAGTTTGTAATGTATTTGGATCTGTCTAGTCAGTTAAAATCACACAGGAGGCAATACTGCTTCAAGATACTTAGTCCAGTTGTCTACCTTAAAATGAGAGGTTTTTTTTTTTTGAAACAGTTGTGCCACTTGAACAGCCTTCTGTCAAGAAAAGCTAGAACTGCTTTTACATGTTAAGGTATCTGTAAGTGGACTGCAAGTGCAGTCAATTTTTATTGACCTGAAGAAAAATTTTTGGATACAAATAAAATGCCTGAATTTGCCGAAGCGTATTTTGAGTTTTTCCCTCTGTGCATTATCATTTGTTGGTAGAAATGGTTACAATGTTTAGGATGATAACAGATTGTATTTGGCATTTTGCATGTGTGTATAACACCATGTGTTTCTGATTAACAATATCAAGACAGGAATTTTTTCACAGATAGCTCATCTAACTCTTGTTAGAAGTTGGCTGCTGCATAAAAAAGTAGACTTCAGTTCCTGAAACTACTGGTTACTAGTACATATTCATGATGTGAATTTTGTACTGCAGATTTGTTTAGAAACCAAAAGCTGTTGTGGGAATACAAGGAGTTCTTTGGAAATACTAAGGTAAGGGCATTTTCAAGTGTTTGGCTAGAAAAGTGTTGTGAAATGTGTTAAGATACCTTTTGTAGGAAAATTTGTGTAACTGAATGTTACTGGAAGATCTTTTGGACTGTAACATACCAGATATATCTGATTGTTACGCAGTTGTAAATGTTATGATGACAGCTTGAATGAGTTCTTACTGTGACAATGTAATCCCCCACTAAGAGGTTTTTTTCATTTGCCCTCTTATCAAAATCGCTGTACTCATGATTTCAAGTATAACCTATTACTATGTGTAGTGAATATACTGATAATTAAAAAAACCTAAGTAACTGCAGTTTGGCTGGACATTCAGTAGTAAATTAGTTGCCTTCAAGAACTTTTGCAGTACAGGGTAGTGCAAGTTTTTTTATTTAATAATTTGTATGGTAGGTCTCTCATGAGGTCAAGATTTAGTTATTAAATAATCTGTTATTTCTTTATGTAGCCACGCTCCAGTACAGCAGCTATGTTTTTCAAGGGACCAGGGAAGGTGGTAATGGTAGCTATTTGCATGTAAGTAAAAAAAAAAAAAAAAAGTTTTGTTTATGCAAGTAAAAAGCTATTTATTTATATTATCCTGGAAATAGGAACACTGTGTGTATTTAAGATAAAGATACCTGTGTCTGTAACTAAAGTTAATAGATTTGTCTGTTTATTGTTGATAGGAGAGAGTTTATGTGAATACATTGATCAATGCATAGAGGTCAGGTACTGAATGAATCTCTGATGAGAGAAGAGCAGTTTTTTTGGAGTTGATCAGACTATACAGTTTCTTAAAGTAAAAAACTAAAATTTTGAAGGACCTAAAGTTTTCCTTTTTTCTTGCTCCTTGAGAGGAAGCTTTTAATACATTTTAAAGAATCTTCCATATAACTAACAGAAAATAATTCATTTTTCTCTTTATACTGTTATTTATTTTCTGTTTGAAAAGGGGATGTTTTTGGAGTTTTTTACCTTTCATATGTTTTACAAGTTTGACTGAAACAAGTTAATGATCCTGATATAAAGCAGATGATCACAGAGACTATCTGGCATGAAATAGGAGGAAGTGTGTTAAGTTTCTCTCAGGAAATGAAGGCTAAAACTTACTTGCATACATTTTGCTTTATTAAAGCTATTTTTAAGACACTATTGATATAACTGAGCATAATGAAAAGGGGAAAATACTTTTTTTGGCCCAGGAAACAAAAACATTTGGAGTAGGAAGTAACTCTTTGAGCTTCTGCAGAACTATATTCTTTTATTTGGGGGATAAAAATACAAAACTCATTTGGCTGGAAACCTCCCTCTCTACTGAGTATTCTACTACTAACTGTTCAGAGCCTTCTAAGTTTAAAACGTAGGAATTTTTAGCATTGGTGTTTCTAATGGAAGGAAAAGACTGCAGGTGTTGTGGTCATTTCTGCCTCCTCCTGTTTCTTACACTCCTGCAGAGAAAGCAGACCTTTCCTCCTGCTTTGTAGACAGAGCATTGCTGTAAACTTTGCACAGTTTTCATAAATACCTTTTGATTATTGGGTATTTTTATATGTGAGTGCCTGGCAGCTGGGCCAGGGGAAGTTTGTAGAGATAATTGTGGTGCTCAGTCATCTTTTTGTGGGGCTGTTTCAGAAGTTGAAGCTGCTCTTGGAACTCAAATATCTGATGGCTTTTCAGAGATTTAAGTCAAGGCCACCATCAGTGCTCCTTTGTTTGTGGTCTTTTTAATGGCTTTTGGCTTTGTGTCAAAAAAGATCAATCTGTCTTAACTTTTCCAGTTAGAATTATTTGGTAGACTTTTAACAAAGTTCAGGCTTCCCTCGTGAGGATGAAATGTGGTTCAGTCAAGAGCAGAGTTGTTCTGTGGATCCATGTGTGAGGGTATAGACTGGCTGCGCTGCTGCACTCTGTGTTGATAGCTTTGGTTTGTGTTCTTTTAAGATTTTCTACTTTCAGGTCCATGCAGATAGAAATGTAGCTAAATTAGTCATTTCAGTCCCGTGTAACAGAGGAAATACTTTCTGAAATGATGGACACTGATGTAAAATGTAACTTTGTTTCCAACCAATCATATTAGTTTCCTTCTCAGAATCTGCTGAGTTTGCTTCCTCTAACTTGAATAAGATTTCTGGCACATGTTAAAATATGCCACTAGAAGATGTTGTTAATAGTTTCTTATAACAGTTTATTTAGATATTTTAAAAATTGGCAATAAATGAAACTCATGTGAAAAAAAGATAGAGGAATCTGACTTTTCTGTGCAATATGTTTGTAGAGTTAACCTCCTGATTCTGATAATGTTTGAAGTGAGAATGTAAATTTGGACTTTGGTGTTAATAGTTACCTTTGTGCAACATAAGACAATGTTTACTCCAGTAAACCTGTAACTGTAAAAATGTTTTCACAATTCACACTGAAAATCTTAATGGAGAAGTTCCATAGATAATTTTTACAGTGTAATCTAGTGATAGCCTTGTCTTCCTGTCTGTTGACTCACATTTGGATCCTACTGAGAATGGCTCAGACTGAAGTTGAAGTACGGAACCTTTGCAGTACAGTATTGGGAGAGGATGTGTAGGAGGCAAAGGATTGAGAAAATAGAAAAGGAAGTTAAGACTTGTATTCTCCTGCTGGTGGAAAATCCGATGCTCTGAGTAGTGAGTGTGATGGTAGTTTTAATAAAGTACAACCTATTTGCTTAGAAGTTAATGATTTCTGAAAAATAAACTTTGTATCTTTATCAAGTTTATCTGAAAGGACTTCTTTCACAGTAAGCATACAGAAAATCTCTATGAATTATATGTCTGTACAGCTCTCTAATTATTAACCTGATATTTGAGTTTACGCCTTTCTGGCAGATAACTCATGATTGTACAGTACTTCTGATTTTGCTGAAAATATAACATCAAATATTCTGTTATTTCTTCTCTTTGTTTTCAGAAATGGGTTGAATTTTTTCTTTAAGCTACTTGCCTGGGTTTACACGGGTTCTGCAAGTATGTTTTCAGAAGCCATACATTCTTTAGCAGACACATGTAACCAGGTGAGTATTTTTCTCCATTGTGTTCAAATTAGTACTTGTAATAAAACTGGGAGTAAAGACACTCTTAAAGATACTTAGAGTGCTTGTAGTGCACTTGTATTTAAAAAAAAAAAATAGAGCACTACTTAATTTGTATCAGTGTAATAATGGGAAGTCAGAATGTAGATTTTGAAGTTTTTTAGAAGTAAGTTGAAAGAGGGGAGTTGCAGTAAGAACTATACTCAGTTATTTCATGGATCATGAGTGTTAGTTGAAACTAAAATGATTTTGGTTAATATTTTGGTCAAATGTTAACTTGAAATGCCTCTCCCGTCAGTTATTGTAATACAATGACAGACTGAGTTACTTATTCATGTCTAGGTAGAATAATGATGTGAATTTGGACATCTTGTTTTCTTTTTCTTTTCTTAGATTACCTGTCAGCTTCACAGCACAAGTGGCCACATATGTGGCACGTTTGCTTTGAGAAGTGGAGTGGCAGGCTCAGAATTGGACATGTAATATTAATGTGCAGGGATAAAATTAAAGTTGTTTTTTTCCACTGTTTTCTGTAGTGTGCTTGAAGCAGATGTTATGAGACCTTGAAGTGATATTGGAAGGCGATTTGGGGGTGAAAAAAACCAACCCTTAAAGAAAGGGTTGAAGGAAAGGCTCCTGCAGCTCAAGCAAGTGGAGTCCTTGGGTAGCTTGTAACTCATCAAATACAACAGTCTTGTGCTCCTCCAAATTTGAGGAACCTGTGGAACCTTAGAGCAGACTGAGTATCTTGAGAAGTCTGTTAGCGTAGTTTTGGCATACTTTTTGCTTGAGTTGGACCCAGTATGCTTCTCCATCCAGAAAGACTGAGCTGACAACTCACACTTTGTTTGATGGTTTCACACAACCTTTCAGCTGTTCCAAATGTAAAGTGAAGACAGGGGTGCTCCTAATTCAACCAGTAATAGTTAAATTTATGGGGAGGCCAGCCTTAGAGTGTGTGATTTTTCACTTGGCCAAATATGCCAATTAACAGGTGAACCAAGTTTGGTAATGGTATTATAGTCACTGAAGAGTTCTTCTGTTTTTTAAATGTAAAAGTTGAACATTCTACTGAAATGTAGAGGGTTTGTTTTGTTTTTTCAAGTAATTGAATGTGTGGTTTTGGGAAAAACACAGGAGAAATCTTGCTGCCTCAAAGCAGCTTGCTGCTGCTAAGATTAAAGTATCTGCATTTTAATACTTCTTACTATATTTCATTATCCATTTTGCAAAATTCAGGTCTAGATTTATGACTTACTGCATCAACAACTTCTTAATACATGCCTAATTAAATACATCCTAGATAGGCAATTTGGATAGCAAGAGGTTATTTCTTCCTTCAAAATATGCTGAAAAGTTGCAGTGTAAAGTTACTGCTTTAAATGTTGTCATCACATACTACACCACAGGCTCAGTACAATTTTTCTTCAAGAGGGATTTATTTAAATAGCTTTGTTCCCTGAGCAGCTTCATTCCTTCATGCTGAAGCACAGCAACAACACTTCTGATTGCATGTAATGTTAATTTTCAGTTGTGATTCTAAAATTATAATTAGTAGTAATTATATATACATAACATATAATTGCATATATATTATATATGTAGGTATAACTAACAATTTTTTGGGAGTGGTAGATGACAAATTTTGAGGATTATATTTCAGCTCTAATAAGATATCAGTAGCAAAGCATATATGCAGTTCAACAAATTACATCTGCCTTTACCTTTCAAGTTCAGTTGATGCCAAATGTTTCTAATTTTTTTAACCTCTTGTCTTAAATAGGCCTTGCTAGCTTTGGGCATCAGTCAGTCTGCAAGGACACCTGACCCTAGTCATCCGTAAGCTTTTTGAGTAAATAAAGATTTTGGTAACTATATATAGGAGTAAAATCAGTTCTTGTTTGTGCATCACCTTGTTCTTTTTCATTTGCTCTTTTGTGTCATTTCTGAAACAGGTTTCTGTTTTTACAACAGATAAAGTAAGGGTTTTCTTTCAAGTTCCAGGAGTTGTAGTTTCAGTGGTTTGGGGCATGTGTTGGTGTTGTTGTGGTGTGTGTTTTTTTTTGTTGTTGTTGTTTTTGTTTTGTTGTTTTTTTTTTTTTTGTTTTAATTTTATTTATTTATTTATTTTTTATTTTTGTGGTACACTTTTGCACTCTTTTATTTTAATTGATGATATTTCTCTAAGTTTTCTGGGCTGTTCTGGTTGCCTCTTCCAGCTAATAGATCTACACTGTTCATGTGAATCACGGGATTTTTTTAAAAATAAAAATTACTGTCCTCTTCTTTTTTTTCAACTAAGTGCTTTTATGCAAGCTCGTTACTTGTACCATAAAGAGTTGTGTTTGACATAAACTGCTGTTTGTTTGCATCTAGTAATAGGGATATTACTTGATAAGTCCTTACAAGTTATAAGCTGTAGTCTTCATGATATTTTCTCAGTGTTGACCTGTTTTACTCTTCATATGTTTGGACAAGTCTTTCATTCTTTTAGCACTAGTTCAAAAATCTAATTTATGGAATTAGTTACACTTTTTTTCATTAACACATCATTAAAATTTGAAAAATTTAAATCTTAAATTTGTGCAAATATTCATCATATCTCATTTTCCCCTCTCTCTTCTTTCCCTTCTTCCTCAGTATAGACAAAAGAAACAAAAAGTGTTTGTGGATGGAGTTAAAACTGAAAAAAAGAATAAGCACAAAACTTTTAATATTGCTTTAATTCCTCCACTGCACTTAAAAACTGCAAGTGTCAAATGTCTGTAGTAAGCTCAACTATTGAGAGAGATGTATAATTTTTTTCCCTTTAATTAGCATTAATAATTATGTAGACTGGCTACTCACAAAACTAGAGTCCTTGTTTAGAAGTAACATTTCACTAAAATCTAAAAGTGACACGAATGTTGTTTATTTTGGGGTCTTTTTAAATTGTAAAATAAAATCCTTGGTCATTGTACAGGAGCTAATACACCTATTTAAAAACAAGTTAGAAAAATATTTTTGCTTGATGTCCTTACATGTATTAGGTATCCCTTTTCAAGTAGAAGTTTTTTTCACCTTGGATTAGATTGGATTTAGCAGCTTTGTCTTAAATAGATGCCAAGCCATATGATGATAATTTAAGGCATGTAAAAATTAATGGCAAACTTTGAGATAGGTTTGTAGAGATGTAGAATCTTATATTCCTAAAATAATTTTCATTCCTTTCTTCTAGGTATGGTTTCACAAATATGCGCTATATTGCCTCCCTGATTAGTGGAGTAGGCATTTTCATGATGGGTGCAGGACTTTCTTGGTATCATGGGATCATAGGTTTACTCCACCCTCATCCTGTAGAATCTCTTCTCTGGGTAAGCTAATCTTGTTTGGTATTGTATTTAACATCAGTAACTTGATAAAAAATAGTGGCATAGCCTAAAATTCACTTCCTGAGTCAGTTTGAATCCCAACACAATTAACTCAAACCATTCTTAATGAAAGTATGTTTTAAGAAAAAAAAAAAATCTTTAAACTGTAGTTGATCTTGCAGCAAAATGAGCTATTCTCCAAACGCTTCATCTTCCTTTCATATCCGCCCTTACAAGAGGTCCCCCTTTCCTGTTTTGGAATATATTGCATGATTCAGTTATTACTGGCCCCTTCTGTTTAGGGACAATTCCATGGCACAGTGGGTAATGTGGTTCTGGAATGCTGTTTGGATAGCCTGTGGTGAAGAGATCTGTAGAAATGTGCGTATAATACAGTATCATATCTGACTTTTTTTTTTTTTTACATACAGGCATACTGCATTTTAGCAGGGTCATTGGTATCTGAAGGAGGTATGCAGTTTCAAGTTTCTATTTAAGTATTTGTAATCTCTTAAAATTACAATGTCAGTAATTACAGTAATAATTGATCCTTGCTTAGACAGTGAAGTTTTGAGCTCTGTTGCAAATACTTGTAAACAAACAAAAAGCAAAATGTGAAAACTTCTGTTTTTAATATATGTCTATATAATAAGAAGTTGAAGAACACATAATTTGGGAAGTAGACATGGATTGACTTTTTGGTATTAAGCTATCAGTGAATATAACTGTTCTGATTTGTACGGTAGACATGCCTGTAGAAAAGAAAGCAACTATACTTCATTCAAAATTCCAACAATCAGAGCTTTCTTGATGATCTGTTGCTGTGATATTATAAGGAAAAGTTCCCTCTTTTCAAAATGGAAATAAGTCCTTTTGCCTCTAGCAATTTTCAGCAACAACTTTGTTGTTTCAGCCACCCTGCTTGTTGCTATAAATGAAATTCGGAGGAGTGCTCGAGCCAAGGGTCTTTCATTTTATCAGTATGGTATGTATCATAGCAGTAAGGTATGTGGTTATTTAAAACACAATCTGTTCACTAGTATTTGCATAATGATAGAAACAATGTTCTGTTTTCCCTTTTCCTTTCCCCTTTATTGATCTACTAACAAATTACATTTAACAAATTAGGTGAAAACTGTTGATTTAGGAGCACTACTTAAATACTTGGCTAAGTGCATGTATTTTTCAGGATAAATGCCCCTTTTAATTTTTCTAACATGTTGGAGAAACTTCCATAATCGGGCTCGTTCTGAGTATGTATAAACACTTTTGGAAGTATGAGCATATGCAAAAATGAAATTTACACCTATATAATTGCAGAAATTGCGCTTTTAAATTGCTGTTGTGAGTATAGTTTAAGAGCCACGCATAACATAGTAAAGCTAAGCTTTCAAAGCAACATAACTTTATTTTTTGTTGTGTGTGCAGTTGTGCAGAGTCGTGATCCTAGTACCAATGTGGTGTTACTGGAGGATGCTGCAGCAGTTCTGAGCGTGGCTGTAGCTGCTACCTGTATGGGTCTGACTTCTTTAACAGGTAAAATTCTGCACAGAGGCAGGCAGAATGTGGATTTCTTCCCATGCATGATATGAACATAGAGCATTTAATTTATATTGGTTGACTTAAATATGTCTCTGCTCTTCATTTCTGATATTTGTACTCTGTAAGCAGATTTTTAATGCTATTTTGTCATACAAACTAAGTTATTTTTTGCAAAAGGTGAGATGATCTGTTTGCCAAGTGATTCAATGTATGTCCTTGCTACATAGTTAAGTTTTCTAAAGAGGGATGATTACTTATTCATCCCTTTTAAAGTATTATTTTTTAAAGTTAATAAATATTGGAATTTTGTTTCTTGTGGCTTCTAATGACTTAATTGCAAGTTTCATTTTTTATATAGAAGTAATTTTAAAATTTCATTTCTAGTTTCCTTTATCAGCTTAATAACAGTACTATTTCTATAGATCTGAACACGAATAAGTGTTTGAAATTTACTAATAAGTACTGTATTCTGGGAATGGTTAATACTTGCAAATATTTGAGTAACTGATAAAGAACACTGGATTTTTTTTCTGCTACCTGTATTTCAGTGTATGGAACTTTGTGTATAAATTTACGTTTACTAATACAGAAACACTTAGAGACAAGAATTTACTCATTTTTGAGTCCTGCAGGAGACAGGAGTGGTCAAGGGACAGGAGGAACTTACAGCTTTGTTTTATGATAAATTGTTTTGTTCCAGCTTCATCATGTTCCTCAGTAGGAAAAAATTTCCACTGAATTAAGAAAAAAAAGTCAATTAAGTGACCAACTAAAAAAAAAAAATCCCACCAACCAAAAAATTCTCACCAAAAAGCAAAACCCAGAAAACCCCTCAAAACTATGTACTCTTTTCAGTGTGAAATTGGAATTCTCTGCTATGTTTTTGAAATACTCTGTGAAACTAATTTGATATGTCTTATAGGAAACCCGTATTATGACAGTGTGGGGTCGCTAGGTGTTGGGACTTTGTTAGGAACTGTGTCAGCGTTTCTAATCTACACTAACACTGAAGCCCTGCTGGGACGATCCATTGAACCTGAACAACTGCAGCGGCTCACCGAGTTACTAGAAAGTGATCCTGTAGTAAGGTAAGAGTCTTTACAGCTCAGTCTCTACTATAAACAACAGCATGCAAGAAAATAACGCTTAATGAGAGAAATCTGGTAAGATTATTTTTAGTGTGGAATCTTCTGTATTGGGATTCTAGAATCTTTATTATTGCTGACTTCTATTTCTGTGCTAAAACTTCCATGAAAAGAATACTTGCACCTCTCGGGTGTTCAACAGCTAAAATAGCATTGCAGATACATTCTAACAGTCACATTAATTACAGGAATTGACAATGACCTAATGAGAAAGCCTTCACAAATTTAAAACTATTTTCAAATTCATTAAATGCAGGTACTTAAATGATACTGTTATGTTGCTTGAATAGTTTATTAGCACTTAAATATTTAAATTCTTACTGTTAACATTCAGTATCTGGAATTCCGTAGCAGTTGGCAGGACGTGCTGCAGTAGCAATATGATGCAGTGGATCCTTCATGTTACATGCTTATAAAATTAACTCATTTCTTATATATTCTTCTTAGCAAGTCTGCAATTAGTAGTAAACTTACAGCTCGTTGAATTCTATAATCTTTCTTAAATGCTTTTCAGTGAGCTATTTTAGCTTTACCATATTAACCTTGATTTAGAAGCAAACTTCTTTTTGGTTTCTTTTAAATCCTTGTTTAGGAATATATTTCTGTGTAAATCAGCTGAAATACTGTATTTTATTTGTAGTAATTTTTGAGCTGTGGAGGGAAAAACTCCAAGCCCGTTAGTTAAAACCAGAGTATTTGAAAGAAACTAAGTGCTGCCTCATCACAGTTCCAAGCAAGAGGTCTGGATGACATCCCCTTCATTCCAGAAACTAAACAAGAATCCTTTTTGGAATAGAAATCTGTTAGAATTTTCACATGTCCGTAAATTAAGTATTTGTGGTGGTCCTGGATTAGTCTGAATGGTGAAGGATGTGTCAACTGTGCTGTATTAGAGTAGGTGAGTTCACACGACTTCTGTACATGACTTCTGTGGTTGTTTTTTCCAAAGTGCACAGGTGGCTTTTGCTTGTCTCAGGCTGAAATAATAAAATTTCTCCTAGGCCAAATACCATTTTATATTGTATTCCATTTTATAGGTGGCTCTAACTTCTCAAAAGAGCAGACTTAGTTCATGTTCTTCTTGTTTTTTAAACAAGAAGTGCCTTAATTTAAAAAAAAATGTGACTAATAAAAGAAATAAAGACTTGTGAGAAACTGGATGTTTATATTTTTTTGAGGTTAGAAGCTGAAACATGTTTAGGTGCTAATCATACCCTCTGTATGCCCTTTGTCTTCAGTTATCTCTTTCTTAGATACATTTCGTTACCAGCCTTGATTTTTTCAGTGCCCGGTTTGTCTTTGACTGAGTTCTTACAACAAGCCTGCTATCTCTAGCTTGGTTAATGTACATCTTCTAATAACACACCTGGTCTTAAACTCAGTTCTCACAAACTAATATTACCCTTGTTTGTTACTAAGTATAATTTGGGGAAAAAGCTGAAAACAAACAAAACAAAGGCAGAAACAAGGAAAAAAATATAGCAGCTGAAATGAGGAAGCCTTTTAACATTAAGTATTTCTTCAAAGGGCTGCATGTATGTTTTCATCAACATAAGCTTTTGACTTCTAGGAGTGTCAGCATTTTCTTGAACATTCAAAGTCTCACATTTTTAAAATGAAAATGTGTTGTAGTGTGTTGTACCCTTACATATCCTTCTGATTCCAAATGTAAAAGAAAAAGCTTCTGAATACTGGCCTGCTTCTAAAGCTGTGAATAATACTTGCTTTTTTCTTTCAGCCTTTTAGGGTTTACAGTTCTCAATGCAATGCTTTTTGTAGTTGCTGCTCCCAGAATATTCCTCCCTTGTTCTTTCAGGCATGGTTTACAACGTTTATTTTCAGATGTGTTTTGCTAAATCAGAAGGAGATAATTAGGGAATCATTTAGTGATTCAGAAAGTATTCTAGATCCAAAATGACAAAAGGATCCAGGGGCTCTGATATCTACTCCCACAGTACCTGTTAGCACTACCACTTCAGTTACTATTCCAGCAGTAGCTTGCCTGAACGTCATGATCCGCTGCTAATTATGAAGTATTTGATTATCAGATAATAATAACTGCTGTTCTCCTAAAAATAGTCTCTGTGGTGGTGATATTTTTCAACTAAATCTTGATACTTTAATATTTTTTAATAACAGTATTGTTTGACAAGACCTGCATTCCCTAAAATCTTAATGTCTGGCATTAGTGTTCTTAATATAGAATTCTTTGTCTCCACCTTTCTAACTATTTTTCCTTCAGTTGTCAGGTGTCCTCACTTAAATAGATGAATTTGTTTATTCTTCTTAAATTTTGGCACAGTATTGTTAATCTGATTTGTTTTTGTTTTAATTCTCATCAGTATTGCTAGATGAAAAATTAGTTTCCCATCATAGTTATTCTTAGTTCTTTTAAGTCTTAAATAGAAGTCTTATCTTTCCTGTGCAGATTATATATGCTAAGGTAGACTGTTTTCCTTCACATTTACAGAATATGCATAATTTCACTGAATTTTATCAGGCTATTGCTTAATGAGAAGCTCAGATATCACTTGTTATCTTCTTCCTTAATTCTGATAGGCACTTGATATGTCTTCAACATTATTGAATCATGTGGCTCCAAATTCTCTTTATTGACCACATCTCTTTTCTTGAATACCCTCTTTGGGATGAGATAGTTTGATGTCATCTGGTTTACTCCAATTAATACTGTTTTGATTTGATAACTGCTCACAGAATAGTTGTGTTAATTGGAATGGACCTGGAAAGTTTTTATTGCTACCAGTAAGCTGGTAGTTCTTCCAATCTGCTTAAATATTTACTAAGATGTATTTTTTGGTGTCTCTATATTTAGTTCATGGTGTTTTTTTTTTTTTTTTTTTATATGCTTAGTTCATGTTCTATTTCTTTTTTTTTTTTAATATGCTTACCTCTCTTCCACCCTGAGTATTACAAGAAGTATTCTGTAAATTTCCTGTGATTGTTCATCCTAAAGTTTTTGTCTCCTGTTCTTTTTTGGCTGTTCTAACATTCTAACAGCCTCCTTCCAACATACATGCCTTCTGCTTTCTGCCTACACTGCCTGTGAAGTTATTTCTGATTTATAAACATTCAGATGCAAAGAAGCTTTTCTAGTTGGGAAGAGTAAATTTGTTTGAGACAAAGGGCATGCTAAATTTACAGATTCTTTGAAATTGCACAATTTAGCAAAATAAACAGAAGTAAAGTTTGGTACTCTCCATCAAGTGAGCTTCATTGCTGAATCTAAATTTTGTGTTAGAATTTACCAAATAGTCAAGAATGCATTTTTCTGTTAATAAAACTAAAAGTCTTTGAAATCTTTTATACTTGTTTTAGTTTGAAAATGTCAGAAGCAAGAATTTAAAAAGTGTGAACCTTTCGTGATTTGTGTCCCATGTTTTAGTCTCAACTTATTTTTTCTCACCTTGATGGAAAAATGTGGAGACTTACTCTCCAGTGGCAATTTTAAATCTTCTTGGCTTTGAAGATAAACTGAGTATTTTAATAAATTCAAATATTTTATTTTGTGTTTATGTCACTTTTGAAATTCACCACAGTGTGTCTTAGTCTTGAGTTTGCTTCTTATCCCAGAAAAATTAAGAGCCTGTTGTTTACTACCTATATTCACACATTAGAATTTGTCCAAGCTGGAGCAAAACTCTGCTACAGAAACCCAGAATTTTACAAAGGACCAAAATACAAATATTACAGCTTTCATGTTTTAGTATTTATTAGGAGCCATTAAATAAATATAGATTTTCAGCATTTAAAAACAGATGTATCTTGATAAGCGGTGATTAATAGTTCTGAAGGCTCAAAAAAAAATTCCAAACACTATATCCATAACTTTTTCTTATGTCAAATGTCTTTTTGAAAATTCTCCAAAAGATCATGTCTTTACCAACTTTAGGAAAGGCTACTTCTACAATTGCAATGTGTCCTTTCATTAGTTAACAACTGCTTATTTTTCCTTTCCTCAGAGTTGAGGGTATTTAAAGACTGTTAAATAGTGTCATGTATATGCACAAAAACTTCTCTGGAAAGTGAAAGCAGTGGAAAATAAGTTGGACATAAACTTTGAACAGAGAATGGAGAAGTACTCACATTTTTAATTGGGGAATATTTTTCTAATATACTGTTAGTCTAGTTATAAATTTGGGATGCTTCTAGTTGTCTGTCTTTTATTGCAGTGATTTCTAGATATGTTGGTGTTGCAGAAACCTGTGGAAGTGATACAACCAGTTAAACATAAATCAGCATTTAATGAAAGTGTGTGTGGGCAAAACGAAGATATTCTGTCAAAGACTGCCCTTTTAAAATTACAGGATCATTTTCTGGTGACAGTATTGTTAACATGAGAAGTCAAACTAGCTAGTGGTTTGTTCTATGTTGTTTTACATTTTCTTTAAAAATGTATGTGTTTCAGAGCAATTCATGATGTGAAAGCCACAGACATGGGAATGAGCAAAGTGAGGTTCAAAGCAGAAGTAGACTTTGATGGACGTGTTGTTACTCGGTCTTACCTGGAAAAACAAGACATCGAACAGCTCCTACAAGTATGTGTAAAAAAATTGCTTTTGTAACCCCCAGTATTTGATGCTTCCCTATTTCAAATACCTCTAAACTCAAGACTTGCAAATAGATGAGATACATTTCACTTCTTCATTTGAAGGGTTGCAGGGTTACTTTAAGTTAGTTTTAAATGTACTTAGATATAACTGTATTAAGTGCTGCTGAGAAAGACCTACCTTTGGCCTGAGAAGGAGGAAGGCAAAGTTTTTTTTTTTAAACTCATTACCCTTGAGACTGGCTCAGGTGGTCAGAGCCAGGTGCTAATAATGCCAAGGTTGTGGTTTTGCTCTCTGCATGGGCCATTCATGTAAGTGTTGGAGTCAGTAACCCTTGTGTGTCCCTTCCAATGTGGAATATTCTATGATTCTGTGATTTTGTTCGAAAATACAAATCTGTAAAAAAAAAAATTGAGAACAGAATTCTTCCAATACATTTATTGAATTACAAGATCTGCAGTTGAAACAAGAAGTTTGTCACCTGCAAATAGGCATCTGTTTTGGCAGAGCCAATTGCCCTGGGCATTGGTGTTGCAGTGTTGGGGTTTACAGGTCCAGCTGTTCAGACTCAATGTGAATATGGATTGCTTGTGTCGCATGATTTAGTGTTTTGATGATGTTTAAAAATTAACCATCCCTTAGTAAGTGTCAGTCTCTGATTTCAGTATGGTTCAGAGCAGCTTTTCTTAAGCCATCTTTTCAATATAGAAATGCAGAACTGGTCTCTGCTGTATTCTACATGGCAGAAGTATGAAGAAAATAATTATCTGAATAAAAGGAGAGTTTTAAGTGTTTTTGTTTTCCCTTGTACCTTGCTTATGTACATTTGTGTACAAAATTTCTTTCTTTTCTGCCCTTTCAAAATGACATGCAGATGTCTGCATTTTGTCTGTCCATTAAACATGACTTAAAAGTTTTGTTTACTTTTAAATTTTGCATTGCAATTTTAAATCATTAGTTAGTATCCCAGTTTTGAAAACATGTTAATGTCAAAATAAGAATTATGTATTATGTATACTGCAATATTTGATCTATTCATCTACTGGATTTCATTTTAATACATTTTTAAGAGGAAAAGTGCTATCAGCTTTGTACCACTGAGACACTGCAAGTTTGCTTGGTTTTATATTGCCAGTTGCTTTGCTGTTGCAGTTTTTAGTAGTCTTCTTTTAAAGGCTTTGTTAGCTTTTATTCTTTACCTGCTATTCTCTTTGGGAATTGCATACAACCTTCACTAGTTTGTCCAATACCTTTCAGTATTATTGGGAACGATCTTCCTGATCAATTCTAGGTTGGCAACTGTGTCTTACGCAGGTCATTGTTGTTTCATGTAGTAACCTCATGACAGTTATAAAACTGTCATTGAAGGGTAGCTCCTTTCAGTAGGCAGAGGCAGGCAGCATGCTTGCCTTTTGACCTATACTTTTTCTAGTAAGCAGTTCATTCAACTAGCACTGCTGTCAATGTTACTCTTTCTACAGTTGTGCAATATTTTTTGAAGTGCTGTCATTTAGATTACCTTGTTTTTTCCTTGTTAGCTGTGACTGTAGTCGTGGGTTATTGTGGTTGAGATATGTTTTAAGCTTGCTCAATTACATTATTCCTCTTCGTTTTAGAGTAGTGAGAAGAGGAAAGAAGTTGCTGTCATGTACTTGTATGCACAAGAAGAATTAGCTGTTTCATAGTTTGTTTCTGTTTACAATAACCTATTTATCCTAAACATACTGCAGCTAAGATAAACTGTTGGACAAATGGCTTCCAGACAGCTTGGTGTGAGACCTCTAAGGAAAGCTCATGGCTTTAAACTGAAAGGTGATAAGACATAAAGTAGATATAAGCAAAAAATTCTTTACTGTGGAGGCCAGGGTGGTGAGACAATGGAACAGGTTGCCTAGAGAAGTTGTGGATTCCCCATCCCATGAGGTGTTTAAGGACAGGTTGGATGGGGCCCTGAGTGACCTGGTGTGGCAGAAAGTGTCCCTGCCTATGGCAGTGGGAGAACAACTAGATGATCTTTAAGGCCCTTTCTGACCCAAACCACTGTATGATTCTATGGCAGTATGGTAGCACCTGCTTTGGTGCTACTGATGTCTGTGGTTTTTTGGAGGGTGGAGTTTAACATCCTGTCTTCCTTAATCTCATTTCTTCAGTTTCATGTGCTGTTGGTCTCTTAGTCTGAGTTCCTGTCAACTGTTTTCAAGTTTCTGATATTATGGAGGAGTCATACTTACAGCAGCATTTGTTGTAATCCTTGTGGACTTTCAGATGAGTTGGTTATGTGATGCCCAAAGTAGGAGTGTAATGAAATAACAAGAGTGCAGAAAATGGAAAAAGAATACATAGGGGTACCCTGCCCTACCTTGCTGTGAGGAATACCTCAGAAACTTCTAGAAAATGAATGAAATTCTCTAAACTAATTTGGAAAGTTAAGGAGGAAATCAATTAAAGATAGAAGAAGGTTTTGTATCAAATGCAGGTGATAATGACAGAGCCAGCTGTTTTCATCGAATAGATGCTACTCTTCTGTGTCTGTGAGACACAGGAACAGATGATGTTTTGAGAGTAAATAGCAAAAGCTGAAGTGTGTTGTTTAGGGTTTTTTTCCTCCCTCTTGAAATATGTCAAGACCCTATGGAGTGTTATTCCTTTATTTTCTTTTCCTCATCTCAATCTCTTAAATTTAATTTCTTCCTAGGAAATTCAGCAAGTGAAAACCCTTGAAGAATTAGAAGCCTTTATGCTTAAGCATGGTGAGAATATCATTGACATGCTGGGTGCTGAAGTAGACAGGCTTGAAAAGGACCTGAAGGTAAATTTAACTGCTTATTAGTGAGTGCTTATTCTGTGATTTATTTTAAACAATATCACTGCATCTAATTTCTGGGATTTCATTTCATGAGAGAGGGAAAGAAGTTGATATTACAAAGGCAGATTTTCTTGGTATAGCATTATTATCTTAGTTCTGGTCACCAGCAAATCCTTACTTTACCACTGATCCATTTGTTATTTCTTTTGTTCCATTTTATACCAACAGAACAAATTTTCATTCAATAGACCTGAATTTGTCTTTTTCACTATATTCTCAGAATGTCAGACTATATATAAACTGTTGAATTCTGTTTTGGCTGAAAAAAAGTAAATTGTCTTGTTTTTTTAAACTTGTTCTTAGAATCAAATATTTCTGGGTGATCGGACTGCTCAACATGTTTCCCTCATGTTGAAGCTGTACAGGGTTTATTTTACTTTACAAATCCTCTCAGCTGTCTTATAATATCTTTTTTTCATTCTGCAACTTAAATATCCTCTCACTGATGCAAGAAAGGGTTGTTCCCATTTTTAATTTTGTAAGTGTATTGGGGCTGTCAGTCTTACCTTCCTGGAATGAATTCAGCACTCCAGGTATACTGACTCCCAGATAAATGCAGTCCTGCCATGACTGTCTCTTCTGGCCATGAGACACTACTCAAGAGCATGTCTATCCTTGCTTGTTATATTTCATAAATATTCTAGTTTATGTTTTTATCCCTAGGGTTGTCCTGTTTAGGAATCAAAATATTATTTTTGATTTTAATTGAACCATCTGAATCAGTTCTTCATGCATGGTTTTTGAGGAGCAGGATAATGCCTAAGTTTTTTATAAACATAGATACTGCTTTTTGATTTAGGCATATATATAGCAATTGTTGGTATTGAATATGTTTTACTAAATATACTAGGCAGGTTCACATGCTGGATGTCTTTGAAATCAGGGCTTTCTCATGGATCGTACAATTCATGTAATGCTGATAACATATTTCTATAATATCAGAAATTGCATATTTCTTAATAGAAACAGTGTTCTGAATCTTTATAAATAGTTTCAGTGGCATAGAACAAATTATTTCCGCAATCTTACCTGTTATTCAGGTCAGTATCTGTTAAAACTTTAAGAAAGTAAGATATGTATATATACACGTGTATCTGAACAGTTTTATATAAAACTCTGCTGCCTTGTTAAAATTGAGAGCTCCTCCATACTTTGTAAAGCATAAGATCTAATTTATCCATGATGTTGAAAACTATTTTTCAAATAAAAAGATGACTTAGCCTTTCAAAAATGCCTTATAATATGCACAATGTTTATTGAAACTCCTCATTTTAAAATATTCCCTATGTTACCCAAAAAGGGGATTTGTTATCCAGTTGACAACATCATACCGGAAACACATTATTTGTAATGATGTGCAAAAATGTATTTGAATATTTTCAATACATTGTTTTAAATTTTATTTCAGCAACGAAACCCTGATGTTCGTCATGTGGATTTGGAGATACTGTAGACTTGAGCAGGAGAAATCTTCAGGTTGCTCCCCTTGTGGAAAGAAGTCCCATGAAGGGCTGACAAGCTTCTGAGATTGCAGTGGCCTCAGCACCATACCTCGCTTCCTTTGCCGTAGGCTTCCTGGACTGTTAGCACTGCTTCTGTTTCTGGAAGAGCGCTAAACTTGCAGACAAAAATTTCCATGGCAAAATCAGTTTCAAAAAGCTACTTGAGTTAAATTCTACAGGAGAGTCTGTCCAAGTATATTTACTGTGATCCAGAACTTAAAACTTGAGGTTCAGTTAGGCAGATAACAGCTGCCTGAAACGATACAACCCACAGTTTTTCCATTTGTGTCCCTTCGCAGTCTGTTTGCACTTCTTTAGTTTCTTTCAAGATATCATAAAGGTTCTTGGGAGATATTAAGATTAGATAGGAAGAGTTTGTTCCGGTGGAACCTGCCAACCTTAAATTGTAATATTTCAACTGTGTGATTGTTTCACAGTTTTTCTTTTCTATGAGATAAATTGTTTCAAGTGGGCACTGGGCTTATCTCAAGTACCATGACCTGGAAACCTGCTTTTTGCCACCATTATGATTACAACTGCACTTCAGGAAAACAAGGCTTTTCACCTTAGAGGAGCCAGCTGTATGGGTTTAGCCAGAGTACATTAAATTACTGTGAAAAATTACTGCATACAAATTTCGGTGCACTTCAGCTCTTTAATTTTTTTTTTCTTTTTTTTCCCTACTTTAATCCTTGTTTTCTTATTTGTAAATATCTTCAGATGTAATCTGGCAGATATTTATGGTAGTGCTTATTAAAAGTTACCTGGCATTGTTGGCTTTTTATATTTTAACTCTTTTGCCAGATATGGTCTTTGCTAGAAGATGCGAGAGATGTAGCTGGAATATATTATAGTAAAAAATGATTTATTTATAATTAAACAAATGAATACATTGTATTTTTAATTTATTTGCCTTTAGGTATTACCTGAATTCAAAACCACTTACTCTGAATTTTTTGATAACTTGACCTTGCTTGTTTGGGAAAGTAGAGTAATTCTATCAGTGGTCCTCAACAATCCAGAGATAAGTGATTAGTTTATAACTTTGAAATGTGAAATTCTAGAACTGTGTACAATTATCTCAAGGCTTTCTGCAGTAGCTACTCAAGTTGTACCAGATTCTTTGAGACCCAGCCTTTATTAATAAGGCCATGAGTACTGAACATGCAAGTTGAAATATAAATGAAATAACCATACTTAAATAGCACTGAGGAAAATTCTTTATGCACTTTAATGTAAAATAAGATTTGATCGTGGGTGACAGGTGGTAATAAGACCATCCCAGTAACTCAGTTGCTGAATAATGGCTGAATTGCTGAAAGAAGAAATGTTGATAAGAAATACAAGTCTTCAAAAATCAATGTATTGCAGCAAATAATTGTGGAGACCAATGTGTCCAGATCTGACTAAAAGCATTTTAGAATTTTTTTTTTCTCATACTAGGTGTCACTTACCAGTGAACAATGAGAATTTAGAATAACATGCCTTTTTGACAACTGCAAAGCACTTTGCAAGCTGGTCATTTTAAGTAGAAAAACATTCCAGAGTTCAGTTACAGATGGGGCTTCACATACAGGTAATTGTGGGTGAAAGGATCTCCTCGGTACCCTTTTCTATAGTCCCTATTCACTGGTGGCTTCTTTATAGCATATTACATTACTATAGCTAATTCAAAAGAAGGCTTACTTTATCTGGTTTTCTCATATTGTAAAACTAGTTAGTATATTTAGGCCTGATGATTTAAAATGAAGTTTAAAGGTAACTTGGAACTCTTCCATATCAAACAAATAAGGCATATTTTAGTACGTTATAAATAATTTACCTTTCTCCTCGCCCTTCTATGTAAAATTCATCTCATCTCAGTATGCACTCTCCTGGTATTAGCCTTATTCATGAAGAGCACTGGAAGCTGGTAACCCATAACATGTTTTCTTCTCCCTAGAATATTTATATGGATTTTGAATTTGAATAAACGCATTAATAAACCAATTATTTCAGAAATCAAAAACCTGAAGAGAGGTAAAACTGGGAAAATGTTCTTCCTGCAGAGATTAGACAGCCAATGTTATCCAAGTGGTTTGCATGCTGGAGTTATTGGTGAATGAATGGTGTCAGTGTGCACTTTGCAGGACACAACTTTCCCTGCAAGGTTAGTAAATGTTATCTCAATAGCAAAGTGTTCCTGTATCATTTTCAAGAGGAGGTATGAGCTTATATTCTTACAGGACATCTGCTCCAAATACCTATAAAAATGGTTTCTAATTGATTGGAGATGTAATTCATCTGAATTCTGATTTTAGTTTCCTTATTTAAAATACCCATCCACACCTTTTGTTTATATTCCAAGATAGAATCAAGTTCCTTGTCTCCCAGTTACTTTACTGAATATAGCATCACAATATGTTAAATTCAAGATGCCAGGACTTGAGTGTTTTGGGGTGCATTACTGTTGACCAGTCTGAGGACCCAGTTCCGCTTTCTAAAGTGACCTGGATGGTGATGTACTACAAAAAGGCAGGCAGACTGGTTTTGGCAGTACCTTGTAAGTTTACATGTCAGGCAGTTGGATAAAGTACTGATTCACTGAGCCTGCCGCGTTGGAAAGGAATAGTAATTCCAAGCTGTTACATTTTAATTTAAAATTTGCAAAATGTTTTTAACAGATATGACATTTTTACTATTTTTTTTAAACTGTGTTTATAGTCAAAACCTTGAGGTAATGTGGGTCCACTACTTAGTTTACTTTTGTTTTAATGTTTTTGGGGAAAATAATTAGCTAATACATTTAGATTTACATGACAGAGTCCTCAGATTAAAGAACTGTACATGTGTGGAGGAGTGAATTTTTCTTTTTTCACAAATGCAATCACAGGATCATTTTTTTAACTGATTTTAAGGAAAAATAGTGAGGATTTACCTAACAATAAAGCTATATTCTAGGATTTTTTCAATTAAGGTGTGGTGTTTTAAAATAATCTATTTCTGTAGATTGGCCTTGCAGGTTCTATTTTTTTCAAATTGTGTTCAAAATATGGCTGTCCTCTCTGCTTTGTGGAACATTTCTCACATGCTGCGCAGTGACTCATAATTCTGTAAAATTTGCAATGTTTGAAAAATGTGTCTTAGTGTTTCAATATACTGAATGATCTTAATGTATTTTAAGTCCAAGTTGACTGGATATTAATAATACCTTTTTCTGTTGAATATTTATCTGTAAAAGATAAAATTTTGAAGTGATTATCTTTCCCCCAGCAATGAACTTCAAGTCTAAATTGTCTCCATTATCCACTGAAATTCAGCATTTGATGTGGTGTCCCTTTCCCCCTGCATTTTTAAAGCATTTATTAAGGATACAGTGATAGCAGTAAATACCCCAGTGGATTACCATATTACAGGGGCTGTTTGGTGGTTTGTGTTATGGTCCAGAAGTAGTGGGAGAAACACATATTTTAAGGATAAGTTTGCATCCTTTATTCCTTGTGAATCATCCTTGAACCAAAAGCTTTTTAGACTCTATTTTTTTTCCCTTCCTTGAATTCCCACACGGATTTTCTTGCTTTATTTTAAAGTGACTCTTACTTTTGGAGGAAGAAGCCATTATGAACATTTTAAGTTTTTAAAAGCAGGGCTAAATTCTACTCTTGATCTGTGAATTTTGTACTGTACTTCCTGTTCATTAATAGTTGAGAATAGTGATTACTGGTTTGAAAGCTACAAACCATGTTAGCCAAAACAAATTTTCTGATTCTGTCATGTGCAGCTTTTTCAGCTGTATCTGGAGACTGAGTTTTTGAGAGGTTTCTACTGCCCCCTCTTTGATAAAGGAGAGTACAGGAATGTTTTTAGGTATGTTTTGTCTAGGTTATACATTGATTACAGTCTTATGTCCTCTTTATAATTTTACCTGGTTTTTTTTCTGTAACAAAGGAAAAAATATATATTATAGAAGTACCTCTAATAGTGATGAGTACATCAAATACAGTCTTCATGCAAAGAGTTTTTGTGCCCTAGTCTGTTCAAAGTGTGGCAATTCTTGAAAATTGTCAATGCAGTAATCCTTTTTCTAAACTTGACTTAGATGCTTTCCTTATAGAGGAAACCAGAGCACCGTATTGTTTAAGATTCCTTTTACGTTCATATGTTCTTGAGGCATTTTGGCATGGTAGAACAACTGATGAGTATTGACTTCTGTACACAGCCTGCCCTTCTGCACATACCTAAGGGCTTACAGAAGTGAATATAAAATGACAGTGTGCTTTTTTCCTTCTAGCTTAAGTATTGTGCTGCTTCTGTTCTTATTGTTGGCTCTGAATAGAGAGTACCACTAACACCTCTCTTGCAGTTTACCTTGCAGTTTATGTGCATAATGTAAATGAGAAATTGGGATGTACCAAAAAGATTTTTTTCAATAGAGGGTTTGCATAGCTTAAGTAATTCTTCCTTTCTTGTTAGTGAGACACAAATCATTAAGATCAAAAGCAGATGATATTACATAAAAAAAGAAATAGGAATCGAGGCTTTAAAGCTCAGTAGTTCAATTTTTGAAATGTATGTCCTTTGAGGAAAATAAAGCAGAAGCTTTAAGTGGATGTTGGGTCTACAGAAACTTCAGTCAGTCAGGCTTTGCTGAAGCAAAAGAAACTGAAAGTATATAATAAAAAGAAAAGAATACAAGGAAGGAAAAGACCCAAGATGTTGAGCACTTGGAAATTGGAAAGGATGAAAATCATCTAAAAAACTTGTCCAGAAATAAGAAGAATGATTGGAGAAGTAAAAAACAGTAAGAAAATATATTGTATCAGAATGCACAAAACTAGGTAGGATGAGGTTTTCTTTCTTTTACCGATATTCTGATAGTTGGGTAATTCCCCCAGCAAAAACTCATATTTTTTCCTGTAATGAAAATCAGAGGCTCTGTCTAACTCCTGATACGGTGTTCAGCCTTACAGGTACAAACTTATTTGTCCACTGAAAACTGCTAAGAATTATGTAACCTCAGTTGTTGGTGATGTATGTGTGTGGTAAGTGGAGGGTGAGTAATGTTATTTGTGGAAGTGAGAGCTGGAGTGAATTAAAGAGAAAATTAATTGATTCTTTTAGACAGAAGATGACTGAAGCACCATACTGAATGTGCAGTGGAAAAATAAGTGCTCTAAGGTCTACAGAATTCTTGTAGTGGACTGTAGTTATTGATAAATACATTAGTCTGTATTTTTCAGTTTGCTGAGACATCGGTGGATAAGCAAGATTTCTAATTAAATCACATTCTGAAAAGGAGATAAAATATTCGAAATGTAATGTGAAAGGATGTATGTTTTTTAATACCACAGACACTACAGTACATACAATAGGCAGAAAATATTCTGTATTACATAGGGTGCTTGTGGACATTTTTTTTTCTTGTGTAAATCAAAGCCACCAATTAAAATAAAAGGTTGTGGTCACTTTTTTTAAGTGTTACACTAACAGCGAGCCCAGTCAAATTTTTGTATAGCCAGCATTCATAGTTCTGTTCTGGGGAGGTGGTGCCTGTCAAAATAGTGGAATACAGGTCCATAATCTAGCATAAGTTTGGGTTTTGTAATATAAATTTAGGCTGTTTAAAATTTTAGAGGTTGGGATCAGCTGCTTCAAATCTGAAGCCAGAAGAAAAAAGAAAGCAATGATGTATAAATGATGTAATATAAAAGGGATTTTGTAAGTTTCTCTTCAAATTAAATATGCTGAAGAACTATATGAGAAGTGTTTGAAAAATGTCTAAAGCGTTTGGAAAGCATTTTGGCTATTGCCAAGATGGTATTAAATTTGAAAGCCAACAGCGAGGATTTTTCACTCATGGTAGAACTAGCAATCTCAAAGTCAAAATCTATTTTTCCATGCAGTCTTTTAATCGGATTCACCAGCCCCCACCCCGCACCTTGCATTTTGGTGTATTGGCTTTTTTGTTCTGTGTCTTGGTTACTCCATATTAGTATGGGGAAGTCTTTTTGATCTGTGAGCTGTAGACTCACTGAGTATTGGAATACTTACCTGAATATGTTCTTTGTTTTGTAATTATACTTGAATTCAGTATATTCTGTATCATGTGTGGAAGTTGTAATTATTCAGTAAAATGTTACATAGCCAGTAAAGGTTGTGTTCTGTTAATTTAAGCAATTTCATATGTTTTGGAAAAGTAAGCAACAACACTGGCTTTGGGCAGCTGATAATTCGCTGTTTCTGAATTCAAATTCCATATAACTATTTTATGGATGCGAAACAAAGGTTCTATCCATCTACTTGTACTGTTACTCAATCTGCCTTTGCGACGCTGTTCAATAGCTTGAGCTTGGTGAGGGAGCAACCTGCCCAGGCTGGCCAAGCTCTGTATTTGTTCTCTAAATCTCACTGGCAACTCTGCCTTTCATCCTATTCAGCCCCTGCCCTCAAAGAGAGTGGTTCCTTCCCCAGTACTGAGAAAGCGCTTTCTGCCTGGCTGAGAGGCCCCACTGTCACTGTCTCCAGTTTGCGCTAGATGTAAGGATGATGTGGAGAAAAACAGTAGTACAAACGGGTTGCATGTCTGTATATAGTCAAGGGTATGAAGAATTCCATGAAGAGGTTGGATTTATGTGTTAGGCTTGCATAGTAATCATAGTTTCACAATCCCAGCAAAGAAATTATTTCTCTTCAGAAAAAGCTTGAAATTAGTCAGCTTAGAAGGGATTTAATGTACTGTCTAGTACACTTGAGTGCTACTTTTTATCACTAATACCAATAAAATTGCTTATCTATCCAGTTATGGGAAGAACTGCTTCTAATTGGGCAAACAAAAATTATGTGGTTGGAAAAAAAAGAGTCAAAAATGTCAGAAATCTGGCTGATGAAGTGGAGAAACTTTGAAAAACGGGAATTTTCATCAGTATGGTATCAGATGCCAGAAATAAAGGGGTCAAGCAACTTATTGGAGGAAAGATTTTGGCTATGAACTGTATATCCTTATTGCTAAAGATGTTTCATTTCATAGTTAAGAGCCTCCCTTTCTCAAGAGAAGTTTGTTGGCCTCCTATAGTTGTGTTTTTATTTCCTCTAATGAACCAAATGGCACAAGATCCACCTGAGCAGAGAAATGACAGACTTGAGGGCCTCATCTCTTGTCTATTTGAGCTCAAGTTCAAATACTGGGCTGTCTTTGGGCTGTTGGAATAACCAAGCAAGTGGTCTAAGCCACTTCAAAAGAGGGAGAGAGCTCTGTCTTTTCACATAACGTAACCTGGAATCTTCAAAATATTTGCTGTCTGTAGCATTTATTGAAAGACCATTCCAAAATAATTGTGTTAAATGGGGAGTAATGGGTTGAAGTGGCACCTTGCAGTCAGCTGGTTGAAGGTGAACTTAAAAAGTCCTGTTCAAAATGAGTTTTGTCTGTCTTTGCAAAGATTCTGTGAGGAACGTCTTAAAAGATCATGAAAAGGAAACCTTCCTTTAGCATTTAAATTAAACTTTTTTTGAAAACCCTAGGGAAAGGGACATAATTTCTGCTTTCACAGAAGTTGTGCCAGCTCAGCTCCAGTAAATTATGTGTATTGATTTACCCAAGCTCTTTGTGATTTTGATTTTTTTTTTTTTTTTTTAAATTTAGACTTCAGTTCTGATGCTGAATTGGGGCTTAGTAAGATCTTTTCTAAATTCTCTTTCTGACACTTGAGGTGGCTTAAATATTATTCACTGCTCTAGTGTAAATTGATATTATAGAAGTATTTTTTTTTTACCTCAAATACTGATTGGATAGCAGTTTACCATTAAATCAGGCTGTTCTAGATGCACAAAGCATTAAGTTTAGGGTTTAAATGTGGGGGTTTTATTTTTCTCTAAGGCAGTCATAAAGAAAATCCATCTTGAGTTTGATGCACATAAAAATGCATTCATATATGAATCTCTGTCTCTGCATGTTTTAAGTGTACATAGGTGTCTTCAGCTGCAGATTTGTACCTAACTGATGCTTCTCATGAAAGACAACTTTCTCAGCAAAAATAAAAATGAAATAGTGTGGAAGAAGTGTGGAAACCTTGATGCAAGACTTTCCAGTAATGCTGTGGCTTGAACCCATTCTGCTCCTTTCCCTTTATGCTCTGCACTGATTTCATTGGTTCTGACCTTCATTGGAGAACCTCGATTTCCAGGTGGTTTGAAACAAGGGGTTTAGGTGGAGAAGACTAATTCCAAAATCTGTGTTCCAGGTGCTCTATCTGCTGAGTAGGTAATTGGACACTTCTGGATCATTGAGGGAGATGTGCAGTGGTACTCTGGCTAGCATTTGGTGGGTTTCCGAATGTGCCAAGGTCAACTTTTTTCATGGAAATGTCTCAGCCTGGAACAGTCTTCCTGATGCTGAGGATGGGAAAGATACCCCAGGTGTTTCCTTGACATTCCCTTTCTCAAGAGACTGTTGGAATCTGCTGCTTTGCTTCTTTGGATCATCCTTTAGCAAATAAAAAAAATCCCTCCTTCCATCAGTTCAATGTGTAGTTCAGGTTTTGGCTCTTTGAGGTTCTCACATAATTTTGGAAGAATTTCAGCTTTTTCATCATGTTGGTACCTGGCATATTTGAAAGATTTAATTAGACTTTTTCTGCTGTACTATTGACCCCTGTTCCTAAATGGAAACTAATATTAACTTCTCTAATGGGAAACTACTTTGAGTCATTAGCAAACTTGTTTCTTTCCATTTTCCTACAAAGACAACCTAGGTTGAGGCAATTATATTTGTCAGATGAGTGGGAAAGTTTAAAGCATTTTTAAGGACAAAAGGGTTTTTTAGCTTTTTCCCAAGATTGTTGTATAAGCTCATGTCAGATTTTTTTTCTCTCAGCTTAGCTAATTAATCTGCTGGTGTGGCTTTTTTTTTCCCTTAATGTGATACATTTGCAGTAGAAGCTGATTTTAAACTTCAGATGTTGAAGGGTCTGTGGGGGAGGGTTTTTGCATTCATAGGGCAAGGTCATATACTGAGATGTGCCAAGTATTTCAAATACTCCCTGGTGCAGCAGGGAAGGTTTATCCCTGGAGAGCTGTTTATGTATGAACTTTTTAGGAAATAACCAAGACTGAGCCTCTAATTTAAATAGGCCGGTCAGGTCACATCAGTGGTGATGGTTTGCTCTGTCAATAACTAAGATTTATGCTATGGTTGCCTGGAGCTGTATTCGCACCTACCTTGTGCTGAAGCACTGGGGTACCATGTGTAGTTACTGATGAGCATAAGTTAAGAGTCAGGGAAAGATGAGCTCTTTTTGAGTAGGAGTACTTTTTGCGATTATGCGTGTGTTTCCAAGTACTCACTTTGCAAGTCAGTACGCACATTGTCCGTGCTGCCTGAGCTAGTGGCAGTCCACTGGCTTCAGTCAGTGCCTCAGCAGAGGGAAGGAGGCAGAGAAAACCCTGCCTAGCTGAACTCTTGAGAACAAGATTTTGCAAAATGAGTAATATTATTAAAGTAAGATTACAAACACTTTAATAATATGAGCTTGCATATGAGCTTGTTCAAAGCATATGAGGTAAAAACTACCTTCATATGCATGAGGTTCAATGTCTGACTTGGATCTTAACCTTCTCTTCTGGGACACTGCCTTACCAGTATGTTTACCAGGTATTTAGTGGAAGTGTGATAAAATGCAACATTATTGAATTACATTCTCCAGTGTTCCACTGCAGTTACTTCCCTGGCATGCTTCCTCCCTATCCCAGGTACCTCTTCTGTAGCCCCTCTCTCTGCTGGCCCAGCCCCAGGCACTACCTCTCATGCTTATCCCCTTCCATACGCCCTGCTGTTAGACTTAATCTCTCTTTTTGAGCTTCACAAGCCCAATTGTTGTCTCTGGTTCCCTACTTAGGTATTCTTCCCTGCCAGCTTTCCCTGCCGGGTTCCTGCCTGGACTGCTCCTTCACCCTGTCTGGTATACACACAGCCCATACCTGTTCCCTCCTGCCTCTGGATCTACCCTCAGACATTTCCAGCCATTGCCTGAAGTCTGGGAAGTCAAAGTTTTTTGAACAGAAGCTAACTACAATTTTTTGCAGATGGATTAATACGGGTTTTCTACCTCTGTAGTGGTGTGAGAATTGTTTTATTAAGTTATTAAGTTATTTTTGCAAGATTTTTGAGTTATTTTTGTAATGGTTTAGTCCACTGTATACCCCTGTGTTCTGTATGGGTTTTCCCCTTATGAGTTAGGTTATTTAGTCCACTGTATAACCAGACGTTTTCCGTCAGTCATTCCTTCCCTGCACCTGTCCCTGTCAGTCTCTCCCCTCTCTCCTCATGGTTGCCCTGTCTGTCACTTCAAGACCCTTCCCTGGATTCTGGAAAGATCCAGGAGAGGCGTCAAGTGATAGGCTGGTGCCCGGGGAATCCCCTCCTACCCTCCTGTGATTTGTTAATGGTTTAGAAGTTGACACCCCCATGTTCCCTGGTTGGCTGACCCGTTGTCACCACCCCTGGATCCTCCCCCGTTTATAAGTGGCCATCAGGCTTTGATCTCTGCTCTCTCTGGGCAGCAGTGGTCTGGGGCGGAGCTCTTTGCTGGACTCCCCTTAATAAACTACCTTCTACCCAGCCTAAAGAGAGTCGACCCTTTTTCCGTCGCCGCAGTTGCAACTCCATCTACTCGCTGGTGTGGGGAACCAAGAGCCCACCGGGAGGAGGTTACTCGCCCTGCCTGTAACCCCGACTGATCCTCGTAGTAGCAGTGCAGAACTGAGCTAGCCTGCGCGCCCAGCCGGCATGAGAGGACATTGCTATATACCTCCATTTCTCAGAGCTACCTGGAATTATTTTGTTGAGGGATTACTAAACTGTTCTCACTAACTGTGATCTTCACAAAAAAAAAAAAAAAAAAAAAAAAAGGCAATAGGCTGAAACCCCTGACCTAGAAAATACTTGCCCAACCCTAGATAATTTTGCAGCATTACAGGCACCCAAAAGCATAGTTTTATAAGGGCACCCTTTGGTAACCATTTCAAGGGGCTGACACCAGCCTGTGTTCAGCCCAGCAGCAGTGGTTTGCCGTGGTGAATGTTTGTCACTGTAATTCCTCTACAAATTATCTGGAGCCAGGATTTTCTAAAGCGTTTAAGAGAACAGGATGCATTCAGCCATCACTGGATTCCGAATTAAAATGGGATTTAAATGTCACTGCTTGAAAATCCAGGTTTTTAGACTGCAGATGGCTACTTCCTTTGAATAGTCTTTCTATTTAACCAGCACATAAATCTGTGTGGTTGTACGTTGAGGTGAATATGATTTATATTATATTCATACTTGAATTCTTCATAATATTTCACTGTGTTTTCTGGTACTTCATACCAAACAAGCATTTAATGCAAAAGAAAATGCCCTAGCTCTTCATATAAATCCAAAACTTTTAATATACATTTAAAGTGAGACCCAGGTGGTATGGCTGTCACACTGACACAAGATTGCCTCTAGAGAATGAAAGAAACAGGTTAACCAGAGACTAACTTTTATTGTGCATTTTTATGCAACAGAACAAATGGAACTGGAGGTATGTAGTAATAAAACCAATATTCAAATTAGAATTAACACCTGGAATAGTAAACCGTAGGTAACAAATGCCTTTATAATTAAAAAATATTGACTGTTTAAAAAATTCTCTAAGATTTTATATTCTTTAAAAGAAATGTGTGTTGCCACATAGAAAACAATTCACACATCCTATAGAAATTGTCACAAAAACCTTACTAGTCTATATTACACTATGCACTTTTCTTTTGTACAATATCTGATAAAGGTCTATCCCTAGCCTGTACTTACTCTACACAGTACAATCATCATAAGAAAGTATTCATTGAATTAACTACACCATAACAATAAAAATATCAGGATTAATGTTTGTTTTTTTTTTTTTTAAATCACAGTTTCTCCACAAATATTTGTCATAGAAAATATACCGAAGGCATGTTGGCACAGATGGGCGTGCGGTGCTGCTACACAAAGTTTGAGAGAAGGCAGATACATAAATGACAGTAAGATTAAAGCACATGGAAGGATAAGACAAGAATCTCTATCCTCCTGGGACTTTCTGGAGTGACATGATAGATAGCAGTTTCCTTCTGTCGCTGGGAAGGGATGTGCTGGCTTATAAAGCACACTGCCTAACTATGGATATCTGCAAGGGCTTATGTGCTATCTATTATTTCAGGTCCCATATCTAATACATTGCAGCTATTTAGATGCTTATGAATTTATAACACCTAATGAACAAATCAACTGAAATAAGTTGTTGTGCAAGGTTTGGGATTTTTAAAATTAAATGTGTGGGTCAAGTGGCCGTGATGGCAATTAAAAACAGACAACTGACAAAAAGTTTTTATACTCTTGTTATTTTAAAACCAAACGTGAACGAAAACATGAGCTGGTGGCTGTTAATGCCTGTCTGTGACCATGAATCATGTCACTGTCCAGTGCACATAAGCAATTGAGGACAAAATTTTGTTCATAAAGAAAGGTCCAAACCTGCAAAGCCATTTCCACTGCCAAAGTGGCTTTCAGGATGAAATTATACTTTTGGTTATTTTGCACAATGAGAGTAGAGGATAGTGAGTGGTTCCAGGATGCTGGCTATGCTTTTTGCACTAAAAATAAAGCTAGGCTTACTAGTTATTTCAGCAAATCTTTCAGTTATTAAGTGAGAGGTCTGTCTAGTTCAGTAACTCTGTTCTGCAACTGTTAAAAAGTGTTTATATTTTAAACATCATACAATTAAGCATCTGAAAGGAAACCATCACAATGTTTACAAAAATACAGCATGATACATATCGCTGTGGACAAATTTACAGTATAATGTTGACTCACACGTTCTGACATGTTTTACCAAATAGTTCTGGCATGTGTCACCACATTAAACACAGACCAGCAAGACTTACACCATCTGAGCAATGTAACATCTTCTATTATAGTTCTTTTTAAAAAAGTGTAAGTTCAACACCGAAAAGCTACTATAGGATATCTGTACTGTGACATTTCTATACACTGAATTTCTCCTCCAGAGGCCACCGTGTGGTGTGACCGCTCCAAAAAAAGTCACCTCCTGCCTGTAATGAAGGAATGCCGTTCTAAACCCCATGGTCTAGTGAGGTCCTGCGTGACTAAACTGCTAGTCGGCTTTTAGAAAACAAATTAATTATTTTGGGGCCAGGGAGTGCCTTTCAGCCCCCTTTCAAAAAAATCACCAAAATTACAGTGAACCGAGAGGTATGGGACATTTGAGGGCCTAAAGCATACGGGGACTGAGCAAGGCCCTCTCTATGGCAGCGCACGGCGAGCCCGTGTCCCGAGATGCCCCGTGGGCCAGGAGAGACCGGTCACAGCCACGGGCAAAGGCAAAGGGGAGGCAGAGGGCAGGAAGGAGCTCCCGTGTGCAGGAGCTGAGCTTGGAGAGGCTGTGGCCAGGCCGGGCCTCGAGGAGCGCTGCACCCCAGAAAGCTGGGCCCTTCCTCCCTGGACCCTTCCTGGTCCCTGAGGAAGGGCCCAGGTGCCTCCTGCCTTGCCCTGTGCATGGGGAGAAGGGCAGGAAGGGCAGGAGAAGGGTAAAAGGAGCCATTAGTAGCTATGCTTGTGGCTTGCACAAGGCGGTGAGGAAAGCTGGGGAGTAGGAGAGACACGTTCAGGAGAGTCAACGCCGATGAGGTAGCACTAAGGATGGTCAAAAGTGAAGTGAGCTTTCTTTCCAAAAAACAGTTCCCTGTACCTGCCAGTGGGGAAATGTTGCCTCGGGAAGTGCTGGCTCAGGCTGTGGAGGATGCCAACACTGGCCTGAGTGAGCACACAAAGGCAAGGAGATTGGAAACACCCTGATGTGGAAAGGAAAGGGCATTAATTTCTTTGGCATTGAGTATTTCTGGCGTGGATCAATTTAGAGAGACAACAGACTCCTAAACATTTAAAATTGAACTTTTTTTGTGGATTGACTTTTGTTTTTAAAGCTAGTATCTGCTTCCAGTGTCATGCACCATTGTGAATTCTGCTCCAACAGCTCTTTTCTTACGGCTCTGAATCCCATATCTACTTACTACAGAACACTAAACCAGGCTCTTCTTGCCCAACCCCTCCCTGAATGCAACACTGAGCAAAAACAGCACATTGCCTTGCCTCTTTCAAGGAATGGATGTAAAACACAAATGAAAGTGAAAACAAGAAAAGGCAATTTAAAGCCTCTAAAGCTACATAATATGGCTGAGGAATAGGAACAGACAAAGGAAAATCTGTCTTCTGAAATGGCAATTTGTTTTTAGCAATCTTGTTTTAATGAAAACTGTCATGATCAACTCTAATCCTCTAGAAATCTAGATAAACATACTGTCTATCTGATATACAATGCAATTTTTATCTGTTAGAAGTGTCTGTTATTGTTCTGGGTCTTTGAAGGATTCTGCTGTTGATGAGTGCTGCTGTTTTACTCGGGAAGCTTAATTTCCTGACAGAGTCGGCTAAGAAAGTCCCTGGATTTTCTATCTTGTGTGGTTATTTTAAGGTAGCATTTATAATTATGTCCTTTTCTGTTAGGGGAAACCTACGGGAAACCACTTCTTTATTCCGTTGTAAGTGTGCAGACTTGTACTTAAATCTTCTAGTCAGGGAAAGCAAATAGCACCTAGCTGTTCCGAGTCCAGGCCTGGGATTGTTATCAATAGGCTGAAGAGATAGTCGCTGCTGTTCCTTTTGACATTTTTATAGTTTTTAAATGACCTTTCCTCTACAACTGGATGAAATGAACTGCACATTCCCTTTGAGTGTGCTATGAAAGGTTTGGAAATAATAGGCACTGAGAAGTCCCATAAAGCAGGTCTTGAAATGGATTTCTTCCTGTTAACCGGGATATGGTAAGATGAAGAAGCTGAAATGTATGCAGTATGTGTTCAAACATGCTTTGGACTCCTAAATGACAGCAGGGTTAAGTACGTTTAACAAACAGTCTCTCCTAAATTAAGTGGTTGCTACTGCTGTATGATGTGGTTCTCACTGCCATCAATCTCCAGATCCGTCCTGCATACCTCTATTGAAGACTTCATCCTGTGATCCCGGGTGCTCAGTCCCTTCGTAATACGAGTGGCCGTTGTGAAGGAAAGTCCCCACGGCGCGGCCCTGGCGCGCGTGTCCCACCGCATCGCTGAACACCTTGTTTATCTGCTCTTCAGATGGCATCCACCAGTCGGGGTTGGAGGTACAATGCATCCTAATGAACTCTGCAGGAAAACACGCAAGGATAAAAAGCAACTTGTCTTTGCAGCATCTAGAATTGCCCAGGTGTCGAAAGCTCATGGGAAATAAGAAAGGAGGTATTGCTGCTCTACTTAAGCAGAAGTAAAGCCTTATGGGGGATGCCATGATAATGCCACTTGGACCTATTTTATTTCTGCACAAGTGTGTTTTTCCACATGCAGTGTATGTTGTTATACCTGAGCTATCTAGGTGACTCATGGGACCTGGTTATAAAATCCTTTCTCGTGGAAATACAAAGAACTAATTTGAAGTGAAGGTTGTGATTCAGCATGTGCAATGCGTGTGGAAGCTAACGTGAGCTAGAACATATTTCACTAGAAACCTGTTGGTAGCTACACCTCAAGGTGATTGCCGTTGGATCTTTCTGACCTCCCTCTGCTGGCTCTTTCAGCACCTGCAGCCTGCTGGAAAATGTCACTGCCAAGATTTCAGTTTGGTGCTCCTGTCTGTTTGGGTTCTACTATTTTCATCTCCCTGTATTTTCCACCTATTTTTTTCAGATTTGGCCTTAGAAATAACTAAGTGAGATCAGAGGGCTGATTTGGGGAGCCTTGCAATAGTTTTCAATGCAGGAGAAAATGAATTGTACAGCACGCATTTTAGCTATTTAAATAGCTGCTGCTGCCACGTACAGCTATTTGTATGTGATGATTAAATTTTTTATACTTTTTTTTTTCAGATTCTTTGATGTGCTATATGATAGATTTGCAGAAGGTGCCCTGCCAATTCTGGGGTTGCAACTGCTAGACATAGCTCAAATAGGTGTATTTGAATTTTGAAACATCCAAATACAATTTTAAATGTGAGGGCATCTTATTAGAGATATTGGAGCACTGTACCTCATCTAGAAACTGAGCTGCTTACTTATTCTGTAACATTAGTTATTCCCTCATGCAGCATTGTGTGTCCCAGGATATTTTTAAATTCTATTTTCTACTGTTGACAAGCCAACAGCACAATAAGTGGTGTAAGGTAACTTCATTACTGTCACCACATCTCCAGACAGGGAATGCTGTGCTTTTACACGAGTTCCCGTGCCTGCAAGGTATCTCATCTGTTGGACAATTAGGATGTGATTTTTGCATAGCTCCTCCAGCAGTGTGTCTGCAAAAGTGATAGCAATCTCTGTTTTAAATTCATTTCCCTGGAAATCCACACAGGCAACAGTAATTCCTACCTAGTTATGTTCATATGTGCCTCCACAGACTCGTCTTTTTCTCAGAGAAATGGCTACCACGTAAAGAAGTAATGCTATAATATAAGTGTGCCAGGATGTTTTAAAACTGGTTCCAGACACCAGTCAGTTGTAGGAATATATTAAAAATGTTTATATATATTTAAACTCTGAGTGCAGACAGAGAACCAATTTGCACTCCCTGCTATGGTGGAAAGGCATAATTAGCTGCATTCAGAATTAGCCAGACACTTGTTGCCTTGGCTTGCAAATGAGCAGGAGCAGGAGCTAGTGGCCAACTCCTAGCATTGGAGAAAGTTGTCATGTTCCCACCTACACATGAAAGCTCAAAGGGAGAGCTGCCTACTCTGCTTTCTTAGCTGGTCATTACATACTGCATGTTTTGGCTTCCTCTTCAAGCTTCTGAAAATTAAAGAAACTACCCTTTCTCCCAAGGAGTGGTCCCCACATTCTGTGCGTCCAGGACCTCAGAAAAGAGAGTGGCCACAAGCAAAATTCCATGTGCAGGTGAGTTTACTTTTAGTCTTGGGAAGCCGGTGAGAGAAAGGGGAAGAAAAGGGTATCAACACTGAGCTTGTAAGTAGATTATTAGATGATACTTCAAGTAATTTAGTAAATGCTAAAGTACTTGTATCCAGCCTTCATTTTCCAGGAGAACTTCTGGGCCCCTGAACCTCTCTCTAGACCTCTGCACCATGGTGTGTGATGAACTTGCCCTTCAATTTAGTGCTGACAGAGTTCCGATAGAATATTATACTGCAGGCTAAAAGATTATTTTGTAGTACAAAAAGAGATTATTTGCCTAATTTGTCTGTATGTAAAATTTGAGTACATTACCCGTTTACATCAAGGTAAACTAACCACAACTCTAACCTACTTAGCCTTGTTGGATTCTTGTACCCTAAATGGGAAGAGGCCCATATATCTGACGTGTATAGCCACTTTGGACTCCAGTTGAATGAGTGAAGATATTTTTATCACTGCCTGACCACAATATAGCTTTTTACATTGAATTGATTAGTAATACATTCTTGAGGTTAATTCAATCAAAATTTCATGTATCTGCTCAAAAAATACACTATAAAGTTAACTGTGAGTTAATTAAAGAAATAATAAGCATATGCACTTATACAATGCAGATGTTGATACTAAAAGCATATTTTTACTTCAGCTTTAAAAAGTCCTGTTTTGTATGTTTATAATAAAAGCTTGGTACCAGCCTTTCCAAACAATTTTGGGAAACCAAAGCACACAACATCCTTTTCAGTCTGCACCCTTTCTGTGCAATATCCTCACTCTCTGACATGGTGAAATGCTTGCAAAATTCCACTCCCTTTCCTGGCTAAACATGGGGGAAAGTTGTTCCCTAATATTTTCAGGTAATGTTGCATCACTACTCCAAAAATAAGTTAAATTCTTGACAACGTGCTTGTGTACACTTGTAGGTAACTGACATGCAGGTGTTCTTGACCCTAGGAGATATTTTCCAACTCATCCTGAAACTCAGCTTCTAACCCCAATGATGCACTGTGCTCTTGTGCATCATATCCTTACTAGACATCAGACTGTAACTATTCCTTAGGTTAGTTTTGTTGTGTATCGGTGTTAACAAATGACCTGAGTTTATTATAACAGGGTGTAATCAGCATTGTCTGGTTTTGCTTCACTGCTTTTTAAAGTGTATTAGTGTCATGTGCCCTCGCATTTGTCTCCTCTCTTAAATAAGAGGCCTTGTTTTTTCTCATCAAAAACACTCAAACCACATATATTATACATGCATACATACTTGCTTGTATGTATGTATGAAAAGAAAGTGGAGGGTTTCTGGGTGCTCGTCACCTGCCTGTGAAACCCCTTCTAGTTCTGCAACAGTCAGCCAAAAGCTTCTACTGAGCCAGAGCCAATGTGGTGAAATGAGATCACATATGGTGGACACTGAGCGAAAAGATGCAGTACCTCTGAGACATGTTACTTTAACTGGATCCAGAGGACGTCTTTCAGGACCTGTCTCTCCTGACTGCACTGACCTTTTCCTTTTTCCAAGGCCGCATGAGTACTTAAGCTCATCGGTTGTGAAAACAAATCTGATGAGATAGCGAAGGAGCCGTCGTCCATCTTTCTTGGAAGAATTTACAGCCTCATCCCACTGTTTACTAGTGATGTAGACAGGGTAGTTGTTCAGCAACTGCTTACTCCCCTGAAAAAGTGAAATATTTCTGTTGCTTATCTTACAAGGCAAATAAGTGAAGATGTTGGTTGCAATAAAAGATAGGTTTTTAACTATCCACAATACTGGCAGTGAAACACAACCCAAAGTGAACACATAATTGCTCTTACAGAGAACGAGTACTTCTAAAATTACATTTCCATTTCCTAGAACTCAAGAGTCAAGATTCAAGAACTCAAGGGTGGGGTACAATAAATACGTTTTGAAAGGTGAAGCTATTGATGATAATTTCCACTTTCACAAGCAGGTTAAAAAGAGTTAAGAATCAGCAACTGGGCACACTATTTAAGTGTAATGTTTCTTCTTAATATGGTAAAATGCATAAAAAGGGTCTTTGAAGAGCGTGATCAAATGGATCACTTCATCACAGCTGATAGTTTCCTTCAGAGGTGACTCTTTTGGTCTATTTTTGTAATAAATTTATTACTTCTGTAGAACACACCTGAAACTTGACAGCAATTATGTTACTGTGAAAAATGTAAAGAAAATAAATAAAGGAACTATGAAAACTAAAAGCTTCATTATTATTAATGAATGCTGTATTAACTCAAATTATAGCTTTAAAGAAATGCCACTGTGTCAGCTGGAAAGAAATTCTGCTTTTAACCTTCATAATTTGTGTGTTTCAATATCCCAACATTAAATGAATGCTGTGGGACTAATTATGGGGATTCCTGTAATCCACACACATTGTAAGCCCTCTTAAGTCAATTGGACCTAAACTGTATTTAATTCTTGTTGCCCATAAAATGCTATAGTTCAGGTTTACCCAATTAATGTAAGATGGTACTGTTAACATACTTGAAATAATTGAAGTACACAATAAAAACCCAAACCACACCCTCCCAGAGACTCATTCACTATTACAGCTGCACCTCTTTATCAAAGCACAGAAGCCTAGAAGCCCAGTTAGTGAACTCTTTGTGCAGCCCTCAGGTTTGACAGGAGCTTGCAGTGAACTAGAGAAACACAGGTGTGATGCTCAGAGAGGCACTCAGCCACATGCCACACTTGTGGGCAACTGCTGCAAAGCTCTCACTTCCAGGCCTTTGATATCTGAAAACTATTTTAAGGACTACCCTTGCCTTCTTTCATATATTTATTATAGCATCTTGGGAGACAGCTTGAGAGCATATTTGAAGTTTTTCCTCAGGTATTTGCTTTTAATTTTTTTGCAAGTTTGATAAATATATGGGAGACTGAATTTAGTAAAGACTGTGCTGAGATTATCATTAGATAATCTGTATGATCTGAGTTTCACACCACTTCCCAGTGGGGTTAGCATCACTGTTGCTTGTATGCCTTGCTGCAAGCTGCTGGCCAAGACAGCTATGGACAAACCCAAAGCACTCCAAAGGATGCCAAAATGTAAGGGAAGAGATGGGCTTTGTCTGTCTGAGGGGCCACCCCCCCCAACACCTCAACACTTCACTCACTTCCCTGTGGCTGTAAATTCAAGCTTGTAACTCCTAAGAGAAAAACCTTCACCTACAGTCTAGCCCTGTTATAATTTGGGGCTTTTTCTTTGCACTTCATAATCTCCTCACATCACTGCAAACAAGTCAGAATCAATTCCTGCCCCTCCATTCATGGCACAGGCAGATGCTTTAGTTTTTGCCCAGTACATGAACCCCTGGGAAGCCACTAGTAAGTCTGAAGAGCTCTGCCATGGAAGAACATTACAAGCCATCCAGTCCAGCTCCTTGTCCTCTTCCAACACTGTGAAAGAGCTGGGAAAGGAAGAAGAGAAGAGGGGCAGCATGGAAAGTTCTCTGGAGGTAATATACTCGAAAATGCTGAAGTAATTGTGACCACTCTGTTCCACTTCATCAGTACAAAGGACCACGTGATCCTCATGATGGTACTTAATTTTTTTTTCAGCAGCTAGCTTTACATCCCTTTTATATAAAGTAAGTTGTTTTTCTACCTTAGATTTCTGAAACCAGTTTTGGTTTTTTTTTTTTCCCCTGTTAAAAAACCCTTTAGTGAAGCAATGACCATTCTTACTGATACCACTGCAAAGTATAAGCTGCAGGTAACTGCAGGTACTGCCTTGCTTTCAAGCCCTGTCAGGCCTGGCTTGTGCAGTGCAAGCCCATAATGGCACAGGGTAAAGCTCCAGGCTTCCTCAAATGCCTTAAGGACAGATGCTCATGTGTGATTTTGCTAAGCAGCAAGCTATCCTAGAAGCTATTCTGTGATTATATATAAAGCACTGATGAAAATAGGGTGCAGAAAGGCCCAGCATCTAGATTTCATGAGAGCTCACATTGCTATTAACTGAGCAGAGGGTAATAAATTTTGCGTAACTCCTCAGCCTCAATTTTATAACGTTTCTCTCTTTTTTCCCCTGAAATGTAGGATATTTTTCCTCATTCTTCTCCAAGGCATGATATAGTGTTATGCTACTCTGTTAAACAATTACTGGATTCCTGCTACAGATACAATTTCATTGCTTCCTCAGAAAGTAAAGCACTTCTGGGCAAAACATTCTCGGTAAATATATGATGTGGTTTGGTGTGTCCAGCAGTCATTAAACTAAAACAAACATAAAACCTCCCAGAAATGAAATAAGCAGACTCTGAAGGAAGAACCAAAATACAAATGATCTCTGCCTGTATTTGTAAATGATTAAATTTATGAATAAAAGATAAATATCTATGTGTTTAATTGAATAAAAAATTCTGTCACACTATGACAAGCTATTCCGTGTGAGACATTACAGAACAGCCTCAGTTTTTACAGTACTTGAAAATTTTAGTTAAGCAAAAGAGCATTTAAAAAGGAAAATGAATCCTTGGAATATACTTGAATGATAAGAGCTAGTGATAAGTATAAATATGTATATATCAATCTGCACAGGACAAAACTGAATGGAGGAGCGAAGTGGTACACACCCCGAACCGCTGTGTGCCATGTGCAGCCACTCTCAGCCACCAGCTACAGCTGCCACCAGGCTAGCCCTAGCCTAAATTCTACCCACAAATACGGTGTTTCTGGAGAAAGAGGAGAGAAAAACTACCCAAAGCAAACACTCAGTAAAGTCATTCTAGATTATACTAATGATGTGTTTCCTCCATTTAGGGGATTACTGTACTTAAGAATGACAGTTTTTAACACTTTTTTTACTACTAAATGCCTACTAATTTATTTGGCTGCATGTTTGTAATGAATTATCAAGCATAAAGAGATGTGGCTTGTTTTCACAGTACACTACCTCGGTTGGATGGTCTGTTGGCTGTGGTACCATAAGCTGGTTGTGATGCTGAAGTACGGTCTTCAAATAATCTAAAACCGTCTGGCAGGGCACTGCATGAAACAAATAGCAATTACTGTATATTAGCTATAAAGCACAAAAATAGAAGAACAATATTAAATCAAGCAGTGTTTCTTAGTATCTGTTTTCTATGTCTGTGAGATTTATTTCAAATAGGAAATACTTATCATTTTGATTTGTGCGGATATTTCATTTAATAAATGTACAAGTATTGCATTCCCTATACTGAGACCTCTGAAATTACTTTTATTTTATGCCCACTGGTTTTCAAAGGGTTTTTTTCCCCGAGTCTGAAATTATAATTACTACAAATACAAATTAGGTCAGCAGTAATGATAATAAGAAAAAAAAATCTGTAAATACTGTAAAAATCCCAACCCATACAAATGCATACCCTAAATAATGCATTGATTACCATGTAAATATGCTCAAATGTTTTTCAAACTGCAGTTTGATTAAATACACTAAAGAGATTCAATGACTCGTATACTTTAATTTCTACTCCCTCGCTCCTCCCAAATTTGTAACAAAACTAAGTGTTAGGCAAATTGCTTTATTTCTCTTTGCCCTCGTCCTCCCCCCTTTCCATTCCCATCACTCTCATCCATTTCAGTAGTGGTACCAACATTCTATTCCCTTCTGTTGAGGTGATAGGTTAATTAGGGATGATTCAATTACGGGTCTCTCTTAAGCAGATGCTGCCACATCCCTGATTAACTCTGGAGTATTTTTGAAATACAGCTCTTTTCTCCTGAGCCTGAAACACCATTGGAGAATTTAGCAGATATTAATCCAACATTACAACTGACTTGTGCAAGACTGAATAAGCATAGTTTTTAAGGTACCTTATGACTGTCACATCTTGCATGGGTTGTTTTTGTAAAGTATTCAGATGTAATCATAGCTTCAGCTCAAAACCCAGAAGAAATATTTGCGTTCATTTTTTCTTTATTACTATTTCTTGGCATGTTACTATTTCTTTATACCTGAGAAAATGTGGTGTTCTGGGCTTTATCTGAAAGCAAACACTGAAATATCCGAGGATGTCTGAAGGTAGGATTTATGGGTATTTTGCCCTCTTTCGTTGGCATTCGCACCACACAGCTACTACACCCCTGTCTGGGCAGCCAGGGTGCAGAACAAAATTACTCCGAGCAAAATAGATCTTTTACTGTGGGATAAGAGGAGTTTCATCCAGCAGCCTACATACAAAGTCATGCAAAGTGCCCGATATGATGAATAAATTCCTACGTTACTGCACCCCACATTGAGTTCTCTATAAAGACAACCCATCACTGTATTTGCTCCTTCTTCTGTTTTTTCACACAGTAAGTAACCTCACTGCAGGCTATCCAAGGATGTCTTTACCCATGTTCTTCCAAGGGGAAGGGGCTCAAGCAGCAGACAACAGGAAATTACTTAACCTGTTGTGTTCCCATGCTGCTGATAAAATGCCTTCTCATTACCACTGAGAAATGTGGAAGTTCTAAAAGCTGGTCAAAGCTTGTAAAAACTTCTCATAAAAGCAGTAATGTTTTGAGCACAACACTGTATGATTTTTTTTTTTTTTATCATTGTAGTGACTGGAGAATGCTGATCACTTCTGACTTGAAAGCCATGACACAGCACAGTTTGCTGATGGTACAAATAACCTCAGCCTTTCAAACACCAGGTGCTACTTGCAAATCCAGACTAGTTGGGCTGCCATATTAACTGAAGCCTAGGAAAAACCACAGAGGGCAGCAAGAGGTGCAGTCAAAGCTTTGGGCTTGCTGCTGCATCCCTCTTATGGCTCTGCAGATATTCTCTTCACTGAGAACTGTTTCCTCCAAATCCTTCAGGAAACGTACCTTTGTAAGAGCCTGTGGGTCCCAGCTGGGAAGATGAATAATCATTTAAGTGTACTAGTTTATTTATTTTGTTTATATTTGATGTGGTTTCAACAGGGTTAACAAGGTCGTAGCCCCAAGGGCTGATACTCTGCACGCTTATGCAGGTATCCACTATCAGGAAGTCACCAACAGGGATTTGTTCTTACCGTGAGTAGTGGGAGAGATAGCCACATCATCGAGATAATACTTTTTATGACTTAGTAGAAAGCCTGTGGGGAGGCAAAAATTTTCCTGCTCATTATGGAAGAAGTTTCCACAGCCTTTCCTTTCTGAAGGTGCCGGCATCTCAAAATGGACACTGGAGATGGCAAAGTAGCCTGGCCTACAGAGAATGAAAAGGCAAGGTCTTTGCAGGAGCTAAAGGGCGAGGAGGAGGGCTTACAGGGAACCTGGTGTGCCAAGGAAGGATGGTCTGGCCAAGATGTTAGCCAGGACACATGTTGGAGGTGGCAGGCATGCTGTTATCGATCCAAGTTTAAGACTGTTGTTATTCTAGGTATCTGTATGTTGTAACAAGTGCTTATTCAGCACAGCTTGTCACAGTTTTCTCTGCAGAGAATCCTAATTTCTAATAAATAGTTGAACAGTGACTGTGGTGGTCACGCACTGTGCCAGTGACAAAATCCAGGCTATGATCTCTCAGCCTGAGCTGCCACACAGCACAGTGACTCCCTGGACTAAATCCTCCTGGCAACAGACAGCATCAGTGTGTAAAACACAGTAGAACTCAAGCAGTCATCTCCCAGCGATGCAGTTTCTACCCACAGGAACATAAACCTTATTCCAAGTCTGTATTTTTTTCCTTCAAACTGCGGTTTACAAAATTTTTGGAAAAGAAATGGAAAATGTCTATTACTTGCTACATAGTTGGTGGTAATTTCTCCCTCTTCTCTTTGCTAAACCCAACACTGGCCTTTCATAGGTGCTGGGCTCCTGCTAAAATCAGAATCCCTGCACCTACTTACATGTCTGTACAGCTGAAAGCCATGGGTCTTTTGGCCATGCTGTGCATCAATACCCAGGCAGAAAGTCACTGTGTCTTCCAAAAGCCTTTCCCAAGGCACATTTCCCAGGGACTGAAACCAAGCAGAGCAATGTTCTCTGTGCCTCAATACACAGAGACTGGCCAGGTCTGCCACCTCGCATCTTCCTCTCTCACAGCTACCTCTGCAGCACTTGCAAGCTGTAAGAAATGACTGTAAGCTTTCCCTCATGGATTAAAGTATTAAAAACATGGGCTGTGAACAGAAAAATCCCTCCAGAAATTCAGCTGCATCATGGCAGTTTTCCTGAATTTCCCTAATACAAATATATTTGTATTTTTAAATCATGTTTTGTAATATAATGTTATGTGACATCCTGAATATCTACAATACTCATCAACCAAACTTTTCATCTCATCAAAACCATAATTTGGCAAGATATTGCCTGGTACTAATGCCATTATTCTGGTTTAGCACTCCATTAATTGAAGCTGGCATCAGCTGTGCAATTAGTTTGTCTGGGCTCAGTATCAGGCTAATGAAACCACCATCATCCAGGACATCCCACGTCCTTTTAAAAAAAAAAAAAAATCTGATACTATTTCCATCTTTCAGTCTTCTGAAGCAGCCAAAATATTACAAAGCATAAAGAAAAATCACGGTCAGTTGTCCTTTCCATGTTTGGTATAGCTCCTGAAGTGAGTTGTCCAAACATCATGGTTTTGAAAACATGATGGTTTGGTAGCAGCTGCCTAGTGCCTTTGGTAAAACGTTGATGTGCACTTAGGGATGAAAAGCTGGGGTGCCCAAGCAGCTACTGCTCTTCAGCTGTTCCAGCATTGGGAGGCAGTTGGGAGGCAGCTGAGGCTGCAGCCCCACATGAAACTGCTGATAAATGTGTGACAACACCCAGAGTTACAACAGAAATGGAAATTATTTCTACGGGCTTACCATCATCATTATATTGGTGTGAATGCATCATGTTACCCTTCACAAGTACCAGAACAGAAATACTCAATGAGGAGTTCCATATTACTGATAAAATACATTTCCATCTGATAATGGTCCAATACTGTGTTTTTCCTTTATTGTGCCAGGAAAAGGAAGCCTTCTCTAGACAATGCTCCAGATTTAATTTTAATTATTTATCTGCCACTGATCCAAACTTCCGCTTTTTATGCATCACCATTAACTTCCCCTCTAATCTATTTGTTTCTAGCTGTTCTTTTACCTTCCCTCTAAACTGGTTTGTTTTGTAACCAACATTAAACTTTTCCTCCTAAGTAGTCTTTTGGGGCCTTCAGTAACAAGTTTTTAATGTTTCCCAATTATCACCCACTCTAGTCATTTTTCTTTTTAAACTTTTGCCTCCAATAATTGTTTCTAAGTTTTTATGAAGAGCCAAGAGCATCTCTAGTATTGGTCTGGGCTGAGTTTTTGCTCATTATAAATGTTACTGGGACACAATCACTTACATTGGTATCTGTCAAAATGAGAACTCTCATTTATCCTCCCAAAAAAGCAGCCTCCAGTGTAACACATTCCAGGGCTGTTTATACTGCCAAAGCACAGCACTGTGAAGAGATGCTTGGGCTTGCTGTAAATAAAGCACATCTCCAAGGTAAACAGTGTATCTCCAACCTCTCCTGCAGCATCAGACAGCCCCAGTGAGAAGGGACGGCTCACCCCCAGTTTGGCTGCGTGTCTCTCTGCAGTGGCCTCAGCCCCATAAGCAGACAGTAATAAATCTGGTTATTCTGTTCATTAATAAGAGTTTGTGCTCTGTGGCTGCCACTGGATAGTACTCCTCCTGGTGCTCCTCTGAAGATGAATCCCTTAGCACTCAAGACCATTTACCTCTGACTCACCAGCGAGGAGGAGAATTGGGCAGGGTGTGCACCTACATCCACCCTGCTCAGGCCAGCAGCTGTTAGCTCAGACTGGCTCAGCACTGCACTGTGTGAGCACCAGTGAGGAGGAGAATTGGGCAGGGTGTGCACCTACATCCACCCTGCTCAGGCCAGCAGCTGTTAGCTCAGACTGGCTCAGCACTGCACTGTGTGAGCACCAGTGAGGAGGAGAATTGGGCAGGGTGTGCACCTACATCCACCCCGCTCAGGCCAGCAGCTGTTAGCTCAGACTGGCTCAGCACTGCACTGTGTCCTCCTTCACTCGACCTTGAGCGAGGCTTCTCTCAGAGTTCATTGCAGGGCATTTCTAAATTGATGCTCGACTGTCAAAAAGATGTAACAAATGATAGGGAACGTGCTGACGAACCACAGGACTGTGTGAATTTCTTATAACATTAATGGAGATGCCTTGGCTGCCTAAGATTTCGACAAGTGTGCACGGCTCGGATTATTTTAGCTCACATGGTCATTTATTTCAATAGTCAGCTGAAAGCCAGCAAAAGCAGCATGAATGGTCCTCGAAGGCAAGTTGTTTGGGGTGTGATGAACTGGAAAAACAGCAAGGGGCAAGGAGCTTGGGGAGGTTAGGATCTGTGGAGGAACTGATTTCAGTGCTCAAGAGCCTACAAATATGGATATTTGTGACTAGATGGTAAAATAAAACCAGCACCCGTTTGTAGTGAAAGGATACAGCAGAAATCAAAAGAATTGACACTATATGTAGGAGAGTGGTAAAGATTTCCTAAGCTGACTTACATGACAGCTGAAAACAGGGAAGGGAGAAAAATTCAAGCAAATATCCCATTTACTTTAAAAATCTTTAAAAATCCCTCTCAGCTGTGTTTTCCAGGAAAATAATTTAATTTCTATAAATCTGCAACTGAAAAGCCATTGCACTTTTAATTTTCTTTTGCAATAGATTTCTTCCAGAAAAAAGAATGTTCCCCTCCCATGCACCCCTGGGATGTACACCTCCGCACAAACAACAGATTAAAAGAGATAAAACAAGCCAGCTGTGCATCTAATTTAAGTGATGCTGCCACATGCTCCTGCGGCTTTTATTTTTTTCTGTGCTCTTTCACTTTCCTTCTACTCATTAGAAGGAGCCTCTTCTTGTGATCCCATTCAGCAGTGAAGTCTTCCGTTCGGAAAGGACATCCTCTGTAAACCCCTCTACTGCATATTTCTACTGCTGTTAACTAGCAGAGAAACCAAGAAGTCCCCTGTGAGAAGGGAAAGCAGTTTGTGTCACTAAAAAACAAACGTTTACTTGAAAAGGCCAAACCAAAGTTGAGACCTGGGAGTTCACCCTTGACAGACTGAACTGCAGCTCCCCACAAAAACTCCCACTAGCTCCAGTTTTCCAAGAGGGCTGAGACACCTCATCTCCCAAATTCTTGTGGGTTTGTATTCAGAAACGCAGAGGAAACAGATAAAGCGAGCCCTGGTCTACTGCAATTACATGTTTCATTAAGTTTTTGTACTCAGGTTGGTTTAGCAAAGCTGTCAGCCCCAGCAGCAAGCAAAGCCATGCTACAAGTTCAAAGGGCTTCTTGTGGCAAGCACTGGGTGATCATGCTCGAGGCTCTCTCTTCTCACAGTACCTTCACACTTTGAAGCTGAACAGCAGAACAAGGCCACAGATCAGACCAAAACATCCAGAACATCAAGGAAAACCAAAGAAGTGGTTAAATGTGAACATCAAGAAAAAGGAAAAAAAAAAAAAAAAAAAAAAAAAAAAAAAAAAAAAAAAAAAAGACATGAAAAAGTGTTCATCATAACCCTTGATGAACAGAGCTTTATCTATACTCTGGCTGTGGTAGGCTCTTTGGAAACATGAGGCTCTGAAAGTATAAAGGAGACAGGATTTGTAGGGAAAAGTAATACTTTTTATTAGATCATCCAATAGTCAGGAAGAAGAGTCAAGCTTTGGGCATACAAAACCTCCTGGAAAACTTGTCTGACTTTTTCAATTACGATGATATGAACTCTACCTGCAAATCCCACTTTGTTTTGGCTGCTTCCAGCCACCATGAATGTAGTCTCTGTAGGTGACATTTGAGGGGGTTTTCCTCCCCCACTTCTCTACTATTTGCTGGAATATTTTCTGCTGCTGGGCTAACCTAGTAAGAATAACGATTGTATTTATCACACACTACTTCATTTACTTATTTATACCTTTTCACTACTTTCAGACTGGTTTATCCAAAACCATGCAGCAAAGCTGGGAGCACCAGGATGTTACAGTGTATTAATTTGGTTAATATTGTGTTTCATTTGATTTGTAATGTTTCCCCGGTTTCCCTTCGAAACTCTATCATGCGGTTTGCCCATTCTCGGCAGTGCCCATCCCCCCCACTGGAATGTAACCCAACTCTGTTCCACTCCCACCTTATCCCTGACTGGCAGTGGCTTGTCCCTGCCCCTGGGCCTGTCCCCTGGGAAAAAGCCCCGGCACGGGCGGGGCCTCGGGGACTCTGGCTCTGGCATGGACGGGAAAGGAGCTAAAACTAGTTCCTGGGCAAATAAAGTAACATTCCCCCACCCCCGAACAAGAGCAGGCTCTTTCCTTTTGCCATCAGCGGTCGTCTGGGTCCAATAAAGAAATACCACACCAGCAGGCAAACCCTAACTCATGATTATAGACCTTTGATTTAATCACCGTTCTCCCTTTCAGGTAAAAAGGTGTGAGAAAATCATGCTGATAATAATGAAGAACTGTTAAATGTCTTCATGGTTAAATCCACGTCTTGTATGCAGCTCCACAAATATGTCTTTAAATTCACTACTGGGAAAGTATCATAGCCACGGTAATTTCTATACAGAGGAAAGAAATTTGTAGGAGACACTCTTCTCCTCATGTGGATGGATTACTTCCTTTTGTTCTTAATGATCTCAAAACCTTAAAGAGCCAATGATAAGCTTGCCAAACTCCTTCCAGGAATTACTTAAAATTTAATTATTTTTCAAAAGTAGACAAGATAACACACTGAATGAAAATGCTTCTCTTCTGTTCAGTTGAATTGAAAACTGAAAATGTTTGGTTAATATTTTGCCCTATAAAAAAATTAAATTGGGGAAACTGGACAAGTTGAAAGAAGTTGCACTGCTTTAAACCCCGAGCATTGATATCCAAATTTTTCTTTATTTATTCTACAGCTGGAAAAATGAAGATTTCACACAAATTTGAGTATTATTTCAATAAAATGAAATGGGGTTTCTTTGAGCAAAAAAATCTACCCATCCAGCAATCAAAATTTATAGTATATTTTGCCCATGTAATCTTTTCTCTACTATGGTGATCTGCCAAAGACTGATGCTAGGCTACAGGCAAAAAGATCCTACAGAACTGAAGGGCTTCTACAGCAACAGGGCAGAGTCCTGAAAACTGAAAAATCTTATTTTCTGTGTCCACAAGCTACAGGAGGATTTGTCTTCTGTGATATTTGTTAAAAAAGAAGAAAAGCATCATTGCCTTTACATCTGCTGAGAAAACACTCTTCTTCGCGATGGCTCTTTGTGAGCCTTGCTTTGCAAAGCTAGAGGCAGAGATGTATAGAGGCAACTATTTTTAGATCGCAAACTCTCATGGATTTTAAAAGGGCTTTTGCATATGGAAAGTAAAAAAAAGAAATGCAAAGTATTTCAGGAGAAGGATAAAATGATTCGTATTATACAGCGGAAGGGAGGGGTTGGCGCTTTTATATTCTGCTGGTAGAGCTGCTAGTGGGAAGCACAGCGACTGTGGTGAGGGCATGGTGCACACTGCCACCACCCCACAGGGTCCCAGCCTCACCCAGCAGCTCTGCACTTGCTCCCCAGTGATGAGAAGAGAAACCACTATGTAAAAAAAATCCTGCCCTTTCTGTGGCTCGATGGAGACAGTACGGCCACCTTCATGCTCGTACAGCTGCTGCCTAGGTTGCCTCTCCACCACGCTCATCTCCTTCCCCGGCCCATCGGATGGCCTGCAGGAGGTGGATGAAGGTGCAGGGAAGAAAGTTTGTGCTCTGAGATTACTTTGATGTGATAGGTGGCGGCAGACAACACTGACACTCTGCAGAGGGTTTTCTGTCACCCTCCTGAGGCATACAACATTTTGATGGGCAAAAAACCAAAAAGGCTCAGAGAACAAGCTCCTGTTTACATACAGACCTGGGCATTTCAAGTCACAGAAGAATTTCTGCCAGCTTTTTCAGTAGAAGCTCACAGGAGCAAAATGAACACTGGAGACAAAAATAATTAGACATTGCCCTTAGTTGATTTTTAACTTTGCTCAGTGGTGGCTCTGTAACTGCCTAAGGATCTCGGTCCTACCATGTAGCAAAATCTGAGGGAGCTTCTGTGGCTCTTAACACTTCTGTAAACACATGGGTCACTTCAGATCTATTTGGATATGTCACCAGAAGGCAGCAGATGTATCTGATGATGATTTTATGTTGACAGATGAAGTCCTACCTCCTTGCACATTTTTTTGTTTGTCTGCTTCCTTTGATACACTGTTAACAAGGTGTTTCCTGACTCCTGGGGAGTGTAAAAGGACTGTGATTATGCATGTTTATCACTTTTAAAGGGAGATGAAGGGTAAGTATGATAACCCAGGTAAATACTTGCTGCTTAACCCAGCATTAATCCTAGCACAATACAAAGGGATTCAAATGACAAAGAACTGAAGAATATGAATATAATTAATTCCAGTCAAAATGGTCTTATGGAAAGTAGATCTTGCCAGACTAACCTGATTGTCATTCCTTGATAAGTGTGTAAATTTGCTTGAAAAAGTTCGGCTGAACAATATAAGATACCTAGACTCCTGAAGGGCACTTAACTTACTACCATTTTTGCTGATTGCAAAAGTAGCAACACTCAACACCAGCAGACCATACCATATATGTATTAGGAACCTACTACTGACATCTCAAATATTTGTCATTGCAGGAATCATCATTAATAGACATGTTTCTAGAAAGGCCCAACAAAGACTAACAACACCTTCAATACTATTCAACATTTCCAACCAGTATCGCAAAGTTAATTTAAAAACAATTAGAAAATTTCTGGATGGTATGGAAATTGACAGATCAGTAAACAGCGGGCAAGTGGGACAGTCAGAGCAATCTGGAACACTTAGTACATGAACACAGACAAATACAAAGTGTGTGTTTCTACGAGGAAATGTGCACAGAATGAAGAGCTCAGCTGCATAATCCACCAGGGAAACCATGGGTGCAAGCGAAGAATCTATCCACCTTTGATCAGGCTCATGGGAACATATTGCATGCATTTCCCGTGCCCAGATTTTAAAGAAATTAGCAGAAGGGGAGAAAGAAAACTGCAAAGAAAGATTCAAGTAATTTGAGGAGTTTCAAACAGTACTGTTTGCTTTGTTTATTTAAAATGGAAATTAAGTCAGATTTCAGTCTGTAAGTACCTTCAATCAGAAGAAGTACCAAGACCTATAGAGCACTTCATTTAGTGGAGCAAAGCATAAAAGTCAATGGCTCAAAGCTGATTTCAGGTAGTCAGGCAGGGAACAAGGCACATATTTCACCAGTGTAATTAAGCACTGGAACCAAGTGTCAGGTAAGAGATACAGCCACTGCTCACCAGAGACTGAAGGCCTTCTGAGATACTGCTTGAGTGAAATACAAGTTATGCAAGAATTACTGTGTTCAGTACCGGTGACTGAATGAAAGCTGTCATGCAGATAACATACCCTACATTTCTGGTCTTAAACACCTGAAGGTAGGACTCAACCTTCATATTACAATATTAAAATATTACAATAATAAAATATTACAGAGTTGAAGTATATACAATTCTCTTTGTAACGCAGTACCAGGTGATGTACTAACCACTGAAACTGAAACCAGTGAAGAGTACATGAGTTATGGTATCTCTATATTTTTGGGAGGGGTGAGGGAGTTACTCTAAATTTTGGGTTTTCTTTGCACAGAACAATGCTGCTTACAGGATTTGCCAGTATCTCCATGGACCAATGCACAAAAGAAAAACATGATGTGATATAAATAATGCATAGTACATAACTGATAGCTGGGGAGAAGAATTATGAAGACTACTCTTTGCATTTTGCTCAGATTTTACAATTGCTTCTACCTGTTGGGGCAGTAGTTACTGGTTACTGCCTTCTTCCTTTCTGCATAGTTAGCATCTTTGAAGTGTTTTCTCTCTTGCAGTTCATGCTGTACTATACATGCTTTTCTGCCATTCAGAGATCAGTTCAATTAACTTTTCATGGATCTACCCTAAGCACTTCAGGTAAAAAAGGTGCAGTTCCCTAGTGTTTATACATGTCAAAAAGCATGTTGTATGCTTCTTTCTTTGCTAAATTTCAATTTGTATTACTTTGTATTACTATTTGAGGTGTATTTTTGCCTGTGCTGAAAGTTTAGAAAATACAGGTCCAAGATACTTTGTTCCTTTGTTCTTATCCCATAGCACGCTTCAAGTATCTTGGCTCACCTGAACAGTGAGAAGTCCTAGGTTTAAAGAGCAAGAGCAGCTTTACACAGAAGGGGTTTCTATTTAATTTCTTTCTCTCTCTCAGTGGCTTCTAGGTATTGCTGAACTGGAAAAGTTGTTGTTAGCCTTTTTTTTTTTTTTTTCCCCCACCCCCCCCCCCTTCCAGATTTACTTGAAGATGAATGGGAGGAGATATATTAGTGCTTCTCACTAAGCTAGTAGCAATTTAAGAGAAACTGTTCAAGGTGAAAGACAAAATTACTTCAGGTAAAACTATGGATGTAGCTTTGAATAGTTTCCTTAAGTAATCAAAAAAAAAGGAGCCCCAAAAGGGAATTAGGTTTATAAGCTGCAATGTCACTTAAAGAACAAAACAGATAGAGTTATGAAAACATATAATTGAAATTACTATGACAAACCACCTGGTATTTGGAATTCGGGATTACAAGTACATCCCCACATGAACACACCTTACTAGTGTAGGACTCAAAATTCATTATCTGCAGGTAATTTTCCACTGGGCACAGCTATAGGAATTTTGTCTGGAGACAAATTCCAATGTTTGATTCCTATGATAGCAACCTTTAAAAATTACTAGAACTTGAAATAAACTATTACCTCCACTGTTTTTATCACTGAATGGCAACATTTCATGGCAGAAGATTATTTACCTGGAATGCTCTCCAACTTTCTACGAAGCTCTTCATTTTCTTGTTGCAATGAAATTACCTCCTGCTCTAGCTCTTGGCACCGAGGGCAGTAACCTTCCTCCTCTTCCTCCTCTTCCTCCTCTGGAAGTGTAGAAGATGATGGATGACCATGAGATTCCGACGTTGCTGGAGATGTCCATCCACCTAAAGTGTGTACTGGAGAGGCTGAAAGTGGATCCACATCTGCCAAATGGCTAAAATCATTTATTGATGAGGTGTTCTGAGAAGGGAAGCTCCCAGAAAGCAAATAGTTCTGAAGGGAATCAGTAAAAACTCTCAGAAAGGCTGAGGTTTGTTGTTTCTTTTGCATATACTGCATCTCTATGTCTAAAATGTCTGACGTCTGACTATGGACCATTTTCCCGAGCTGACACTGCTCTTGTCTTTCACTATAATTTGGGTTTTCCTGCTTTATACAAGAAATCATGGACTGAGAGTGATTGTTGTCCAGTAGTTTTCCACCACAATTTAAGAGACTTAGAACCCGGCTGCATTGTTGAGCAAAGGCATCCAGAATCATTCGACTCTCTGCAACAAAAGAAAAGATGAATCACAGAAAACTAATGCAAAAGGTTATGCCAGGCAGTAGCAGCTAGATAAATGTACACAACTGTTTACAGTAGCATGCATTTTATTTCTGAACATATTAAAATGATGGCTTCTGCTTTAATACTTCTGCAACACTGTGATTTAAAACAATTCTGACTCTGTTTCTATTTTGAGAGTGCCCTTGTGCCCTTGCTGTTAATCAGAAATGTATTGTGATGATAGACACTGCTTACCGACATCTTCTTTCAGAGGGATTAAGGCAGGAAAATGGGGAAGAAAATACAAATTACATTCAATTTGCTACAAGTTCAAGTAATTTCTGCCCTGAAAGCCTATTTCAAGCTGCTGGAGGGCATTATCTGTACATATTTGTAGGACTTTGCACCATACCTTTGTCCTATGCCCAGTTCCAATCCAACAAGGTTTCCAAGCTTTGCTTTTTCTCCTTTTTGTCTTTGATGCACTTGTTTGACATTGGGCACAGAGCTCTCCACACAACTGACCCTCAATTCTATGGACTTCTCTTCTGATCCTTTTGCTCTAGGTTCCAGATATGTCCAGGAACTACTCAGAGTGATAAGCACAAACCCCTCTTCTTAAATCAAGCAAAGGCACCCTAGAGGTTTGTGGGCAGGCCACTGTGGCACAGCAGAGAGTGGAGTTCTTCAAGATGCTCTGCATACAGTCAGGAAACTCCACACAGGGTTGTGCAGCAGTTTCTGGAGACAGCAGCTCAGCTCTGGAAGTAGGATAGGGATGCTGTGCTGCACCTAGTCAGCTATGCCTCTCATGACAGGAGGTGTCATGTCTCAGGGAGCAATAGCAGCTACAAGTTACACCTACAGAGTAGGATGGCTCATTTCTGCAATGGCTACATGAATAGCTCAAGCTGCTATATACTTCCTGGACCCAGACAGAAAATGACCACGATATTTATGATACAACCTGTTAGGGTCCCCAGTAAAAACAGTGCTCTTTAATTTTTTTTTTACTTTATTCAAAGTTAAGTTACTCTAGGTATCTAAACAGATGTAACTAACATTTTGCATAAGAAAAAAAGACTGGAGGGTTAAAGTGCTGCCAATTTTGGAGAGCACTTCTCAGGCAGGCTTGACTTTTAGAAAGTGACAAACACATTTACTTTTGAAAAGGCAACCTGCTACAGATACATGAGATTAAGCACCCCAAATCTTCATTTACCGTAACTTCATCAGTAGCCTTATCACACTCATAATACATAAAGAACAGAAATGTTCAGAATCCAGGCCTTTAAGAGGTGGCACTTTTCACAGCACTTCTTCAAGATCCAGAAGATACACTGTCTGGAGGAAAATCTACTTTACACTGAGGCCAGTACAGCCGGCCTGAAGAATATTTGAAACGACAATTTGCACTTGTACCACCCTCCAGACCTCCGCAGAGGGCAGGGCTGAAGCAGCACACAAATACTTTCAGTCTTGAATGCAGCCAAGGAAAGCTCCCTGGCACAAGACCCAAGGATCTTGTGATCTCCTGAGGACTTAACTGAAAAAACAGGAACCTGAGGTGGGCAGGACAAGCCCAGGCCCAGTGCTGGGTCATGAGGCTGCCTGGGGCCATGCAGGGATTGCCCAGAGATTCCATGGGAAGGACTGGAGCGGCCCTAAGACCACTTCAAGCATCCTTGCCATCAGCCTGCTGTGTTTATGAGCCATATCACACTCCTGTAGATGAGTTCAGACTAATGAGGGCAGATTTCTCCAACACATCTTTGATTCAAAGCGTGATGCAATGCTCTCTGTCCACACTATGAACTCCAAAGGACAGAAATGAAGGTGGGTGCCGATGGGGTGGCAGGTGCTCTAGCATCCATTACCCACTGTCTCTTCTCTTCTTCTACACTAACCTGAGGCCAGCTGTCTTTAAATCTTACAACCAACGCAACTGCAGAACAACACAGCAAATGTAATATGAATTAAAAGAAGAGAATGTCCTGGTGACATGGCAGCTTTCCAGCTGAGACCTGATAAGCCAGAAGGAAATCAGGAAATTCAAGCATCACTAACAACCCCAAGATGTGCTGTCTATGCCTTATTTCCTTTCACCTTTCCCCTTTAAAATTATTACAGGATGATATTGACTGTAACTTTGCAATCCTGCTACAGAATGGTTTTTTCATTTGTTTTAATCCTATAATCTGATTCCAGACCTGAAGTCATCTATACTATTTGTATTTTAATCATTATTGTCCCTGTCCACAAAACAGTTACGTACTCTTTGCATATCCTTGATGCATGGGGACAACATATGAATGAAACAACTGAAAAGGGATTAGATTTTAAGAGATGTTATTCTTATGTTACTCTTACTCTTACTATGGTTTATTCTAAAAACAGCAAAAAGTAACCTGACATTCAAATTACTAGTTTTGAAGAATACCAAAATACACACTAACATCAGTAAACACTAAATTATTAGTTTTGTTTTAAAATTTAATGCATTAGGCACATTCACTGTGATAATGGTTTAAAATGTAACTGAAATCTTATACAGAAATTACATTATTGATTTAATCTTCAGTATCAGATCTACTACAAAGACAGAATGACAGCAATTACTGTTTTTTTCTTAACTTCAACCCATACTCGAAGACATAAAAGTGAGCCATGACAAAGCAGGGCTCATTTGAAAGGCTAACCCAGAGATGCACAAATGCTGTTTTTCTGGGTACTGCTGGACAGCAATACTGAGGGATGCTCTCAGCACATATTCTGGAAATATCTGTCTCTGTGCTGAAGTAGGTTCTGCTTTGAAGAGACTTCTACACCAACAGGGGTGCACACACCTACAGTCTGAACAACCCTAAATAAGAATGGTAACTACAGTTATTTCTTACGATGGAGAAAAAAATAAAAACAAATGTTGCCCATTTAGCATATATTGTAGAAATTGGGATTTCAGCTTTTACAGACAGACTATAATTAGAAATGCAAGGACTGTGCAATGTCTAATCACTTAAGAAATGACAAAAACTTGTTTTTATATGATTACTACTGAATAAACACCAATCTATGATTCTTAATTGATTTAATATAATGTATGTATTTTCTATGAAAGTAGGATTCTATAGGAATCACTGCACTGGACTAAAATAGTATAAGCAGTTTATTAAAGTCTTATTGTGATGTTCCTTTTCCTTATTACCTTGCTCACCAACCGTGTAATTCTAATGTCTGAGACCCCAGAGTCTTTAGTCTTACAGAACTTCTACTGACTTTAACTAGACATTTGCCTGAAGGTGGACTTGCTGGATAACACCCATAAAGTGCTAAGAGAACAGGATTAAATTGCTAAAAACATAAGTATTCCTAACTAGATTGTTTGAGACTACAAGCAACCAGAAGATACTATCATATGGCAAATCAGTTACCAACTCCCAGATACAGCATTCATCTTTACATCTTTTACTCACTGACACTGGACTAAGGGAGGTTCTTAGCTATTCAGCTGCCAGACTGAAAACAGGGTTTAGTATGAGCAAATGTCTGAAACTGAATCTGATCACTTACACTAACGCATCAGAAAAGATGTCTGGAAAATCTGGCAGGTATAACTTCAGCTTTTCCCCCACCTAAGGATCTTTTCAATACTTAGATCAGCCAGCTTTATTAATAAGCATTGTGTTGGGTCTCACTGGCTCCGGATTCAGGTTGTGGCTTTTCCATAGTTTCCTTTGTATTCTTGGGCAGCTGGTTTAAAAAGTCATCTTTATAAGTATTGAGTGGGTCTGAATACCATACATTCTCCCCTGCAGGGAATGTATTAATTGGTATTTAATTTTCAGCAAGATTGTGACGTTCAGGTTCCTTAGCAATTTCAATCATCTCGTTCTTCACCTTGCAGTGACTCAGCCCTCTCACCTGATTATTTGTATTTCTTGATTTGTTTATTATAATATTTTTATTAATTGAGATCTTGGGGCAGCAGCCTTGTACCCCTCAAACCGGCCCTTATCCAAGCATAGAGACATTGTCATTATATTTTTAGGTATGACCACTGCTGAAAATATCTGTGCTTAGGTGACAAAATTGAGAACATTTGACACTTCCTATGACTACACAATGTTTTCTTGGGCATTTTGCGTGAAGATCATCGAGACAGTCCAGTGGATTAAGACTACAAGTGTCTGGCCATTTCAGTACCCATGTGAGAGATCTACTTCCAGATGAGGGCTCACAATTCCTAAGGTAAGGTCAAAACACCGATCCTTGCCTTCGCTGTTCACGGAACAAACTATGTTTCTGTCTGGGCATAACAGAGCTTTATTAACTGGTCATTTTAAATATGCCATGTTTTTGGCACTGCTAACAGGTGTTACCATGGAAAGCAGAGGAAGGAGACAGCTCTTCTTCCTTCGCTTTCCATGAAAGCCCTCCCTAAATTTTAAACTGCACTGTAAGGTCTACATCATGCTTTCCTAAGGAAAAGGATTTTTTTTTGGTGGATTGTGGTACTGTTCGATGCACTACTACCAAAGACAGAGATACACCTTGTTTTCATAACAGGAAAATAATCTGGATAGATTAATAAAGAACTGATGTTTTACAGAAGAAAATGGGTATCTGCTGGTGCTTTGAATGAATCCGTGTGGCTCACAGCAGCAACAGCAGCCAGAGTAACCTCTAGAGGAGACAGAAGGATTGTGTTGCAGTTGCAGCAACTTCATATTTCTCATTTTAAGATGACATTTCTCATACAGGATCTTTCCCTACATGATGAGATCTCGAGCTAGATTTTTTTTCACCATGGCACTGGGTGGAGAATTCCTGCTTTTCCTCCCTTCCCCAACCCCTCTTCCTGCAATTCTGCTGGAGTCCAGAGGTGAGAGTGGTCTCTTAGAGAGCAACTGAGGGAAAATCTGGTTACTCTTGGGCAGAGTTCTACCCATTAGAAAAATCTGAAAAAATATGGAAGCATCTTTAGTTGTGACTGTATTTGAGGTGCCCACTTTCAAAAGAAAACTTGCAGCTGTGAATCCCAAAGGGCCAGAAATGTCATAACTGAAGCTTAAGAATCAACTGCATTAAGTGTTCAAGTTGCTGGCACAGAGTTGGGCATCCCAGGAATGGTGTTTGACTAGCTATTTGCTCACTGTTGCCTGCACAAGTGAAAAGGTATCAGCAAAAAGAGGGGTATCTCTGAAACTGAACTTAGGAAGTGGGTTTCCCTACAAAACTGCCCTACAGCACTCCACCCCTTTATTCAAGTAGGCGCCTGTCAAGTGCTGAGGATAAACTAAGCAGGAAAACTGTACACATCATGGATGGTGACTGCCTTGTGGAGAATGCAGCTGGACACCTACTAAGGGGGTGATCTGTTCCTCCCTACAACACCCACCACTTGAGATGAACCTCTGGCTGTAAGAGGTGTTCTGGATCTGTTCCCCTTGTTGCTGTGGGGAGCCCAGAGACCCCACAAGTGCTGGCCGAAGTACAGGGTGACTGTTCATGGACAACATGCACGCTCTCCAGGGATGAGCCCCTGACTCTGCTTCCCCAGAGGCAGCCTGTGCTATTAAATTGGCTCACACATTAGTTAAGAGAATTTCAGGCTCCGGACAATGGGATTTCTTCACATACATACAGCGCTGGGGTCCCAACCAGCTTCCTGCTCATCTCAGCAGTGCTACAGCATCAAGCAGGAAGGATGGGCACATAGCTCAGCAAAGCATCCCTGCCTCTGGGATTAGGATACCCAAGAGATCTAAACCTTGCCTATTGCTTACAGAATCACAGAATGTTTTGGGTTGGAATGGACCCTAAAGTTCATCTAGCTCCAAACCCCTTGCTGTGGGCAGAGATATCTTCCACTAGACCAGGTTACTCAGAGATCTATCCAGCCTGGCCTTAAACACTGCCACCTGGGGCATCCACAGCTTCTCTGGGCAGCCTGCTCCAGTGCTTCATCACCCTCACAGTAATTTTTTTTTTTTTTTTCACATATCTAACCTAAATTTCCGATCTTTCAGTTTGAACCCATTACTCCTCATCCTGTCGCTTCAGTTCCTCTTGAAGAGTCCCTCTACAGCTTCCTTGTGGGCCCTCCTAAGATATTGGAAGGCTGCTATGAGGTCTCCACGCAGCCTTTTCTTATCCAGGCTGAACAGCCCTCACTTTCTCAGCCTGTCTTCATAGGGAGGCACTCCAGTCCCCTTACCAACTTCGTGGGCCACCTCCGGTAACAACCCTCAGCCTCTGGTAACAACTTGTGCACTTGTATGCACTGTAGCAAGTTCCTGGCTTGATTTCTCCTGTTCTGTTTCTCTTGGAACTTAAACCTGAGCAAAGGGTAAGTTGGTATCTGTATAGGACCCCAAAGTAAAGCCTGAATGTGCAGTTGAAGAGACAGGGACTCGAAAGAATGAGTGGTAGTTCCTTCACTATCTCTTTAGCGTAGAACTAAATCAAAGACAAGCTCTGAAACCTGCTCTAGTGCCTGGCTAGCACAATGTATTCAGGAAAAAGGAAGTCCAAACTTCTGCTCATCAAAGCCCAGAGGGCTTTGCTGTGAATATGGCCTCATATATCATCTACCAGCCAGCTGAATGTTTTCCATGGCGTCATCTGCTTCTGTAAAGAAATGTAGGTGTCACATTTATCACCAGTGTTTTGATTGCGGGCCACAAAGAATACTTAAATATCACCATTTAGGCATTTCATATAAGCAATTTCATGAAGAAAGATGACCTTCTGCCACGGATCACAGAACTATGCCCCAGAGATGTGAATTCTCTGGCTAATCTATTCAAGTGTTAAACTTTTTTGGTAGAGTACTTGGATTATTTGTAATAGGACATGCTACATCCATCCAGTACAAGGCTACTTCTAAGCAAAAACAGGCATTAAAACATAGCCATATATCCTATTAACTAGCGTATCTCCCTGTTTAGTAAGGAAATGTCATCACATTTGTTACAAAGGCAAACAGCAACATACCAAAACAGGATCCAATTTTTCTAAATAAATAAATCAATGATGTGTCAAAAATTAACAGATGAGTTAATATACCCGATGTTATCAAAACCAGATGGTGCTTCATAATATTCATCCTGTTCAGTCAAACCCTGCATATATTCTGGACCATCAGTATATAAAATAGGATGCTGCTATTTGTGATGGCAAACAAAAGCAATCATGCCTGCCAAGCACATACTATAACAGGCAGCATTTCAGCTCTGCTAGACAGAAAGTAATTAGAATGCTTTTAATGTCCAAAAGAATGATGCTGATAGGCTGCCACAGATGTGTAGATTTATGAATATTTATATGGTGGTTTATAGCTGACACTTTTATCAGTTGAAGAAGATAAAATATCTGCCTGACTCAAAAGCTTGACAGTCAGGTTAATAAAATCTCATTAAAGAGAATGACCTATGCAATTATATAGGATTTATTGTAATTCATTTTTGATTGTACTCTGCTTAAAGATGCAATTTCCCATTTCCTGGTGCCAAATTTAGGTTGCATATCAAGATCTACGTGGTTTTTAACTCCAAGCCATCACTAGAGGAAAGATACGCGTTCAGCATCTCGGTATCTTACACCTTTAAAGAAAGAAAAAAAAAAAAATAATTTGATCTCCTGTTTGTCACTGCATCTTATGAAAACGGTGCAGGCAAGCAGTCGATCTATTTTCTTTCTGTTAAAATCACCACCTCTCTATCAGCAGCCTCTCCATTACCAGCAGCTCCCCGGTAGCCGGCCCCAGCCCGCCGCCCTCCCCGGCGGAGCGGAGCGGGGCTGAGCGGCCGGCCCGGGGCTCCCCCCGTCCGCCCCCGCCCCGCCCGCAGCTCCGTCCCGCAGGTGCGCACCGACCGGCGCCCGCCCGCCCCGCCGAGTCCTGCGCGGCTGCCGGCACGGCCCCCGCCGCCGCGACCCCCTGCCCACCGCCCCGGGGCCCCGCCGGCCGCGGGAACTTCAGCGACGCCCGACCACCGGACGGAGCCGGCCGCCCGCCCCGTCCCCGCCCGCATCCGGCCCCGGGGGACGGGCCCCGCCGGCGCCGAGCGGGGGCAACCCCGCGGGCGTCGCGCCCTTCGCCGGCCGCCCGGGAGAGGGGAGCGCGTGTGGGCGGGGGGAGCCCGCAGCCCCCATCCCGCTCCCGCCCGCCGCGAAGTGCCCCGCGAAGTTGCGCGGAGGAGAGAGAGGAGTTGCGGGTACCTGCGCTCAGCTCCGCGCCGCCGCCCCCCGCCGCCGCCGGGCAGGGGCCGTAGCGGCCCGAGGAGCTGGGGGCCGGCGGCGGCGGGCGGGGGTGGCCCTGAGCAGCGCCGGGGGCAGCGCCGGGGCGGGCGGGCCCGTTGGGGAAGGGGCCGTGCGGCGCGTAGGGCAGCGGGTCGGCGGCGTGCGGGAAGGGCTGCCCCGCTCCGCGCCCGCGGGGCACCTCCACCATGGTGGGTCTCTCGTAGCGCTTGGCCAGCGCCGCCCGCTTCCCGGGGAAGGTCTTCAGGACGCTGTAGGGACCCCGCTGCTTGTAGATTTTGGGGGCGCTGGGCCCCTCCTCCGCCGGCTGCATCTCCTCCTCCATCCTCGGCCGCCTCCCGCGGCGCGGCGCGGCCCCGCTCCGGGGCTGTGTCTGCCGCCGCCGCGGCTCGTCTCTGTGGCACGGCGGAGCCCCGGCGCGGCGGGGCGCCGGCCTGATTGACAGGCGGCCGCGCCAATGCCTGGAGGGAGACGGGCGGCGACCGGCAAGTGTTTAGGGTAATCTCTGCTAATGGCAGCGGGGCGGGGAGGCGGGCGCTGGCGGGGCCGCCGCCGCCCCCGGCACCCCCCCGCGGGGGCAGGTGAGCTGCCGGGCCGGGGACCAGCGGCCGCGGGCCCCCCCGACCCCGCCCGGCTCCGCTCGGCCCCAGGGGGCCGCGGGATACGAGACCGGCCCCGCCCCGCCGAGCGACGGCCGCCGCGAAAACTTTGTGTCCCCTCGGCCGGGCGCGAGCCCCGCCGCCCGCCGTCCATCCCTCCTTCCCTTCCTCTCCCCGCACGGAGCGAGCCGCGGGCCCGCCTCCCCGGTTATTGGGGGTGAAATAAATAAATAATGCCATAAATAAAAGTATCTGGGAGTCCAGGACCTGCCAGAGTTGATTAGGGCACAGAGGACATTTTCTTTCTCATTATGCAAAAGCATTTCATGGCGAAATAAAAGAGGTTTCGCTGTAACTCATGCATGTCAGATTTCCAGGAATCTGAGGGAGATTAATCACATTTAACATTATTTGCAACGCCCCCCCCCCCGCCCGCTTTTTGCTAACTGCTTAAATGCGGCGGACGCGCGGGGCGCAGGCTGGTCCCGCGTCCCCCGCTCACGTTCCCCCTGTCGCCTGCCCCGGCCCTTTCAGGGACAGTTAAGAAATAATGAAGCGATGGTGAAAGACAGGAGGAGAATGAGATGCCATCGAGAGACGTTTCTGAGAAATGGTGGAGATCTGGGTGAGATGGGAGACAGCTGAAACCGAATGATATGTTGAAGAAAAATAAACGATAACAAACTGCTCCCTTGCTCTCTCCATTCTTTTCTGAATGCAATTTTATATTTTGCATTACCATTTCCCTTCTTCTATCCCACTTCTCGCCTGCTTCCTTTGCTGTAATTTATCAGGATTACAACAAACCCTCTGGCTTGTGGAAGTCAAATTGCAGAACACCTTAGTTGTATTTAAGTGGCGGCAGTGGGAAATCATTCCTCTGTCATCACGGTGAAACTGGCCACTTATTGTGGTCATTGCTCTCTTATTTCAGTGTTGTGGTTTTTTTTTTTTTTTTCTTTTCCCGTAAGTCAAAGTCGGGCTCCCTGGTAATGAAGTGCAACCCTTTTCTGCTGATGGTAATTAACTCTTGCAGTCTTCAGCCCATCTACTGCAGAAAATTGGAGTTAAGTTCTACAAGCCAGGCATTCTTTTCATGCAGGGTGTACCAGGCACTGGGCTGGTTTTGGTTTTGATTTTTTTGACAAGTAGAATAAATCGATTCCTTGCAGCAGCCAAAAGCATCTAAGTAAAGGCTAGTGTAAGAGAAATCACTGTTTTACCTAAGCAAAATCAATCATAAGTCTCTTTGTTTCCTGCCTGAGTCAGATCACTTGTGCTTTAAAAAAAAAAAAAAAAAAAAAAAAAAAAAAAAAAAAAAAAAAGTACTGTAATGCAAAATAAAGACTGGAAATATGGGAGAGAAACTGTTCCTATTTATAAATTAAATATGTCCTCTACCTTATCTCATCTGACTGGCCTCTGCCACAGCAGCTATCAAAGTCAGTACTAAAATTGTATAAAGTTAGTATTAGGCTCTTAAAAGTTGGATTCAAATAAACAACCCAAAATTACTTTCTCAGGTGTCAGCTACATTCACAGAGCTCACTACTCTTTGGTGTAGATGCCTACCCCTGAGCTTCTCGTGGAAGAAACTATCCTTGCCTAACCTGAGCCTCGTACAGACAGAGAAAACCAGGGGTGACAGGTCATGTCCTCCGAGCTGCCCTCGATACCGGGCTCCAGGCAGATCACTGGGCAGATGCTGGATCTCCAGGGACAGGAGGAGAGAAGCAGGTTTTGAGTTAGTGGGGCTCAAAGCCACTGAAATGAGGTGGGAACCTAATCTGTGAGGAAAATGGAATATGCACTGAATTTCTTTCTGCTGAGGTTTTTGACGGTGTCCATCACCACCAAAATATTAGTGGTTGCTTTTAGGAAAGCTTGGCTTTTCCTCTCAGTGCTCTCAGTGATTCTTTTGGTATGTATACCTAAAAAACCTGTTGATGTCTCCCCACCTTTCCTTTTATGTTTTCCCCTGAGTTTCAGATAAGGGACTCTGGTGTTGTGGCCAAAAGACTGTGTTTTGTGCCTAATCTGACGGGCTTTTGCACGTCTTGTGATATTAAAGTGTTTAACCCTGGGGGTCCCACTTTTTCCTTTGTGGAATGCCCTCATTTCAGGAAACACCATTTTGCTCCTGAGCTCTGTAAAGGTGTGCATCCACTCTTGCAGGAGGAGTACATGCCTTTGGGGTGGAGGAGTCTGGCGCTAGACTGGCAAAGAGGCAGGCTGGGTGGAGCGATGGTCTCCAGGCACGGGAAGATGCCACTGTATCTGCTGTGAGCAGTTTTGGGCTGCCCTTTTCCATGGCTGCTGCCTGTGGCACAGCCTACTGCTCCCCTGTGGTCTCAGCATGTAGTCATGAAATTATTATTAACCAAATCTTTAACTCTGAATTACAGACCCAGTTTGGTTGCACACTGGATGAAAAGAGTTGACACATAGCATTTACCTTGATCAACATGAAAAAAAAAAAAAAAAAAAAAAAAAAAAAGCGCCTTAGCTGATACCAGCAGCTCATTTTCAGGAAGCCAAACACCTTCATTTCCCTTAGACTGTACCATGACTTAGGATTTGACCCTGAAGAGAAGGTTGTGTCTTTCCCTACCTGTTTACTGATTCGAGTTTTCACCGTTTCACTGACACTAAGGGCTGGAGATCGGTAACAGGATTATTGCAGAGCACTGTAAGTGGAAAAATGATGGGAAGTAACTGACCCTTGGAAAAAAACCTAATCAAAACAAAGACAATGGGCACAATGAAAAATAAGAAAACCAACATTGCTGCAGTATATACTCCTCTGCTCCTAGAAATCATCGCAAAGGGAATATTTGTCAGTATATAGAAAAATACCCAATCTAGACACAGGCTATCAATCACTGAACATGTCTGTGTTGAAGGTACTGTGAGGTACTCAAAGAATAAAAGTGTGATTCATCTCTATCTTCCGAGCAGGGGCTAAATCTTGCTCCACTTATTCATGGGAGCAGTGCTCCTGTGATAACTAAAGCATGCAGGATTTGGCCATGAACTGCCAATATTGCTCTGCACATTTGGAGTGCATGATGAGAGCTGAGATTGGCAACTCTCCTCTGTAATCAAACCACTCTGCAAGCAGGCTAGCCATAATTTGCTGCCCTAAACATTTAACCCTGGCTAGTTAATTTAAGCTTAGCTCAGTTGCTCATGTTTATGGATAAAGAAACAAAAGGGAAAGCATCAAAAGGAAAAGATGACTGTGGAATTCAATATTTCAGCAGCTGTTGATAGGTAAATCTTATTGAAGTGTGGCATTCAAAACCAAAGTCCCACATTCATGATAATGAGCCTAACAAGGAAATGAGATTGACACAGCAATTCTCTGTTTTTGTTGTCCCCTGAGGTTAGAGATTATGCAGTGCACGGTGCTGTTTTTAGCCTCTTTGGTGATACCAACTGTGAGAGACAACGCTGTGCATATTTGTCAAGGTTGCACCATTATCAGGTGACTCAGGAGCTTTTTGAGGGAGAATGTGAACTGCTGGTCTCACTTAAGCCTTAATCCACATCCTATGTCAGAGATTCATCAGCCAAGCAGCGCAGCTTTTAGCCCTTTCTTTTTGCCTTATGCTTACTCAGTGCTCTGCCAACATGCTTTGAAATAATTGAAATGTATCTATCATGGTTACATTGCATTTTGAGAATTACTGGAACGTTTCTCGGTGACATTAATTGGTTTTAAAATATTTTTGTCTTTCTAATTAGTGAAAGATTGATGAGCGGTGGAAGGGGCATTTATACACAGGCAGGCACATATTTCCATGCTACATTTGTGTCTTAATAAAATGGTTGCTAACTGGTTTCTTATGTATAGTAAACATTGGTAAAATAGAAAATCTCTTATAACTTAAGGAGGAGTAAATATTCTCTGATATGAAGGATGTTTATAAATATAAAAATGCAGGATTTTAGAAGCAGCTTTTGGTGATTTTGTAAAAGTAAAGAAACAGCTTGTACTGAGAACACATAGAAGATTAGCTATTAAACTTGGTTGTTAGGTAGTTACTAAGTAAAAGTCATATAGATAAGATGAATAATGTTGAAACTCAGCAAAGTGGGACCTAGGTATTTGTCAAAAATCAATGAAGCAGAACTTTGTGGCTTGAATCCAGCAAAATCAAGCTTTGGCAAGAGCAAAGTGACCTGAAAAATAGCCAAAACCTCCACCATGCCTGTCCAGAAGTGAAGATCAATGTGAGGAAGACATCGGCCTTCCTCCCAGGACCCCAACTCAGGACCAGCAGGAGATGTGACAGCTGACTCGAATACAAAGTGAGAGAAGGCAGGGAATGGGCGGGTGGGGAGGTGTGGGTTTGTGGGATCAATGTGTGTTTAAACCTGGACCTTGTCTTGAGCAGGTGCACACGGTTTGGAGAAGATCTCCCCCTGTGTGTCCCAGCTGGAAATAAAACATACCTGCTTTACAATTTTTAATTGTAAAGTCCTTATTCTATGCTTCACTTCTGTTTCAAATGGGATCACATGGTGTAAAAGAAACCCCAAGTCTCCCCGAGGGCTGGAAAATGGATAAATGAATTATTTAAATATAGTTAAAGGATACACATGAAAAAGTAATGGCTCTGATACCCAATGTAGGGAAAATTATTAATATTTTAAGGAATCAATTGTGGACACATGAAAAAGCTTGTTTTAATTAAAGATAGGTTACATAAAGTAGTTTCAAGCAGGATAGGATACTTGTTGCCGAGAACTTTTTAGAAATACATGTCGCTGAGCATTTTTTAGAAATACATCATGGATAAAATGAATGACATAACACAGTCCAAATTTCAATCTGCCCTAAAACAATCTTCACTGTCTGTGTTGGAGTGTTTTAGAATAGCTTCACCTCTCTGGAGCATTAGCTCTTGCCCTTGCCTTCGTCCAAGCTTGGTGCTTTCTCTTGGTCTTGGCCATCACCATGCAACGTAGAGTTGCTCTATAGTGCATAGCTGCTCTTTGCAACCCTTAGTCCTCACTTTGCACACTTGGCACTTTGAACCAGCATCTTGAGAGGTCTGCTGGCTGTGCACCTAAAGGCAGAGCTGGTGTTCCACAGGCTGGGACCCAGCTTCCTGACAACCTGAGTGCCTCTCGCTGGTCCTGCTGGTTCCCACCCTTCATGTACCTTCCAATCTCTGTTGTCCAGGCTTGCAAAAAGGTGGTCCTTGCATGTCAGAAGTCACACTGAGCTGGAATTCAGAGTAGAAAACGCTGATTTCCCCAAGCAGAGAATTCACTGATATTTTGCACTGAAGTATCATACTTGGGCCCAACACTCACACAGCTTGGCGGCTGTTCAAAAATATGGTCAAATTTTGTCAACCAAGCTGTGCACATCAGTTACAATGAAAACACAGATGGGATGGACAGAGGAAAACAGCTGGAAGCAGAATCTTCCTTAAACTGATCTAGATAGGGAACCTGGCTGTAGTTTAAGCACAACAGGATACACGTGATCAGCCTTGTGGTGTCTACTGAACAGAGAGTCAACTCAGTTTAATCTGACAAAAAACATGGGCCTGAAAGATGCCTAAAAATACCAACAGTGATGGAGGCATGGGAATGACATTTCTTTGCTGAAGTAAGGCTTCAGTCCATATTAGGTGTCTTTCCCAGCTTGAAAGAGAGCCTAGGAACAGAAGGGTACAAATTCTACCCTGCATTTCCTTTCATCACTAGCACATTCTCGGGCAACCCCTAAAATTTATGTGAAACAATGACAACAGCTTCTCTGCATCCTTAAATGCACAGTTCAACCACTTCAGGGAACTGAAGGGAAGGACTTCCTCTACATTATTAATTATGTAGAAAGAGCACTAGTAATCCTGTGGGAGACCCTAAAAAGCTGGGGACAAAAATAATTTCTTAGAGGTCCAGAAAAGAAAAAAGTGATGGGAAAAACCTGGAGTTTCCTGAGACATCAATTGCACACTGACTGGTGCACTGCAAAATGGCTCAGGTGTGAGAGGTTCTAAAAACTTTGAAACAAACGGAACTGAATTCCACATTAATGGAAATGGGGGGAAAAAAGGCAACAGTACATACAGGAAAAAAATTGTGGAAGTAGGGCCAGGAGACTGCTGCAGTTTCAAGTGAGAAGGAATTCCATCACCCTGCAAGTCTTTATGCTTGGGAATGTGACCATCACAAGCTACATTTGCTTAGGAAAAGAAAATAGGTGAAACCATATTTGCTCATGGGTAAATGCACAGATATTTTATTTGCAGAGGCTGGAGCTCACCCGATGCATTACCCACCTCCGGCTCTCCAGATGCAGATGAGTTGCTACCAAAAGACATCCAGAGCTGATCTCAGAACAGCCCTTCATATAAGTAACATTCTATAGAAATATAAAGGACCTGGAGAAAAAAAATATATGTGCGTGGCTGTCTCAGATAATAATATGACGATACCCTGGGCATTCATGAGGATACCCTGAGCATTCATCAGCTTTACCTTTGTGATTACTCTGTCACGACAATCTCTTTGTATCCTGAGCATCCTCATTGTTATATTCTTGTTTCTTTGCTATGTGACAGTGAGTTTGTGACCTACTACAAGAACTTGCCCACTGATACCAACAGAGAGGTGAGAGTTAACTTTAGCTAATGCTGTATCTCTGAATCCTAATTTAAATTTGAGGAAGACTTATATCGGCCACCCTCCTTGAAAGTATTTACTGGGTTTGACGCTGGTTCTACCATCCTTAGGTAGACTAGACGAGATCAGAATTTAGATAATTTACATCAGTTTAATCTGGACTAACTTTTAAAAATTTATGAAAATCTTCCCAGCTGGTAGAAGAGTGTCTCTTCAAGGAAGAATTTCTTGCTGTCCTTCTACAAACAACCATTTCACTTACGTAGAATTTAGCTTGTTAAGAAAAAAAAAGCTGGTGGGTTTTTATTTCTTTTTTTTTTGTCTCTGTACTTCTTCAACCACTTTTATTTTTTAACACTATGGTTACTGTCATTTTCTTTTGCTGGGAAAAAATCCTCTCTGGTCAGCTATATTAATGAAGGAGTAAACCAAGATTTCCAAAGAAATTTTTGTTTTCGAACCATATATATATGTATGAAAGCAAGATAGTGTGGCTCCTGGAAAACGCAAGTATCAAAAAAGACAGCTGTCCACGTTTGAAGGAAAATCCATTCCCCCAGTATGTCTAACCAAGGCATGGGCACAGACATGGCCTTTCCTTCTTTACAGTTGCAGACTTGCACACAGACACACTTGCCTCCAGAAAATCGGAAAACTAAAGATTAAAACCTGACACACATTTAAGATTTCACATATTCACTTACATAGATTAAAAATGCAAATGAAACTGGCTTCAATGAGATGCTGACCTGAGATCGAGCTTTCAGAAGACAGGCTCTTTCCACTTTCTTCAGAAGAAAGAAACAAAAAAAAAAAGAGTTGAGGGTTTTTATTCACCTGGATGAAACAAAACAACAAAAAAAAAAAGGTGAAAGAACTATTTATAAATATGTATGAATAAATATTTAATTATATATGTGCTGAATGGTTTAGCTGTTGTTCAGCAAATACATAATTTGTTAATTTTGCCTGCTTCCACTGAATAATTTATTCATCAGATCAGCTCTTTTAATATTCACTAGATGATCGGCTGATCAAATCCTGTTAGCTGAATATGTTATTTGATTTTTTTTGCCCTTTTCAAAAATCGCTTAGTCTATTGGAAGAACATTGCTGTGATTTATTAGTGGTGTATTCCATCCAGTCCATGGTGACATTCTTCAAGAGTAACCTCCAAAGACAGTAGATATCTTGCTCTTGTCATATGATATTAAACTTTTGTAATCCTGACACGTATTAGGTGTCTTTGACCAGGGAAATAAAATGTCCAACGGTACACTTTTGTGTCACAAATTCATGAGAATACATGTATGGTGTGTTTTATGTTTCTTTTGATGATTGAATGTTGAATTATTTAGATGAGCTACATAAATCACTCCTATATTCTGGTTTATCCAAGTGTCTATCCTGCAGCTTTTTCAGTACTCTGTCTTTGCAAAGGATTTCTTCTAACCTCTAAAACTGCCATATAGCTTCAGAGATACCCTGACATTACAGTATGGAACAAGATGGAGAAAGGACTGTGTCTAATCCTTTACAAGTCAGCCTTGAAGTCAGTCATCTCATAGCCCTTTGTAGCTAGAGAAAGACTTCTTACACTCACTGCTTGAAAGGGGAAATTCTTAGCTTTCGATTGTATTGTCTTCATATCCAGGGAGGTCTGCAGAGATCAGGAAGTAAAGCCATGGTGTCATTTTGTTTGGAAATTTATCTTATGTTTTTATAGTATTCTCTGACATTTTCATAATTTTTAAAGTTTCTGAGGACATATTTTTTCTCTTAAGTTGCTGAAGCTTAAATATTCAAATAAGGCTAGCTTTGTAAAAAGGAGCTTGTAAAAAGTATCATCAATCCATTTTAAAAAAAGACTTCTCAAGCTAATTCTCTGTAACACTCCTGTGTGTGATTTACAGAAATACCAAATAAACAACAGGGCAGTGACAGGCAAAAACCTTGAGACCACCACTCTGAAAATGACCTGCGTAATTTTGAGCAGGTGCCAGTCAAGGCCAGTGCTCAGATGTGTGCCACAATCTGTGTGCTACGGCCTAATGTATTCCAGATTTCAAGATGCATGCATATGTAATAGCCTATATAATATTCCATACAAAAATTGCATTAAGAAAATGTTAAAGTTGCCTAGTTCGGCATTTAAAAGTCAGGAAATAAAATTAAGGTTGTACATGCAACATTAACTCTGTTCCCTAGAGCATTTGCCTATGATACAGTCTAATTACATGATCAAATATTATTTCTCAGATTATACAGTATAATATCTACATTTTTTTCATTTTGCAAAGTGTGAGGTGCATTAGGGAGGCTTCAGCTTTGCCTTCATCTAAAAAGACTTCAAATAAACATTTGAGTCTAGAGAAGGGATACCTGGAAAGGGTTATAACAAGGGGTTATAAAAGAATGAATGGTGTAGGAAGGGTGAATGAAGAATGATGATTCAGAACTCCTTCAACTGTAAAAGCTGGGGAACATTCTTTCAACCAGCAAGTTTAAAACACACTTATTTTACATGCCACACACATGGACTCAGCACCACAGACTCTGAGAAGATCCAAACTATAAAGCATCCAAAAGACATCAGAGAAATGTATAGACCATAGAGCTGTTGCTGACTGCTACCTGTGAGCTAGAGGTACACTGCCCACCCCAAGAAGTCATTAATTGTTGGTGATCAGGGGCTGGGAGGATCTAGCTGTGAAGGGCTCATCTAATTGTTCTTCCGTTCTTTCTCCAAACAGCCACTGCTAACATCGCTTTCAAAGCAGTTACCGGCGTTTCCCTACAAACTAATGATGACATTTGGGATCCCTGCCACAAGGAAAGGAGAGGTGATTGTGACTCCTTGGTCTGTTTACTAGCTGCAAACCCCATCCTCAGAACTGCTCTTTACTGGAAATGCTTCTGTGCACACCAATAACCCAGGCTAAAATTTTTGCAGGACTGTAAGGCTCCATTCCTGTTCACTGCTCTACACTCAAGCAGGATCTTGCCTTAGAACTGTAGAACTGGATGTTTTAAGCACTGGGCGGAGGACAGCTGAATCCTCCACGACGTTTCTCAGCCGTTTGAGCTGTACATATTTGCATCTCAGTCTTCTCTCCCTGACTCTAGTGACAGGTACTGATTGAGAGATTGTTACAATCTGCTGCTGGCTGGGATGGAGCGCCCTTGGGCCAGCCAGTGATAGTGGGCAATCCTGGGAGCTCTGGAGCAGAGACACCCTAAGGGACACAGGAGCTGACACTCTCCAGGTACAGGCTGTGTTCCCACACGAAGCACAAAACTGAAGTGGGGCTGTTTTCCTATGACATGGGAGTGCATGTCAGACAGAAATCAGGTGGAGATGACAGCCATGTGATCGACCATATTCACAGTCTGTTCCATTTACCTTGCGTATATTATCTGCCTCCTTCACCTGCACTGTGACTGCTAATTCATTTTTACCAAGAGTCTTTTTCTTATGCTAATGAGGTTCTTTAAACAATTGTTGCTAAAACTTCACCGGGTTGCAAAAGAAATTGTCCTTTCTTTTCCCAAAGTGCAGAACAGTCCTTCCTTTACTCCATGACAGGTCTGAAATGACAGTGTTGCTCCACTGAAGGTTTAAGGTCTGTTATTTCGCTCTTCGTTGGGTCTAGAAGTCAATATTTTACATAATTGAAGATCATGAAATATTAGTTCTGGAAATTAGATTTTGAGGAAATCTTGACAGATAGCAAGGTATTGTGTGTAATTAACACCAAATAAGCTAGAATTAGAAGATTTAGCATATACAAATGTTATTTTTAGGAGACTGATGATACTTTACAAAATGTGAGTGGTGATTTTTACAGCCTCTGAAATCTAAGGTTTTCCATGCATTTGCAGATAAAGCAACACAAAATCAGTGCCAATTTTCACTTTAAAAGACCTGAAATCTTAATTTTGTATTTTGTAAAATGTCTGTAACTCTCTCTAATGCAGATCTATACGAAACATTGCAAGATTATATGCGGATGGGGCAAAATAAAAAAAAAAAAAGCTGTTCACTTTTGTTCGAGGGATGAGCTTTCTGTGTGTGGAGAAAACCAAGCTTGATGTTTACATCTGCCATGTGACAGTGACTCATACAATAGGATTTTCAAGCAGAGAGGGGAAAAGTAAGCGTGAGAGGAATGACAATCTTGTCATAAGGACATAAACTGAAGTGCTGACCATTTACAGCTGTCCCATTATTTACCTGTATTCTGAAAAAAAGGTCATTATTAATTTGGGGAGATGGTTGTTTTGTCTTTTTTTTTTTTTTTTTGTGGGGGTATAAAATACAGGCATTGTATAAACACTCTGCACCGGAACAGATCACTGCACAACACCCTCAGCACTGTGGAAGGTATCTCTTCATCCCATTGCACATCTTTAACACAGAGATTGTAAACAGCCCTTGTCTCTCTGTTTAATTTACTACTATATTTATCTTTTTCCCCTCCAAATTTGGGACTGACAATTCCACTAATGGATAGAGAAGAAGGCACCAATCTTTTTATCTCTGTGAGAGACCCAGCTACAGCAGCCATTGTCTCTGGAGAGCATGGCAGCCCTGCTCTGCTCACAGTCCATCCACGGGGACCTGTATGAGTTCTCTGTGGACTCTTCCCATCTTGTAAAGAGAATTTCTTTTCAAAATAATCCTGGAGGTATTAAAAACTCATCTCTGCTGGCTGATATTCCATCCAGGGCCAGATTTGTGGAGGACAGTTGTCCTGGAGGGCTGACATGGTTGGAAGCAGCTCTGTTGTCCAAGATGTGTCTCCAGTGCCTGTCCCCTGCCCTGTTCCCTTACACTTGTGCCTTGCCACGGGCAGGATTTTGCACCTGCCTTGCAGATGACAATATCACAGGAATACAGCACAAAGACATTTGGGCTAGAATAGTTGCTGTGATGGCAAATCCATGGGTGGAACAAGTTTAAGGGTGTCTGCAGAGGGAATCTTTCACAGCTGTGTGACTTCTCAATGCTCTGAAGTGTCTACACACCTGAGCCAGCAGTTTGATGGGGCAAGGCAGTTTCTTTTCAGTTGGTGGAAGATGGGGTACAGACTTTGGCCATGTTTGGGCACAGATAGAAGAGCATTGGAGATGTGTTTTGAACCTTTTTATTGAATTGTCAGGGTTTTTGGTTGTGTTTGTTGTTGTTGAGTAGCAAATCCACTTTTACATCATCAAGTCTGCAAGTTAGTCTGTCAAAAACAAAACAAAACAAAACAAAAACCTGAAAAAGATGTTCAAATGCCTGAGACCTCACAGTCTCCCAACTTCAGGAAAAAGCAACCAGAGATGTCTTCTTTTGAATATCTGGGGGGGGGGGGGGGGGGGGGGGAAGATGTTTAAAGAGACACAAACTTATGGATTCATTTTTTCAGACTCATAGAAGCCATTAAATATTTGCAATGCAGTTTTTCTCTATAACATTAATGGGAATAAATTATCTGAAAGACATGATTTCAAGAATGATAATGGCAGGATTCTGTATGAACTTTGAGAGTGTTTTTTCTACTCCTCCATAAAGGAAAAAGCTCTTAATATATAACTTCTGAGGCACTGCAAGCAAATCAAAGTTGACATAATTCTTTGCCCTTAAAAATGACTTAAGTTAGATGATGCACAGACACGCATGAGATAAATCTGAACTACAACATTCTTCAGGGCTGACAAAATTCTTGTAAACCTAAGACTTTTAAAATCAACAGAATGAACTTAGTTATAGCAAGTTAGCAGAGGCTACAAGACCTAAATTCCGATTTAAATTGGTCGAATGTTTGTACTGGGTAAGAGAATATAAAAATGTGCTATGGAGAGAATATTAATAAGACATTCACAAGAAGAACCAGGTGAAACTGTATCCAAACTTTAAAGGGAACATTAGCATTGTGGGATAGTTGTCAAAACTGGTACTCAGTAAAGCACTGTGACTTCATGTGAGAAAACAAACATCTCAGACCCTAAGTACTAGAGGTCCCCGAACATGCACTGACATCCAGCTCCATGCTGTAATGCAAATGGAATAGCTCTGAGGCTTAGTCTTCCAATGTTGCATTTCTAAATTTGCTGTGTTAAATAGAGTCCTGCTATTACTAACAACAGACCTCAACCTTATTACAGCAAAGAAACAACAGAGGATATATGATTTCAAAACCACTATGTGATCTTGTGTACTCAGTAAGTGTTGTGGGCTCATATGGTGCTCAGCTCTTACAAAAAAGTGAGGTGTAGAGGCTTGCCCTACACCACATAATAAAGGAGGCAGAGCGGAATATGATTCAGGATCAACCACCTGCCACATGGCACTTAGGTCTCCATCCTGTGCTGCTTCTTGATCATGCTAAGTTAGTCACAGCTCCAGCAGCAGAAATAGGAGGAGTTGTTTATTATCCTCAGCACAGTAATGACACCTCAGGCCACAGTGATAAGTAATTGAAACAACAGGGGTCTTAGAGAGACTTAAAAGCAAAGATCTCAAAATACACAGAAATGGGTACATTAAATGAAATGTGTAACTAATAGATTGTCAGCTAGTTGCAGTATAATACAGCATCCCAAATCAAGTAATTCTAGAGACTTCGACTTCCACAATGCCACTTGATATTTTTCAGAATGTAAAACTCCATCAAGATGAGGCTAAAATAAGAGCAATAATAATAATCATGGTAATAACAACAACAATAATGTTATTCACACTTACTTTTCTCTAAAGGGATTTCCACTTGTAAATGCAGGTAGATGATGATTTTCACACCAAATCGTGACAACAATCACGTGCAATTAAGGACCCAGTGCTATGCAGTGCTGAATATCTATGATCTAAAGCTGATAAGGATTTAATTGAGTAAATATCAATCATCATAAATATTGTTGACTTATTGTATCATGTTCTTCAAGCCTGAAAATATGTTATATAGTCATACTGACTAATATGTAGTCATACTGACCACAAATTTAGATATAAAAAAAAAAAAAGTGATTTCTCCTCAATTGTAGTTGCCGAAAACAGATGTCATGAAGCCCTGCTCTGAGGATGAAAGGATACAACCTTCAGAGCAAGTCTTATGCCATCAGACCCACTGATATGTAGTCTATGTTCTTTATTAAATAAAATTGCATTTGATATTTTTCATTTGTCTTTATGATCTATTAATAACACTTTACCTACCCATCACTGTGTTTTCTGTGTAATTTTATCCAGTTCTTCTGCTTTTAAGATGGTCCTAGAATTTTTAGTGCTATTCCATGTATTGTATGAATTTTGAGCATATTCTTCATGCAGCTGACATACATCATGCTTAACAGAAAGTTTTCCAAAACCATTGTCTCACACTGTAATGAGATACAGAGAGATTAAGGATATTTTAGTACTTTGGCTACTGGATGACACATGAAGGGCAATATGATTAAATGCAAGATAAAACTGTGAGCTGAGTGATAAAACCAGACAAGTACATGAAAGATTCTTCTGTCAGAGGTTTTTCTTATTTGTCATGTAAATATTGCCTGAATGTACTATTACTGAATCTAAAGTTTGTAATTTTGCAGCTAGCAATTCTCCATTAGGAGTACTGCTTCATTTATCACTGCTGGGTTGTCTTTGGAAGACTAGGAAATAAGACAGTCATACTCCCTTAACCCGTGCTAACCTGGCTGTACTGTTTATTTCTAGTAGAGTGCACCTTTTGCCAGGGGTGGCATCTACCAAGGTACTGCAAGTGCTGCCAGTGTGCCTGTGCAATGTACAAAATCAGCAGCTGGCTCCAACAAAACGAACCCAGAAAAAGGAAGAAAGGAAAGAAAATCACATTGCCAGGCTCTCTAGGTCTTCAGGGCAGAGATACGTACATCTGCTCCGTGTTAAATGTGCAAAGCAGGGAAGCACCAAGACTTAGGATATGCTGGGCAGCAGGAACTGCTCAGGCATTATTGAGTTGTTTCTGCCATTAAAGTACGAATGAGTGGAGGAGAAACGAGTGTGACACTCCAGCAATCTCAGCTGACCTCTTTCAGGAACCAAGGGAGTATCTGCTTTGGAAAAGTGCCAGCTGGCTCAACCCAGCTTTGGGGATCCTGGTGCTGCACTGGGGAGTGCAGTGGCTTAGGTTCCCCCCAGCTCCAGCCCACTGCCCCAGAGCTGCTGGGGAAATGACCCTGACTTGGGGGGTGTCAGTGTGTAAAGAATGGGGGTGTTAACAGTTCGAGTGGTCTCTCGGTAACAGCATTCACACCAGGAAAAAGAGGAAAACACTTCAATGTTCTATTCTTATGTCATGATGGAGAAGTTCAGCCTGGTCCAGGCTTCTGGGATGTGGCTGGAGCACCTAAGCACCATGCTACCAGTGCACACTGGTTCTAGCAAGGGCCAAGTTGTGCAGAGGTTTGGAGGGGTCGCTGGTGCCTGTCACTGGAAGCCTGTGGAGGCTGCCAGCCTGTGATGCAGCTTTGAAGGAAGACAGGGCTCACCATAAGCTGTCCAAGAAAATCGTAGGCTCTCTGTAAGTTGCACAAATTACTGGCCAAAGATTTCAAATAATGAATATGTTTGTTCTCAAACTATTTATGAACAGAAAAACCCCAAATCTCACAGTAAGATGGTGATGTGTTGAATATGCTTTGTTTGCCTGGCATGAATGGATATCTGAAGGAGCCGGGTTGTATGGCTCATTCAGTCAGGCTGTAGGGATAATCAAAGGGGTGAGAAATGCTTCCAAAGGATCCCTGTTCACATTCTTCAAACATTCTCTCAAACTCCCAGTGAATTCAGTACAGAAAAATTAAGACAAGGCTTACATCCTTGCAGGTCTCCTGTCACCCTCTGCAGCTGAACTGAGACCAAACTATTTCCCAGAGCTCATATGGGAGCAGCACGATTGTCCCTTTCCGTATGCCATTAGTCACGTGTATTTTCAGTCCCTGGGCTAGATCTCTGCAGGCTGCATGTGACCTGCTGCCTGTCCCCTGCCACACTCTTTCCACAAGGCCCTCGCTGTCACCTGGGGATGGAGATGTGCTGTGCAGTCCCCAGTGTCTTGGTAACAAGCTATCTGGCTGCTCTTGGTGAAGTTCTGGGGTCCCTCATGGATATGTGACACCCAGGAGTAAAAGAGAATTATCACTATAAAAAAATCTGATCTTTTCATGTCTATAATTTGTTCCTGTGTTTGTGTGTTATTGCATTGCATTAAGCTCTCTCTGAAAACAAAAAAACTGCAATTCATAATCAGAGAAGGGGGAGAGACAGAGAAAGAGAGGCAAAGAGTAATGCTGGGAATCCCAGATTGCTGAAAAGGAGAGGAAAGGACCAACACAAAATTGCTGCCTGAGATGATTAAAGACACTTCAACATTTTATAGGGAACAGCCTGCAAAAACTGCAACAGAAAATGGTGGGAGATAAGACAGCAAAGGAGATGGTTATCAGAGCAAGAAGTTGGAGATATTTTTTGAAAAATAGTCACTACATGAAAAAAATCCCCTCTTGTCTCAAAAAAAAAAAAAAAAAAAAAAAAAAAAAAAAAAAAAAAAAAAAAAGTGCCAAGAGCAGACATAACCAAGGAACATATAGATGTCCCATGCTTCATTCAAACAAGCAATCAAGATAATTAGAAAGTATGGGGAAGATTGATTAATGGCCAAGACAGACATTGAGCTGACCTTTTCTTTATTACTACAGCAGTACATTTAAATAGTCTCCACTTAGTAGGGTTTAAAATAGAAAAGTGAGCTGTTATAGATATAGTAAATGTGTAACTAAGAATGCATGATCTAATACCCCTATTCTGTAGCTTGCTTTCCACCTTTAGTCTCCACATCATCTCATCTGAACATGAATTAGTTTACTTTCTCAAATCCACGCTCCAGCAGTTACACTAGTTACTACCTTAAGAGAAACCAATGTATTTAATGGCAGTAAAATAGATACAGTTTTAAATGTTTTTAAATCGAAAATATGAAACCATAGGGGTCAGTGCTACTTTGTGAATTAACATCAGTTTTGTTATGCACAGGAGCAGGACAAGGGGAGCTGAACTCCTCCTGCTGGGATCCCAAGATACAGTGATAAGTGAGGGAACATATCCAGGACTCCTTTGTGGTACCTTCTTCTCAGCAGACGGGTGGGGGGTCCACAGTGGGGTAACCTGGGCCTCTCCATCACGTCACAGATTTTGGCTCAGTGACCCACAGCTGGGGCCAGTGGAGCTGCCACAGCACCAGCGCCAGCAGCAAGCGTCAGAGCACGGAGAACAGACGGGAAGGAAACTTTGTGAAGACATCTTTACAGCTGTCAGCCAGTGTCCTTGGTGTGAGGGGAGGATTACTTACCAAAAAGGCTACAAGGCAGGCACAGCACAAAGAGGTCATCATCCAGGAGAGGCTTGCAAAGATTTGTGGAACCCATAAAAAGGGATCCTGAGCCAAAACCTGTAGCTTGCAATGCCCGCCTGAGAGGGGTTGAAAACGAGCCACAGGTCACAAGTTTTAGGAGCTGGCTGGCTTTTGCCTGCGGGCTAATGTTGTGCTGGACACCTAAGCAGCAGACTTCAGGGCACAGGAGTGCTGCCTGGGTCATGTAGGAAATCTGGTTGTGTCCAGGGAATATCCCTCTTAGGAGAAGGGCTTAATTTACCTTTTTATACAAAGCATTCTTCTCTCTGTTGAGAAATGCAGTGAGCTGGGCTCTATAAGGTTACCCTAATAGCAAATGTAAATGAGAAGCAGAGGTAGGTACAGACACTTCTCAGCGGCGGAGTGCGGGAACGAATGCTGCAGGATTTTGCCTAGAGGCAACTCAGGGCAGAAGCCTTGTCAGATCTCGAACAAAGGCAGCGCACTGTGTATCCTGCCGTCCACAAGGGCTGGACCACAAGCAGTGAGCCTGCTGTGGAGGGCCCAGTTTCCCAGCGAGGTTCAGTGATACCTGCTAAAGAGTCACAGCGTTTTCTCAGCTGCTGAACTGAAGAGTGGCGTGTAGAGCTCAAGGCTGTTTGCTGAACAGTGCTTTTCCTCACAGGCAAATCTGCAGGGGAAAGGGAGAGGAGTTAATTGGTGAAACTGGAAGGCATTTAGAAAAATAAGTATGCGTTTGGAAGAAAATTCACAGCACCGTATTTGGAATAACGCAGGTGAAATCAATGGGTTTCTACAAAGAGTGGCTTTGCGGAAGTTTACAAAATCTACAGGGAAATTATGACATTAAGCAATGTTTACAACTACAGAGTAATGTTTCAGGCAAAAATGTTACATGTTGTTCATTTGCAGCGGTCAACCCCCCTCCAACTACAGAGTTAGCCTTTTGATTTTGGAGACTTGAAAACAATTGACATATTGCATGAAAAATTTTCTTCCGTGAGTTGTCTACTAAGCAGAAACAATCTTGATGGCCAGCATTGGGTCAGGCATTCAGCTTATGTGACCCAGCAGAACTCCTCTGGTGTCTTTAAAACCACCTTGATTTACAGTAGCAGGAGATCTGAGCAGTGTAAAGCTTTGAAAAATAGAGGTGTACATTTATTCATTATTTCAAAGGTAGAGTCCTGATCTGCTCTGCTGAGACGTAACCTTGCTGTGCCAGACAGCTGCGCTGAGGTCTCCACAGGCTCAGGAGGACCAGGGTTTGCTGCCGGACTGTACTTTGCAGGAAAGCTCCCCATTGAGTAGGAGCAAGTCCAGCACTTCCTGAGGAATGCCTCTTTCCACTAGCCCATGAAAAACGCACTTGCAATGGCAATTAATTGGTTCTGGGACACCCTCCAATGCAAATGGCCACATCCAAAGCCCTCTATTTTGCTGCCTTCAAAGGGCACCAGCTTAGTCTCAAGGGTGTCAGTTTTGAGACTGGTGCTTTATATGCATCTAGGTCAGACTTCATCTGTGACCAAACACGTGAACAGTGATCTGTGCTGATCTTGAAACGGGTGTAGGGTCATGTGGGGGCTTTTGTGACTCCACTGCTCCGCTTGCTGCAGTGCGGGTATGAGAGTGGTGAGGGTCTGCGTGAGCACGTGGAGCTGCTGGTGCCTGTGTGCCTTTGCTGGGCTGGACTGAGCCTTCACAGTTCTGTTACTAGAGCACTGGCAGAGGGCTGGGGCTCCAGAGTTTGTCTTGCTGGCAGTGTTGCTCTAATTTAAATAAAAAATGCTTAAATAAAGACTAATAGGGAAACCTCAAAATATTAAAATGTTGCTGCCTTTGAAACAAGAGGGCAACAAACAACAGTTGTGAAGACTGCAGAAGGTGCCAGTGGGTTAGAGCCAGGATTGGTTTAGTGTTTATGCTGCATTAAATGCCATAGAGCCGGGAGATGAGAGTAGTGAGATGCAGAATACTTCTGTCTAGTGCTGAGCATTTTCCACTCTCATTTGACTTCACTGGAGGAAACTCAGGGAGCTCCATACCTCAGAAGGTGACTGCAAGCTCTGACATTTGAATCACACTAATAAAGTAGGTTCCCTTGGTGGGATGTGCATTCCCCCTCCCCGTAAGTTTCAAATAATACTACTCCTTAAAGTAGGAACAAACATTTTACTTATGGCTAGAATGCATTTATTGGTAATTTTCACATAAATCAACTTATATGAAAATGTATTCATGATCCAAGCCTTCTCTATAGTGATAAAATGTTTCTGCTTCTGTGGTAGAAAATAGCTTATTATGCAAACAGCATTGCTAGTGTTACATTATGCATGGGAGTCACCTGGAGAACATCACAAAAGCTTCAACCAAAAGGAAAAAAAAGAGGGGAGAAAATTGGGTGTTCCATTTACTGCACCACTTGCCTATTATAATTAGCTGTAAATGAGCTGATATCTGTACTTTGAAATGTATTTCATATATGCCTTGGTAACATTATACAAATAAGAAAAGGGGAAGAGAATGAAAGGATATGAAACTCACCCAGAAATGGCCTTGTGAAATGTCACCCCAATTAAAAAAGCAAAAGCCAGTTGCCATTTTTAAACGGGTTAGTTTTATTTACTTTGAGAATACCTTGGTTATATTTATATTCTATTTGATTTAATTCAGGATGCTGCAAGTTCCCACTGGACTGCCGTCATTATGAATGACATTGTTGAGGAGTCTGATTAAATAAGATCTGCTCAGACTAAAACCCATATTACCTCAGATATGTTTAAAATAATCATGGAGAAAAAAGAATTAGTCCCAGCACAATCATTCAAGGCCCATTGTCTCATGTGGCCCTTTCTTACTGAGGGATAAAATAGTGTTTTTTTAAAAAAGCAGAAGGATGAGAGCAGCCCTGTGGGGAAGGGTTTGGGGGTGATGGTTGATGAAAAACTCAACGTGAGCTGGCAGTGTCAGAAAGCCTATGGACCCTGGGCTGCAGCAAAAGCAGTGTGGCCAGCAGGTGGAAGGAAGTGATTCTATCCTTCTACTCTGCTCTATGAGACCCCACCTGAGTACAGAGTACAGTTCTGGTGTCCCCAACACAAGAAGGACATGGAACACTTGGAGCAAGTCCAGAGTTCATAAGAGGGCTGGAGCACCTCTCCTATGAAGACAGGCTGAGAAAGTTGGGGCTGTACATCCTGGAGAAGAGAAGGTTGTGTTAGGACCTCATAACAACCTTCCAGTATCTGAAGGGGACCTACAGGGAAACTGGAGAGGAACTTTTCATCAGGAACTGTAGTAATAGGATAAGGAGTAATGAGTCAAAATTGAAAGAGGGGAAATTCAGGCTGGCTCTTAGGAAGGAACTTTTTACTGTGGGGTTGGTGAAACATTGAAGCAGGCTGCTCAGGGTGATTATGGATACCCCAACCCTGGCAGTGCTCAAAGACAGGTTGGATAAGGCCTTGAGCAACCTGGTCTAGTGGGAGGTGTCCCTGCCCCTTGCAGGGAGGGAAGGGGGGCAGCTGGGACTTAATGATCTTTAGGATCCATTCCATTCCCATTCCAATTCAAAGACTTTATGATCACTGCAATAAAGGTAAGTCCTCTGGAGACAGTGAATTCTTACAGAAGCTCTTGTGGCACATCTTTTGAAGTTCTAGATGGACATCAGAGCAGCTCTTGTCCAGAGCAGGTTTATAGTCAGGGTTGTTTAGGACAAGATTTTTAGTCTGAGGACTGGTATTCAAGTATTTCTGAGTCTTTCACAAACAGTTCTGTGTATAACTCCCTGCACTAGCACTAACTTGTCCACTGTCTTTGTGCTTCCAGTGTTATTACATCTCTTAAACTTTCACTGGAGGAATTCCTTTGGCTGCAGTCTTCTTGCAGAGGCTAGATGTTTCCATTGTCTTCCCTAATTAACTCATAAACAGTGACTTCTTTGATGGCTTTGGCTGTGTATTGAAAGACTAGTATTTCCATAAATCACTTGGTTCTGAAAGCATTTGGCAAACCTGAGCAATGTCTTTTATGATCTATTCATTAAATCAGCATTTGTGATAAAAGCAAGACAAACATAAGCAGGGCTTCCACTGGCCTTCACAATCTTTTAGTCTTGCCAGCCAGTCAAGAGAGGGAGTTAGCCCAGAGACAAGCAAGCTGACACTGAAGTGAGGAAGGGATATGCTGTGAACCAAAACTGGTGCTCCATGACTTGCTGCCACCATGACTCACTGTCACCATGACTTGCTGTCAGCCGTGACGCAACCCTCGGTGAGGGTGTGGGGCTTGGCTGTGCCCTGCTGCCTGCAGCAGCTCTTGGCACCTACCAGATCCCCTGCTCTGAGGCTGCCTGAAACCTTGTGGAAATCCCTCCATCAGTTGGCACTTTGCAATGGTGGCGTGTTCCCTGCACCATCCCTGGCACTTGGACTGGCTCTGGTCGGGATGGGCTACAGCTACAAGTTCCTGCTTTTTCTAGCCCAGCCCAAATTTGCTCCATCATTTCATGTCCCTGGCAGATATGGCTGTAAGTTTACATGAGCTGACAAAACAAAAAAGTTATACAGCGCATGATATAGTGATCTTCCAAAATCCTGAGCGCTGAAGGAGCTGGTCTGAACTCACTAGTCACTAGGTATTTGTTGGCCCTGGAATCATGCCCTGACCTCGGAGGAGGGTGGCTGGTAATCCCTCACTGTGTCCAGCTCTTCTGCGCTCTGGGGTTTAGAAAATCAGTTCTGCCTCCTGAGGCCTCATGCCAGCACCAGAGTTGTTCAGCTCAAGCAATAAGCTCGCTGGGGCTGGAGCTGCAGGGAGCTGCACCTCTCAGCGTGAGCCCGTTCCCACCAGCTGTTCGGCAGCAGCGTCTGCTGCTCATCAGGTAATCTCGGGTGCTGAACAAAGCAGGTGTCTGACACTTTTGGGCTGTGCAGGGCTACTGAATCACACAAGGCAGGAGGAGGAGAAGCAGCTAAGAGAGTATCCTGAGAAAAAGGCTGGGAATTGAACGTTACAAGTCTCTGAAAATTTGTAGATGATTGAAGACCGTTTAAAACTCCCCTCACCGTTCACAAGATGTGGGTGCTGGAAAATGAGAACATAATCAGAATGTAATTTCAGTTTTGGCAACACTTTGATCAGAGCCAGGCCATGTTTTCATTTCATTAATGGTTTTCATGAAATTCTCTTTCGGGGACATGACTGGGAAGAGATAAAAAATATCACAGAAGAAAAACATGTTGCTAACATTGCATGATATATCATACACGAGCATATGTGGTATATGTATATTCATATATGTATATAAATGCAAGCATATGTGTATGTATACCTATCGATATCTATATCTAGAAATCCAAGACTCAAAAAGAAACAGCCTGTGACTGATTTAAAGCCAACAGTTCTGAGGTCCAAAGTCTTTAATAAGGTACAAGATCATGACAAGAATCTGGGGAAAAATACTCACTGAAGTGTTTGAGAAGTTAGAATTAATCTGTGAAAAAGATTATATTTCTGGAAGTGGCAACTGAAGCTGCATTTTTTTCTTACGGAGGCTACCTGAGGTGACAGTATGGCTGCTAAGTGAAGTACAGAATGCTGGAGGAAAAGAGTGACGGAAAGTCCTGGTCAACAAAAATAAAGTATAGATATACAGTGAAAACCAATGTCAGCAATGATAATGCCTGATATTTGGGAAGAAATGCAAAGTTGAAATGGATTGTGTTACTTTGTAAGAGTGCATATGCCAGCAGAGTGTGCATGGACAAACCACGGACAAAGAAGTTGACAACAACATCACTCAGAAAAATTCCCACTGACCAATGGACACTGCTGCAGAAGATAAATGGAATATTATCTTGAAATCAAATGGAACTTTTATGAATTTTAAGTTGGACACAGGTAGACAACCTGGTGTGAAGCCAGAAACATGAATATTCTCACGGACATAACAGCCACAGAGAGTGGGGAATTGGAAATGTTGGGGCTTATAGTGGGAAATGTATCTCTCCTAAGAGACTGTGTGAACTAAATGCATAAGCAAATAATAAGTTAATAAAAAAAACCCCTGCAGATGTGCCAAAGATGAGGGGATCTATTTTTGACTTTAAACTCCAACATAATAAAGTAACTATGGTTATTACATTGAATAAAATACTAAATATATTTGATAAGAACTTGAGGGGATCTTTTAGAGGACGGGCAAGGAAGAAAAAAAAGCCCAGACTAAACCTGAATAAACCTTTTATCCTCCATCTAACACTCCTAAATCAAGTTTTTCTCTCATCCTAAACCAGAAGGCAAAAGCTCAACTAGTGAAGTTGTTGCTACTGAATCACAGAGTACGTGAAGTGTCCCCCTAGAGTGGATGCAATTTCTGGTTATTGCAGGGGAAAACAGAACCTGTGGTTATTTATTGATGTATTAAATAAGGATGTGGCAGCTGAAGTCTGCTACTCAGAGAGAAATCTCTGGAAACACAGACCTTGCCAAAGATACCTTGATGTGCCAATGCTTTTGTGTCCAGCCTTTGTAAAAAAGTGTTTGCCCAACCCACATGGTGCCTTCCTGAGAAGCTGCTCACTGTACCAGATCATTACAAGTGCCCAAGGTTCAAGTCATGTTCCTGGGGAGAGTTCAGCAAAATCCTCACCCAGGTTTTCCCTTGTCTTGGTTGAGAAATTTGTCTCCACTTCAGCATCTCATCCTATCTCTATCTTGTTTGTGATATTACCTATCTTACCGTACTGATGAGATGATTTTTTTCTTTCTGTCCACTATTTAATAAATTACCTAGTGAAAAGATAATTAATGAAAGAATACATTGAAGCTGTGCTACTCTTCAAGCTTTGGGAGGCTGTGGGTGCTCCTAGTTCATCCTGCAGTCTGGGTAACAGACCTCTCCCAACTCCATGGTGCTCTTTGCTTATCTCAGGACAGAGGTCTGTGTGGCTCTTCAAAGATTATAGAGAAATCTTATCTCAGCAGGAATTCTTTTTCATTTCTAGGTTCACCCCTGCAACATTGGTGATGGGCTGCACTAGCTCTTAGTGATAAATCTGCAGAAAATGATTGACTAATATTAACTGAAAACTCACCTTGCCCCTAAATCATCACCACAAGTGCCCTGCCTGGCTTTATAAATGAAATGACAGTCTGGTGCTGAAAACAGCAGCAAGTGTCAGGCAGTACATATGCAGATGGCAATAACAAACACTCAGTCTGCCTTTTGAGTCCAGCATAAGGACATGACTTTTTCCTGAAACACAAATGGTGATGAGAGGGCATAGGACTAGATGACCTTTAAAGGTTCTTTCCAACCCAAACTTTTCTATGATCCCTCCAGTGTGATGCTCAGCTGACTTTGCTTTGGCATGAAAACTTGTGTTCATATTCCGCCAGTCTCACAAATTTTGTCTTGACTTTCTCAGAAGACTTTATCTCATAACCTATAAAAGTGAAAAGTCCTTTAACATTCAATATACTTTGTTTAATTAGAAATTAGAAAAAACGGGTTTGAGGCAAACTAGAGGGGCAAAGACAGTTCAGTGGAATGACCCTGAAGTTGTGACCTCTTTGGTAATTGATTATTTCTGGAGAGAGGCAGTAGCTGAACTAGAAAAGGTGGAGTCACTGCATCCATGCACCACCTTTCAGAGAGATGCTATGGATTGTTTAAGCCCCACTGCAGGTCTTCAGGTCTGGCATGGAGGCAGAAGGATCACATTTGTTATGAAACAAACTCATTTTCCTGCTCTTTGTTAGCATTCAAATGCCACGCACTAATGTGACTAAAAATTCAAAATATTTTTTCCATTTTTCTAGGAAAAAGGATGGGTGTGAAAAGAAATGATCTGGTATTTGATATGGAGAAGGTTTATAAATATAAAAATACAGGATTTTTGAAGCAGATTTTGGTGATTTTGTACTAAGAACACATAGAAGTTTAGCTATTGAGCTTGGTTGTTAGGTATTTACTAAGTAAAAGTCATATAGGTAAGATGAATAATGTTGAAACTCAGCAAAGTGGGACCTAGGTATTAGGCAAAAATCGATAAAGCAGAACTTTGTGGCTTGAATCCACCAAAATCAAGCTCTTCATCTTTGGCAAGAGCAAAGTGACCTGAAAAATAGCCAAAACCTCCACCATGCCTGTCCAGAAGCGAAGATCAATGTGAGGAAGACGTTGGCCTTCCTCCCAGGACCCCAACTCAGGACCAGCAGGAGGTGTGACAGCTGACTCGAATACAAAGTGAGAGAAGGCAGGGAATGGGCGGGTGGGGAGGTGTGGGTTTGTGGGATCCATGTGTGTTTAAACCTGGACCTTGTCTTGAGCAGGTGCACACGGTTTGGAGAAGATCTCCCCCTATGTGTCCCAGCTGGAAATAAAACATACCTGCTTTACAATTTTTAATTGCAAAGTCTTCATTCTACGCTTCATACTGACAGGAATTTTGGTGAGGTAAAGCACAGCCAGACAGCAAGGATTGGCTTCAGGGACTGGAGATTTCCTATGAGAGCCTCCCAGGGAGCTAACTGAGATTTTATGATGTTGACTGAGAGTCAAAGACAAGCAGGAGTTACTGTGCAGGGATGGAGGAAGGTGGAAAGAAGCCTGTAGAGCCGTGTCCTTTCAGGCTGTTAGATGAGAGAGAACACTGCTGTTTCAGACACAAGGCTGGGCTCATAGGGTAATAGCTCACTATAGTCAGACTGCAGCGCAGGATTATTATAGCTTTGGAAAAGAGCTATTAACTATTGTTAAGGTGATTGATCACTTTTATCATTTTGGTTATGGAAGGAGTTTCACAATCAGAGCTAATCATGGGGCATTGCAGTGCCCCTGTCTTCCTAAATGCTGAGATCCAGAGACAGTCTGTGAGATGATTACAAAAATTGCAAGACTGTCATTTCCGTATTGAACATGGACTGGGCAAAAATCATAATGTGTGTATTGCTGAGACACCACACACAGGGGAAAACACTTAGGAAGCTTGCTTGCAGCCGCCTCCAGAGAGGGAAACAAACAAGTTTGCTAACTGTTCTGTTTAACTTTTCCAATACACAAAGTTTCTAGAGTTTTATGGTTGTGCTGCTATGCAACTCCCATGGTGTATGGATGTCTGGATTCTTTGGTACAGACTTCTGTTATTGCCTGTAAGATCCACTGAGGTTTCATCAGGGAAAGCTCAGAGAAAGGTTTCCCTGTACCTGTGTTTGAAGTATGGGGTAATAAAAATACACCTCACATGCAGAGGAATCAGGTCATGTTAAGTGTTGCATGGGCAAAGAGATGCATTCAGTTTTCTCCTGAGCATCAAGATGCTTTCCAAGAATACAAACTTCCATCTTAGTTTATTTCATGGTGTTGTTATGGTCTTTTAAGGTTTCATTTGAGAAGACTATCTGATGAAAAAAGAAAAATCCATATTAGTTAAAAATGAAACATATTTTCAGAAAACTTGCCTCAGACATGTAAGTTCTAGGCATGGAAATCTGATTGGAAACAAAAGAATTAATCCATGATACACTCTGCAGTTACACACGGCTCATCCTACATTAAGGTTTGAGGTGCCCAGAATATATCAAAATATTTCACATCTATACTTTGATGTTTTCACTAGAGGTGGATAACAGCAAAAAGTGTAACTGTTGTGCATACGCTCAGCATCAGGAAGGTGGCATGAAGGAAGCAGTGCTTTTTCAAGGCTCACTTTCTCTTCTTGGATACACCACGATGATCTGCCTACAAAAATAATGGATATCCACCATAAGCAATGTAAGAGTCAGTTCCTAGTAGGAAGTGCATGTTCAGCTTAATCTTGCAGAATTTTTGTGTTTAATAGTAAACACAATAGAAATGAGGCAAGAGACTGCATCAGGACTGGACAGAATGGGAAAATACCAATGACACAGGCATGGCAAGTCAGGCTTTGATGGATTAGTACAAATAATAGATGGTGCAATTAGAATTCTGCAACTAAGCAATGTATTATGGTGTGCAATATTAATAACATGCTAAAATATCAGTGCATGTATTCACCAGGGTGGTCTCGTGAAACGCTGTTTTCTGCAATGACTGACTGCTAGGAAGAAAGGCATCTCCCAGTGCAGCTGGTCTGCATCAGACACCTGATGCAAAGAAGCCTTTCCCTGTCACTGCTATGCTTGTTTAGACTCTGTTAGATAGAGACTGCAGACAGATCCTACCTCACATCTTTCCTAGTATTTTTCCATTATGTTACTAGGAACACAGCCTCTTCTGTCCCTAAGCTCCAGTGTTGCAGAATGTGTTTGTCTGCACAACAGACCTAGTTCTGGCTTAAAAACACCACCATCATAATCCATGAAAGGGAACGTGAGTGAAAACACAAGCATTGTGTGGTCTTCCTGGAGCAGTGGGCTGCAGCTCCACTCCACCTACATGAAGTGCCCAAAAGACACTTACATGGGTTCTCTTTGTGTTCCTCTAACATGGATGACCACCGACTAGAATTTAACCCATCAATTCATTGGTCATAACACATTCATCTTTCACTGATGCAAAAAAGTCCTGTTCACAGATGTTATACTAGTGGATAGAGTGTTATGTACACAAGATAAATGTGAGGTTTTTTTCTATGACTAAACATATCTGCCTTGGGAGAAGACAATTTTACAGGGAATGGAGAGTCAGTGTCAGCTGGTGTGCCCAGATTACAGACTGCTTCCCAAACAGAGAGGAAAACCAACTCTAAAGTCTGTGAATGTGCATGCTAGCTAGATTAGATTTGTACTGATAGCTTTTGTTTCTGTTCCCTTCTCTCTTGCCTGGTTTAATATGCAAGGCTATATATGGAGAAAATGTGTCTCTGTGCTGGCATAGCAAAGATAACCTTGAAGAGTATAAATGAATGTACGTATTGATGGAGCAATTTGTGTTTTTATTGATTTCTTGCTGTGTCTCGCTGAATTTCTAGTATGTAGCACAGGCTGTAACTATTTTGTTATAAAGAATGCTACAGAATGTATTTTCCCACACCAATTCTTAAGGGATATGGGCAATTTATACATGAAAATATGAAAAAAAGCATACAGTATATATTGATTGTTATTATTCATTACTGTAAGTAGGGTTTAGGGTTGCAGCTAGAGATACTTGAGATCAAAATAGGGTGACATACTTTCTGTGTAGGAAGGCTGAGCTTATGACATACAAGATTTTAAGGCTAAAATACATAGCTTTTGCCAATGCAGAAAAAGTTGAAGGTGAAATGGTCACACAGTGACATATTCCTGAGAAGACAGGATATTTTTATAGAGCAATGATTAATGATGTCAATATGCAAATGGGTGACTAGAAAACAAGAAAGGCTGGGCTGGCTCTCCTCTGTGCTGGGGAACTGGGTTGTGCTGTAGGATTTTTTCCAAGCACGTGAAGTGGGGCCAAGTGTCACCAAGATGAGGATGTTGGTCCTGTGGCAGGAACCCCTCTAGGACCTGATCCTGCATGTTTCTGGACCTGTGATCCTTTCTTGATACCAGTTATCTTCAGTTATCTACACAGGAGTCTGTCAATTAGGAATCTAGTCTGCATCGGTGATTAGCAGCATTAAACTGAAGACTGTGTATGTCTGTATATGTAGCTTGGTTGGATTTTCTTTCACTGATCCATGTTTTGCAATTCCTGCTCCTGCCACGCACTCTACCTTCCCTGAGGAGAGAAACAAAGCAGAGAAACTTGTTTAGTTCTAACTCTGTGCAGCCTCAAGGGCTTTGAGAGAGGGCACTGCAGATGCACCAAGAGCTGTTTAAGGCAACTCTGTTCCAAATTTGAACCATGTCTGCCTTCAGCTCAAGGAGTAGGAACTGCACCTTTGTTGGCTCATGAACAAGTGTGTCCATCCTGCTCTGGAAATCAATGATATCAGAGACACCAGGCTGGGAAGAGAGCACCTGCATCAGTTCCAGTGTTTGCTCTCTGAAAGGGCCAGAAGGGGATGCCCAAGGAACACAAATAACAGTGCACATGTAACACCAGCCTTCCTTTTAGATGCTGAAGGACTTTTTAAGCTGGAGTTTGCCTCTGAACCCATGTTTAGTTGGCAGCAGTAACACCACTGTCCATGAATGTGTCTAATCTCTTCTGAGCTCATTTTTACTTGGCTTTAGTAACATCCTCTGGCATTGAATACCACAATTTAATTAGACTTTCTTTTGTAGATCTGGGCCTCTTGGTCATAAACGAGCATAGATGGCAATTAAGAAGGCTTTTAAAATGGAGACGGGAAGTCATGAAGCTGCTCACACAGATTGGATGTGTGAGGGTGAACACTGAAATGTGCAATGCCAAAGGCCTGAGTAACTGAAGGTTATGACTGCCAAAATGGAATTCCCCAGTTCTTGCAGGATTTGCACTTACAAGAAATAGATTAGTTATATGACAGTATGAGAACATCAGAATCTTGTGGAGAAAGTTGAACGTTCTGATTGGCAAGAATTATATTTATAATTTTATTTTTGATTTAAAATTTCTGAACTAAATAACTTGAGGATGAAATCAAGTTAATCTAGATCAAATATGTTGCAACAGATGTTATAACTTTTTGAAAATGTTTTACTGACTAATGTTTGACTAACAAAATATTATAGAAAACCTTCCTGCAAGACATTTCAGTATCTAGTTGGGAATTTTTCTCATTGAAACATATTCCAACAGAATGCTTTAAGCACACTCTGTTTTGAATGCACTCTTTAAGTGGTTTTAATGTACTTTTATGATTTCACAGAAAATTAAAAAAGAATAATAAAGATAAAACAAACTCTTTCTGGGACTAGGAATATTTAGCAATAGTGGGCAACACATACTCAGAAAGTATTTTAAAAATGGCCTGTATGTTCCTACAGTTTCACTTTGAAAAGTAATTGCTTTTGAAAACTACCACCCTTCTTTTATATAATGCTCAGATGTTACCGAGTTTTCATTAATTTATGCTGACAAGGTTGCAAAACGCCCCTCCAGAATACACAAGAGTAGAAAATTTCCTGGGGATGTTTCACATCTCATGGGCCATTGGTACCATTTGCTTACAACCATGGAAGAGAGTTTCCTGTTTTCATATATTTCTCTTTAGAAGGAGTAGAGTGGGTTGGTGACAAAAAAGCTCTCAGAATACATCAGTGTTGCCAAGGCTGAAATTTAAAGCAGCAATTTGAGGATCTTGAGGGCACTATGCAGACTATTAAACAAATGGAACAGCTGTTGCTGACAGAGGGGCAAGGTTTTCAGGGCTTTGGGAAACTCTTATAATTACTTGTTAGGCTTGGTAGATTTGTTGCAGATGTTGGAAATTCAGGCGCTAACTGTTCAGTAGCTAAATAAAATGAATATATTTTAAAAAAACCTGAATATTGAGGGGGGAGGTATTAAGCAACAGGATGGTTCCAAATGCCATTTAATGGTCACTCAAAAAATGATGTCCCCTCCTGCCAGAACATCAGCTCATCCATTCAGGGCTGTTGGTTATTACTTCCATATCAGCGTTTTTCCTTCTGCTAAGAATTTGCACCTGTTCCGTGAAAAGATAGAGCAGAGACCATTGTTTCTCCCTGTGAGTTTCTTGTCCTCCAGAGCATGAAATGCAGTCAGAGGGCTTGCTATTGAGCAATACTCTGTGGCTGGAGAGGGCAGCTTAAACCCGCAGCTCCAGTCTGTCATCCTTGTTTTTCTGAGTTTTTTAAAGCCTTTTGATTGTTCATAAAATGGAGTCAGACTTTTTAGCTACTGTACAATATTAGGAGCAGTTTCTGCTCTTTCTCACACATGTAATATAAACAAATCCTTTGTTTTTCATTCTCTGTCCTTTGTTTGCATATTTCTAACCTGAAAACAATTGTAACTGACAGTTGGTCTGGCCATTTGGCTGGAAGGTGAAAACTCCAGAAGCCAATACACAGCCAGACCTGCAAACGTATAAAAAGTAGGAAATAAACAGGCAGAGGGGCCCTCAGCCTTGGCTCAGCCTTGGGCTCTCTCGGAGGAACAACTCTCTGCCCTGCGAAACCTCTGGTCTCCGTGTGATTGCTTTGCGTATCCCGATCACACCAGTGCAGCAAGACTGTTCTGCGAGGCCACCGGGTATGAACGACTCTGTTTCTGACCGTGGGACAGAACTCCCACTATTGACAGAACCGAGGTGCTGATTCCGATGGTGCTGTTTAGGCAGGCTCAGGGACTAGTGGGCAGGAGATCTTTGGGTTGTCGGGAGAAAGTGACCAGTTTGTGGTGTTTCATTGTTCTTACAGAGAGGGCCCACGTGTGCTGAACTGGAGGTTCATCAGAGCTTCCCTAAGAACTATGTTGTACTAGGCTAGTTGGATACTGGGTGGGTGTCTTTGGATTTTAGGAGATTTGTGGAATTTAAGGCCATATATTGTGAAAATGACAAATTTAGATTGGTTTGGTAAAACCAAGACCTCAAAACCTCTTTTTGATCATCAGTGTTTCAAGGCAAGTGCAAAATCGAATAAAGCAATGTGAAGAAGTTTGTGACTTGACTTCATAGTATCTTCCATAATCTCTCTATGAGAGAGAGAGAGGTCCATCTTTTCTGTGTCCCAAGGACTTTTCTGTGCTTCTACCTGACAGTGATAACACAGTACCTGCTGCTGAGACTTATTTAAAAGTTTTGTGATTTGGACAGAGACAACCATGACAACAGAAACCACATAAAATTCTCACTTATTTCTACACAGGATTCTAAAGAAAGATCCTTCTGCTGTGAAATAATTGCTTTTTAAATACCTCCTGGATGACCGCTGGGCCAGAATCCTGTCAGTTTGGATATATCTTGTACAAATCCATAGAACAGGCAGCATTGTTATTTCCAGACTGGGAAGGAAGCTCCACAAGCAAAGTTCTGATTTTTGCTGTAAATGCTTAGTACCCCCCCTACTGAACTTAACAGAAATTTCTGGAATCATAGGATTGAACTTTTTAACTATTTTTTTTTTTTTTAATGATAAGAGAGCATTTTAACAAAAATGCATCCAAATCCAAGTGCAAATGAGTGTAGAAAACTCAGAAAATTAAGAACTGAAAGGCTGTATTTATATTGACTTTGGTTTTTTTACTAATAATTATATGGTAACAAAATGCTAAACTAATGGTACCAAATACAAAAGAAAGAGGAAAAAAAAATCAATACTTATTATATTCAGACTCAGAATGGTCAGAATGGTCAAATAGCTATGACCACTTTTTGACACATTTGCCAATATTTCCTTCTGGTCTCGTGTTAGCAGCTGTCTGATGAAACCTGATGAAAGGACACAAAGGGATAAATCCGTTCAGGGTATAACTTGAGAGGAATGACCCTGGGGAGATGTTCAGTCCATTATGGTGAGCAGGGAATACCAGCTGATTGGCATGTCTCCAACAACAGAAGATTGTATCTAAAGATGGAGACATTTAGCACATACTGTTTTCTCCCCAAAATATATGCAGAGCAATGCATATTGTGTTTTCAAGAATATGATTATCTTTAAAAGACAAGTTCCTTGAATATGTTTTTTTATGCTTCTTGTTTTTAGATTCATAAGTTGAGGGAGGTTCCCTTCAGTGGAAGAATTTTTCTTTTGTTTTGATCTGTTCTAGGAAGTCTTTCTTGATGAGAAGGATGGGTCTTTAGGTGTTCCACTAGCATAGAGTAAAATGTAAAATCTGGCCACTACGAAGAACCAGGACAATCTCCTCAGGCTTCACTTTGCCTAGAGAAACAATTTAGAAATGCCAGTAGATGTTTTTGTGACACTGCTAAGATCAAACCTAGAAGATATCCTCTTACTCAAATAAAATCAAACACGCTTGTTTACAAGTGAACCCCCCAAGTTTTGTTAACTTTAATTCTTTTAAAATTGTCTCCCTAGAAGGTCAATGAGCCAGAGTAGGAGCCACCCTATTGCTCTGTGCTTGGTCTGTGGCTTGTTCAGAGGGGTCCAGGTTATGACCAAGCCACTGAAAGCACTGAAGTGCTACAGTGATGAAAAGAAATGCCACATTCTTTGCTCAAAGTTGTGTTTTGGTGTAATTAAAAAAAAAAAATAAAAATTAGTCCTTCCAAATTACAGCCACAGACTTGGAGGAACTGACATACTGAAGCTTGCCAAAAGTGAGATAGAATTGCCAAGAAGAAAAAGGTTGCTATGTGTGAGAGGATATGTCTTCACGTCTTTGGAAGGAAACTCTGAGGCATCTGAAGCCAGTATGTGTAGCCAGACAGTTGTTATTCTGATTTTTGGGCATGTTTTGAGAGACCCTACTTTACATAGAATGATGTCCTGTGTCCTACACTTCAGAGTGACAGAGAAATAGGAAATGGACACAATGCCACCACCTTCCTTTTCGCACAGTTTTCCTCAAGAGGTATCTGGCACATAGTGTTACTGATAATGTAGCCAGCTATCCAAGATTCATTTGTACCAAGGTACGCTGTTGTTTCATGTCTCTGAGAACTGGGAACGCCAGGAAAATGTATTTGTCAAGCAGAATCCGGGTATCTTTTCAATCCTACTCCTATAATTCTGTAACCATTTACCCCTTGTCCTATTGTAATAGACCCTGCTAAAAAGTTTGTCCCTATCTTTCTTGTAAGCCCCCTTTAGGTACTGAAGGCTGCGATAAGGTTTCCCTGAAGCCTTCCTTTCTCCATGCTTAACAGCACATTGCCAGGTCACGTCCAGCCTCTCATCCACCGGCATTCCCAAGCGGTTCTCGGCAGAGTTGCTCTCCAGCCATTCATCCCCAGTCGGGGATCCCTTGCATTTGGCTTTGTTGAACCTCCTGAGGTTCCCAAACGCCACTTGCTGAGCTTGTCCAGGTCCCTCTGGACGGCATCCTGCATCTCGGGCACGTCAGCCTCAGGCGTAACCAGTGAATTGCTGAGGGTGTCCCGAGACAGTGCACCCGACTGCTCGGGCAGTGAGTGAGCAGGCGAGCATCTGCCCGGGGATGCTCCCCCGGGGGCCGCGGTGGGACAAAGCCCGAGCACAGCCACCAGCAGGGCGCGGCTCAAGAGGGGCGCGGCTCAGGACGGGTGCGGCTCAGGAGGGGCATGGCTCAGGAGGGGCGCAGCTCAGGAGGGGCGCGGCTCAGGACAGGCGCGGCTCAGGACGGGCGCGGCTCAGGACGGGCGCGGCTCAGGACGGGCGCGGCTCAGGACGGGCGCGGCTCAGGAGGGGCGCGACTCAGGAGGGGCGCGGCTCAGGAGGGGCGCGGCTCAGGAGGGGCGCGACTCAGGAGGGGCGCGGCTCAGGAGGGGCGCGGCTCAGGATGGGCGCGGCTCAGGAGGGGCGCGGCTCAGGATGGGCGCGGCTCAGGAGGGGCGCGGCTCAGGATGGGCGCGGCTCAGGAGGGGCGCGACTCAGGAGGGGCGCGGCTCAGGACGGGCGCGGCTCAGGAGGGGCGCGGCTCAGGAGGGGCGCGGCTCAGGAGGGGCGCGGCTCATGATGGGCGCGGCTCAGGACGGGTGCGGCTCAGGAGGGGAGCGGCTCAGGACGGGCGCGGCTCAGGACGGGCGCGGCTCAGGACGGGCGCGGCTCAGGAGGGGCGCGGCTCAGGAGGAGCGCGGCTCAGGAGGGGCGCGGCTCAGGAGGGGCGCGGCTCAGGACGGGCGCGGCTCAGGACGGGCGCGGCTCAGGACGGGCGCGGCTCAGGAGGGGCGCGGCTCAGGACGGGCGCTCGGCGCACCCGCACTCACCCGCGGCGCCTCCAGAGGGCGCTCCCGGCCCCCTCGGAGCGCTCCGGCAGCGCCGCCGCTCCCGCCCGCCGGCGGATCCCGGGAGCGCGGCCAGGGGAGCGACCCGAGCTCCCGACGGGCTTGGCCATTTCCACAGCCAACAGGCCTGCCGGAAAAAAGCAGCAGCCTGTATTGAAAAGATTTTTTTGTGGTTTTTTTAATCCTCCCCCCCCCCCCCCCCCCCCCACCTCATTCCATTCCATTGTTTTGATAAATTTCGCTGATTTTGGCTGGGGTGGAGTCAGTTTTCTTCATAGTGGTTAGCACGGGGATTTTACCCTTCCGATTCTCTCCTTTACTGCTGGCCGGGGTTAAACCACCATGTGGATACACAAAGCTTTTGAATAGTTGTAGGGTCCATACTGCAAATACAGTGCCCAGGGAAAAGTGGCTTATGTGTTTTTTCCATAACTCGTCATTTTAAGAAGTAACTAGCAATAAAGGAAGAAGATATGGAAAGGAAGCAGAGGTGGTCTGAGTCTCTTGTGGGATGCCCTTGGGTGGACTCGGGATGGATTTGACATGCTTCCTCCTGCTCTCATCTCTCCCCTTGCGCTTTAACTATAACTAGTTGAAAAGACATTCCTATACTTGGAATAGTTTTTATAGTGGCTGAAAATGCAGATGCTGAGCCTGCTCACCTTTACATCAAATAAAAGAAGGTGAAATAAAGCCTCAAAGACCATTCAGCACTTCATGAGATCTTGTGAAAAATATGTTTTGAATGAATACATCGAATAAGAACACACACTTCAGACAGAGTTTTTATTTTGTGATAAACTACGCCAGATAACTTGGGGTCTTGGATAGATAGGTAGAGTACGCTGTACTTTCCAATTCCAATACTTTTTAATTGCATCAATACCCTTGGGATGGGTCTTACTGAAAAGTTACCTGCCATTTAGCTAATAGAATATAGAGTTAGCTTCAAATATATATGGATGCTCCTGTCTTAGTGGTGAAATCAAACCTGCCAAAGTACTAATCTGGCTGTCTGAAAAAGAAATAATATCAAGAAAAACTCAATGGTTTTAATTTTTTCAGACTACAAACAATGTGGTAAACTCCTGTTTTGGATACATTGATGTTTTCCTGATTCTTCTAGTTATGTTTTTTCAGGCACAATTCATATTTATTTGCAGACACTAGCAGGGCTGACGGTGTGCTCTGACAAGCTGCAGGCACACACTGCTTCAGCAGATTCCAGGGATTTGTTCTCACTGTTTATTCCAAAAATAAGCACATATCCTCCTAATAAATGTTGTATGCAAATATGGTTCAGTCATTTTGACATGAGATTCTAATTCATTCATTTAGAGATGTTCATTTTGTAGTGTATGCAAATTTGCATATGTAATTCAGCAAAGGCAGAAGCAATCTTTTATTCTCATCACTTCTGACATTTTAATCAATGATTTATGTCTTATTCTTACATTTTTTAGCCCTGCCTTGGAATGCTAAGGCAGATTATTATGCATTGATATTTCTATACATATATAAAGCTCATTAAGGCTCTTTGACAGAAAAATGGACAAAGTGCAGGAACAGGGGCCAGGCATTTGGGGGCTTATGCTTTACCTTCTCTACAGGCTGGTTTTGCTCATTTGATAAACAACTTCCCCGTGTTAATATTGCTCCATCTGTGCAACAGAGATAGCACTGCCCAAACTCAGAGGTGAGAGTAATTGTAGTTTTTAAAGCTTCTTAAAGCTTCTTCCCTGGCTGGAAATTGCTATATAAATATTCTTCTGGTCACAAAGAAAATGAATGGGGTATAGTCCTAGGTAATGGAGATATCATCCATTATTCCTAGGTTTTGTCTGTGTCAAAGGTGTCTGCAGAAATGGTAACCTCTTTTTCTAGAGACTACCTCTTGTAGGTATTCACAGTCACACACTCACTGACTTTTTGACAAAACACAGCTTTTACTGCTATTTCCTTCTTCTGACTTCATTGGCTTTCCAGATCTGGGGGACTCAAGTGAATATTATTACCTCCTAGGCACCATCAACAGAATAATTTATCTAGTCTCAATGCGAGTCAGTCACTCCTCTGTGAATCCTCAGAGGGCAGTGGAGTTACAAAGAAGATTGGGAAACGCTGAATTGTAAGACACAGAATTATAGAGGAGTAATTTTAAAGGCCTGATTTAACCAACAGACCTTTACAACTAGGATGAATATGTGAATAGAAAGAAATCAGCTGGGATCCCAGATTCCATTTTGAGTCTGAACCTGGGTCTCCATATTTAGAAGAGTGATGAAATAAAACAACAAGGGATTTTTCAAAAGTATAACTTGAACTTAAAGGGTGAAAATATAGTCTGCAATTCTTTCAGAGTTAGAGCTTTGCTTACATGATTTTTGGAAATATATTTGTATTCCTCTATGCAATAAAGTCAGACTTGCGCCCTGCAGGAATCCAGTTCCAATTTCCCCAAGTGTAAATCCATCAATGGTACTTACTAAAAGCAAAATCTCAAGCATGTTTACACTTAGAAATGGGAACTATATACTTACACTTTGTGCTTAGAGGTGCATGTTTGGTAAATGCCACATTTCTGGAGAACACAGGCATATATGAGAAATCTATTCTTTATTCTGTAAGATTGCAGTTGTGGAAGTTCACAGTGTCCCTGTAAAAGAAAAAATTCTGGAGGACACCCAAAGTCACAGTTCAAATACTTTTCATCAGAGTAGTTTCTGAATTACCCCTGCTGCACACTCCAGTCTGCATCCCATATTTGAGTAAATCCATGTCCCTGCAGTGGCCAAATAGTTGCACTGAAGTAAGGATGACACTCACAAGAGTCCCAGAAAATACAGCTGGGTATTTTCATTATAAGAAAGTGCAGCCTGACATCTAATTCTACACAGGTATTGGTAAGAGTCCTCTGGATCTCAAATATACCCAGATAATCTTGATGTCATGCTGTCAAGCCCAGGATAATGAGAATTAAACAAGATAAACAACTAGCATTATGAGTTTCTTTCTAGTAACTATAGTAACAAAAGTAAACATTTTTTGACATTTGTGTAAAGCTAAACAACCCTAAGAGAGATGAGTGCACATCCCTCTGATCTTGGACATGTAGCTTAAAACAGTTCTTGTTGCTAGTAGTGAAGAAATGTATAAATTCTAGGGGGCTGCTCAGGAGTCAAACAAAGGTGGGGAAAATAGGCACTGGAGTATCTTATCTGTGTTGCCTCTTCTAAAATAATTACTCAGACTGTTGTTTTCTCTCATAAGCAAACTATAGTAAGAGTTGCCTTGTTCCACAAGGCGAAACAACTATCTCGAAAAATAGAACAAAATAGAATAGAATAGAATAGAATAGAATAGAATAGAATAGATTCTTTTCAAACTGCTATTATTCCAGGGGCTGGAGCTATAAAAAAGTCATTTCCCAAGCTTTTTCTCCTTGTCCTTCCCCTAGCAGGTGGGAAAAACCTTCAGTGTTTCATACTCTCAGGAAATGAATTTTATGCTCACATTGCCAAAATTTTTCCTATAGACATTCAAAAATTTTTATTTTATTTCTCTTTATTTTGGCTTAGTTTATATCAAATGTGAAAAATTACAACAAGGATTGATGTCCCTGTTTTTTCTGTTGTTACTGAGACTGGACCTCAGAACCACAGAGAGTTGGTAATGTGGAATAAAGGAAATAAACTCAGTTGTAACTGTAATGGTTTATTATTTCTTGACCTTTATCCTACAACACCCTCCAACCTTCCCCTTTCTGAGGGCCAGAAGAACCCCAGCTCCCATAAATGGGAAAACAGGGTAAGGAAAGAGATCTGGACTGAGTGAAGTGCAAAGGGATTTCTGCTTCTGTATCAGATGCAAACAAAATAGACACATTTTCAGTTAGGTACACATATTTTGGGGTTTTAATTGCAGGATATATGGTGTCACAGGAAAGCCAGCCCAGAACAGCATATTCTTTGCTGCTGCTCCCTCTGCTCCTCTTACAGAGCAGAGCTGCTCACGAGGTGCCCCAAACTCTCAAGCCATTTGAACATTTCCTTAAAAAGCTGCACTTCTGGAAGGTTTGATATTTTTTCCAGTATCCACTTGGGCCCTACCAATTCATTTTTTGGTAGTAAGTCCTACTCATTAATTTGAATTTCAGAGTTTTCCTGTGTGGTTTTAAAGGTAATTTGGCTGGAGGTAAGACTACAGACCCCAAGGGCTATAGCCAGCATTTGTTTCACGTAAGTCACAGCTTGCTTTAGGTTATATTTTCTTTGGAATGGAAAGCTAATTTGTTTAGTTATGTTGGTCTGAGGGCATCAAATTGGACCATACTGTCATTGGTAACAAAAACAAGCTCACAGACTGCTCAGGACATCAGTAAAAGCAATTGGTCAAATTACTTCAGCCAGCCATTACTCTAAAAGAAGATGTCTGATAAGTAAGTCTTCACCTTTCAGGAGCTATCAGTTCATACATCATTCTTGACATGAAAAAGGCCTAATTTCCACTGCTCTAGCACTAGAAAGGGGTTTTTCTCCTTAAAAATAACAGCTGTGCACAAGATAGCACAGAAAATTTTATACCAGTAACTATTATCTTACTGAATCATACCTTAAGTACCATTCTCATTGGGTATTTGAGTGTATTTTGTAATTGTACTACTCATTCACTGGAGCAACACCTTTCAAATCAAACCTTAATACTAACTCCAAGCAAAAGAAGTTATCACACTTCCATCTGCTAACAGTAAGATGAAATAAGATTAATTATCTAGTAAAATTGTTTGTGCACAAGAGGCTTCTCTGTCATCATTATGTTTCAGACTAATAGATAATTTTCTTAAACTAAAAGAGTATTTTTAAACTCATGAGTTATATGGCCTCTCTTTTTAAAATTTTTATGCTCCACAGCAGTGTGAAATCATTATAAGGAGCACGACAGTAGTCTCGTTCCCAAATAACATAAGGATGTTCTCTCTGCTGCTGGAGCAGGTGTCGCCCAAACCCCTCTGGGGAACCAGGCAGGTGGGCTCCCAGCTCTGGAGCCCCTGGGACTTTTCCTCCTTTGCTTTAAGAAGGAAGGAGTCCTGTCACAAAGAGTTATCTTTAACAGATAGATCTGAAGACAGATCCAGATACGGTGCTTCTCTCCTTATATTGACTTTGATGAAGAAATAAAATTTAGGAAGACTAAAGACATCTCCACCCTTGAAGCTTAGTTCTCTTCACAACAGAAGAAGTTGCACCACCATGTTACAATGCATTTGCCTCCTGGTTTGGTAATTTTTTTGCTATTGCCAAGATTTAGTAAGTCTGGCTGACAGAATTAATGACTCTGTCAAAAATTTTTACAGCATTAAATGATAACCAATGTACACGGTTTCAGATGCAAGAACTTCAGCCTCCTTACTCTGATGATCTTTTAATGTTGTCAGGAAGGAAAAATTATGTAAGGCATCTGGAATGTGACTCATTAAATTTTTTGTTCCAATACGATTTCTTGTAAATTTTTTTTACAATTGAAGAAACATAAGTAAATTCTGTTTCACATTATCTTCTTATCCCTTCTTTGATAGGAAGGAGGAGAAAAGAAGAGAGATCATCCTGGGTCATGCATACCAGCTAAAATTCCTGCTTGGCAAACTGTGTAAAGAAACAACAGCTCATAGGAGTAACGCTGGTGAAGCAAAGATCACTCCAAGTTACGGGACAGAAGGAATCTGTCACTACCAAAGGTCCTCCTCTGAATAAGCCTCCATGGATATCTGGAGCTTGGACTCTAAGTTAAGGCACCACAGCAGCAACTTGAGGTAAAATAAAGTTGGTACTCTTGTCCCAGTGTCACCACAGACCAAGGAGGAGGTAAGCAAAGCTGAGGGACAAGAATGTATCACTGATAATGGACAAGGAAAGCCAACACAGTAACTGTGCTGAAATTAGCTCATTTTCTAGCTGTTTATATGTCTGCATCACATAGTTTGCAATCAAACTAATTTTGTTTGTATCACTTAGCAGAAGTTCTGCCTCCTTACACATAATCTAGAATTCAAAGAATGATACTTCTGCAGTATCTAGCTAATACATAAATGTCCTGCTGATAATCAGAAACGAACAAATCAGCAACCACATCCCAAATGGATCTCAGTATGCAAGCCTTGATTATATAAAGTTTGATAAATATGGGTACATGGGAAATCTGGCTGTTTCTTCTGGAAAATCTACAACGTAATGATGAATTCAGCCACTACACAAGAATATGCGCAGACAGGAGACGTAAGCTTTGTTACTCTCTTTGTTCAAACTTGGGTACAGGCTACTGAAAAACAAAACAAAATACTATGCTTTTAGTTCTTTCCATTCATGGCTTGTTTCTCTTTTCTACCTGTTTTCACATTTAAAAAAAATCATTCTAATATATGACTTAAAAAAAAAGGAAGGGGAGGCATTGCAATACCAAAAAACCTGCTCATCTGAGTTTAATGGTTCTATTTTTATAATTATTGAAAATTACTCTCTCTGCAAGCTGTTGAAAGATGTATTCATGATACATTTTGCATCAAAAATGCCAGTCTTCCTGCTCAATAATTCTGCCTTTAGTCTGCCTAGTCCTTCATCTGCTAAAAGGAGTTTCCTTTTGTGTGCTGCTCCTTTGTGCAGCACACAAACACACCTTGTTCAGCCATTATTTGTAACAGGACTGTCTCAGAGGGTCACTGAGATGGGGCAGGTTAGAAGAAATGCTAACTTAAAGTGAACAACAAATGATCCAAGGGGGTGCATGAGTACCAAGCACTTGACAATCACTGCAGGATAAGTTGGGCTTGACTGCATGTCCAGGTTGTATGATGCTGCCTGTGCCTGGCACATCCTGAAAGGCACTTAGAATAATCTAATATGGAGATCTGTGGGTTAAAGCAATGGGTAGTTTGTATTTGGATCATCCAAGTATGAAATGCAACAGTTACCCTTTGCCTGAGCCTGACAAGCTGGGAATTGACGGCTCCTCATCATATTCCATGTCTTGGAAGCCAAGGTACTGCCTCATTTTAGTGCAAGAAAGGGGGGCTAAAGGACCCCTTTGCAATCCAGGGCCTTGAACCACTCACCATTGCCTTCCTCAGTATCAGCAGCCTCCAAGCTGGGGAACTATAAATGCTCCAGTGAAATATTAAGTGTAAATGCAGATCTGACAGAGACAGGCACTGTCAGCACTGATGCAGGTGCTGGTGTGACAGCAAGAGAGCAAACAGCAGGGAATTATGAGGAAGCAGCATTCCCAGGGTCACACTGCAGTCTGGCTGACAAAGAAGTGTTGGTTTCTGGCAGAGATGTGGCTTTGTGCTGCCTCCCAAGTAGGGAGCAGAGAGAGCACTACCCTCCAGCTGCTAGTGGGCTAATTTTTTTCCTCAGAGATGTTGCTTCCTGGGACTGCTGTTTCTTTTGTATTTGTAGGCATCTTTCCCGTTACTATTATGTGCATCAGGTTATCCTGAAGGCTGTCAGGGTTTCAGAGCTAAATCCATGTAGCCACAAACCCAGTGAGTCTCAAAAGACATCCTCCAGTTTATGATTGTTAGGCATTTCTAAATTGTGTGGTCACCAGGAGTTTCAGTACATAGCAGAGATTTATTATTATTATTATTATTATTATTATTATTATTATTATTATTATTTTGTATTGCCCTGAAAAGTTTTGCTCCCAAAAGATGCTGATTAAAAATTTTAATAGGGGCTTTAACAGCAAGCTACATAAAAATGCTCAGCCTTTAAGTACTGTCCCCAGCATTAATAAAAATACCAGGAATACACTCTGCATTTGTGTTACAATTATCCCTCAGTTTCTATTTTGCTCCTCTAGATCATCTTGCTTCCTTCAAGTATCCTGTCTCCATGATTTATTGGTAGATCTGCTTTGTCCCCATCTGCTCTGCTATTGCCCAAGAAAGAACAAATCCCCAGAAAATATTACTGTCCAGACTAAGCACCATATAAGCATCTTTTGTACATTCAGCCAAACATTGACTAATGGTGAGCTAGGCTATAATCACAAATTCCCTCCTTTCCTGTTCACTACAGTTCAAATTCATAAAAAACTTGGTAGAATTCAGCTATCCTCCTTGGGGATATAGGTTACCATCTGTCTGGTTTCCAGTGGTACATTTAAAAAACATTTGTCCCATTTTCATAACACGTCCTGCTGTACAGAAACCATTTTAATATCTAATTACACAGCATTATGTATCACATATGTCACAACCAGAATAATTTGGCTTAAGTTTCTCTTATTGAGTCTAGTCTTTTTTGCTCTTTTAAATTAAGTTATCCAAACACCTACAAATCCAATAGCATGCTACTCTAGCTAGAGTAACTAAAAAAATAAAGTAAGTAAATATGGAACTGCCCGAAGAATATTTTTGCTTTAATTTGGTAATTTATATAAGATTTTCATTTCAAAAGGAAACAACATTTTAAACTAAAGTTTAGTGTACTTACAATTGCATTAAAAATATCCAAATTAGTAAAAGCAGAGTAGAAAATGGTAAAAGGTATCAGTTACTATGGTGCCCAAACATATGCCAAAAATATAGCAAAATATGCTATCCTTTGACACTCCCTCAAATCTTTCTAATTGTCACCAGAGGAGAGTCACTCTGTAGTCAGTCAGGGGACAGTTTCTTCCCAGGCCACATCTACTCTGGGTACCTGCCGTGAAGCCTGCTCGAGCCTGTGGGAAGCTCCCCACTGACTTCACCAAGCCATGGTGCTGCCAGGGACCTTGGGAGAGGGTCTGGGAGTGGCAGCTCCCACCCCTGGCCAGCCCACATGTCACCATGTGTGCCCCCCTGAGCACCTTGACAACACAGTTTAAATCGCTCTGAGTGCACACATGCTTTGGGAGACTTGTGATTTCCAGTGAACACGAAACTTTATGTCAAAATCCCATGAAGAGGCAGCATTCCTTGTCCTAGGTCTTGCATCACTGTGCCTGGCTGAGCTGTATTTCTGCCCTGCTCATGCAGGGATGATGCTCCAGCAGTGGAGGCATGATGCCTAGATCACCCTGCTTCCCCATGCCCTGGCCAGGATCTTTCTTCTTCTCCCACAGAAATGAGGGTGTTCCTCTTGGAGAGCTCCAGCCTGAGTAGGACAAGACTGTTTCAGGAGCTGGGACTGAATGAGGAGACAAATGTAAGTAAGAAAAAAATTTCCTTCCTTCTTCTACCCAGAAATTCAAATAGACCCCTTGGCCAAAAATGATGGCATCCAGCACCAAGTTGTGTCATGATACTTTTTTGGGTGATCAGGTTCCAGAAGACTGAAATAGTATTTCCCACAGCTACCCCAAGGAGAACACTTCCAGCAGACCACTCTTGAGACGAGATACAGATGATGGATAGCAGAAACTAGAACACATTTTTTTCTGTCTGTATCTAGTCAGAAAGCAGCTATCTTGTTCACAGCTATTTGTCTAAGAGAAGCTACAAATGTAACTAAAGTTCGCAGGGAGCAGACACTCTGGAGGGTGGCAGAATACTTCCCCTGTAATCACATTGGTTCTGTCATGCTGAAACCGAGGCACGTTACTCAGAAGTCTCCCTCAATTTCTCTGAGTGTTCCAGACAGATATGACACAGTTGGTTCAAAGAACATTGTTAATGATGGAGTGTGTAGCATACGATTTCTTCCAAAAACTCAGAATCACCTTAGAAGAACATGCAGCACCAAGAAGCTCATCCTGAAAGCAGCCATTCTTGATTAACCAGCCTGTCTCCACTGAAATGCTTTATGGTCTTCCGTGTGAGAAGGACTCTGGCTGCTTTGCAAAGAAAAGGTCTGTTCTAAGGAAGTGTCTTGCTGGAACGAGGGAGAGAGGGGGTGGTTGAATACACGGAGATATTTTGAGAGACTTAACTCTGTCATCCCCAGAGAGTGAATGGTCTTTACCTGAGGTGTGTGACTGGGGCAGGAGGCTCACGTCCCCCGGGACTGGTCATTGCTTGGTTGCACATTAGCCAGCAGCAGTTGTCTGATGTGGGCACTTGACCAAGCTCCCCGTGTCACAGAGGGAGAGTCGGGACTGTCAGCAGCGCAGCACCAGAGGCACGCATGCGGTCAAAGCTACCCGTCTTCTGCTAATGATGATTATTTTCATGATGTTATTGGTGCTATACTGAACTCACAGTGGTAAGTATCAGACAGAGAGTGCTGTAATTTAAAAAATGGACATGGAATCCTCCAAAGGAAGAACTGCAGAAACGAAAGGAAAATTTCCAAATCGCAGAGATTTTAGAGAACTTGTTCTATTCTAAAGACATCCCAGTAGGACAAAAAAAGCTCAATGTAGGAAAAACTTCATAGGCATCAGATATTCCATTATACTGCTGAGCTAGTCAATGAGATTTAGAAAGTATTCAGCTATCATAATTGTTAACTATTGCCAGTGGTATTATTCTAGTATCAGGTGCAACTAGCCAGGAGAAAAATAATCTGATATCCATGAAGATTTATCAGCTGTTTCAGGACAGATTATTTGACCAAGAACAGTATGACTCTGAAGTTATCTCAGAGGAGACCTCCTGGGTTCTGTAATATTCAAACCACCATATGAATGAGTAAAAAAGCATGCTGGTAGGTATCATAACTTACATTTCATTTTAAGTCTATTATCTATGTCTCTCACCTCTTCAACTATCCAATAAAAAAAAATACATAAATACAGAAGGAAAATTATCTCTACATTTTCCTTGCTGTAACTTTGCACTTTTTGCTGAGTGACAAAGTTTTTAACTTCTTGCCCAGAACTTCATTTACACATCTTCTTTTGAGCACATTCACTCACACAAAAACTGTGATTGCCAGAGCAATCATGTTACAGCCTGGGTACAAAATAATCCTCCGTTTATGACTTGCCTATGCACAGAGGTCTAAACCCCCTAATAAAGGCAGGACTTAACAGTCACCTCACTTCTCATCATGGAGTTAATCAGGACACATGATGGTAAGGCAAGCATTTAATAGGCAAATAACAGTCATGATTTTTGCACACATAAAGAGATAGTATCTGATGTCCCTGACTTCTACAGTGGGACAGAAGTCAAAGGTTTGTATAAACTGATTAGAGATGAGAATGGAATAAGATAAATAAATTTTCTGTGTGATTAAGTTGCCTTGTGAAGGAGAGTGGTCACAAGAGGCCATTGCTTGAAAGAAGTCTTGGCTCTATTGCAGTAAGGAAGCTGCTACTCTGGGCACCTACATGTTTTCCATAGAATTTATTGTGTTGCCACTTCCCTGCTGCTCGTCTGCCATTAATTCATCAGTGGGATGCACAGCTTTGATCTCATGGATGCTTCCATTTTATTGAACTCAATTAGGGTTCAAATAAGCTCAGCATATTTAGGAATCCTTTTTTGCACTGTGTCCACATGGCTATGCAAGGAACTAAGCAGAGTTCACTTCTCGTGCTTTCAACAATGTATCTAACATTTCACCCCTAAGTGATGGGAACGTGCCAAACGATTGGCAGCATTCTTTTCATAAATCTGAAGTATGCACTAGGACAATATGTTAATTCCATTTTATGATTGCTGGCTAATGCAAGACAGGAATACACATATATTCATACCAGAACATACATTAATAAACTTAATGAGGAATCTCAAATAACACCCCCCCTCAAAAAACCAAAAACAAACAAACCGCCCCCCCCCCAAAACCCAAAACAAAACAAAAAAACCCAAAAAAACCCCAAAGTGCTTTTTTATGATTTTCAAGACTGACAATTGTTTCAGTGTCTCTGTCTCAGTTCAACTTCTCTAACTAAATAAAAAGCCCAAGCTGGTACAATAAACTTCAGAATATAAAAAGTGTATTCAATTTCAAACATATCTCCTGTTTACCAGAAGTTAACTAAATTATTTTTTGGGAACAAATTGTTACAATCTTCTTGGTTAGGTAATAAGAAGGTACTAAAGTAAGTCTACAAAATACGGATGCACCTTTGATTACAAACCAATATGACAACGTATTATTAGTAACAGTGAACCTGAGCATTTTTATTCTTACTGTGCTAAAGACTGTGATTTCCTGTAATGCATTTTTAATTCCTAAGGGGTATTTGATGGAGGGTGTGGGGACAAGCCATTATGAAATCTGTGACTGGTCTAGCTGAGAATGCGTGAGGACTGGGTATTGATAGCAGAACTACCAGTGTTTCATGTGAAGACATGAATTTTTATCCTGTCTTAACTATTGGTGGCAACGATCTGCAATTTGCTAGCAGAGATTCTTGCAGAACAATTTTCTGGTACTTAAGTTCAGCTCTGAAGTGCTTGTGTAATAGAGTGATGTTTAACCATACAGTGATCTACAGAACTAAAGTTTAGGCTAAGAAAAAGACAAATGGGTGACTGCAGAGAAGTGCAATTATTCAAAATTGCCTAATTATAAAAATTTTACTAGAGAGTGCATTAGCATCTGAACAATTAAAAAGAATTCTCACTGAAGTGTAAGATTAGGTCTTAGCTAGGTTAATCTTCATGGTGCTTGTTTGACCCTCTGGTGCTCTAAAGCATAGGAATTGTAACAGGTCTATTAATCAAAGTGATGGAAGAATAAAATATTCCCACTTAGCCAGGAAGGCATCAAGTCGGTATCAAAATCACAACATTTTAATTTAAAGCTGTCTATCTGGACTTTGGAAAAGTTTAGACTACACAACCAAAAGTTAGAAACCAAACATTTGAACTAAGCTGATAAAAAGTGATCATTAATTGAGGCTGAAGTCAACAATCTGGAACTGAAGAAATTTCTGGGCCCCTGAGCCAAAAGTCTGAAGTAAGATGTCCAAAGCAAGTTTGTAATAATTTATCATCAATTCAGGATGAGATAAGCTCCTTGAAGGAAGCCAAACATGGGTAATACAGGGGACTACAGGCAGTCCGCACAATAAATGTTAGTTTTTCTTCTGAGAGGCTAGCTAATGGTTCAGCTAATTTAGGACTGGTGTTTTTTTTTTTTTTTTTTTTTTTTTTTTTTTTTTTTTTTGTTTTTGTTTTTGTTTTTGTTTTTGTTTTTTTAATAATAGGATTAACAGTAATTTAGGGCTGAGGCTACTGACTATTATTGTTGTCAAAGATTTATACAGACATGCCAGCTATCAAACCCAGCTGTTGGACCAACTGCGATAGGCAGTATATGTGCACGGATTAGTGGCAGCACTTGCTCCACTGACCTCAGTCTAAACCCGAGTGGTTTACTGCTTCAGGAGATGTACAAACAACCTCAGTCAAAAGCGATAAACACAAGCAGGATGCTCTAGTTCATAGCCACCCAGCAGCAAAGGGCTCAAACCAGGCTATGAGCAAAGCATGCTCTGCTGAGCACTGGCGATTTTTGAGGGACAGCCTGTGGCTGCTGGAGGCCAGCAATGCCCACAGTAGAGGGTGGTAAAAGCATAAGCTGTATTCCTGGTTCTTCCTCTATGGCTGCTTTTGCCTTACACAGTGGTTCCCAGTTTCCTTTATCCCTCCAGTGTCCTTCAAAACCTTCTTCTGTTGTGCATAGAATATAAGATACAGGAGGGGGTGCTGAAGGAAGACTCTTCAGTGATTATTTTCCCTTGATTTTTTTGTTTTTCACCTGCAAAAAAGTAGCCGGTGAGAGAGAGTCAAATGTTGCCGATGTGTCACTAACATGTGCATGTGGCACACCGGTACACCCTGTGCCTCTCTCCTCCAGGGCTGCGGAGAGAGCCCCTGGCTGTGCCTGACCGGATGCTTGCAGCCGTGCTCGGTGGAGGGTGAGACCAGAACTCCTGCACTCACTACCGATCCTCCCAGCTCTTGGGAAACGCAAGCACTGGGCACTAACAGCTGCCGGTAGGAAGGAGAGGCGGGAAGCAATTGGAAAGAGACAGATCCAGGTCAGGAGTGGGGAGAGAGAGACCGCTGGATGAAACATCCACTTCCACCAGAGCCAGGATCCCACACGGCGCTCTTGCAGCACACTGCACAAACTGGGCTGCAGTGACGGCTGCAAGCTGGCATCCCCGCTGGAGCTCTCCACCGGGAATGGAGCATGCACTCCTCTGTGGTGGTGTGAGAGTTGTTTTATTAAGTTATTAAGTTATTTTTGTAAGATTTTAAAGTTATTTTTATAATGGTTTAGTCCACTGTATACCCCTGTGTTCTGTATTGGTTTTCCCCTTATGAGTTAGGTTATTTAGTCCACTGTATAACCAGATGTTTTCCGTCAGTCATTCCTTCCCTGCATCTGTCCCTGTCAGTCTCTCCCCCTCTCCTCGTGGTCGCCCTGTCTGTCACTTCAAGAGCCTTCCCTGGATTCTGGAAAGATCCAGGAGAGGTGTCGAGTGGTAGGCTGGTGCCCGGGGAATCCCCTCCTACCCTCCTGTGATTTGTTAATGGTTCAGAAATTGACACCCCTGTTACCACCCCCGTGTTCCCTGGTTGGCTGACCCGTTGTCAGCCCTCCCCCGTTTATAAGTGGCTGTCAAGCTTTGATCTCTGCTCTCTCTGGGCAGCAGGTAGTGGTGTGCAGAGCTCTGTGCTTCCCCCCCCTTCAATAAACCCTCGTTAATACCCTGCTCAGAGGAGTCTGCCTTTCATTCAGCTGCCGCGGTTGCTTGCTACATCTACGTGCGCGTCGCTGGCGGTGGGATCCAAGTCCCCACAGGGAGGAAGCGGCTCGCTCTGCCTGCCGCCCCGACCTCAGCACGCTGCCGCAGTGAGACACACTGAGCTAGCCTGGGGCTGCGCTGGTCAGCGCGAACCAGACACTGCGACACTCCTCCTGCCCCCTTGCATGGTTTCACCTGACTGCTCCCAATGCGGCCTTGATACTCTAAACAGCATCATTCAGAGAAACAATTGCTCTCCACACTGTGTCATTTCTCATTCCTCACACAGGAGTTATGCACAGTCTGTACCACAATGCATCTTTTGCAACACGTGCTCTGCACTAACAGAAACTGCTGCCAGAAGAGGAAAAACCTTCAGTTTTGGTTGTGAATATCCTCTCTGGCGTCTCCTGGCGATGAACTGCTCCTGCCGTGTCCCTGTCCTGCTCTGTAGATGGCAGTGTGCAGTTACTTTCTGTGGTGTGTTTACATATTGGCTTCTTTCTTGACATTTGCTGGAAAACTACTTCACTCGGTAAACACCGAAAATGATAACATCGAAGGCTATATTTAAACACTATGAAATCCATATCTGAAATAGGAGCGTTTGTTAAGTGTTTGCTGTAAACTTTAGAGTAACATAAATCCAGTTGTTTTTATAGGTCAGATTCCACAAGAAATCTAAGCAAAGAGGCTGAAATGTAGATAAATGAAAGAAAATTTCCTCAGGCTGTTGTATATATGAACAATAAGTAATACTTAGAAATAAAGTTATTAATTCCCCAAACACATGATTACATTCAGTCTATGTGAATACTTTAAGTCAAAGTCAAAAGCTAAATATTTTAAGTCAATATTTCTGCTCTCCAAATTAATTAATGTGTTCACCAAAATATTTTTATGAATATCCTCATAGTTCTTTAAAGCTTTAGGTGGTGTTTTTTTTTTTTTTTTAGTTTCTTACATGGCAGAGTATAGCCTGTACATGTTTTCCTATACAATTTTTCCTTGAGTAACCATCACGCTTCACAATTGCATTGATTCCTACCTGGTGGTGATGCTCTAAACTGCAAAGGGTGAAATGGGCTTCTGCAGACCCTGCTGTTTGTGTGAGAGTATCATAGAATCATAAAATGGGTTGGGTTGGAAAGGACCTTAAGGGTCATCTCATTCCAAACCCCTGCCATAGGCAGGGACACCTTTTACTAGAACAGGTTGTCAAAGCCTCATCCAAGCTGGCCTTGAACCCTCCCAGGGATGGGGCATCCACAGCTCCTCTGGGAAACCTGTTCCAGTGCCTCATCACCCTCACAGTGAAGAGTTTCTACTCAATAGCTAATCTAAACCTCTCCTTTAGGCTGAAACTGTTTCCCCTTGTCCTATCACTATTTGCTTGTGTAAAAAGTCCCTCTCCAGCTCTCTTGCAGGCCCCCTTTAGGTACTGGGAGGTGCTAGAAGGTCTCCCTGGAGCCTACTCTTCTCCAGGCTGAACAAACCCACCTCTCTCAGCCTGTCCTCATGGAGCTCCATCCCCATGTTCATCTTTGTGGCTCTCCTCTGAACTTGTTCCAACAGGTCCCTTTGTTTCTTACACTGAGTGGGGTCTCACAAGAGCGGAGCAGAGGGGCAGAATCACCTCCCTTCCCCTACTGACTGCTTTTGATGCAGCCCAGGATGTTTTTGATCTTTTGGGCTACAAGAACATTGCCATCACATATCTACATTTTTCTCAATGCCAACTGAAGTGCAGTTGATGCCAACTAGGAGGGTTGGAACTGAATTTTATTTCTTTAAACTGGGCTTCAGGATTGGCACCTGATAACTACAACTAAGCACGTAGTTGAGCATGAGATACAGCTTTGTTTCTTCTCCCAAAAGTTTTATCTCCCAAGAAGGAAAATTTGTGTGGAGACCAAGATAGGAAAGGATAAAGTGTGCATGGGGCTGTCTGGCTTGAGCAGAAGTCAATTCCAGGCTCACCCAGGAACCCCTAATAAGGTCCTTTGCTGTGCAAGTGTTTTGCTCTTCATTGCAGCAGAGAGATAAGCAGAGTGGATATCAGATGGGATGGATATACATCCCAATAGAGGCTGCCTGCTAAAAGTTCTGCAGTTAAAATCTTCTCTGGCTGGTTAAGCACTGCAAACCAACTCAATCCTTCTCAAGCTGGGGCCCGAGCAGCAGCAGGCTTGTGTTAGTGACCCTCAGCTACCATCCACTCATAGTTACTGCATTTGCTCACAAAGCTGAAGGTGCAAGAGGTCCAGACCCCTCAGGGAGCAGTGTTTGAAAGCTACTACTTGCTAAACATCAGTGACAGAAGAATTGCTCACAGACATTGTGCCAGGGGACACAGGGAGGCAGCCCACTTTGCAGGCACCTTCAGTAGGGGAAAGGCTCATGTCTGGCAGCTGTTCATGTGAAGGAAGCATGGGTAGCACACACAGGAGCCTGTCATGTCATGTCTCCAGCTAAGGCAAGGGAGGTGAAGAGGCTGCTGACTGAAGAGGTTGCTCCATGTAGAACTGTGGTGGGACACAAATTCAGACTCTGCCTGGCACCACTGTGTTGCGGTTGCGGTGATGGCAGCAGCCAGTTTGTAAGTCACCAGCTTGTTTGGCTGTCTCATGGGATCCTTCATCTTCAGAGAAGCAAAGTTTGGAGAATTGTGACAACACCTGAGTGAATCAGGTGAGTGGGTAACCATGCTGTTATTGCAGCTGGGATTAAACCGTGACAGCAACACAAAGGCAAATGAAGTGCTGTGCCTGCAAATCTGGGTAATACCATTTAGAAAGGCACATCCAGACTTCTATTTAGACACTTTACAGGACTTTCAGTCGGCAGTATTATTCCAGAGAAAAGCACAGCCCTATGAAGACATCTGCTCAATGTTCAGCTGCCATCAAAAAATTACCAGCAAAGTATTTTAAAAAGAGTATTAGTGTGCCTGCTCTAGGTTTGAGTTAAAGCCAGTCCCCAATTATTATTGATTTAAAGCTTAAAATGACTGTATATTGGTCTCACTAAATAAGAGATCTTTCTGGCACATAAATCTTGTTTGGACAAAATTTAGGACAGTGCACTTCAGCACAGGCTCCCCAAATATTTCCCCTGTGTATGTCCTGCTTGGCTGGGCAGACAGCCTGTGCCTGACAGCCTGCTCACTGCATGGGGAGCTGGAGGCGGCACTGCTGCAGGGCTCCTCACCTCCCCTGAAGCAGCTCTGGATGGCCACAGAGACCAGGCTGGATTCGGTGAGCGGGCAGGACCCATCCTGCTCAGGATCTGGAAATGCAGCGTAGCAGGAGCAACAAGCACTTGAGCACAGCAGCTCTGCAGCTGCTCAAAGTGGTGCCAAGGTGACCCTGTCTCCTGGGCCCTTGGTTTGCTCTGGGCTGTGGGAATGGAGGTAGAGCTCTTCCCTAAATCCTACCCACCTGCAGTCAGAACAAACAATACGGGTCTCAGTCTTTAATCTCACCTAATCTGTCGTCCACTGATTAGATTATCATAAATACAGAACTAATTTGTGTCACCAAATGCTAATTACTTCAGACCTGAAAGGTCTTAAGTTCTTTGGGGAATCTGCTGTTTTGTAGGAAGTGTTAAGGGCCATTCCGCAGACAGGATAAATCCAATGAGTGGAAAACCCCACAGCTATCTGTGATAAACATGCAATGATATCAACACAAACCTGGATGGGTGGTCCTCAGCTGGGTGAAATGCAGCCTGAGGAAGAGTGCTGAGGAGCTGAGCCGGAGGAACTGAGGGATATTGTCCCATGTTCAAAGATGCAGAATTTGGCTCTGTTTTTAGCACTGGAGAGCTGATATTCAATGCCCACAAAAAAATTTGTAGCAGCAATAATATAAGAATTAAAAAAATTACTGTTTGCTCTATTAAAATATTTAATAAAATTTTCTCTTCCGTTGCTAATGCAAGGGTATGAGAGCAGTTTAGTTTACCAGGTTTAGTGGTACAAAGGAATTGCTCTTTTGAATCCAGAGGCTCCATTGCCTATGAGTTATTTGTGTACAACTTTCATGTGTAATAAGGAAACTACTAGTGCTAGATATTAGTATATCCTACAAAACAAGCTCTCCCTTTGTTCTTTAAAGGATTTATCCTTAAAGGTACTCCGTAATGTGTCCATTTGGAGATTTCTTCGTGCATTATTTGTCAGTTATTCTCATGCTTTAATTTCATAATAACAAAAAAACAACCAACCAAAAAAAACCCCAAAAAAAACAACAAACAAACAAACAAACCCAAAAAACGCCCCCAACCCCCCCCCCCCCCAAACAAACAAACAAAAAAACCCCACAACAACAACAACCCCCCCCCTTATTTTTAAACTTAGGCATATGTTTATTGGGGACTCAGTTAAGGATTAAAAGAGTGCCCTCATATGCAGCACTATTTATTTTGGAGAAAAAAAAAAAAGGCATTGGCATGTATATATATATATATATATATATATTTTTTTTTTTTTTTTTTTTTTTTTTCTGGTGTGAGTGAAAATATAGCCAAAAACCCAGTTGTCTTCATTCCCTGGTAAACACATTTTCTTTCTACGCTTTTCTACACTCAAATGTCATGTTCTCTCCCATCCTTTCACCTTTTTTTGGTCATTAATTCTGTTTCAAGGAAAAAGAAATGCACACTGCTACAGAGCAAGGCAGGTCTGATGCTATCTCTCTCCTCTGACCTTTCTGTTGCACTATTCATTAATATGACTATTTGGGGGATAAGGGAATTGCCTGGCAATAGTATACTGAGCTTTTCACCTCTAGCTGGTAAGCTTGGTACTGTTTAAAAATGACAGCAGCAGTTAAGATTATTAGGAAGTATGGTTATTTACTTTCAGTAACTCATTTTTTCCTCAGCAAAACAGAGAAGGGGCTCTGTGCCAAATCACAATTGATTAACAGTTTTCAGGTGAAACAGTGGTCAAAAATGTGGCCATTTTTCAATCTATTTTCAGCTGTTAAAATATTTCCCCATGTTCAGTGCTTTGAGAACAGCTCTTAGAAATACAAAACCTAGTCATTTTTATACTTTATTTTTTACTTTTTATTTTGAGCTTTATTAGCTCTTGCTCTGCTAGCGGTTGATGTAATTGCATACTGAGCTGCTTTTTTTTTTTTTTTTTTTTTTTTTTTTTTTTTTTTTTTTTTTTTTTTTTTTGGAGTCAAGAATTGCTGCTTGGAGAATTTGTTTCTGAATTCCAAAGCACAGGAACTTCTGGTTTAAAAGTAAATTAAACACTTCTTCAGAAAACCTTACTTGGTAGCCATAAGACTGGCTATTTTTAGCCACAGCTGTAGTGAAGAAAGGGTAATTGCACATCATGTAAGATCAGAAATTCCTATCTGTTCTAGACATCTGTCCCTGCTTCTCTCCCTCTAACAGCTCTGTGCCCCCCTGGATGCAGAGATAGAGAGCACCTCTGCGGTTGTACAGAGGAGATACATTCAGCACAAGTGAGTCACTGAATGCAACCAAAACTAAATCACCTTTCAGGACATGGTCACGGTAGAGCTCAAAAGTAAGAGTGATCTTCTAAAGGGTAGATGGGGATGGCTGGGATAATATGTTCCACAAACAGGGATGGCTGCACTGCTGGCTTAAAAATATCTTCTGCTCTTGCTGTCCTAGGAGAATGATGACTCCTGAGGTCTGATCCTAACTCCTCTACCCAGCAGTGCTGCAGACTTCAGATACAGAACCATTGCGGGGACATGTGTACACATGGATCAAGATAGCAGCCATCAAACGTTGTCTCTCGAGTGAGCCCTAAGGCACTTGTGATTAATCTCACTTACTTTGACAGTCATGAGGCTGAGATAACCTGACTTCTAGGTTTTTCTCCACAAGCTATAACCAGCTTTCTCAGTGGTTACCTTCTGGGCGAGAGAAAGTAGTGCTGCCTTTAACAGCTGGCTCATGTATCCTTACACCTCAAATACTTCAGAGAGACTTCAGAAAACATGGTGATACTCCTGACTGGGGTGGAAAACCATGCAGTGCTGGTCAAATCCCAGGAATAAATCATAAAATGTTGGCTGTCAGAGCTGCAGCCTCCAACCCCAAACAGAAAAGTACAAAAGAATATTGGAAAAGAAGCAAGGAAAAAGAAGGAAGAAAACCACCACATTTCCCCTTGATTTGGTCAACCAAAATGCACTTTATGGGCTTCATGGGTCTGTTTTAATTTGCTGATGTAGGCAATAGGATGAGGCTCTGCAGCCAGAGGAGGAGCTGAGATGCAGCCGGAGCCTCCTTGGGACGTGGGGCTGATTCTGGGGCATCTCCCAGCCCTCTGCCAGCCCTCCCAGTCTGGGACACGTGTGTGGCCTGGCAGGTGACACAGACGCTCGTGGCCTGGCAGGTGGCTCTCCCAGCAAGGCAGCTGCAGGAAGAGCATTCTCACAACCAGCCAAGAATAAGGATATCATTTTAGAGAGCAGCATACAGGATTTTATTCAACACCATATTTATATGCATAAAGAAGCAAATCACGTAGCACAAGGGCTTGCAATTTAGGTGGCAAAATCTTCTGATTTTATTTTTAAAGGGAAATCTGCTTGCATGAGGCTGTTTTTAGAAGCTGGTATCTCAATTTGGCCTTCTTTACTCCTCAAAATTAAAGACAAAATTTAAGGAAAAGCAGGGATGAAATGACTGGTCCTGCAAGATATGACCACGAAGAAAGATATGAGCTGAACCTATTTGTCATTGCTCTAGTCAAGACAGTACCCTGACATTATTTAGGAATGTCTGGGAGATTTTGTCTCTGCTTGGACTCCAGTAACTAAGCCAAAGTTCTGGGATTTTACTTACATTGGTAGTGCCTGCCTGCCTGAAACGATATTAGGATTTACTCTCATGCTAGAGCTTCATGGGTCACTGGATTCCTTCATAGCCTGAAAGAATGCCTAAAGTATAATAGTGAAATCAGGGGGAAAAAAAAAAAAACCAACTAAGAAAAAAAGCCCAAATCCAGAAAATGGAATGTAGCAAAATTATTATTAGGAAATATGAATATGTTTAAGAAGATTTTAATATCTGTTTTTACAACTGATCTATTTGGCAGTAGTGAGGTAATTACTGTGTGCAGGGAGATAATGATTTCGGAAGTCATTTAAGAAAAATTGTTTGATCTGGCACAGAAGCAGAAGAGGAGTACTATAATGTGTTCTCCCTGTAGGTTTGTTGTGGAGACAGTAAAAAGCCTGGTAAATAATAACACCTTAAAATACAATTAAGTATCTTCTCTCCCTATTATATGACTGATCTCACTTTCATTAATTTTAATACTGAGCTTTATAAACAACATACGAGCTTTTAAAAACAATGTTTCTCATTCAAAATTAATGTGATGTAATTAAGTTGATGACACATCACATGGAAGCAGGAAGGTTTTGCCTGGGAATAAATAATAAGCAAAGTCAGCTCCGATACTTTGCAGGAACATCACCCAACAAAAGCCAGTGTAAAAGTGAGCTACTCTGAGCCATCCAATGTCCACAAACTGCAGATGTAGGATGCTCAGCAACAGTTTACATGACAGCTTTTTTCCTGTCTTCTTAATTATTTGTGGATTTAGTTCAAAGCAAATGGCAAAAATCAGTGCAAATGAATCTGCCAATATGTCAAACTGTACCTTTACAAAAAATGGAGCAGAACAAAGGGTTTTTTCTGTCTAGGTCAGAACAATCCAGTTCACCTTCACTACAGTCACATCACATTCTGCAAGCTGTGTCAATATTTCAGAGAAAGGAAAAAGACCAAAGAAGTCACTTAAGACCTTAGCAGTTTGTAGGAAAACTCATGTATCCTCAGATCTTTCCAGGTTGGCAGTGGTTGTGGGATCAGTCCTGAAATCTGTTGCTGACTTATTTGGTGCAAGGGAGATAAATCCACTTGTGTGGTTGAAATGCCATTTAGCCACACAAAAGTAAACCAACCTTGCACACTTGCAAACCCATACTTGAGAAACTCTTAAAAGAATTTTCTTGCAGGATGGAGAAATTTGGGATTCAAATAAAGGGAAGGTTAATTCTGCCTATTTGCAGGAGGCCCTGTACAGCTGCTATCACCAGAGGGGAGCAGAGAACAGCCTCTGCCTAAAGGAATAAAAAGACACATTTTTATTAACAATCCAAACACTAGAGATGGAACAAACAAGGAGGAACAAACCCTAATATCTGTGAGCTGGAAGCCTACTCAGTGTCCCCCAGCCATAACCCTACCACTGCAGTTCTTATGGTTGCTTAGGATCTGAAATATCTCTGTATCTCAAAAGGCTTTACTTTTCCAGACTTTTTTTTTTTTTTTTTTTTTTTTTAAGGAACTGATGGATTAATTAAAAAACAATCAACATATGAGCTGTGAGATATTTACTCACTGACTCCTACCAAATGGGGCTTTCCTGCAAACTTGAGAGGACATCTCTGTTGCCTCTCTTTCCTCTGCACCTGAGACAGCTAACTGCACCATGAAGAACTTACTGAGTTCCTGCTCCAAGCCTCATCCTGGTCAACACAGAGATTCCTTTTGACCTTTCTGGAAGTTGGATTAGGTTTTTAAAAGTCATACATTTTGAAACATTCCGTGAAGGTTATGTTTGCTTTAAAACCACGGTGAAGTAAATGCAAAACTGTATTAATATTTAACATTGGCTTATAAAAACTAGGAACTTGTAGTCAGGACAGCTGGTAAAAGTTTAATTCGCATCATCGTTTCAAAATGAATATGCATAGGAGGACAAAATACCACATTTTCACTTTCAAAATCTATTTGTTTTTCTTTTATATCCAGTTTTGTTATTTCTATAGCCAGATCTGTTAAATAGCCATGAAAAATATTTTTTATTTATGCACTTTTTAGATTTGCTTTTCCAATTTGGTGGTACTGGTTATACATACAGAAATCAAAACAGGAAAAAAAAAAAAAAAAAAAAAGGGTCATAGGGAAAAAAAAATAGAACAGATTAGTTAAAAGAAAAAACCCCACAAATACAGTGCTTGTGGACTGTATTTAGGAGTTGGCCAGAAGTCTAATGTCTTGATAGATGGTTCTGAGTGCACAGTTTTATTGCTGATACACAGCACACTTTGTTCCTTTTGTTTGACTAAACTTGTCAATTTTGGAAATTAGTGACACGGGCATTCAAAATGTTGGACAAGTGGTCAGACTCTGATATACATATTCATACCCCAGCGGTAAATGACGTCAGAAGTTTCAGATGCAGGAAAAATGCACTCCTTCGTCCAGCACAGGTTTAATATAAGTTTCATAAGCACTTCCACCATTCGAGCAAGAGTGCCTCTTAGATAGCACACAGGGGAGACATCATTTAAAGAAATGTTTCTTTGCTTGAACCAGAAGTCCAAATCTGCTCAGTTCATTTAATTTTTTTTTCTCTAAAATAAACGAGTAAGAAGTTCCTTTTGTGGTTTTTGCTTAGTGACTTGCTATTATTCTTCCAGCAGAAAAAGGGTTGGATTCTTTCATGAACAGATGTGTTCCTCCTCCCTAGCCCCACACTCATTCTCTCCCTTTGGAAAACAGAGGTGACAGGCCTGGTGTTTGGCTGAAAGAGGCTATAAATCTTTTGGGGATATGCAGTTATATCTTTGCACATAAGAAGTATTGAGGAAGGGAAACAGGTTAAAAAGCAAAAAGTCTTGGTAATAAATCATACGCTGTAGTTGGTTTTTTAACCCTTAGAAGCGCAGGGCCGCTTTAATAAACTGCGTGTGCGGAGACCCTAGTGTTTGTGGCGGCCGGGAGTCAGGGGCACGATCGGGAGTGTGGGACGGGAGATGCCCGCACTCCCGCTCGGCCGTTTTCTCGCCGAGGCCGGGCACAGCCTGCCGAGAGGAAGGATTGCCGGAAAGCAAGCGCTGCTCTGGCCGCAGCCTCGCTCCGTCCGACCGACAGCTACGGAGCGGGAGCCGCCGAGCCGCAGGGGCCGGGGCCAGCGAGCCGCGGGGCGATGCTGCGGGGCCGCAGGGAGCGGCGGGGGCCGGCGGCGGCAGGTGAGCGGCGGGGGCGGCCCCGCGGGGCGCGGCTGGGGGGCCGCGTGTGCCCGAGGGCGTGCGCGTCTGAGTGCCAGGGTACGCGAGGCTGCGGAAGCGCGGGTCTTGTGAGGGTGTCTGAGAGGGTGTGTGCGGGTCTGAGGGTTGTGCGAGGGTGTGTGAGGGCGCGTGTGTTGTGGGAGCTGCCCCCGGCCCCCGGACGCTGCGCAGGAGGCCCCGCACCGCACCCGGGGCCGCCCCCTGCGCGCCCCGTCGGGGCGGGCGGCGGCGGCGGCGGGGAGATGGCGGGGCGGCGGCGGGCGCTGCCGCGGCTGCTGCTGCGCTGCCTCCTGCTGGGGCTGCTGGGCGGCGGCGGCGGGGGCCAGCCCGGCGGCGGCGAGTACTGCCACGGCTGGGTGGACGGGCAGGGGGGCTACCACGAGGGCTTCCAGTGCCCCGAGGGCTTCGACACGGCGGCCGCCACCATCTGCTGCGGCTCCTGCGCGCTGCGCTACTGCTGCGCCGCCGCCGAGGCTCGCCTGGAGCAGGGCGGCTGCACCAACGACCGGGAACCCTCGGAGCCGGGAGTCACCGCCCGTGAGTGCCCGGCCGCGGGTCCCGAGGCGGGCGGGGGACGGTCCCCGCGGAGCATTCCCCCGGGCCGAGCCCGGTGCCGGCCCGCGGCGGCTGCGGGGTCCCTGTCCCGTCCCGGCGGGTGGGTGGAGGCGGGCGCGGCTCCAGGTGCGCTCGGGCGGTGGCGCCGGGACAGAGCGGGAGCCGGCGGTGCGCGGGGCCCGCAGCTCCGCGCTCCCGAGGGCGCCGGCAGCGGGATCCCTCCTGGCTGGAAGGAGCACTTGGATTTTCAGTTCGCGTGGGCAAATTCCGCTGTGTCTGCCTAACGTTACTGCTCCCGCAGGTGTGAGTGTGCCCCGGTGCTTTGCACGGCGAGTGGCCGTCAGTTTCCCGAACAAAAGAAATCCGGCAGCGCATACCGAGACTGGTTTCCCAAGTCACACGTTCTGCGCTTATCTTCCGCCTTAGGAAAGAAGGCGATTTAACAGCATCTGCAGCGTTTGAGCTTCGCCTGCAGATTCAGGCTGTTACACTGGACAGTCCCGGCGATTTGGGGGGATGAGGGAGGGGGAGAGGAGCGAGATTCTTGAGCTATACCTAACAAGATCCCGCGAATGGGACACGATGTAGACAGCTTTTACCTTTGGTAACTATTAAAACTGTAAACAGAAATAATTTTTTACTGGAACCTACAGGGTTTGAACTCCGATTTTGTTTCAATGATAATGGTGCTCTGTCTTCTGAGCAGATTGGTATGTTATTGGGACTGAAATGATGTGGGGCTTCATAAACACGGTGGAGTTCATTCCTACACAGAAGACCTGTTACTTAAGTGGGCTAATTTGCATGGCTTTTCTTCTTTCTCTCTCAGAACCGATCTACGTTCCATTCCTCATCGTTGGATCAATATTTATTGCCTTCATTATCGTGGGCTCTCTGGTAGCAGTTTATTGTTGCACATGTTTAAGACCTAAACAACCGTCACAGCCAATGCGCTTTTCTCTGCGGAGCTATCAGACCGAGACTCTCCCCATGATCTTGGCCTCCACAAGCTTCAGGACACCATCCAGGCAGTCCAGTACGGCGACAAGTTCCAGTTCGACCGGCAGCTCCGTTCGCAGGTTCTCCTTCCCCCGGGCAGAGCCGGGGGGCCTTGCGGCGTCCTCACCTCCACCGTACACGTCTGGCTGCTTCCAGACTGCCCATACAGTCCACCTGACCCAGCCATCAGGATTTCTGGTGTCTCCGCCGTACTTTGGGTATCCTCTCCAGCCAGAGCCTGCCGTGGCTGGGAAGAGCTGCTCTGATTTTACTCAGAGCTGAAAGAAGTTGGCAAGAAGTAATGCAGCCTTTGCAACCACAGGGACTGCTGCTGTTGGGTGTCACACTGATGTGCTCTGTGGCTGCAGAAGTCAGAACTGTTCCTGTGGGTGAGTTGCCCTTGAAAAGTGAGGGGTCTCACTTGAGATTGCATTTCCCAAACTTGGATCGCACTTAAAAAGGAATTGTAAAACACTCCAAACAGTTGCTCTAAAACTGGACTGCTCTGCCGAATTTGTGCGGAGTATGTTCAGAGACAAATAAAAGAACCATGTTGGGACAAAAGTACTCGGTGTTATAAATGACATTTTACCCTAATGCAGTTAACTAAGTTAACAAACAGTGGCACTGATAATAATCAGACTAGTTCTATAAAGCAGCAATAAGCCTGAGAGGTAGAAGAGGAGCGATACTTACTAAAGAGGATCCTTGAAAACATCTGACTGCTTACCACTTCCATGAGCAATGAAAGTAAGAGGAAGAATTTCATTTGATATCAAAATGCAGAAGTTTTTTAAAAATACACATAATCTACCTGAACTTACACTGCATTTTTGTATTAGTAAACTTTAACGATGGTAGATAAAACTAGTACTAATTAGGCTAGTTGAAGATCAGACAGCCCCACATAACCATTATCACCAATTACTTTGCCACATAAAATTCTAAAAATAGCATTCAGCTAAAGCATTCTTCACAAGTATTTATTGTCAGCTTTTTGCTCAGCAAGTGTAAGTTGGACAAACTGATCGTGAAGCTCTGTTTGTAAAATTAGCCATGTATAAAATGTAAAGAGAAGTTTGTAATTTAAAATGTATTCACACCTTGACATCACTAATTATTTAGTAGTAACATGCAAAAAAACCCCAAACCAATAAACTGTGTGGTTGAAATGTGTCATCAGTATGACTCTGTGCAGTTAGCGTTTGTTGAATTTGGTTGGTTTAACTCTTTTCTATTTTTTCCTGTTAAAATAGTTTATTCTGCTATTAAAAATGATTTTCAACTTTAACTGCACCTGCTGTGCAGATTTAATATCATACAAAATTCTGACTATACAGCATATAGATTCATTTATGTCTTTTATATGCAGCTGCGATGAAAAAGTGGTGAAAACAACACTGATTAGTTGGGTATTTTAGATTAAACATCCTGCGCTAGGAAAAAATTCTGTTTGCCCTTCTACATTCCTTCACCTAAGTAAACCAACAAACCAAATGGAAGAAGGAAAAAAAGCATCTAAACCTAATACATGCAGTAAGCAAATGGAAAATACACAAGAAAAAAATATGCAGTCATTAAAGGGCTTCTCTGTATACTTATTTTTGTGAAAAACCAAAGTCATTCTATGGGTCAGAATCTACAATATCAGGCTGAGCTTTCCTATTTTATCAGCCTCAAACTCCCTGTGCATAGGATCTGTTGAAGTTCACTATAGCTGACCTATTTAACAAGCAGTTTAGAAAAGCTTCATTGGTTCTTTCTTGAGTTGAATAATTTTTTATAGCAAAAATCTAGTGATCAGTAGTTATGACAAAAAGCATTTCAAAATAACCTTTTAGTAAGTCTTTTTATTGCACAGTTAGCATTATAATACAGCTGACATTACTGCTAGAAATGCAGTTTCTAAGAGAATTTCTATACTATGATGTTTTAAGTTCTAGCTTGAATGCTGTAGTCATTAATTACAACCCCAGTCGTGATACATAGCTGTGTATATGTTTTGCAAGATACTAGAAGTTAGATTTTGAGTATTCAGGAAATTAGTTGAAAGTAAGTGTTCTGGCTTGTAATTTTATTGTAGAAACAATCTTCAAGGAAGGGGGCAAGAAAATTTTTGCTTGCCTTTGATGAGGTTTCATAGGACTCTTCACTGCATATCTTGAATGGCTATGAATGGGACTTTGTCAAGTAACTTTTTTGGAAAATCATTGAATATTTCAAGAGGTATCAGCTGACTTGTTCAGAAGCATACTTGTTGATCACTCCTTTATACAGCAGAAACAGCAAACCAATTCAACTGTACTTTTTTACAAATTACAGTAAGTCTCCAGTTAGAAGAAATCTTTATTTAGTAAACCAAGGCAACACAGACCCATTCTGGAAGCAGAAACTTGATCACTTTTGACTAAGAAGGGGCAATTTGTGTACCTTTAAAGAGCAATTAGTCATCAGAGCCACTGACATGGGTGGTGAGTGGCTGAAATTCAGCATTTTCCTCAAAGAAAGACTGTACACAGCAAAGTCATGAGTTTGGCTCAGTCACTACCCGGTACCATTTGGTGCTGTACAGGGTACGCTGTGATGGTCTCAGAGGACTGTGCAGTCAGGTGTTAATGTTTTAACATAGGGACAGATTTTTGCTACACTTGCACACAGCCTTAGATTTTAATGATTATTCAGCCTAAGGAGAGCTGTGAAGTTTGCCATGTAGCAAGAAACTCAGCCTAGCAGGGAGGACTCCTCTGAGCCATTTCCTTTCTTCCCCTCATGCTTCATCATGGGTTTGTCTTCCTAGGATGGTTGAAGAACTTGACACACAGGAATAATTTCATTGAATCAGACTTACATAAGTCTGTAAATCTATAGAGTACTAAGTACTTCACAGATCAGTAGCCAGACTGCAACAAATCCTGCAGATGTGGTTCTTAGGATGGGAAAGATCAGGTGTAGTTAGAATAGCTGTACTGGGCTACCTGTAAAACAATTGAGGTGGGGATTATGCACCATCTGCAAATAGACTGACAAAGAAGAAACTCTAAATTTAACAAAAAAATGTATTATTGTTCATGTAGCTACAGTAGCAGTGACCTATATAGCTGAAGAGAGAGGAAAGGAGGTGGCCAGAATACAACCCATGGATAGAAAAGCTTTTGCCTGTGCCAGTAGTTTCCGATCCAGATGGATTTGGTGTGCAGATGAGAATGCTCAATTTCCTTCCTAATGGAAAGAGCCTTTTGGCACTACATACTCCTGTGATTTATAGGAACAGGAAATTTTCCTAAAACTTGCAGACAGAACAGAAATGACACTGTGATAATATTTTAATGACTAATGAAATGGTTTGAAGGGCTGGATGTATGCTTGAACTGAAAGCAATTGCTTGCTATCAGAAGCAACATTTACAGGCAGTGCTTGCTTTACTGCCATGTTAAAAAAGTAGATTTAATTATTTCTTTTGGAATTCTGAACTCAGTTAATATTCCTTTTACTAGTACTACTACTACACTAATCTAAAATAAAAAAGAATATTCACATTCATTAAATTGATTACTGTCATTTACACACAACACAACAAATGCTTTGATTGCCACATTTAGTTTTAGATGAAACCCAAGCCTTCTGTGGATAATGAGCAATAGTGGCATATTATTTGTTTTGTGCTTCCACAATTTGGGATTCTGAAGTATGTATCTCCAAAACACATCAAGACTTTCCAGTGCTAGGAAAAACATTATAAGTACTTGCAAGAATTTCTGAAGGATTCTGTTTGAATCTAGGTAAGCAGTACAGTAGGTGGCTGTGTAAACTCATGGATTATTTGTAATACTAATACCACTGGAATTTAAAAAAAAAAAAAAAAAGAGTTTCAAAAGTATTTTGTCTTAATTGCTCAGCTACAGCTTGACATAAGGACATTAAGGAACATTAAGGAGATGAAGTTGGTTTTCAGTGCTGTTTTGCTGCCTATTGCAATGTGCTGTCTGGACTTGAACTCCTCTGAACAATGCATCTGCTTTTGAAGGAACCACTGCTCCACAGTATCACATAAAGTTTTGGACTCACAGTTACACTGAGGCTGTAATTCCATGTTATCCTGTTTTCATCAGCAAAGGCAGACAAGGAAATGCCTTTCTGTTATTTTTATTTTTTTCCACCCATGACTTGTGCAAATTCAGGGGGCTGTAGTGTAAATCAGGTTAGAGACATAATTTTAGTTTAAAAATAATGTTTGCTGTAAGAAAGAAGAGAAAGGATTTGAGAGGGACCCAGATCATTATAAACTGGATTATAAACAATAATTTCAATAGCCTCATGACTGCCAGTATAATAGAGGTGGCAAAATACTATAGGTGGAATATTCTTAAACCAGCTCTGCTACTACAGACTGGAACTTGTGAAACTAGCGCCATCTAAGATGAATGTATTATGGAACTGGCTTGGGCAGAATACAAAATAAATTCACTGTCTAGTGTATATATAAAAATCACTCACCTATCTATTACCAAAACTCAGTTAAGGTAGAAATACCAGCTATTATCAAAGCCAAAGGATACAGTATTTACCACTGTTGTCTGAAAAGGGAGGTGACATTTCCTCATTCTTACTATTCTTGTACTGCATACTTCTCGTGCAAAACAGGGTATCAATGTACCCTACATGTACACTAGAGTAGGGCTTGGCTGGAAGTCACTAAATTGCAGATTCCTGTGCTCCTTGTTTATTTATTTATTTTTTAATTTTTTTTTTAAACTTTTCTATACTTCACATGGGAACTGAAAAAGACATCTCAAAATAGGTGTTAAAAAAAAAAAAAGACAAAAAAAAACCCCCCAAAAACCCCAACCCAACAAACCTTAAACAAATTTTCCAGTTTTTCAATTCACCTTAAAAACATAAGAACCCTATGATATTTATGAAATACTATTTTGGTATGTCTCACTTTAAAGAGTTCAAACCCAAGAAGGATGAGCTATGTTTTCTTCTGAAAGTAAGCTCTAGTATTTCCAACCAATCAAGTCAACAAAGCTTCTTAATTTAATGGCAAAGTTTATTAATTTTTTAACAATTAGAAGACAAAACATTTAAAATTTGCAGTTCAAAACATGCACATTCACCAAATGCCAAATGACATTTAACACTGCATAGAACTGAATGTGTTACTAAAAGAACTATTTAAAAAAACACAGTGCATTTAACATCCAGTTAAAACTAAACCTGAGAGACTACCATAAACAGAGTCAAAAAATCTTCATTCATGCAGCTTCATAATTTCCACAACAGTTTCAGTAGTAATGGCTTAGTGGAGCTGTAAAACCTCACTTTATCTTGAATGCAAATTTTGCTGTTTCAGACAGACTGCTTTCTGCAGCAGTTCATACATATCAAACACTGAAAATCGTAATGAAAAATTATGTTGAAGTAGAAAAACAATATTAATGCATTTATGGCTTCTATGACATATTAAAGAAAAAAAACCAACTTGCTCTGGTCACAGCTTTGCAATTACAAATCACACTCTGCACGGAAAAACTTTTATTTCAGTATCAACCCTCAAAAGTGCCCAACTTTGCACATCATTGCTCAGATGAGCAGTCCTTATACTCAAAAGCAATCCAGTTGAACCCTATACGAGTAGTGGTTTGCATAAGCAGGAACCAGCTTTGGAATGCTAAAATATTCCTTTGTTTAATAAAGATCTATTGGTTAACAGCAAGGAAACTGGGGGAGTGAGGGCAGAGAGGGGGAAGGAGAAACTCATTTGTTGAGTTTTGTTACCAGTGAAAACATCCAGTACCAAGGAAGCTGAACTGACAAACTCATTTGCTTACACAGCACTAGCTTCTCGATATATTATGAGCAGACTTTTAACGAAGGCATTAAAAACCAGGGATCAACAACCACCATGCATTGCCTCAGAACAGTTAGAAATAGTGCCTCATGCAGACAGAATGATAAATTCATCAGAACTACAACTGCTTTTACACAATACACAAGAAAAAAAGGGAAATAACTTTTCTCCTTAAATTTAACACATATTCCAAATTACTCATCGTTCAAGATGGGTTCAAACGTCATAATATGTATCTTAAGACACTTAATGATCATCTTTGTAACAAGGTGAATTTTATGGATGCATGTGGACATATAGGAATCTTCAGCTATCTCTTAGTGTTTCAAAATATTTTATTTATCATTTTATACAAATAGAATGATGACTAAGTATAAATCTGTTGAAACTGCTTTGCAAAAATATGTGTAAAATTAGGAAATGGCAAGAAAAAATTCCAGATACAAATTGTCAATAGGTTTGTTAAAATTTGTTTCCAGTTACTCTTTTGAATTATTTATATATAATATATATGTATGTATATATTTAAAAATAATCAAGCAAAAGTATTTATATAAGATACCCGATTTTTTAGTGGCACAGGTTCATCTTTTAGATGGAAATTTTTAATACTAACTTGCAGTGCATAACACATGGAAAAGTCCATGTGAACTCTCTATCTAATACACTCTTGAATTTTCAAACAGTAAGAACAGAGGCATTGTTATGAGCATTTCTGCCTCAACTGTTTTTTTACCTTTAAACAAACATCAGCAGAATCCCCTTATTTTGACAAAGATATGACATATAACAGGATGGAAACAGACTATATTACTGTGTACTTAACATGAAAATAAAGTCCATATTGTATACTTGGCCTGATTTAAAAATGGGCACACATAGCTAAGAAAATCTTGTATTTTAAAATGGAGGTGTATGGGCAGTAAAAACCCACCGGTTTTGCCACATTTGTCTTTTTTGCTATTTTAAAGAAGTGGTATCTTTCATCGACTAATTACCAGAAAAAGTACAGAGACAGGAGAAAAAAAAATCTTCAAAAGCAGTAAAAAAATGCACTTTGTGAAATACTACTTCAAATTCCAAAAAGATGTCAGCATGAAATGCTGTGATAAGATTATCTCACAAACCTTTAAATTAGTCTAAAGTTAGGATCTTAGAGGTGCTTCACTGACTTTCTTCCTTTTTAAGGTAGTTAATTTGGGATGTACTGTGTGTTGTTTTCTTCAAACTGTATTACAATGGTAAAGACAGAATTTTATTTCATAAAAGAGATCATGTAAATATCTCACTGTATATATTCCACAATGTATTCTAATCTGTATCTGTATTATTAGCAATTCAACCAATTAGAACAGAAAAAAAATGCCCATGAAGAGAGTACGTATAAGAGTAATCTTACACAAGTTAAGTACACTGAAAGATTATAAAGGAGTAACAGTGTCATGGTTAATTTCAGAAATGTTTGGAAGTTGGTCATTGTCCCTTGGATGACAGAAAATAGGGATCTCTGTTTTAGGAAAGGGGCATGCCCCCAAATTTTTTCTTGCCTTAGGTCAAGTGATTTGGCCCTCCCATATTGATCCATCTATTTATCTATGCCTGCAATGGCTTTTCTGAAGGCAGTTCTTGTCTGCATGACTGACTGACTGGCAGTACTGTTTCTAGTGGGATACGTTCCCTTTGTCCTTGTCCCTTCTGTTTAAAGATCACTCTGGGCAAGTGAGAGGAAGACACTGTGTAACACTCATATGAAATGCAGACTGCCTTCCCACTGATATACCTTTCTAAATATGTACTTTCATATAGTGCCTTTTGTTGGGCTTTCTCTGTGTATTTTTAAGTTTCTCTTAGAGTGGAGAATAAGAAACTTGGATAGTGAGATTAATTACATGTTAAGCGTTTAGCTAGATGAAAGGCAAGGAGGTAAAGTTACCTTTAGTAGGTATATGAAAAATGAAGGAGGGCAGAGAAAAGATGGAACTGGATGACTCGTTATGATTTGGAGGGCAAAAATGAAATACTTAATTTAACAGATCACAGGGGATATCACTGTTCTGCTTTTCCATCTGGTTGATCTCCATTGAAAGAAAAAAAAGAGATCATTCCTATGTAATGCACAAAAATTTACTTAACAATATAACCAACTGCTACTATACAAAATTGTATTTTAAATGTAATTATGGTGGCTTTTAAACCCAGAATTAAACATGGACTTAAGAGCTGCAAGAATTAACTAAGTTTTAAAGTTCAAGTAGCTTTTCTTAGTTCGAAACCTGATGGTTGTTGGACAGTAAGCCGAGAAACACAAGGCATAACTACTTAAAGAATGTACCACAATGTTCTCATTTAATACCTCCTTTTTTTTTTTCCCCTCAAACCAGGTGTGTATCTTTTTCTGCAGTCACTTCCTCTCCATTTTAATTAAAGGTGAGAGTATATAAGTATTCTGAATGACCAGTAAGTTGTAAAGAGACTGCTGCAATGTATTTCACACCTTTACTGGAAGTGACTTTAGTGCAAATAAACCAGTACATACCACAGACTAGCGAAGGGCATGCTTTGCTCTGTATTTCAATGTATGCATTTCAAATAATCTTAGTATAAAAATGTTTAAAATTTGATTAATTTTAAAAAATAAGTTTAAACAAACTTTCTTTTGAACCTACAGTATAAGCAGATACAACTAAGCATCACAAAAATAAGTTTGCTAAAGGGAAGTAAGGCAGAGCAATTCTTAAAAACTGAATAAAGTATTATGTGTACTCCATTATACAAGTTGGCAGCCATATTCAACATATGCAATACTAAATGAAAATAAGGGGAAAGCTTGTATAAGGCCAAAGGTGCAAAGACTTGCAGTTTTGAAAGCAAATGCCAAAAAGGCCACTCAAATTAGACTCACTGTACTTTCTCCTCAAATGTGGAGACTCAAGCATGCATTTCTGAGATCAGGACTGGACATAGATTCCTTTCAAATTGTTTCTAACAGAAAACATTTATGGAACTTCTTTGGCAAATGTTTTTAAGTTAGCTTGACACAAACATCTATGAGCATCTTGACTCAAAATCTTTCTTAAAGAAGGTGAAATAACACCATTAAGATACCGGGTTTTTTTCAGCACTTGTTGAAATCAAAGGCTTGTTATCAACTGTATTTAAATATATTAACACTTAAAAACCTTCACAGATGCTAGTTGATCTGTCAATGTAAAGTATGTTTAGCAATCTGACCACTGCCCTTCTACTATATGACCAGTATCAATTCAATTTCATTGTAAAATAAGCAAGCTGGCAAGATACAAGGTAAATTCCGATCTGTTTACAAAGGCTAAGCAAATACTTGTTAAAAATTTAGAGATGGTGTGTTACAGTATAGTTGCACAGTGCTTATGTCTACTGAATACACAAATCCAAACTTTATGGAACAAGACCATCACAGATCTTTCAATGCCTGGTAACTGGACCATGGTTGCAGCTCTCAGCAAAGATCTAGTAGACTGTCTTGCAAAAGGAACAACTAAGGCCTAAATCTCCAGCTGTGTTCCTTCACCATTCCTCAGGCCTTTGCTTTGTGGTATCGTAAGCTCTTATTACTTCAGACTGGGAAACAATTCCATTTTCATCTTGAGAGAAGGCGTAGCCATCTGCAGATATAAAGCAAAATAAAAACAAATTAAGCTTTTACCCGATTTATTTTTTAAAGCTTTAATAAAAGCAACTTAACAAAGGTGAATAGAAGGCAATAAACCTCTTTTTCACACTTAGTAAAATCCTGTGCCATTTCTTACAGAATTTTGCAGTTATAAAATAGCAGAAAGAACTCCACGCAGTATCTTTGGTATGAAGGGCAACTTAGCCACAGGCAAAGAACATGGTCTAATGGGTTTAGGATACCACACTTTTACTATAAATACATTTTGTGAAAGGCAAAATTTTACTGCTATGTTAATAATGGATATTAATTTTTTTGTCAGTGAACACTTACGAAGCAAGTTTTGTTGCAAAGAATCGGAGCGATACAAGTTCACGTGGTTCTTCTTAAATACATTCTTCAGTAGTTGGGCTCTTTCAGTTAAGCTAGAGAGAAAGCAGACACATGAAAAATAACTACTTACTAATTACCCTATCCCTTTATCTTTTGAGTCTGCTCAATGGGAATTAATTATTAAATAAGAAGTGTCCACCCTCCTTTTTCTTTTTAAATTGTGCCTGATCAATTATTAAGATGATGATTAAAACCTTGTGTGAGGACAGATTATTAAGTTTTGACCCCTGGTAATAATTTTGCTTGTCACAGTACAGGCAAAATATCCGTTTGAAACTCTGATGGGTGCTGACAACACAAGTAAATGAGTAATACTGTGAACCTTTGAGTGTGACTCCTTTTAGAAACACACAATGTAAAGGGAAGGCACTGTCTTCCTTGATGTAGCACAGCTTGAATAGTGCCAGGCTGAATTATTCCGTTCTATCTTACACAGAATGTGTTCCCAGACTCTGGTGACACAGTACTCCAAAGGGATGGGAAATGAGTGAAGGGAAAGCCATGTTCATGGTCATCAGCTGTATGTACAGAAACATAATATTTCTGTGAAAAGTATTCTAGAAAGGAGTATTCCCCAGGAAACTCTAGAAGGTGTTTTTCTGGAGATCATATCCAAATAACAGAGCACTATTCCTTCTAAGGTTGGCCACTTCAGCCCATCTCCTTCCTTCCCAGCACTACTGAGTATATTGTGTTGTATGCTTATTGTGCCTTAGTGTGACCCAAGGTACCCCCTATTCCAGTCCAAGTGGAAAACAGGAGCATTAAACATTTTTCAAATTGAGATTCAAGCATCAACAAAATGCTCCAAACTGTAGTGAAAGGAGTAGCAAATGTACTGAGTTTCCTTTCTGTCCTTCTTACACTGAAGTTCTCTGTAATAGGAACATACATTACTAAATAAATACCAGGTAGATGAGCCATCTGAAAAATTTAAAAATCTGACAATTTTAACAACATATTAAATATGTGCAAGGGACTATATTAAAAAACCTCTTCAGTGTCCTCTTGATTTGATATTCTCTAGTTTCAAGAAATAGTTTCAAGAAATACCAACCTATCACTTAAAAATTAGTTCAGTTAAAAAAGACATGTATCTTAGGTTTAATCTGAGTGTATAGTGATTTGATATTGCTACAGTTTTGCTAGATTAGCGAAGATGTCTCTTGTGCAATGATGTAGTAAGAAAAACAGATTTCACACACCTTATGTTACCAAGTTTTGATTACTCAAATTACTTTTTAATATTATTGTCAATTAGTTCAACAGAATTACCTTCCCACGCTATCAACCAGACTAAGCAGTGCAAAGAAAGAAATAGACTGCTTTCCTTATTAGACTACCATTCAAGCCAGTAAATTAGAAATATGCACTCTTCCTTCAATGCCTATGTACTTCTAAAATATGAAGCTGAACCACTGTTTAAGCTGGAAAGACTGATGATTTATCTCACCTTTCTGTTCCCCTCTAGTCTGGTGGTTAAAGCATATGGCAAAAGCTTGGCTTTTCTAAGTTGGAAAAGGAAAATAAACCTACTATTTCCACACCCAGAGAGGAACGCTAACTGAAAAATCTACAGGGTAAGGCGATAGGCAGGGGAAACTGCTTCTGTGGCCAAGTTTTGAATTAAAAGATGGAATGAGACTTCCTTGTAAGAAAAAAATTAGGTTTCAGTTCCAGGAAGGTAGTTGGTTGGCATCTGCTGACTGAATCAAGAATGGAGAGGCTGAAGTACTGACACGTTACCCTCAGTACCTTCCTAAGCTAACTCTCTGGGGATTTTTTTTTCCATCCTGCTTGCTCCTCTATGTTGTGAAGGAGCTTTCTTCTTTAGTTCAGAGCTGTAAACTGTTTAAGTGACATCATTAATTAAAAAAAAAATAAAAATTAGGGACTGAGATCTAAACAGCCAGAATACAGAGAATGAATAAATTGATCAGTATCTTCATATAAGATTGGACGCCAAGGAGATGGAAGACCATGGGTACACCTGGACACAGTTATCAGCTGTACCTCCTTTGCAATACATCCCTGAAATCCTTATTAATGTGAGTTGAAATCAGCAAATTTCTATGAAACATTTGACAGGTATTATTTTCTAATAAAATATTTTATTAAAACCATTAGCATGCCTATTATAGCATTTTTAGTACCATTATTCTTTGCTTGTGTTCCCAAGTGGAATGTTCAGATTGCTTAAATGCTAAGCAGTGAAATTACTACCTTTAAGTTTTACAAGTACATGAAGTATGCACATGTGTTACTTGATGTATAATGAAGTTTCCACTGCACAGATCTGATTGCTGGTAAAGAAAATACAAAATATATAGGAAATACACTTGAGAAAAGTGCTTTCAGCTGTTCAAGTATTAAATTCTGGTCTTTTTCTATACTTGAAATACTGTGGGCTCTCCATTATAAATCACCCTGTTGCCATTCAAAAACATATTTAAATATCTACGTATTATCTATATATCTACATATCTATCTATATATCTGAGTATCTACATGTGAAGCCAAGAAAACATGGTTTCATAATTAACCAATGTTAGATCACATTAATTAAATGCCTGTACTCATTATGTGTACCTATATGAACAAGTAGAATATTAACTATTTTTGAACATGAAATGTATACCTTTAGAGGTAATTAAACACAGCTATAAAAAAATTTGCTACTTTATGTATTCCTGACCAACCACTTATGAGGTCTAAAAAGAATTAATTTCTCAGTGAACTGAATTAAAAACAATGATGTCACGAAGCAGCATGTTAAGTATATATCTCTAAAGACATTTCCACAAGTTTGGGCTGTTATTCGTGTTACTGTTAGTCCAAGATTCAACACAGTACAGTATTTTTGCAGTAAGTATTAATACTGTTACTGCTGCTTAAGCATTATATATAGGTTTTCCAAAAAACCCCTTTCTGAACGATAGTTTATATAAAAAAATATTATCCTTTTACCTTAGTCACTTCAATTTTAAATAGAAATGGCTTAGTGGCATTTCAATTACAATGTCTCTAATGATAAAATCATACTTTTTGTGGCACAAATTTGTTAATACACTGAAACTGCTCTATTACTTATGCTATCAAGGTACCCTCAAGTCAGCAGTATTCCAACATTAAATTTACTTTCTGTTGGAAAAAATGCTTTGCAAAATTTGCATGTTCTTACTCAAGATATAGTCTTACTTAACTGAAAAATATATGGGATTAAAAAAAATTTAATGTGTTGCTTACAGAAGAACCAAATAAAGTATTTTTGGACAGTTTTGGTGAAAAGCTCATTAAACATCCTTACACATACTGAAACAGCAAGACACAATAGCAGTGCTCTTCCTGAGCCTTCAATGAAAGTTGTTTAAAAAATATTTCACGTCATCACTGTAAAAATACAGCGATAAATAATAAAAGAAATACTTTACATGGATGGCATATTTTAAGACTGTATTATCATGTTCTTCTTTCAAACTGCATTCTAAAGTACAATAAAAACATCTTAAGAACAATGTTTTAAGTTATTTCAATATCAATACCAATTTTTATCCTGATTTTCAGAAAACAGCCAAAAGTGCAAATTTGTAATTTGAATAGAAAATTCCTATCCTAAGAATCTGTGACAGGAAAACACCAAAAGGGCAAAGCCTTTCAATATTAGTTCTAATTAAATGCACTCAACATGATGTCAACACAGTTCTAAAAAATGTGCAACTAAAACATTCTAGTTGAAAAAAGAGCAATAAAAATTATCAATATTATACCTCACAGAATCATAGAATGGTTGGGGTTGAAAGGGACTTCAAATATCATCCTAGTTCCAGCCCCACTTCCACTAAATCACATTGCTCAGAGTCCCATCCATTTTGAACACTTCCAGGAATGGTGCATCCACAACTTCTGTGAGCAACCTATTCCAGTGCCTCCTCACCTCCACAGTAAAGAATTTCTTCCTAACATCTAAACTAAACCCACCCTCTTTCAGTCCTATTACTGCATGACCTTATAAAATCTCCTGGCTTTCTTGTAGGCCCCCTTCTCAGTAAACATTCAGACACTGACTGATTGCAACGGCCATCCAATAGAGGAATCCTTTTATCGGTGGAAGCTGAGACTTTTACTTTGTGTTGTAGTATTTGTAAGATGGGAGTGGACAGAGTGGAAAAGTTTCTGAGTTATCTTTCTCACTTGTTCCCAGTTATCTTTTAATCAAGCAGTGATATCTTCTTAGGCTGTTTTGGCATTTTATAAGAACAAATCCCTTCTGCTACAACAGAAAACGGTACTCCCAGAAGTAGGCAACTAGAATAAGAAAGTCTCATGTACGTATCTTAAATGGATGTAGAGGACATTCTTTATCCATTTAACTACTAGCTCTACTCTGGCAACTAGTTAAACCAGGCTACTGCAATTTAGCAGACTTAAAAATGTTTACAGAAGTTGAATCAATTATTTTGTAAATTCAAGTAAGTCAGTTCATCAGACCATCTCTTTAACAAGTAAAGTTTTGGCTCTATCACCTGAATTTAAAAAACATTAAAAATTATCACCTACTTTAAAAAACAACGGAGGACATAAAATATTAAGAGATATTGAGCTGTGTAGCATCCAGTGATTTGTGTATGAGGCAGATGCTTGTATCCTTCAGAAATATTGGTCTAAAAGTAACTTTGTGGAGAAAAATTAGATGTAAGAAAGATATTCTGGCAGGTAAACAGCTGTCATGGAGCCCACGTAACTATTTAACTGTGGGATAAAAACATAATTACAAAACTGTGTAGAATGAGGGAAAAGCATCCTGCCTAGACAAGTTAAAGTAACTGAATTGGGAATACAGGAGATATCTTGGGAATACAAATATGAAATACTAAAAAGGTAGGTTATTTTATTTTTCTCTATACCCACAAAATATTCCACTTTTAGCACCATCCAGTACTAGTATTTGCTTGCTACTCTGCAACTCATTCTTCTACAGCTTTCACTCTTTGCAAAAGAGCACAGAGCATACATTGCTTCAAAGCTCAGCACACTGATAGATGAGTTTGTTAATTTGGAGGAAGATATTGCCTTCAATCTACTTGAATGACCACTGCCACTGGAGAAAAGCATCTGTAACAATCAATTTACATCACCTTTTAAAGCAAGAGAACTTACTCTTGCAAGCACTGGTTAGGTCTAGCAGTGATGAAGAAAAAGTAAGCTCCAAGTAGGAATTGTCACCAACTAGGGGATTCTGCAGTACTTCCAGTGTGAAGCTGCTGCTACAAAGACAGCATATAGAGCCTGAGAGGAGACTGCATGCAGGCATGTCCTCTTCTGTAGCCTATCACACTAGACTAGGCGTTCCATGGGTGGCAGGATAAGCTTTCAGGATAAGCTTGCTTGGCACCTCTGTTCCTTGCTACCTTGAAAGATGAACCAAACTAGAGACAAAACATTCTTTTGAAACCTCTCACACAAGCTGGATCCTCCCCCATTAAAAATGCTGGTTATCACCTTGGTATCTGATGTAATTTGATCTCAGCCTGGTAAATCCTAGTTAACTGATTCCCACTGAACTGCAGGAGGGATACTTTATGCTGAAGTATCTTTATGAGCAAAAGGTACTTTCTGAAAATTGAACCTATAGTAAAAGAAGTGTTTCTTCTGGTCTCTTTCTGTGCATAGCTTGGTAGGAAAAAAGCTTTCTTGGCTATGCTTTTTGCCATGAAGATACTAAAAGAACAGCAGTCCAAAGAATAGAAAGAACAGGAAAATCAAGTATCAGCAGTTTTGGCTTTCTTTTAGACTTCACAAAACTCATGAAAATGAAGACAAGAAAAGAAAGCTCTAGTTCAGCCAAATGGCACTAATGAATTGGAAAGGGCGGGGGAGAGGGGGATTTTGTCATCTCATACATTCTGCAAGTGCTTGCTACAAGTTCAGCTTGTGGGGTTAAAAAGTCTGCAACATTTTTCTGAGTGCACACCTTTATGCTGAGGTTACACGTAGAAAACGTCCAATTGTTCAGTTTTACCTTCTCCCTTTTCAAATTATCTGCCTGGTCCATGAAGGAGGACGTAACACGGGAATTCTTGTGGAGTCTTAGGTTAAAAATTCTACTTACCTCATATATACGGTAATCAAATAAATTTGCTCTGGATTGGAATTAAATATAAAGCCAGCTTGTTATATTCAATTTCAGAAAATCCTAGAATAATTTTTTGTTTGTCCCTATGCTACTGAGCAGCTTTTAAAGCATTTTTGGTTTTTTTGTGCTTAGGTCCTGTTTACAGCTATACTAAAAAATGATGCAGGTTTAAACTCATTCTCTTCTAACCCATTCTCTTATTTTTGTGAAATTAATTGTGAATTAATTGTTAACACAGGCAAAAGTGACAGAATTAAAATTGCACCTCAGACTTGTTCTACAGGTAAGAACCAGAAACCAGTCAGCTACAAAGAAACACATCAGTTAAAGCTTTTGGTAAAAACCTCTATGTAAGCCTATGAAAAAACACATAAGCTTGGTAGACCTTCACAGATGCCTTTCATTTGTATGGCTTTTGAAAAATAACGTTCTGTCTTTGACACATGTTATAAAGCTAAAAATATTTAGCTTTTTTTTTTTAAGATAACTTTCTACAGATTACCATACCTCTTGCCATGCACAACTGCCCCAGGATCCTCAGACTTTGCTTCCAACTCCTGAACTTCATCTACCAGTGTCTTGTAAGTAGCTCTCTTTACTCTGTAAGTACATACAAAATACTGCCAGACTTACTCTTCTTCAAAGTAGAACAGATAGTTTTAATGCTTATATAAAGATTCAATTTATAAATCCATTTCCCCAGACTTAAAACTAAGCCTTACAAGGAGAAATATCAAAAAACAAATCTAAAGAATGTATTTTATCATCTGTTCTTGCAAATTAGAAACAAAAATATTTATAAATAAAACACTACAATATTGAAACATTTAAAATAGTAATGACTGTTGTAAAAAAGATTTTCAAAAACAAAGATGGTAAAAAAGAATTTTACATAATCACCAGAATTGATCTTATATAATCACCAGAATCAATCTTAATTTGTTTATTATATTAATAATTGGAACACACATTTAAAAGTCAGCACTTTCTTCTGCAAACCCCGGCATTTCCATACTCACACTTTGTATACTATATCAAGAAGTAAAGCTGTCATAGGAATACACAGAAGTCCCATCCAAAACACTCCAGAGCTGAACATCATAGCTGCCTGAAGAGAAAACGCACAAAATGTGATGTCACGACAAGAACTAGCAAAAAGTCTTAGAAATATCCAGTAGTTTGTTGAGGTTATCAAAAGCAAATTTAAATGAATCATTCTAGTCAGACTAATGTGAAATAGAACTTGAACTGCTTTCTAAAATCCCCTGAGTTGCAGCATAAATCCAGCAAACAGTAAGCACAATTTCACGACGAGAAGCTGGTAGAAAGATCCACTGCTTAGCTCTTTTGCATGCCTCACCACAATGCTGCTCTATACCACTGTGTTGATTACAGGCATTTTCATTAAAATCAGATTTATCAAAAATCCACCCTTTTCCAATTTTCTTAATACATTATGAGCACAGTTTTCCAATTCGCGGTCTACTCTAACAGGATGTAAGTTTCTGACCCTTCATATAGAGGCTGGACACTGTTAGAATTATCCTGCAATATAACTTGGATCAAAGTTATCTCCCACAGAACTCGTACCACAGTTCCTGCACTGCCACAGACTCCTGTTAAACATTGCTTAAAAATGAGAGTAAGGAAACAACTATTCATGTAGTTATGAAAGAATGCAACATATTGTTAAATTAAGACCAAACACATTAAGACATGGTGAAATATTTGAAAACCACGTAATGTTTTTATCTGTGTATTTATTTTTTGTATACACCACTATAAGTAATACATAGGAATTTCTTCTGTTCATGACTTGCTCTGTAGAAATAGTAAAAATAAAACATATTGAATGGCCAAAACAAACATCACAATATACAGACATCAAAGGAAGAAAGTCTTCACCTTGAAAGTCATGCTCAAATGTCTGCATCAATAATATTAAGGATGCAAAGAGTATGAAGCACATTACTAGAGGTTTGATTTGCAGTCAGCATTAGAAGTAATTTTATAATGTAATTAGATTGTAGAGAGGTTGAAAGTAACATTACTACACAACAGCCTTTCAAATCCTTTGTTTCATTACTTGGAGACTGATTTCTTTCACAGGTTAAGCCTCAGTACGTAAAAGAAATAAGCTGACATTTTACTACTTTTAATTAGCAGACGAACAGTAGGTAGCCTGCAGTAGCTGAAGTCTAATTTCTCAACATGCATACATGAGCATTTTCAAATTATACTCAATGTGTTGATACATGAAAACAAAAGTGAATTATCTTCAGAAAAAACCCTAATTCTCATATAAGCAAAAAGTTCATTTTACCTTGTTTTTGTATCCAAATTCCAAATGACACTGATTGTTTGGAAAGTATTAGAATGTACGTTAAAAATGTGGCAACCTTCCCACAGCTATGTTAAAAGGACATATATATTGCCCTGAGATTCTACACACTACTTCTGTCAACAACTGTCAGCAAAGGTGTAAACACTGAGCAGTAGCAAGTTCAAAATAAAACAATTAATATTTTTAAAGGAGGAAAAAAAGAAGAAAATTTGGTATCAGGAAGTGGAGGAAATGTATGAGCGAAGAAAACGTATTAGCAGTCACTTTATAAGCAAAACCCGACTTTTGACATATTTGATGAAATACTAATTTTCTACAACAGGAGTGAATAGGAAATGTCTACCACAAATGCATTTTGCAAGACATTTTATAATTAAGTAGCAATTATATAGACAATTCCCTTAAAAACAAGAAAAAAAGCTTAAAAATACAACCTGAACTAATGATGATTATTACTTCCTATTATTAACAACATTTTTTTACTTAGAAGAACATAGCAAAGAGCTGTCCTTGTGTTAGCCACCCGGTATTAAATGTTTGCTGGTGAAACAGCAAAAGTGATAATGTAGGTCTTAGGATGTTAATTCTGACCATTGTAATGCTAACTATGAATGAAGGAACAACTGGCGCCTACTATTCACTCCATCCAGCCTTTGGCTTTGCAAATGAACAACATGAATTGAGGTAAAAAAAAAAAGTTTTTCTGCGTCATATTTGAAAGCCTGTCAGATTTTTTTTTCTTTTACAGAGTTAATCCAAACCTAAAAGATTTAAAGCCGACATTCGCATTAAAGACAGAGGCCCTCTTTGTATTTTTTGGATGAAGAGGGGAAAAAATAAAATCCCACAGAGGTATTTCCTTCCTTTCTGTACAAGAAAGCTCCCCCCTCACTCTGTAGAAAACATTTTTGTCTCTAACTTTTCACATCTCTCTACACATAGGCAGGTCATCTGGGAAATGGCAAACCAATCCTTTTCAGACAATGGCACTAACAGGAGCAGCCTGTTCTGGGGACGGACTCTGGCTGCCTCTGTTTGTGGTTTACAAATTGTTCCTAATGTGAGAGATTTGTGGTCTATGCCAAGTCTTCCCCCTTTAGGCCTTGTGAAACCAAATGGAATCTGCCACAAAAGTGGCTCCCAGGGGAATTCAGAAGTAATCCAAAGTGAGAGCTGGGAAGCCTAGTTTATTGTAGGATTTACAAATCCTGCAGGGAAGATGAATAATTTGTTCTATGCGTAGCTCATGCTCAATATTAAGACCTTCTAAAATAAATTAACTATCTTTTAAAGCTTAGATTCTTATATAGGTACTCATTTTCCAAAAAAGAAAAAAAAATGCTGAGAAATACTCCTTTTCTGACTTAGTGGCAGATAAGAAATCCTGGCTGCAAAACATTTTTAATGCACTGCTGAAGATGTAGTGTTAGGAAATTACATGTCAGAATGAGCAGAGAATATTCACTTTTTCCCCATTATGAAATGATCTGCCAAAACATCTAGCTCAGATTTTAAAAAGACTTTAAAAACTAAGAAGAGAAAGATGAAAATAGTGGCAAAATTCTTGCCGCAGAAAAGCTTACCCTTTTCAGTTTATCTATTTCAATTATCATGTAGGTAAACATCTCCTTCCTATAAACTACAAAGTAAAACACCTCAACACCATTAAACCAGCGAAAATTTCTCTTCTCAACCTACTTGAAGAGAAAACTTCATTAGTAGTAGTTACGTGTATGTGTTTGGCTACATATATGCCAAGGTACTTACTGCTGTGGTGCTAAAACAGATCTGCATCAACCTCCAGAGCAATGAAGTTACTACAACTAAGTTCCTGTATTGCCTCTAGTCTTTCTTTGCTATGTAGAGTCTAAAAAACATCTTTTAGCTCCTTTTAATTAAGAACTGTATTCCTCAGAATTGCAATAAATTAAGTTCCTCTCTATTAGGATTTCTGGTTATTAGGTATATTAACCAAGACAGACCACTGGAAGCAAAAAAGATAAATTGAGCAGTTCAAACATCAGCTCTGCTGTTTCTGTTGGAGAGAATGAGAATATAACTACTGAATATGGAGAAGGATCTTTGAAGTATATCTGGGAACAGCAGATTCTGGCTCACAAATGTCTGCTACTAGACCAAGGACAATTAAACTGTGAAGGTTTGAGGAGTCAAAATGGAAACAACCTATTGGGAATTAAATGGAAAAAACCCACAAACCCTTAGACAAACACTTTTGATTCCTGAAGTGAGAGACGAAAAGCAAACTTTAAATATAACTTATTAAATAGCTAAAACATGTTCGTATCAGAATGGTAATATAATTTTAGGGTCTCAGGTAACAACAGATGACTAAACGGTTTTAGTTTAGTTTATAAAATGGATATTTTATGAGATGAATCCTGATCAACTTAAAAAATCATCAATAAATCACTGAGGTTTTTTTTGAAGTAATAATATTCTCCACAAATGTACACCGAAACATTTTTTTTTCTCTAAACAAGAGGTTCACATGGGTATAGGAAGGAAGACATACAGATTACTGATTATTGTTTTGTAAAGACTCACGGCTCTTAAAAGACAAGATGGAAAAACCTGGAAGTGGGATGAAAATGTGCAAAAACTGTAGGATAATGCCTATAAGGACTTTCTGCTGAGAGTGGGCCTGAGAAATAATTTCGACTATGAAGGAAAAGTGTAGCTTTTATTGTTGAATTATTTCAATGTCCTTGAAAATTTAGTACACCAGTTATTCCTCCTGAAATGAAGACACAGAATTTGGATAATATTTTAAACCAGACTGGTAAAAAAGCAGTGCAACAGCAAAAAACCCCAAACAAACAAACAGACACTCCCCCCCGGCCACCCTCGCCCCCCCCCCCCCCAAAAAAAAAAAAAAAAAAAAAAAAAGAAAAAAAAGAAAGAAACCATAGCACAACTACTCTAGATATTAGCCATTGAAGACTGACTATATTCCACAAGTTTCTGTGATAATGAAGTGAGAATTACAGACTTTGGCGTCTGCTTACCATACTGAGCTCAAAACAATTTATAGAAATAGAGATTGCCAACTCAGTTATCTACCAGGTTCCCTTAAAGCATGGCACAGTAATTCTCTTTTTTGGAAGAATTTAGACATTACTTCCCAAATTTTAGGGGCATTATTTATAACTCTCCCTGCTAACACTGAGGAAAAGTACTGTAGCAATTTTTCTTAAATATACAACCATTTAAATTTATTTATTATGCTGTATTCTGCAAAAGTTGTTAAAATAATATTCAGCTCTTCTTTAAAAATGCAAGAAACAAGTACCCATTAATAGCACTTTTTACAGCTGGAGGGACAAGACAGCAGGGTGCAAAAGCTGGAAGATCCTCCTAGAGAAGCTGTTGATGTATGGGCTGGATGAACGCCTGTGAGATACATTGAAAACTGGCTGAATGGCAGCTGGTGATCAGTGTCAGGCTGGCTGCAGGCCAGGAACTGCAAACATACCCCAGGGGTCAATACTGGGTCCAGTTTCATTTAACATCTTCATTAAAGATCCGGATAAGAGGCAAAGTGTACCCCCAGGAAATCTGCTAACGACACAAAATGGGAGGAGGAGTGGCAGATGCAGTATAGGATTGTGCTGCCATCCGGCAAAACCTCAAAAGGCTGAAGAAATGGGCTGAGAGGAACCTCGTGCAGTTCAACAAGGTGGAATGCAAAATCCTGCACATGGGAAGGAACAACCCCAGGCAGCAGTATTTCCTGGGGGCCACCCAGCTGGAAAGCAGCTTGGCAGAAAAGGACTCGGTCCCAATGGACACCAAGTTGGAAATGAGCCAGCAATGGGCCCTCCTTGCAGCAAAGAAAGTGAATGGCATCTTCTGGCTTTATTAGACAAAGTATTGCCAGCAGATGGGAAGGCAGGTCCCCTCTACTCAGCCCTGATGGGGTCACACCTAGGGAAGTCTCCAGTTCTGGGCTCCCCAGTACAAGAAACACAGACACCTTGAAATTAGTCCAATTTCCTGAAGCATCTCTCATACAAGAGAGAAACCTGAGACAGCTGGGACTAGAGCCAAGGAGAAGGCTTAGGGAGATCTTATTGATGAAGATTGACTCCTGAGTGGAGGGTGCAAAGATAGGGCTAGGCTATTTCCAGTGGAGCCCTGTCACAGCACAGGAGGCAAGGAGAGCAAACTAAAACTTGAATCTGAACATCAAGAAAATCTTTCTTACTGTGAGCATGACTGAGCAGGGATACAGGCTGCTCAGAAATGTTGTAATATTGGTAATATTCAAAAGCCGTCTGGATGCGGTACAGGGCAACTTGGTGTAGTGCAAGAAGCATTAGACCACATGACCTCCAGAGACTCGTTCAACCTGTTCTGTGATTGTATTCTATCCTAAATACTTTGCTTTGTATGCTTTGTTCTACATTAGAATAAAACTGATTCCCACTTTTGGATCAAACTTTAGAAAGCATCTTACTAGAGAAGACCTGTTCATTGGAGACTGAGGTATCTGGAAGACTACATTTTAAAAAAAAATTATCTGGTGTTTTTGTGTAAAAAGCCCCCAATGCCTCAAAGGCATTAAAGGATGAATACCTAATATTTTAATAAGCACGATTCCATATAAGCAGGATACTTGGCATAATACAGAGTGAAGTAATTGTTAAAAAACCAATGCTGTCAATATAGTATATTCTAATACAGTTTCTACACAGTGCAGCTAAATCTTCACACAAGAAATATTACTGTTTTTCACAAGACCTCTGCAAACATCAATCAAATGATCTAAAATTCTGTGAAATACATGCTTGTATCTTAACTCCAATTTCCGTCAGTAGTTTTATAAATCCCCTGGGTCAGACAGAGCAGAAACAGATGGTGCTCTGGAGAACTTTACAGTGCATTGTCTACAGTACCTCAATAAATTAAAAGGTTTTGTGGATACTGAACTTTTGCTTTAGTACCAATGTCATACTTTTTATTCAAGTAAAGTATTATTATTCTAAACTATCTTATTAATCATATAGGTGTAAAAAAAGAGGCCTAACCATTCAGAGCACCTAACAGTAACAAGGAGCTTTATTAGTATGAAATATACAACAGATTGATTTGTTTTTCACCCCTCCAAAATTTTTCAAGAAAGAGAACCACACCAGTTTGAAATGTATCTATTTTTGTAATTTAAAAATCGGTCTTTTTTTTTAGGAGGACTTAAAGGAAAAGTAGACCCATTAATTGCAAGGATTGATGCACTTATGGAAGGTTCTAGCAGCTTTACAGCCTACTGACACATGAATGGAGGCTGCTCTTACTAGGTGATTTAAGTTACAGAAATTTCATTAGTTAATGCAATTACTGCAAAAGGACTACACAGATATAAAAACATAGAACAATTTAACCACAGCTTCATTTGTGCAGTCATTATACACAATATGACAAAACATGGACAACTGGACTGGCAATTCCCTGAATCACAGATTAAAAATGCATTTTGTTCAGAATCACAGAACAGTTTTCTGTGTATTGAAGAGTTTCAATGAAAAAAGAAAATACACCTACAAAGCAAATACCTTATCAAATATGAACAGACTTGGCATTTACTTTTCAAAACTTATGCAAACTTCATCTGGCTCAAACAGAAAATACTGTAAGTTTTAAAAAATATTCTGAAAGTATATTTCAATTATGTATTTGTTAATATTATACACAGAAGTATCAACCTGGTTTATATCAATGCAGTAGAAAGATAGACCCAGGTAGCTGATTTTTCAAGTCCAGAATAAAAATTTTCTTCTAGTCTGCAATGACCCCTTTTCTCAAAATTAAAATACAACTTGCTTAATGTAATGGGTCAAAACATACAATGTTAAACCTAACAAAAAAATGTCTACAAAGCATTTTATGTGTTTTTTTTTTTTCCTCCCCTTTCTTTCCTGTGCATCTGTATTTAAAAGCACAGTCTTTACTAGTAAAATATAAAGAAAATAACCCAGAAAGTTCCTTGTTCACAGGCTTCCATACTTGACAGAAAACAAATGCATGAATAAACATTTCCGCAGATGTAATGCAAATTGTAATATAATAAAGACTAAGTTATAGAGGCTGCAAAATTGTTATAAAATCACTGAAAGCTTTTGAAATATTTTTAGTATTTCTTATAAGCTGTGCATCCCCATTCCTTCTCCTAGAAATAATGTTTTGCTACTACTACCAAAATCCTCCCTGCAGAAATGGTATTTTAATATTTTATTATAAGTAGATAGAAGTTGAATTCCTAGTCTTTTAGGATCTGTGTCTAAGAATAGAAGACTATAATCCCTAATTTGTAGAATAAACTCAAGGAAAGTAATTAATAAATGAGAGATTTTAAAGTACCAGCAAAATAATATGGAAGTGAACACTAAGTTTCACTTAATTAACTATAAAATATTTATGTCTTTTTTCTACTAAAAGACTCATGAAGCTGATTTGCTACAGCACCTGAGCTAGCAACAGATACTCTACTACACAGTTAATTACTTGGGTTATCAACCCTTTTTATCAGATATCTGTCTTCAGTTTAATGGCCTATTTTTCCATTTTCTGCAGCTTCATAAAGCCCATTGCTTCTTTTGTAGTTTTCATCCATTTTTCCTTCTAGCCTGTGTCTGTCAAAAGACAATGGTGAACTGACAGTTTTCATCTGAACATCATCAATCAGGGAAAATGAATGAAGTTTTCTTCACTTGGAACTTTATTTCTTTAAGAAAAATACCCCACAACTGGAACAGAAATTGTTTTAAGGTTGATAAGATGTAAATGGCTTCAGAATTTTAATATGGAAACGTTTCAGCTACTATAACCTTGATGCCTACTATCAACCTTTAACAGACAACCAGAACAGAACTACCAGTTACTCATATCAGAACACTTGTGCCAGGATACCTTACTAATATGAGCCAAAAGTCAAATTTCAACTATTCTGGTGCGCTATTTGGCAACAAGATACCACTCCTTACAGGACTTAGGATTACTGTACCATGGAGAGCCATGTAGTTCCCACACTGTGAGAAATAGTACTGTACAGGTGGATGAGTTGGCCTAGTGCAGATTGAAAAGTCTTGAAAAACCAGAAAACAAAGGTCTTGATGCCGGAATTGTCTCAGCATTCTATATCAACTGGACATTTTGGATCAAGGGGGGTCCTGTGTATTTTTGTTCTGAGAAAACTCGGCAAACGAGAGAGACAGAAAAATACACTTGATTATACTATTAGGAACATGTAAAGGGGGTCTAGTGGCCTAGACAACAGAGAAAAAATACTGTAACTGTCATAATTTTTTGTTCCGCTCTATTTTCTTTTAGAGCACAGAATTCTACTATCTTTCCTTCTGTGATACCAACATACAGCGATCTGTATGTCAAAGCTTTATTATCTTCTGAATAACTGAAACAATAAACATAATGACGGAAACAATTAGTGTTAAAACTCAGAACAACTTGCAAAAATATGTGACATATTTGCTTCCTTCTTCAGTAAGTGATTGGATGATGCTTGGATAGTAAAGGATGAACACAAACGAACAATCACGCTTTAACTTTGGGCCACTGGCTTTAGTGCTCAAACATGAGTATTAGCAGCATGAACTGACTTTTCTTCTGTTACAACTCATTTTTTTCTCAAGTCACTTCCTTGCAGTATTCTCCATTGAAATATATTTATCAGAGTTGAATATTTTATAGGAATGGATACAAAAATGAGTTTCAAAATATTTAGATTAAAACCTTTTTCTGCACCCAATGAATGAATTTTCCATCATCTCCATGTGCTTTTTCTCTCCCCTTCAAGACCATAAGAATTTTATTTTCTTGGAACAAAACCAGGAATAAGCAGGAAGAATCTTACTATTTTCATGACATTAATATGAAGAAAGACTGAATCCTTATGAGAATGTTTCATTAAGTTCTTTTCTATCTTGAAGAAGATATGAAAAATACCTTTGTAAAAGATATAATCTAACTGGGACTTAATTGTGGGATGAATATAGTGTCAAGAATACAGACTGGAAAGACTATAAAGCTACTAAGACAGAATTGTTTCCAGCTCCAAGAGGAAGAAAGAGAATAGTTTTAAACTTTCTAAATACTATAGTTACATAACCTACAACTATATATCCTTATAAATCTGAAGTTTATTAAAAGGGGGGCATTTTTAATGAACACATTTGGGAAAAAAAAAAAAAGGCATGAAAGTCCCCTTCAGCATAATTTTTCAGAGCATACCAGCCAAAATAGACAAAAACCTAAAAAGCAGACATCAGTTTTTGACACACCAACTTTTGCCAGGTACAGCTGGATGAATTTTCAAGTCTGACCCACATATTTGAAAAAATGAAGCAAGTATTTGCACATGCGTGCAGAGTTGCTTATATGGATTTGTTTCTATCACATCACAGTCTTTTGCACAGATAAATCTTGTGAACCTTTTAGTTTCAATACTTATGTAAGGCCTGACTTGCTACAGAGAAACTCAGTGAATTCTGCCCTGCCAGAGACCACTCAGTAAGTAGAGAGGCTTCCAGGAAAGCATACAAAAAACCGGCTTCCAGTCTGAGCTGCAGTATGCATCAACAGGACTTTTAGCCACACGGAGTGCAAAAAGCTAGACCAGAGTTTTGAACATAAACTTTAATGGCCTATGATGCTTTTAGAAGACTTTATTCTGACATCACAGATTGAAATATACTCTTAGAAAGAAAACAAAACTAATCTCAGTCAACAACACCCCCCTTCAAACCACTTCATGCACATACACACTTCAAAACTACTACATACCCATATATGCATCAGCAAACCCACTAACAAAATAAGACTACCCATTTCAAGTACAGGTAAAGTTTTATCGCAACAAATAAATTATTTTAGGTTCATAAGTCAGACTACTTTGGCACAATATTGAATTCAAACCCCAACAGTATTATTTTTGTTGACATCTAGATCTCTTTAATGAAGAAACATTTCTAGAAGATCACAGGAACTCCATTCCCTCAGAAACAAGTGTTGTCACAGTAACTTCAGAGTCCAAAAATGTTCTAACTAAAACATTGTTGTTTCAATAGTGAAGCAGCCACCCTTATGTCATACCAGGTATAACACACCATTTCCACCGTGCTTCTCACCATGAAAGTTCTGCTGTCTTAAAAACAAAAAAGTTTTTACAAAATCTCTAAAACCCCCAAATTCCAAAAACATTCTGTTTCTTCTATAAAATATAGTATATATGAAGAAAAAATGCTAAAGTATGATAGCTTCAATTACTTTAATTTACAATAGTGAACAGAATTAGTTTTGAGTAGTGGAGGCAATGTGGTAATGTACAAAATCTGCATATAAATATAGGTAAGACACTATGATAGAGAGAAAAAATCTGCTAGAAATTGTGTAATTTCAAATTCTTTTCCTTAGGTGTACAAGTATTTAAGGTAACACCTTGTGCTTTCCACTAAAATGTAGTACTTACAGTAATGCCTATATACTATTTTTTCCTGTAACCATTTAAATAGGAGGTTGGATTTATGAGTTTTAATTACTTTCAAGTGAGGGAGAGATATGCACCTACATTTTCCACATCCTGCATAAATTTTTCAATTGCTGAATTATAACAGAGTGGTGGTCAAAGGGCGTTAAAGGGAGTCAATCTTTTACTCGTGTAAGGCTTGATTTAGTTGATATGCTTTGAGAACCATTAGAAAATATCTTTCTGACACTAATTACTGCACAAGGTTAAAGATACGTTACAATAATGCACTCCAAACAGCACATTAATAGAAAAGGAAGTGTGCATGACAAGCAGTTCACGCAATGTTATGGAACCTCAGATTTTTTTGAGGCATTTTACAGTTTCAAGTACTTGGCAAATTTGTAAAATTCAAGATTAAAACCAACCTTCATCAGGCTGCTACTGATTACTTCATTATAAAAAATGCTCCAGAAAAATAAGCAGTTTAAGTCTGGGTACTGCATTTGGTATTTCTTTTCTTTAGAAAATTAAAGCTTACCTAAGAACTGCAAAGCAGCTTACCTGTCTATTCTTTCTCATTAGACCACATACTCACACCCTGTTAGCTGAGCTCCATTTTCACAAAAGTAAAAAATTTAAGTATATTTTAAATAAACATGGTTATCATATTGAAGGTATAAAAGACAGAATGACATATGCACCTCTAGTTAGCAGAAGGATCCAATAAAGATAAGGTCTGTACTACAGACTGAAATAATATTTTTTTTCACACATTTGGATGTTAGTTAAAACGTATTTTTACCTCTCCTGACATATCAGGTGCCATAGGAATGACTGGCCACAAAGAAGAATAGATGCCAAAAAACACTACCCAAAGTGCAATGCTTCCCCAGATTGCTATATGGCTGAACTGTTGAAACAAAAAAAAAGAACTATTATCACAGATGCATTATACATAAAATAACATCTTTGCTACTTAGTATTTACAGTGCTATTTTGATATATTGGATCAAATTTCCATGCTCTAATTCTAACTAACTAAATAACTCTACTATTTCAGTTAGCTATTTCTTAAAGGAAAATTGTACTATCAGCAGCAATATTACTGCACTTTAAGACAATTTAAATTCAGTTACAGTAAGTCCAGAGTAATTCTATTTTTCTAGTTTAAGTATTACATTTGTCATAATTTTCAATATTGAGCATTATTTTTTTATGTGGATATTCTACCCTTCCACACAGTCACCAGAGGTTGCTACAGACAAACTGTTAAAGGGTGCAATATAACAAATAAGAAGAAAACAATACAATTATTCATTCATACTTCACAGAACATTTGAGAATATGGTAAAGACACTTGCTTACCAAAGTCCAATATGAGGTCTCTAATCCAGCCTTCAAACACACAGTCAGAACCACAAACTTAAGGAGAGAAAGACCAAGAGAGAAGTCTTAATATGGGAATCTTAACATACAGAAATTAATAGTTTGGCTAAACTTTCAGGAGAAGACAAGAAAAAGTAAATTGCCACTAGAAGATTTAAGGATACAGCTCAGTAATGACCTTATAATAGAACATTAAGAAGTACTAGCTTTGATTGATAATGACCACTCAACTTGATTTGGAAAACCCTTCTTTTGCATTAGAAATTTTATCCTTGCTTCTTAGAACTCTGTAAGTCTGGCTCTTACTAAGGTGTTAGCATCTTTATTGAGGGTATTTTGGTTACTAGGAAAGGCTTGTGAAAAGCGTAGTAGTCCTCTTCAGTAGAGACTAAAGACCCTCTAGTTACAGACAGGATGACTACAAATTTCAACACCAAGCCAGACTTAGAAGACATAGATGATGGATTGAAAGCCTGCAATTGCTCAAGCTTACATTAGTCTAAACTTAAAAAACAACCAAAAGTTCTGTTCACTTCATTAGTAAATAAGTCATCTGTACCAAATCCTGGAAAGCCCAAGAGTTCAATGTTGGTAATGTAAGGCTTATGTTCTGTATACAAATAACATGTTGAGTAGGTCTATTATGTCATTTCCATTATTTCCTCTGATCTTTAGTCTTTTCTTATCTTTACACTTTTCACAGAGCGCTCTCTGGAAACGTCACGTTTGTAGGACATGCTCCATTTTAGCTTACAGATGAGCAGTAGGAGAAAGTTTATAATCCCACAGCCAGGACTAGTTGATCCAAGAAAATTATTTATCTCCTTCCTTTGAAGTTCACTCAAGCAAGTTTTCTGTTTACCAAGGAAATAGTTTATTACACTTTGTAACTCACTCGTGAATGTGTATCACAAGTTCTGCTTTACGTGCAATCTGAATAATATGAGGCTGAAAAAAGGAGTCACAAAGACCAAGCTCCAACTCCAACACCTATAGTTTAAATTCTAGTTTGTTGGACAAGTTGGCAGAACAGATTGTCAGTGAGTTTGTACTGAACTTTAGGCAGCCTCAGAAATTCAGAAGAAATGTACTTCAGTCAGTACGGAAACAACTAGTTAAATACATAGGGCAAATCTTTCACTATGTCTGGTGCACAGAAGGATACAAAAGAAAATTGAGGACAACTATGAATATTGTAATTTGGTCTATCCAGTTTGAGTTCTGTATTTGGAAGCACAAAAAAGAAGAATTATGTAAAAATAACCTAAACAAACTCATTTGATACACTTGTTCGCTGCTTAGGTCACTGGTAAGAGAAGTAAACATCCTTCAGATTGAGATCAAACATTCCTGCTGCACAGACAAAATGTGTACACAAAACAAATACTGCAGATCTCTACAAAAGGAGACACACAGTGTGAGTATAGAGCCTTTACTGACCTGTGATGGGAACACGTCTGATACCTCCAACAAAAATCACCAGCTACGCATAGCCACTCCCTCAGGAATATGGGGTTTATTGCTCCCTCCTCTGCTTCATCCAAACTTACAATAGTGTACTAAATCCTACCCAGGAAGCAAGAACTCAAACTGGTATTCTATATAAAGCCTGAGCTTTTTTTTTAAAAAAACCCCTCTCTAAAATGGTCATACAGATATTTTCACAGCAGTCTATTCCTATTTGAAATTTACATTTAAAGAAATAAATCCAGGGCATATTATGAATCATTGCATATTTCTGACTTTATCTGTGGATCCAAAGAAACAAAACTATATAAACTTCTGAATTCCTTTCTTATTGACTTTTGCAGAATTGATGACTGCAGACTTCTGAAAACCAAACTGAAAACAGTATGAGAAATGAGAATTACCTAAGCCGCATAATTTTAACATGAATGACAACTGCTATGTCACCGAGACACACAAAGCAGTCACACACAGGCAAGAGATTTTCGCAGAGGTCCTTCCGATCCCAGCTCACAGCTGAGAGAGCCGAGAGAAGAAGAGACCTCTTTGTTTATTTTTATGTTTTTACTTTTTATACATTTCTGGGTCTAGCAGAAGATTGGCTTTTTGGGGTTTCCACCCCTCAGCCTCAGTGGCCAGACTAATTGTCAGTTACAATATGCAAACAAAGGACAGAGAATGAAAAACAAAGGATTTGTTTATATTACATCTGTGGGAAAGGTAGAAAACTGCTCTAATATTGTACAGTAACTAAAAGATCTCACTCCATTTATGAAAATCAAAAAGCTAATAAAGAAACTCAGAAAACCAGAGTAACACTGCTACTGCTCATATACTTCACATGAACAGATTTAAAAGAGAATAAAACTCTCCACCCTCATTTTGAAAATCTCTCAAAATTCATGTATGTTCCAGATTTCCTTGAATTCCTGTGCAAGAGCATGAAAACTTCAATTGCAAATTCTCTATTTCCCCAGACCTTTAACCTGAAGTCAAGGAAAATAGCTTTTTGGGGAATTCTTGACTACTCTGCAGACTACTAGCAAGAAATTAACCTCTTAAGATGGTCAACTTTCAGCTCTCGTAGTTGAAAACCAGTTGCAGAATGTGACATATATGAGCAGCATTGTGACCTCTGTTTTAGCATGTGTCTAGAATATTTTCCTTTTATTTCAGTTGTGATGTTTCCTTATTCCCCAAAGAAGTGACTTTGATGTGAATTCATATTACATCCCCCTTACTATAATGAAATAATTAATCTCTTTTTTCTACCTGCCAACAGTGAGGAACGTGAAAAATTAATTAACTTTTAACATTGAAGAACAGAGAACAGTAAGCATAAACCTAATTTTGCTTCTAAGAGATCTTGGAAAGGCCACTACTGAGTAACATCCATATCGAGTAAGTAAAAAGCACATATTTACCTTTACTAATTTATTCTAGGAGATAAAAGATTCAAAGGAAAAAAAACCCAATAATGACTAGTATCTATGAGAGCAATGGAAGTTTACTGTTAGGTATGGATCAGGTGTACTTCTGGTAGTTTGACTGCCTCTGAAAAGGCTTCTCACAACTTTTGCTCAATATGGCTTAATGACTCTTTTAAGGCCTCATGATAAATTAAGAGAGAGAGAGAACAGGATTCTATCTTCAGAAGTCCACAAACCACTTCTATAATCATTAATCTGAGACTTCTCCAATGCAAGAACTTAAACTAAATTAATAAACATGATAATTAGGAAATTATAATTCCCATTATTTAAAAACCAGACAATTTACAGTAAACCACAAATGTATCTTCTGCATCTTTAGTGAACTGCTTTGTTTTAAAAATGAGAATTAGAACACAAATTGTACTTCAAAACTTCTCAAGGAGTCATTCAAGAGCCATTTCTTAATCTTAAGGCACTTCTTAAGGCACTGCACTGAATTCAGTCTATGAAGAGAATTATTAGTTATAACAGCATGATATCTTTAAAACAGTTAGAGCCAATATAGACTTACAGTGTATACAGTGTTACCCAGGAGCAAGTAATCAGAAGTTTTGCCATTGCCAAATACAGTACCTGGAAAAGGAAACAGGGATTAAAATAAAAACATTTAAACATCACAAAGACCATATATAATCTTAATTTTGATACAAAAGAGATGGTAGCAATTTCTACAGGGTACAAATAGATTCCATCTTGAACTGCACTAAACACTAGAGAACTATGACTTCTATCATGTTTAGTGCTCTAACACTCTCAGTGACGTCAGAGATTATGCAGGAAACAGGAACTTTTTGTGACACCACACACCAATAAGACCAGCTTTGTATTCAGTTGCAGTGCAATTAAGAGTTTCTTTCAATAACAGAGATAGAGAATCTTGTCATCAGAAAGATGTGAGATACAATGGTTATAGTATATATTGATTATAACGTATAAGTAAGCAGAAAGCTTAGAGTCAGATTTTCATGAATTCTGTTATTTATGGTATGGAAACTTATCTTTGCTCTTATCCATATTTTTGAATTCAACTTCAGTAAAAATACAAAATACACTCAGTTTAAATTCTTGAGATGTTTATCATTCATAAAATTTTTAAAATTTACCCAACTCAAATATGTGGATTCATATAAGTACATATCCATTTGGCACATATGGAAACATACACACACATCAGTTATGCAGAGTCAGAGCTCTCAAGAGACGCATTTTCATTAAATATCATATTTTCATGAAAACCACTCGTGTTTCCTAAGTTTAGGGTTCTAAAAGTAGTGAATTTTCCATTATTTATCAGAAGCTCATGACTTGTTTTTACAGCACAGGCTATTCTGATCTCATTTCTGATACCAAATTCTGTCAAATTTCTTTTTAGACATGGGATAACCGACAACTGAATTATTGTGAGGAAATTCCTCATTCTCAATTAAAAGTACTGAGGTGGGTACATTTTCACATGTTCAGTTTGGAAATGCTTTTAGCATTCAAGGTTGTTCATATACTGTAATTCAACTATAGCACTCTGCTGCAGAGATTCTAAACACTGGGATATCCCTTTTTTACTGCATTATACAAGAGTAATTAAAATGCTGTGTATGTAGCAAGTAAGGATAAAAGTAAAGAACAATAAAAAAAGAAAATAATAATAAAGAAGGATTTTTAAAAAAACTGTATTGGGGAAAGAGAAGGATAAAGGTATTTTTCTGTGGGGGGCATTGAGGGATGAATTTATAACTGTTCTGATTAGGCTGGAAAGAGGAACGTGACAGAAATGGTGATAAATGCTGATAAAAATGGCCTGTAGTTGGAAAAACACTTATTTTTCAGTACCTCAGCTGGCATGTGGTATATTAAACACTGCTAATTAAGTATGTTTTCAGATTTGTGTTGAATGTTTTTCCACCCTTCATAACATCTTTATATATGCTTGAAATTAAATCCATTTTGGTTGTGGATGAAGAATGCTCCTCTCTAAAAGCTTTTCAGGACTTGTGAAGACAGTTTAACAGAGAAAAAAATTATCTATTAACTGATATTCTGGAATAGACAGCAGGGGACAACTTTACACAGAAATCTTAGGATAGAAGTCCTCCTTAACCTAGCTGTCTCCCATTCCATGATGAGGAGCTCACAATGGCTGCATCCTTAGCTCTAGTGATACTGGTTGCATTTCTGACATTTTCCCTATTTAACTTTCTCCCTGGACAGACTAGCACACCAAGGACTGCAGGAGCTGAAGCCTGAAAAAAAAAAAGCTGAGACCATAGCTTATTTTAAAGATTATACAAAAGAGGAAGCATCTGGTGAATTTACTAGTACATATAAGTTTGGCTTCTGCCATTTATGTTGACAAAGTTGCATCCGAAGAAGCTTCTGGCAAGATTTATGTGTCACTTTTTGTATCCACATGATAGTACATGGAGTGTAAATTTTGTGTACTGTACAATGGTAAAGTCCCATGGAGCCAATTCAGACAAATAATTCTTACAAATCTATACTTATTCTCTGATCACATCTTTCTTGATAGACTCTACTATGACATATGCAGTTTGAAATTTTCTGTTTACAGATAATGAACAGGTAGACAAGCAAGACAAAGACTGAACAGGAGAATCTGACCAAGGGAAGATTAAAATCCAAGAGATTTTAATAATCTTCAAGAGTTGGTTTCCAACATTCAAATATATACCTAGCAGTAAAGAGCATAATGAGAATAAGACAGAGAAATAGGCAGGCAGCTAAGTGTATTTCCACCAGACAGAGTGCTGCACTCTAATGCACAAAGCTGAGCTGTACCTTTCGTATTTCAGAATCTACCTGCACCTGTTCTCTGCTAAGAGAAGGTGGAAGCAGGTATCTGTTCTCAGAAGTTCCTGCGTCTTGTACTCCTTAGGAAACTGTCACAGTGTCCAATTCGCGCTGACCAGTGCAGCCACAGGCTAGCTCAGTGTCTCACTGCGGCAGCGTGGTAAGATCGGAGCGGCAGGCAGAGCGTGCCGCTTCCTTCCTGTGGGAACTCGGATCCCACCGCCAGCGACGGGCACACAGATGACGTAAGCAACCTCGGCAGCTAAGTGAAAGGCGGACTCTCCCGAGCAGGATGTAACGTAGGTTTATTGAGGCAGGGGGAGCGCGGGGCTCTGCACGCTGCACCTGCTGCCCAGGAGAGACCCTGATGGCAGGCGCGCGGCAGTTTTTAAGGGGGGGTGGAAACGGGGGTGGCGACAACCGGTCAGCCAGTCACAGGAATCGGGGGGTTAACCGGGGGTGTGAACCATAGAACTGGGGACCAACCACAAAATGATGGGAGGGGGTCTCCAGGGCCCCAGCCTATCACTCGACACCCCTCCAGGAGTTTTCTAGAAGCCAGGGAAGGGTCTCTGAGTGACAGACAGGGCGACCACGAGGAGAGAGGGGGGGATTGACAGCGACAGGTGCAGGGAAGGGATGAATGACAGAAAACGTCTGGTTTTACAGTAGACAAAACAACCAATGCAGAACACAGGGGTATACAGTGAACTCAACCATTATAAAAACTAACTTAAAAATCTTACAAAAATAACTTAATAACTTAATAAAAACAATTCTCACACCACCACAGGAAACTAAGAGCATTATTTCCCTTTCCTCTTTATATACACAGACACGAGTAATTTCATTAATAGCATATCTTATTTTGGACTCATATCTCCTTCATGCAAAACTCTGAGCACCATCAGACCCATGCCAGGTACTGATTATATGTACACAATGTACACAATTCCCCCAGGTCCCAATTCTGCTCCCTTATCCATTCTTTCTCTAGCAATGAAAGGGAAAGACAGCCAGCAATTTGTTCAGACTCATAGAGGCCACTTGCCAGCAAGACAGCTCTAGCCCAGAGTTTGCAGGCCAAGAAGGCTGAGCTCTCACAAGTGCTTGTACAGGTATCTCTGCCATTCACAAGCTCTGCCATTCACACACATGAAGTCTACTCTGCATCAACACACTCATTAAACACTTATCCTTTGTGCAATGCATAAATCTCACACATGGATTGGCTACAGCTTTGAACAGGAATTTCAGTTTGAATTTGAGATGATGGTTTTAGAATATGTACTGCCATTTTGGGAATCTCATTATCCTGGGCTGTCTAAACCTCTCCGATGCAAACTGTTGCCACTGAACTCACATTCAGTGTGATATGAGTGGCCTTTCAGAGAAAACAGGCTACCACATACCACCCTTTACCCACTAGGAGTCGCTGAGTGTTTTTCCCCTAACCTTTCGGGCACAAGCATCTATGACTGTCTCCCTGTCTAGTCTCAGTAGTTTCAAAATGTCCATGAGAACATTTCTGTTCTCTATGCAGGGCAGACTGCTTGGCTACATCACCAAAACTGAGAAGAGACTAATTTTCAGGAAAGCTGCAAGGTACACACTTGTTTTTTCCCTCCCCACAAACTGGAAACAAAATAAAACAAAACGCCACCTTTAAGAGAGCTCTTCCAGCCCCAAACATTCCCATAAAATGGAAGCAGTGCTTTCAAGTTTCCTTTACGTAACAACACTTTCCACCCCACTTCCTTCTGCAGCTCAAGTGCATATACAACAGCTGAACTAGAAGATGGACAAGACTGAGCAGTCCAAGATGTTACTTTTCCTCTGCCCCAATCGTACTCATAGAAATAAAAACTAGCAGGTTAGTATGGCCTTGAAGTAACAGGATGGAATGTATACAAAATAAAAATAAATGCTGACAAAATATAAGAGACAATACAAGGGATAGTAGCATTTTAGGATCTTGTAGGCATTTACCATGGTAGCGTATTTTATAAACATTAGAATAATTAAATAGCAATCTCTTTTTCTTCATTTTGTTTCCGTTTACATAAACACTACTGAGATAGTTAAATGTATATGTACATAATATTATTCCTACTTTTACAGAGATCTTAAATAAAACATTTCATGTATATGGCATCGGGTTTAGTTCTAGAAATGGTATATTGAAATTTAATCACCCTGAACTGTTAGTATTTATAAAGCTTCCATCAGAAAAAAAGATAATATTTAGAAATTTTGTACTACTCAACATTTATATTTTTATTTTTCGTAATACTTACCATGCTGGAGGGCTTTTAGTGGAAACCAAAAGAGAATGAATGAGTGGAATAGGCCATTTAAACAATGAACCCAGAAAACCTAAGAAAGAGAAAACAGAAAATCCATGAGAACCATTTGCAATAAACTAGCTCTGTGAACCCTGACCTTTCTTTTCATGTGTGTGTTAGATTCACAAAATGTGTTTTTGTTAGGCCACCACTGTGAAGTAATACAACTGACAGGCACTTTCTGCCTCTTAGCTCTTCATGGGTCATTTGTTTATTTTTATGCTTTGAAAAAAAAAGTGTGTATTATCTCCTCCTTTTAATTTCAGTTCAGAAGGGAAATTAAAATATAAACATATGGGAATATCATCAGAAAAATTAAACTAAACCAGACAGCTTGAACGATTGCTACATTCTAAGTGGAGAATTAAAAAGGACTCTAGCTTCTATAATTTGCATTCAGAATTAGAATAAATTTAGATAGTAGAAAAATTAAAACCTGAGCTATGCATATACCTAACCTATATATTCCCACACAGAAAGGAATTTAAAAAGGATTAAAAAAAAAAAATCAGTTTCTTCTTTAAATTTCTCCCTCCATACTCCATTCTTGAGAAGCACAATTTGGTAATATATATTATGATTATTGATCATAATTCCTTTAATGTATTTGCTAAATAATTGAAGTTTTACTTTCAAACTTATTTTCATTTGTAAAAGATGCATTGTGCAAAGAATTGTGTTAGAATTAGTTTCAGAATAAACACTCTATTAATGCTTTTCACAATACATTGCATAATTACATAAAAAAACTTAATAAAAAAAATGTAGCCCATTTCCATCAGTTTGGGAATTATGGTTTTTTTCACTAACAATGCTTTTGACCGTTATGGCTTTTATTGTAAATGACTGATGTGTATCTTGAGGGTTAAGGGGTTCAAACAACTGAATTTAAGTTGCCTGTCTCACTTTTTCCACAATGTCTACAGCTACCCTATGTTGCATGGTCCAATTTACACTCCAGTACTTTGCACATTTAAACTTGTGCTACTCATTAACCTTTGTCTCTCCTTCTTGCTATGTCAGTACCAGAAGTTTTTATTTGACAGAAAGTACAGGTGGGTGCAAGAAAAATTAGTTCTACTTTTCCATTTTCCTGACCAATTCTTTTTGTCCCATGCTAATCCTTTAACCTCTGTCATGACCTCATAACCTTTGATCCCTTTTACCATAACAAATATTTGCATCAACATTCAAGGCAGTAATGTTTCCAAATCTTCAACACCAACTATTCAGCTTATATAGGTGGGAATTTTGTAGCTGCTGAGTTTGTAGATGTTTACTCATAGCAAGTGTATGGGAACAGCCACAAGACAACAATACATCTGTGCAATAAAAAAAATATTAAAAGCTTATTTTAAAACAGAAAAAACAAGTGTTACAACTTATAGTTACACTGTTTATTAAAACTATCACAGCACTGAAGTGTCTGTATTTCTGGGATCATGAAAAGCCTCATATTTGTAAAGCATTGACAGGGACACAAGAGACTGTTACCTAGCGTCTTTACAACTCAGGTTGGCTTTTGTAGGTGAAGGGATGAAATGAGAACGAAGGAGAAAAATCTCGTCTGCTTCAGTGAACAAAGGCAATTTAGACAAATAATTATATATATATTGGGGTAACTCCAGTTATACAGCACAAGTGGCACAGATGTATCAGCTCTGCACATCTACTACAGACCATCAAACGTAGGCATTATTATTTCAATGATATATTGAAAATGTCCCCAAGTTCAACATAAAATGACATTACTTGAAATGTCACAATTATGTTTACAAAAAATAAAATCAGAAGGAACTCTTACAAAAATCAAATACTCATGAAATCACAGATTCAGGTACAAGTTTAATTTAGTTTTTTTAAAGAGATTATTTATGGGCAATGCTGTAGAAATGTTTTACATTTTATGTATTAGAGTCCTACATTTCTGTCTCTCTGAGATGAATATCACCCATTTCCCACCAAATGAAGCCTCAGATTCCTTTTGATCCACACTGACACATTCCAGACTCAAACTATTTTTTCCCAAAACTCAAAATTAAACCATAAAATCACAACTCCAAATTGACAAAGAATAGTACCACGTCCCTCCCTCTACAAATCTAGTGACAGTTCTTATTGTCCTCTGCAATACTTCTCCACAGGCTTCAGTAATCCATTTCCATATAACAGTACAAATCCATACAGCCCAGCGACAGTGAGGTCTAATCACTTCTGCCTACAGAAGACAGCTTTATTACCAGCAGGGAAAAAAAAAAAAAAGTGTTGGGGGGGGGATTGAAAAAATGAAATCCTTGTTGTCCATTTCCATACCTGGTAAAAGTGAATATATATATATATATACACACACACATATATATAGATATGATTTGTACCATTCACTGACAAGTGTACACCTGGAAACAGCAGTAATAAAAATCCCCTCCATTTTTAATTATGAGCAGCATAGAGCAAGAAGGATAACTATACTGAATTCCTACAAAGTTTTGCTTTATGATGTTTGATTTTTACAAAGATCTACCTTAGTGTTAAAGTCCAGTGCATTTTGGGAAGTCTTGTATAACTCAGGGTATTTCAGCATGTTTTCTTTTCGGCAGGATCGCTCAAATATTCCAAGAGTTAGAGGAGGCATTGCTGTAAACATCTAGTAGATGGTTTAAAAAGAAAAAAATGCAAAACTTTAGAGGTGAGGATTTCCTTAAAGATTGCATACTCAAGAAACACTCTTGGTTAAACATAACTAAACTCACATAAATTATCTTACCACATTGTAAAGACCTATACACCATCTTTCAAAAAGAATTTGTCCAGAAAAGCCATTGACAAATGCAAACCAGACCTGCAAAAGATTAGAACCGTTTATTACTCAAATGTCTTGCAAGGTACAATAAACAGATTTTTCCTCAGCTTCACAAACAAGGATACCCCTACAACAAATTTACAACACAGTTGAAAATGTTTTGGTTTAAACCCACATGAAAAAATTACTGATAAACCCAACTTTCAACCAAGAACAGATAGTGGGCAATCTAGTCAGATATATGAGCAATTCTATGTAAATAGGAAAACATTCAAATGAGGTAGCTATTTTCAGAAGAAATGTCAGGTTCTCTAAGGTTTTCAGAGTGATTTAAGCCCACTTAATTCTTAATGAAATAAAAATTCTGAGAAATATGGGCTGGTGGAGGGGTAACCTACAGATTAGTAGTCATCATCTTCCCATTGTTAGCTAATTTGACTAACAGAATTGATAGATTAAGCTGCTGTTTGGAACTTAAAACTACGAATAATCCCTACTCATGAAAGGATTAGGCTTTACTAGAGCACTGAAATAGAACTACTTAGTTAAGAAGCACTAACTCAACTACACGATACCTTAGAGAGGGAAGTGGACATCTCTTTAATTGCATATTTTTTTTTTTTTTCTAAAAGGTTAAAAGAAAACATATTTAATTTGAAAGGTGTGATATTTTCTAATGTTTCTCAGCATAGCATGCAGCGCATCTACTTTCTCCTATTTCCTCATCCTTGTATTTGTTCAATGATGAAGTGGAGAAGCAGAACATCTGATGAATCTTTACTAACAAGTTACACTGGAACTATATAGTCTAGGACAAATGTAAGCTCCTAGGTCAGACAAGTCAAAATCCTCTTAACATCCTATTCCATTTAAGAGTCATGTTTTTCAAGTGAATTTTTAGATGCTGCTTTCTTACAGTTCAAATTCATTGAACTTCATTAAGGAAGCATGAATTGTTACAATCAATATGTTTATCAGCATGTACCCAGGCTGGCCTCCAGGTGACTGGATTCTATGACCAAACTCAGATATATTTTTTTTAAATTATGTGGTCCAATGCCTGAACATGTTTGTGACTACTTTGAGATGGAAAACCACCTGACTTTGGCAGCTATTAACACTAAAAGTGGGAGGTAAAATCCAGCCAAAATTGCTATCTGTTCAACACATAAGAGTAAATTTTTTGGTGGCCACTTATTAAAACAAGATTGGATACAAAGTCATGACTGTTCAAGGCTGCAATAGAGAAAGAGAGAATACTCTGAATTTTCCAAAATCTTATAATGCTAAATTTGCTTAGTTTGGTAGATTTAAGCGCAACAAGCACAGTTTTCTAACCTTTCAGACTATACACTGAAAAGACAATGGAATTACTTTATTTCAGCTGAATCAGATTTTTATCAGCTCTTTTGTATTTTGATTTTTGACTTTCAAAATACAAATTATGATTTAATTGTGATGTATTTAGCAGACATTTGTTGGCAGCAGTTTCTCAGTAGCTGAGTGTAAGGGTGCAAGATGACTACATAATCAATTGTGCATTATAGAGTAATTATGCACTGAATATAATGCTTTTTTTCCCCTTGTTTTTATCAAATATTGGAGTAAATTTAGAAATATTGATTTGGAAGGGTTAGGGTGGTGGAAAATATGTGACTCAGTAGCTGGTCATAAATATGTGTACATCTCATTGCTGGTAATTTCAGATAGTTAAGAAAAATATCATTCTCTAGGAAGAAAATAAAAGATCACAAGTACACATAGACTTGACCCTTCACAACCAAGGAGTATATGCAAAAGACATTAACTTTCCACTGTGATATAACTAGTAGGCAAAGCGTTATAAAATGCAAATTTTAACTGAAAGGCCTCAATACATATACTATTCCATAATCTATTCCACATGTTGACTGTTCTTAAAGGGAAATGATGCTAATCAATGCTTGGAAATGTTCTGGAGTGACTTTTAAAAAGCAATGCAAGTATTTAGGATAAAATTTTAACTTACAATGGAATGTCACTTTCAGCTTAATTTGTACAGAATTTAAGTTAGAATTTTCAAGGCATCTAAATTGAAAAAAGTTTTACTCTAAAATTATAAAGAAATCCTTTAATATTGACTTTCTGAAATACTAGTGTTTACTTTCTTCTAAAGAAAGCATGCAAGTTTATAGGCATTTTAGCTCATTTTAGTGTAAGAAGGGACTGGAATATATCTTGGTCAGAGGTCTAAATGCAAACTAAAGAGAGATGAAATTTGGTAGCATCCCTAAGTTTTGAAGTTCTTATGTAATCTATCAAAAAAAGTCCATGAAGAAGAAATCTTTCAATGTGGCTAAAAGCAGTGACCTCTAGTAGAAACACTACTGTTTAGTGGAATACCAGATATATAACTTTAAGAGACAAAACATCTTTAGTACCTAAGCAGAAACATTAATTTTATACTATTTACAAGATAGTATTTGAATGTTTACATTAAGAACAATTGGCTCAAACAACAGCGGCTCAAAATTAAAATATCTAAAAGGTGGAAAAGACAAAGGACAAATACAGCCCCATCTCAAACTGTAAGAGTGGAAGAAAATAACCCACCTATTTGCCTTAACTTCTGAGTCTTGGGCCCTAGAAATTTACACCTTTAACCCTATTTGAAAAAAGTAATATGGAGCTCAGTATATTATTAATAGTGAGAATGAAAAGATACTTGCTCTGCAGAGGGCAATTTATTTAGACATGAGTGTGTTTTATTGTAGTTATGATGGACAATGAAGGCAGCTGTACCTGCAAAATAAGTTTTTAGGATGCTGTACATGACACTAATTTAGGAGCAGACTCAAACACTTCTCTCTTAGGGTATAAGTCCTACTCTAACAACTCAAATTACTTATCCAGCTCCCCTTTACAGAAGGACAGTTGACTGGTTTTCTTAAAAAGTATTTTAGACTATATATGTGAACAGGCAGTGAAAATTCAGACCATTCTGTAGTACAAGGCTTCAAAATTTTCCATAGAAAAGGGAAGATTTACATCCCCAGACTGTCTAAAAGGAGATGGACCTCAACACAGATCCTTGTATTTCTAAGTTTTCCAACCACACAATGCAGAAATGTGGGCATGAGCCCAGTCACTTTCTGCTGTGTGTGTTTCAAACTGAACTTGCTGTTTGCACACGTGAAGGAAGCCATGGCACAGAGAACCACAGCAGAACGGTGCAGCTCAGACCCAGTGTGAGTATATGCACGAAGCCTGCTCATGTTTGGGATTATGCATTATATGAGTCTCACTAAGATCATGGCTATTCATCTGATATATCAGGCAAAGGAAATCAGGAAGAAAATGGTTAATTCCAGTTATGGACATGAACAGTAGAAAGTGGGTAATTCATTAGCAGGAAGACCTTGGGGGAGGGGGAAAATAACCTCCCCATCATCCAGAATTTATGGAACTAAAATGTCATTACGGCTCTAATTACTTAATAAATTAATTCTTTTCATAGTATCACCTAAATTGCTACAAACAGCCATGTTTAAACATCTGTGACTGAAATTTAAATCTCAACTCCACACATCTGTTTCTTCGGCTTGTCTTGGTCTTTTACTCGTTCATTTGATGTTTCAGGTTGGGTAAAAATCAAATCCTATTTTTTAAAATTGTAAATCCTTTTTATTTAATATGAACCAATTATTTTACATTATTACTAGCTATTACTAGGTAGCAAAATGAGAAGTAGTAACAGGAAAATTTTGTTCCTCTGATGTCAAAGGGTGATTTACATAACTTCATAAAATGAGTAGTTCAACAACAGAGTGTATACAGTAATGATAATTATAAAACTAAAATCAATCCAGAAAGGAGTTCTCAATCATAAGATCAATCTCAGTCTCAACCATCATTATAAAGTAGTGACAGCCCCTCCAAAGTAAGTATGAGACTTCGCATAGGCTTATCCTACATGAGTGTGATGCCCTGTACAGCCTTAATGAAGCCCATTAGTGGTCTATTAAAGATTCAGTTTTCACTCTCAATTTAGACTAATATATCAGAATATATGCACTCTTTGTGACTAGTCCTATACAAAAGATGAGCCCATAGTTAAATAGCTAATGCATCAAGACACACAGTAGAAAAACGTTATTACAGATGACTTCTAGTTTCTTATGAATAGGAGTCTAAATGTCAGTAAGAACTGATCACTGTGCCTGAATATTACTGTAGACCTTTACCATTTTCTGAACTAAGAAACCAATTGACATCAACTTCATATCAGCCCATGAATACCCAGAATAAAGGCTGTATTTTAAATTAAATGGAATATTTTCCATTACTTTCTTGATTAGTACTGAGCAGACATTAAAAATAGGAAACACATCTATTAAGTAAAGGTAGGTACTTTTAGTCATTGTCAGAATAAAAGGAAAACTTATTTGAAGTAACTTCTAGACGTGCCTTTCACAGTACTATTTTCTAAACTCCAAGACTGAGGAGGTGTGGCCACAAAAGCCTCACAGAAGTCTTCCTGATGTAGCATTTCTGCATATTAAGCAGCAGCTTACAAATACTCATTGAGCTCTCTGCTCCCACGCCTGATCCGTACAAAAAAACTGAAAAGAGAGATTCAAGACTGGCAGTTGTCCTTTCTGGAGACATTCAATGATGAATTTCTGCCCATTCACTCATAGTATTGACATGAGCTATTAACATCACTGAAAAGTTTTTCGAGCTGACGAACATCGGTATACAGGAATTCAAGTAGAATTCATTTTGTTTTCCAGAGAAGGTGTATATGGCAAAATGCTAGCATGCATTATATATAAAGGGTCATAATAATCCATATCAAAGTGATCTCTTTGCCTTTCCATCTGTTCAGGAGGAAAAGACTACCTGTTCATAAAATCAAAGCCTTTTGATCTTTTGACTATGATCTCTCTACCCTGCATTTAACTTTCTTTCTCAAAAAATACAAGGAGTGGGATACTTATATCTGATTTAAGTTAGAAATTTATACAATATGTTTATAGGTGACAGTGACAGAATCTAAGAAAAATCTTAATGTGTCCTAAAGCCAACCTTTGTATGCTTTCTATAAGCAAAGTATACATTAATACTGGGTTTTTTTTAAATACTTCTAGAGCTACTGCTAATCAGTACTTCTGGAAGTCTAATCATGTAAGTAGATATCCAGCCTTTGAAATACAGGATCTAAAGTCTGCCACTTCTAAGCGAGAAAGGATCTTTAGTGAACTTGCTTTTTCTATAGCTTCCTACTTTATGTTTTTCTAAACAGGCTAGAACCTTGCTGCTACTGAGATAGAAATCTATTTGCAGTAATAACACAGTAAGGAGAGAAAAAAGGAAATTTAGAAAATGTAAAAATACGGTAAGAAAAACACGCTCTTTTGGCTACAACTTTTGTACATAAAAAAACAATTAAAGCATTTTCAAATATTGCAATGAGTAAGGTCAAATAAATAAGTATAAAAATTGGAAATATCAATCTATTGTTTACAACAGGTTTAACAGAAATAAGGCATTTTCTTCCAGTAAAATGGAATACTTTGCAAGTTTAAGATACTTATTTGAAAATAAATAAAAAAAGACCTATGAAAATTTAAAGAGCATCTGTTAACCCCATTAATGTAAAAATACCTAAGACTATCTATAAAATTTATTTCATTGTCAAGATTTTCAAAAATTAAGTATTTTTCCACATTTTAACCCAAAGTTTAATTGTGAATAAAAAGTTTGAATCCATTATTAATATAATTACTATATATATATCTATATCTATATCTCTATATATCTATATATATATATATCTATCTTTAGTAATCATATGTATATATACACACATATATATGATTACTAAAGATGCAGCAATTGGAAGAAAAGGAAGAAAAGGAAGGGAGGGGAGAGAGAAGCTTTAATAAGCTTTATTTAAAAATATGTTCAAAATTTTATGGTTGCTGTGTGGTCATGAAGGTAGTGAAAACTGTAATTTTATATTCTGTTCTAACCATACCTACCAATAAATGTACATTTATTACAACACAATCCTCTTATACCACTGTATTTTTCATAAGATTTCACTCCTTAAAATCCCAGGTGAAAAAACTAGGTCAGCTGCTCTCAGGAAAGTATGCCTGCTCTTGAACAGGAGCCTGAGGATGCACGGTCACCCCATTCAGCAAGTGAAAGTTACCCAAGAGTGGAACTAAATCTGTCTGTAAAAATCCTGGGCACTGCTCTGAACAGCAACCACCCTGCAGTGCATGAGAGACCTTCAAAAGGGCTTCAGATTGTGAGCCTGACAGTCCCCGACACCAGCGCAGAGAAAGGAAGCACACGCATCTCCGGGTAAATTTAAGACAAACTTCTACCTGGATTCCTTGATTACTGCAATGATGTCAAATGCAAAGCATTTTCATAAGCTAGCAATATTATAAGCACATTCAGTACTAAGATTTACTATGCATTTTTAAAACAACAGGTTTGTTTAAAGTAAAAAAAAAAAAAAAAAAATCAGTTTATTAAAGTTTTCAAGATTCAGCACTAGTAGGAATGTACTTACAGTTAAAATATTTCTGTAAAATCATATATAATAACCAAAAGCTCAAAATCAAAATTTTACTTTCAAGAAGTAGCATTTCATGTACTGTAAATTACCTCAATAATATAAAGGACTATATTCTTGTAGAAACAGTACAGGATGCATTTAGCTACTCTGTTATAATTCCAGGCTCCATGAACCAACAGCAAGTTCTTCAAATACTTGAACTGCAAAAAGCATGAAAAATGAACAAACATACAATTAAAGCATACTATTTATATTAATAACACTTTAGAATATTTTATTGTGGTGTTTTGCAGTGTAATGACTTGCCTGAGCAATTGAGTAGTCTGAAGAATTAGCAGCTTGCAGACCTTCATTCCCACTGATACCAACACCAACATGTGCTGTTTGTATCATACTAACATCATTTGCTCCATCACCAATTGCTAGAGTTACAACTTTAACTTGTTTTTTAACCATTTCTACAACTTCAGATTTTTGAAGTGGTGATACCCTAAGGGATTAAAAAAAAAGAGACAGATTTAATATAAGACTTTCAAATGAATATACTTTTAAAACATACTTTATATTCTGTGAAAAGATAATAAACCCAGGCCAATTAACATCCTAGTCAGCGATGTGGTCTTGTTATTGCCCTTCAAGGGTATATGCTAAAAGCACATTCACAGCAAAATTCATAAAAAACAACATTTCTGAACTTTGGACTACTTAAAACCTGAAAGTGTATTCTATGTTGAGGAAGTCAGCTTACCAAGTGTGTTAGAGAGAACTGTTTTAAAATATATTTAAAAAAAATAAAGGATTGAAAAATAGTACAGCCTTCAAATTGAAGGTGGCTACGTAATCACATTATTCATTGGCCAGCACAACTACTGGGCTTCTAAAAAAGTTGTGTGGGATGAGTACAGTCTTGTGGAGAACCTGGGATCAAAGTTTCTGGGCAACAGCGCTTCTGAAAAATTCTGTGGTCCACCTATACAAGAAAAATGTTTCTATGATCTTTTGGTACACGTTTTATTTGAACTCTGCTGTTGAGAATTGTACCAAGACTTGCTGCAGCCAGCTTCTACAGAAGATTACTGACCTGAGTACTTATTTTTCATGTTTTTAACTTTTCAGGAACAGTGCCTTCATTCCCTATTAGACAATGTGATAGGGGCAGCTGGAAGACGGCACTGTCACTGCCTCAAGTTCATGGTGAAACCAGTAAAATATATTTTGCATTCATTTTGCTCACTCTTAGCTATACTTTTTACTCCAGAATAACCCATTTAACATTCTTCTTGCATACATTACTCTGAAACCAATATCGAGTTGGAATTCAGTTTCCTAAAGTCTTTAAGCCAAACATCTGCTTGGAATTAATAACATATACAGTTTTTATTTTTTAAGAGAAATGTCTTCTGAATATTTGTCAGCATCATCTGCGCTACAGCTAGTCTTACGAAGGATCCATTGGCAATAAATGCTTCTGCCCAAGTCAATGCAGCCTGCAAACTTAAAAGAAAGTGATATAATTCGCACTTTTAGAGAGAAGGAGAGCTTAAGAGCCTTTATATGGATGAAGAAACAGTTTACATTTTTGTTTAGTCTGGATAATATATATAATATATAAAATATATAAAATATATATTTTATATATATATAAAATTTTTTTTAAAGTGATCTACCTTAATTAAAAACTACCATTTTAAACTTTTTGTTTTCAAGCTCATAAACAAGGAGATGAAATTTTTGTTACTAAAGACAAAGCATTTAACACAAACAAACATTTTGGCAGAATTCTGACTTTTGGGAAACATGGGCTATTAAAAAAGTTCACATTAAAACAGTGAGTGTTACGAGCAAGTATTTCAGTTTCTAAACCAAAAAATATGTCTGACATATATCTAGATCTGCATCGAAACCAACTGACCTAAGTAATTATGGAAGTGTAAAATGAAGAAATGACAGAGAGAATACTACTAGAACAGAAACTTTCATTTTGCACTTTGTTCTTTCTTTACAAGAATGCAAGCTTTATGTACAGAAAACCCCTCAATGGTCCCACAGTTCAACAGAAAATTTATCTCTTCAAACGGCATAAAACATATTTTGTAATCAAGGAAAGAGAAAAAAAAGAAATATAGCTTTAAAAGATCATTCTATGTGCATCTCCTGCTTGTTACTGTACTAAGCAAACTCAACCTAATAGAACAAGCACAATACTCCTACTGAAAGAGTACTGCAATTAAGAAAGTGTTTATTCACAGTATAAACTGTTCATCAGAGTAATTTCTCAGTTTAAAAGACAGTAAAACCTTAGTTTGGAATTCAAATTGTTTCAGGCTGAAGCATGGCTACAAAGCTTAATCACAAAAACATGAATTGAAATATCCCTTGGTGGCATGACATTGCTTTCCAAAAGGGATATAAAGACTAGAAACCTGGTGATTATTTGGCTACTATAATATTACTTCCTGTTCTGTGTCCTTTTGCAAAGCAGAAAAATAGTTCTATTTTGAACAGATTTTTCAGATGAATCTGATTTATTTTAATGGAACAATGGAAGTTTATAGCTGAAATAGTTGATATTTACAGAAAAGGATGGAAGGGTTCATGGTATAAAAGAACCGTATAATAATCAGGCATAATAATGACTAAATGCGGCATTTCCACCAGCTTACGGTAAAAAAAAACACCCTGAGTTGTACCTTTAACATTTTTGTGCACTTCTTATACAGTGTCATCTACGTCTTACAGAAAAGTAGCCTGTGGAGAAAGACCTACAGATGACTCTAGATATGCTCAAACCTGCCGTTAACTGTAAGATCAATTCAAGGACAAGATTAGAGTCCCAACCCATTGAGACTACTCTCAATGGATTACAAAATATGTTTCTGGAAATATGCAATCTGAGCGACTTTGACAGGTACGCTCTGTTGCAGATGGCTCTACAGTGATATTTCACTTGAATGACTGTATTTCATAACTTCAGATTCTTAATTTTTATATGTCAATAAAAATAGCATGGAGAATAATGTAAACCTTACCTGCAACAAATAACAGCTTTACATGACAAAGCCAAATCCAGGAAATACTGTCTTACTCCAAATGTCAAAGCATACTTCAGAGATTTACCATCAATGATGAGAGCAAAATCATTTTCCTTCCTTAAAGCATCACCAAGAGTACTGCAATGATGGCTAAGTGTCTCTCTTGTTCCCTGTTGCACAAAAAAAAAGTGTCCCATTATTTTCAATTCTTAATATTCTTAAATCCAAAATTTTCAGTGTGATCAGAAACACTGGCATTTTGGTTTTTGAGGAAGTTGCCTTTTGATCCTGCTATCAAATATTATAAAGTGAAAAGAATATTTGCAATAGCTGCACTATTAGAAACACAGCAGAAATATTGTGTAGGATTGCTCTTGCACTCTGCCAAAAAACAAAGGGTCTAAGTTACAGTGGAAGTTTTAATGCTTTTGAACGGCAACAATAGTTGCATAAATAGTTGCCAAAAGACACAGGTATACAGAAAACTAATATAATAATACAAAAGATGATTCACGTACGTAGAGATACTAGAATCTGCTATTATACAAAATGTTCCTGAAAGTTTAGAAAAAACGAAACACAGGTAATTCATTATATAAGTACAGGCATTATAACTGATAATTCTATCACATTAAATTAGTATTTTAACATAATTTAACAATTATAACATCAAGTACATGTTATACAAAGGAATATACTTTGTATTTTTCAGTTGCTAACAATGACAGTTTGAATCACACCTACAGAAGTCACTATTTTGTGATCTAGTACTGAGAACTTCAGATTTCATTCAGGAGACAATACACCCATATGTATTTATTTATGCAGCAGCCTGCTTTGGGAAGGTCCCTGACATCTATTAGCTACAGTGCAGCTCTACCATAGAGTGCCATGAAGAACAAAAAATACTGCTTGATTGCTTTGTTCTTTTTGAAAGACCTTTGGAGAGCTACAATACAATTTTCTTCTGTTTCCTGCTTCACAGCCCAGAAGTAGAAAGTATTTTAGAGGTGAAAGGAAAATGAAAAAAACCTCTTCTGCTTGTAAAATATTGACTTTGGAAGCTAATGACATCCTATGACAACATGTTCCCATAGTTTTTTACAAGTTTACCGAAGAAATAATTGTGCTACTTCAATGATGTCAGGCATACATAAACAAAATTTGGTGTAACCACATAAAAATGAAACACTGAACTTACTAAAAATCTCAAAACCCTCTGAAATGAAATTAAAGATGCTGCTTTGCCTTTTCAACTCAAATTACTCCTCCCAGTTCCACAGATTGTTGTCAATGGTTTTTAACTATTTTGCTTCTATTGGCCTTCTAAAGATTCATTGTTTCATCTAAAATGAGATCAGGCTGTTGGAGAATTCTGCACTCATTTCCAGGCTCTCTCTCACTAGAAACTGACAGAAATGAAGTTCCACTGTTTAAAATTACACATTAAAAAGTCTTTAAAATGACAACAATTTCTGTAACTATTTTCCAGAGTATCTTCTCTAATTAAGAAATATTGCAACATAAAGGAAGTATCAATTTTTCTCATCTCTGTGGACTGTTTAATTTCTAATAAAATTTAAACAACACATGAAAACACATGAAAAGTCATATTCCTCCCATCTACTGTTTCCTCTATGTAATGAAATCCCTATAATCCAGGAGTAAATGGTCTCTTCCATTTAGATATGCAAGTGTACAGACCCCAGTGAGATCCACCTGAGGGTTCTGGGGGAGCTGGTGGAAGAGCTCACCAGGCTCTGCCACATCCAACATTTTTCATTAGTCCTGGTTAACCTTGGAAGTCCCACACAGCCAGAGGTTTGCCAATGTGATGTCCATCTACAAGAGGGTCAGAAGGAGGATTTGGGAGAACTACAGGGCTGTCAGCCAGGGAAGGTCATGAAACAGATCTCAATCTAGACACTCCAGTTTGAAATAGGGAGTACAGTGTAGCTACAATACAGTCATTGCAGCTACTACCTCTTATTCTTAAAATATATTGATATAAATTTACTATAGAAAGATATTGCCTGATAGATATTTATTGAACTTTTGAATCATTACACTAGAAGTGGTTAATTTGTAACGCTTGTATTAAGTGAAGCTTCTGGCTTTGAGCCTGCATGGATGAAATCTACTACAGGGAATTTCTTTGCTCATAATTGTGAAGTTCTTTTGTGTAGTAGCTACACCGTAATTTCAGAAGGCGTAGATTGTTTTCCAGTTATTCAGTAACATTTTGTCACAAAGACCATACAGTCTTCCAAGCATGGATTACTAAAATTAAGAAAGCAGTCCCCCAGAACAAACATTAACAACATCCCCCCAAACAATGGGGGGACAAACATTTTCTATGTTTGTCCAGATAAATAGACACTCCAACTTATTTTTTACATCACCTTCACCACGATATCTGGACATTTTAAGCAATAAAATTATGTTTCATTAACTGAGGACTTTGAAGATTTTACTTACATCAAGAGAGCCTTCATTTATAACAATTAGTCCCATGTTCTTCCTCAAAAGTTTACAAGAGTGACCTGTTAGGAAAGACTTTGTTTTTAAAAATCGGTTTCGCAAAATCCATTTTAATATAATACAGCATTCTTTTTCCTGTAAGAGAACTATAGACAGAATTAAAAATAAGATTTCCCTAGCTGAAATAAATGATAAAAATTATATTGCATTTCATAAAAGTACATACAGGTACAAAGAACAGCTAGAATTTCCCTTGCTGCAACTTGCAAGTGTTCTGCCTTGTTCAGAGGTGCTCTAAACAGAGTTATAGAAAACAACAGATCCCCCAGAGCCTTGTAAATTTTTAGACTACAACTTGCATTTCCTTCAAAACTTGCATATATACACCTTTTCATTCTTTTATTTTATTCTTTGATGAACTAAACAGGATGCATTTTCTGTGCTAATGCTGTAGGCTGCCTAGTCAAAAGTATGTATCTATCACCATTCTTTAAAAAGTGGAAATATTGGTATTATGCTGTCATGGGTTAGTACAGTTTAGTTTTTTAGTTATAAAAGAATGTAAAATAATTCTCCAGGTCAGGACCTGGGAATTGCTTTGGAAGAGACAGGGTCCTATCAGAGAGTTAGTTAGAATATTGGCCTCTATTCTGACTACTGAAGTTGTTAGCTGCGACTTTGGGAAGTACCATATAAAACTCCTTGATTTTTTGTAGGTGGGTCTTTTTTCTTCTTTTGGCTGGAGAAGAGACAGATGGCATCGAGTTAGGCCTGCTGCTCCCCCTTTTTGGGGGGGGAGCTAGCCTTGGGCCTGGCCAGATTCCATCGGCTCCCAAGTAAAAGGGTGGGAAGGAGAGGTTGCTGTTTTGTAACAGCTACTTTCTTCAGACTTCTCTGGAGCAGAGAGATCTCTGCCACACCCCTGATAAGAGCTATGGGCACCATTTCGGCCGAAGCTGCCCCGATTTGCACCGAGGGGTGGGCTGAGAAGGCATTTATGATCCTGCCTGTGTTTTTTTGTGATTCTGGACTGCCTGAGTGCTCCAGTCTCTGATATTTCATTGAGTTCTTCCTCACTCATCAACTCGGCCCTGAACATCTAACACCACGAGCTACAGAGAGAGAGACAAAGACTCAGAGCAGACTTAACTCTTTCTTAGCAACATGAAGCTTCCAGAGCTTAGCCCTTCTCTGAGAAAGTAAAGAAAGACAGAGTAAACGTAAAAAACACTATTAAGACAGAAAGTTGAAGAGTTACTTGTTCTATTCTTACTTAAGCCATAGAAATGAACCCTATATTTAGGTAATTCCTTTAAATCACAGGAAAGATGTGCATTTAAGGAGATGATTGTTTTAATTTGTGTGTAGATTTAAGCAAAGGTGTTTGTGATGAACTAAGTAATATCCTATAAGATGCTTGAACAGAGATAAAGATGAGAAGCCCTCTGCGCCAGTGAAGAAGTGAGAAGATATCTCTGTACCTTGAGGCGAAGAATCCTTTGCTTTGGAGTTATTCATCTTTAAAAGGTGACACCCCAGTATGCAAAAGTCTAAGACCCATGACCCATAAGCAGCTTGGGAAACTGCTCCTGGGAGGGTCACAAAGGCAGGTTTCTCTGGGTGGTTGTTTTTGTGACAGTTTAAAACCCACAAGCGAACTGTTCTAAGTCGTCAGTGGGATCCATGACTCTAGAAGATACTCTTCCCCTAATGAATTGATGAAAGACTATTGTCAGATAGTGAAACTGACTGAAAATTACAAGTTTTGTCTCTTTATGTTGGTTTTTAAGAAAGTAAACAGTTTGTAAAGGGAGGGAAAAGTGGTTTTGAAGTTTGATTCCATTTTAGGTTTTCTTCCAACTTTCTTTTTTTTCTATTCTTTTAGTGTATGTTAATAAACGATTTGTTAATTTTAAAGTTGAGCCTGCTTTGTTTTTCTCCTAGTCTCTCTCCCACAAAAAGAGTAAGTACCAAGACCAAAATTTAGTGAACGTGAAACCACTACATACGTGTATTGCCTCAAACGTGAAAGTACTAAGGAAAATAACCTTAGATCAACTGTATCACGTGCATATGTAGAGTTCTTTAAGATTAGAAATAATAACATCCAATAAAAAGGATCCATATGGCTAAAGTAAGGCTTTATTTTGGACATGTATCTACACTACGGCAGTAAGTGCTGATATGGTCACACAAAGAATACTATATGTTAAAAGCAGCTTTCATGTATAACTATTTAATGATACAGATTTATCATTGTTGAAATTACTCTTTTTTTACCATCCTTCAAAATAAAAGGAAAAAATAAAAATAAACCTTTGTTAAGAGATTATAGTACTTTAATTCACTTTTCTTGGGAAGAAAGAAAAATAGAGAAGGGAAACTAAGAATACTTACATTCTCCTAATATTATTCCTTCTCACTGTCAAAAACCAATATATTATTTTTAATTAATTTCATATGCTATAAAAAAGTACAACTTCCTATTTTTTTACCTCCTCTCTAACGTAACGTTTTCTTGCTCTTAGTATTTTAAAAGAGACAGAATTCACCATTCCCTACCTTCCCCCTATCACTGACTAAAAAATAAATTCACATTCAGGTTCTGGAGTGACATATAATACTATTATTTTTACAAGACAACTTTCCATTCTGAAAGAAATTTTACTTCATCAACTGCTATTATTTTCAAGCCTGTAACAAAGACATCAAATAAATGCAAATATAATACCAATATTAATGGCAGTCTCTTGTTTGTCCCCAGTAAGTATCCAAATTTTTATGTCTGCTTTCATGAGTGTCTCTATGGTTTCAGGCACTTTGTCTTGTAGTTTATCTTCAATTGCTGTTGCTCCAAGCAGCTGAAGATTCTGTGAACATAAAATATTACACACATATAAGTTTTTCTTTTCTGTTTATTTACTATATTGTTATTTTAACAATAATATAATAACAATTGTTATTATAACAATTTCAATGTTCCATTTATTTATTTAATTCTCTGTATTTATGACAAGATTAATGCTCTCTAAACTCATTAATCAGATTTGGTACCAACAAATAAAGGACTTCCACTTTATTCCATGAGCTTTAACTTAGACACCTGTGTGGCATGACAAAACTGCACAGCGTGGCCACTCAAAGTTCAATTATTCACTCAATAGCTCAGTAGCTTGCTCAGCCACAGCTACCATTTCCTGAGGAGTACCTCTCTGATTTGAAGACTTCAGGAGTACTAATACCACACCTTCTCTTTTTTAATGATATCACATTGTAAAAAAAATCCAAAACACCTGTCATTTTCTCTTAGTATTTTGTGTTGGGTTTTAGCTTCCTATGGAGCAAATATACATAGTTTTTGTGAATACAGCCATTTTTGTATTTCCTATTTCTATAGCTTTAAAACTAGCTAAATATTAAAGACACCATTATACATGTAATAGTGTGCAATCCTGGTAGCAGCATGGCCTGCATAATCCATCCTGAGGAAGTAACTTGTTCAGCTCATACACGAATTTGTAAAGGCAGCAGGGTTGTTATGGCATTAAAAAGTAAAGTTTCAAGACTGTTCTGTCACATCCAGATAAACTACTCAGTAATGCTCATTAGTGACTGAAGTAATATACCCTGACCCTTTTCCATGTATTAAACACCACAGATTCATGAGGCTCTGAATTCTAAGCAGTTTCATCAATCTAATCTCTCTTATACTTTCCTTGGAAAAAAACCCCATAAATAACCCCCCAAAATTTAAGTATCAAAACTTCAAACACTCTTGGTCTCATGCACTCCTTTTTCTCATAAATTTAACAGTCAAAATAGTAATTTTTTTGTTGAGGCAGTGAAGTCTTAACCTCACGCTTGGCTGCTCCAGAAGCAGTGTTGCCAGAAACTTAAGGCTCTGCTCTTGTGATGCTGTATCTGGGCTCACTTTATGGGCCTTCAGTAAAACAGAGGCTGACAAAGTGGAGCAACACCAACAGAGGGACACAAAAATAGCTTAGGGCCCAGAGCACACTATACAAAGAGTATCTGAAGAAGTAGGATGAGTTTAATGTGGGAAAAATGTAAGACTAAGGGAGGCATTCCTTCTGCTAACTGAAGCTTGCGGAGCAGCCATCCTTCTCCAAAATGCATGCTGCATAGTTAAAGAAAAAGAGGCATCAGTCACATTCTGCAGCAATAAAAATTTAATTCAGAAGAAGGAAAAAAGACTAAGTTGAGCATCAAAAATAATTAACTGCTGCAGCTGGGAAAACTCCCTCCTTGTGGATACTTAAAACTTCGTCAAAGTGTTGGGCAAGCAAAACTAGCCCTGCTTTGAGCAGGGGTTTGTATCTAGATGACCTCCTGAAGTCCCTTCCAATCTTGACTACTCCATTGCTCCAAGATCATTATATAATGAAGCAGATGTTGTTTATCTGTGATTATGTTTTTTTACACACTAGAAAAACTCTGAAAAAAAGCTTTCCAGTAGTTCAACCCATAATTGACACTTTCCAGCACGGTAGCTACTTGGAGCAAAAACTCTGTCAGATTAATTGTTCTTTCATTTTGATTATTTAAACTGCAAGGACTACATGACACAACCGTCAGTATATTGCTAGATTTTTTTTTTAATAACTAAGAGCTATTCCTCAGTAGTGATTCACTTTTCACGGTATAGAAAATAAGGACAACAATTAAGAGCCCACTCTTCTGCCCATCCCTCTGAGCACCCCATCCTCCCCACAAGCAACCCAAACCCCAGGAGCTACATGAAGCTCCACATACTTTTTCAATTAGTTCATAGCTCTCCTCAAGTTTGAGTACTCTGTTTTGTATAGCTGTAGAAGCACGGTGATAGACATCTAACCATTCTTGATAATCACTTTCTGAAATCTCAGCCACGGCAAAACATAGAGTTCTTAAGCCTAGAGAGAAAGCAGATAATGATTCAGTATTTGTCAGTCACCTCTCTGATATGCCTTCAAATTCAGTTTTTGAAAACCGAAATTATTCTGTACTTTATGTATGCTTATGCCTGATTTTCAAACTACTGCTGCACATCTTGAGGAACTTTTTAAATATACATAAAAATGAAAATAAATTTCTATAAACAGAAATTTATTCAAGAGTAACAGTTTCAAAGTAGCTGAATGTAATACATGTAATATATTTCACCAGAAAAAATTAATAAATTTTAATGTAATATTTGACTTAAACTGGAAAAAAGACATGAAGAAATCCCAACACTTGCTGAGCAAGTACATTGAAACACTAAAACTAAAACTGAATTGCATTTCTGAGAAAAAGATTTATGAACTTAAATGTTGCTATGCTGGAAAAAAGTAAAGTTAAAATATATCAGCATAATATTACAACTGCCCTCTTCACCCCTCCTCAATATTCTCAGAAAATTCTAGTTTCAAGTTTATAATCTAGAAGCCAACTTTGAATCCCCTCATTTAACTTTCCCATCTCACAGATTGTTTCAGCTTTCCAAATTCTTAAAATAAAATCATTATGTACCATTTGGCAATTTTACTTACCAACACCAACCTTTGAGCTGGTTGATATTATTAACAGATATTTTCCTTCAGCAGAAATCTGATTTAAGCCATTACAGCAAGAATTTGAGACTGCATGATTTTAAGAAATCTGTTTCTTGAAAACACTGTAATCTTTCCCTGTGATACTACGGGGGTATGGCACAGAACATCTAGGAACTGTGCAGAAACCTTTCTACATTTTACACTCCATTTAAGTAGCTTGGTGTGAATTCTCTAACAGCTCATTTTCACACATTACCAGATTTCTAGGGAATGAAGTTGACATAACTCTTTATATACTAGCCACAGTTGGCAGGCCAGGAGATTTCCAAGTGGGGCAGGCAGGATTAATGTAGTTACCCTTTGGTCGCTTGACATCACTACAAACAGGAATTGTTAAATGTAACCTTTATTTGCTCACAGGTTCCTGGAGCACACAGCTCAGCACCGGTGGCAATTTTGAAATTACAGAAGGTTGGGCATGAAATAATACATGCATCTTAGATGTAAGAGTAATTTAGTATCTTCAGGATAAAAACCATGTGTAATGTGGGTATTCTAAGAACTAAACAGCATTAGGAACACGGTATCTCACCATCTAGACTTAGAAGAATAAACTCAAGGCTGACAACTCAATTGATTTTTTTTCTCTGCATAATAAGGATATGCTAACAAGGTCCAAAGCAATGAATATAGGTGAAGGGGAAGAAAGGAATCCATGTCTGACTAACAGTGATAGTATTTCCAGAATGCTTGCAAAATATTTTCTGCAGACAATAAAATGAAGAAAAGAAATCAAAGTGTATGGAATGACAGCAAATAGTTTTTTCAAGGTATTTGCTTTCTCTTTTTAAATTACTGCCTAATTGTTTTTTAAAACTTTTTAATATGCTTCTTTTCATTGTGATTTAAAAGAATCTTCCAAATAAAATGTGGAAAACAAAATATCATCAAGCCTGGTTCTTAACAGACTGGAACAAGACAGGAAAATTACAGAGGATTTTTCTATTTATCCAAGCAGGCATTAACACTCAAGCTTAATAAATGCTTACACATAAATGCCAGCCATGCTAACCACTTCATTTTTGAACAACACACCAAGAGCAGGCGGCAAATGCCAAGGACATACTGTCCTGCCACATGAAAGGATACACATGAGAAACTTTGCAACATAGCTGGCTGCAATTTAAATCTGAAGTAAAAATAAATATCAAATTTTTAATCAATTCCAGAGATATGTGCTTTTTTAAAGATTGGATTTTATGCTTTTTAAAAGGTTAGAAATTCACTCTTCTGAACAGTAGATCTTTTAATCTGTTTAAAAGAAGGATACAAGAAATATCTGAACAAACTTCTCAATCCTATCATATGTATAGTGGTTCTAAAGACAGGTGGAATTTTTCATGTTTTATGTTGATTTATTTAGTGCAACCTGACTGCTAAGGAATTGCACTACTGATTTAATGAGAATGGTAATTAAGAACTGGATTGAAATTTTCACATAAATTCACACAGGACAATAGTGATATAATTTTGTCTTTTCTGTAACCAAATATATACCTTATGATTCAAACAAACTTCACACCTAAGTAACTTTTTCTTGACAAATTTAGTTAAGCCTTTCTAGAACCCCAGTGTGTATTGGAGGCTTTGGACTATACCATCAGTCCAATTTGTTTGGGTATAGTTCAGCTTTTAACTTCATTGTATAATTTATTCTAACTTTATTACTTTAAGATTCTTTAAGACTAACCAAATATTTCCTGCACCGATCTTGATATGAAAAAATAACAAAAGAAACAGATCTGTGACTTGCTTCTGCTGTCAGTGATGGAACCAAGAGACTGAAGCTGCTTAATCCACTAGTCAAAACTCTAAATTCCATGACAAACCAAAGGACAAAATCTAGAGAAGTCATACGCATGACAAAAAAATGACCTTTCATGATAACAAGAATATCTGGCCTGAGATCAGTTAACAAAATGTAAGCATTGTCTTTTAGTTTGCTTTCTAGTGTAAGTTTATTTCTGAAGACACATTAAAGATAATTTTAATGTTCTAGTAGTAGTGTATTAGAAAAATAAAGAGGTAAAAACTCTGCAGTTCAGATTCCCATAACTCTTACAATTGTGCTTCCAACTTCTCTCTACCAACTCATTGATAAATTTTAACACTATGATACTGCACAGTACAACACTATAATCCTTTCCTGCGATACTATGGGGGTATGGCACAGAACATCTAGAACTGTGCAGAAACCTTTCTACAGTCTGCTTTTCTCATCACATCTGTACTGTGAAATCCACTATAATTAACTAACTAACTAACTGGCTGCTTCTATCAATCATCTTAATTTTGCAGTCTTATAAATTTTACTTACCATTCCTACTTCACAAACCCTCACAGAGAGGTTACCCACCTTTGGCAACTGTTTTGTAAAAGTGATTATTAAAACTGCAGACACCAAAACAAACCATATCAGTGCTGGCAATCTCCCTTACTGGGATTGGTGACAGAAACAATACAGCTAAAAGTTACCTTAAAAGCACTACACTAATGATTTCCAACCATCTCTACTTTGGCTGCTGCTTCCTCTGTGCCATCCCTACAGCATTCACCGGGTATGGGACATGAAAGTGACCATGGGAAATGAGATCTTCACAGAAACAATGTGCTATGTGTTTGCTCTCTGGAAAAATATGTTTTGGCTAGAAGATTCTACTGTGTACTCTGTGGGTGTGTGGGTTGTTTTTCAGGGTTTTTTTAAGCATGAAGTTATTAGTGAAATTTCTTAGGAAGAGGAAGACTTTTCTTAAGGAGACATTGCTAAAATGTAATTTTCAAACATAACATGAGCAAAACACTACAGCAAGACAAAACTGAAAACCTGGAAAGTTGAGCAGCAACTGAATTCCATATTTATACTGAATAATATCACCCACCTTCTGTAGCAAACTGCTCTAGATGTTTTAAGGTGATTTCTTTGTATTTTGAACTTTCAGCAAGACGGTCATAAATTACAGTATCCTACAAAACAAATAAATACATCTCGGAACACTTTAATAGAAAAATTATTTGTTTATTGGGTAGACAATATAAATCATGTAGGAAAATGGCAGAAAAATAGAACTGTATTATTTAAGCATCAAAAATAGACATAATCTTATTTCAGAAGTTAAAAAAGGACATTCAAATCCTTAGATTTTCTAAATTTATGAATTCTGCTATAATGCAGTTTATTTCTTCTACATATTTGATGTTATTTCCCCTTACTTTGAAAAGTGCCAAAATGTTGTCTTTTTCTTAATATTAAGCCCACAAAGTAAAATTAGTGCTTCAAAACTGCTTTCTGTAGCCAGCTTAACACACAGAATATTAACAACAGGTTTTTTTCTTCACTTGAGGTGATAAAAAATGGACATTTATATTCAACATTAAAACATTCTCTAACTGGATTTCATCTCCTTCCCCATTAAACCTGACTTGACATACAGACCGAGAGCTAATGAGCAATTCTGCCATTCCCATATGCATTATGATAAGGATACCTTTCCACGGGTCCTGCTTTAGGGAAAATTTACTTCTGTGTAATATCAGTGGTTGGTTAAAATTTCCATCTAGTCAGTTATGCTAGATTATTATCTCTATCTAGTGATCCATGCTCAGCTATTCCAGCAAGTATAATTAATACATGTTCATCCATTTTCTTGGAGTACAGAAGGAAGCAATTAATAGGAAGCATAAAGGTATTAATACAGTACAAAGAATAGGATGAACAGGCCTGTCATACTTTCATAGGCAGTCAGTAGAAAAAGACATTAACCAGTTCATCACACTGAACAGCTACATAGCTAAACAATGTAAATGGAAAGAGGTACATTGACATTCCTTCCCCCACATTTTCAGTGTTTTGACTGCAGTTATTACAATCTTTCGCTTTCGTATTTGTATTGGTAGCATGTATTCTTTGTTACAGTGAAAAGAGAACAAAACTCACAGCTCCTTTGCAGTAGAGTCTTAACTTCCCTGATGGTGTGCGAACAATCACTGACATTCTCTTCCTAGTGCTGAAAGAGAAAAATTCTCTATATAAGGTGGTTCATAAATACAAGCATTTACCAATATTTTACCTAATAATATCAATATATATCTTGTATTACACACAGGATAAAAAGTCAGTCCTATCTACTCTGAATTATGTTATCAGCTGGCTGGGAGGGGAAACAGTTTTAGTATCCAACAATTAAAACGAATGCTATTTTTCTGTGCATACTTCTGTAGCCCTTTTCGCATCAAAACTGTATTTTTATATCTTCATCTAAATACTGTGTACTGATGACAAAAAAGCACCTTAAAGCACAATCATCATCAATACCATAAAGAGGTAGTGTACCATGGACTGTTTCAGTCCTTCCTTCCTTCCTTCCTTCCCAGCCAGCCAGAGTTGCACATACACTGTACTGTGATGCAATCCTATTACTGATATCCCAGAGTTTCATTTATCATGCAAAGTTTTCAGTATGCTAAGAACTGGAAAGGGACTTTAACTTCAAAAAATTTAACTACTCTCTGGCTTTCAGTTCTTAATAAAATCCAAGTTATTTTTTCTTTTTGCCCTTGTAACTGAGGTAGAAATTGGAGGAAAGCATAGAGAAGACACTTGATCTGCTTACTGTCTTCCTCCCTTTGAGGTTCGCCAACAAGCATTCTTTAAGTGCAAGATCACGTCCTGTCAAGATGTGTATTTATATCACAAGTCTTTCAAATTTAAACTTTATAAATAAATCTACAGAAACTATTCAGGGAACAAAACATTTCTCATAAAACAGTTCAGAGTAAAACAGAGATGGAAATAAATGGTCTTTTAACAATTTTGGTTCCTGTTGGAATTGGATCCCATTCATACATCATCAAAGAGCATTATTACATGAATGGTTCCTAAGTTCAGACTGCCATGGAAAACAACCTGAAAATGGAATGTGGACATAGATGAAGGAAATAAATTTATAATTATAGGTGAAATAACAGCTTGAAGAGCATGTTCAGGAAAACATTTTCTAATTCCACCTGGGTGTGCTCTTTGCTTCAAGTAAAAATTTCTAAACAGCAATATTGAATTACATTGTTACCGTGGATATTGCACAAAAGCCAGTACAAAGCCATTAACTACTGCAACTTCTTTTCCATTTCACCTCTAAACCTCAGGTAAGTAGAATTCCAAAAAGCTTTAGACAGTGTCCAGTTGGGAATCTACTTAGACAACACTGGAGAAATTAGGATCATCCAAACTACAGTTAAGCTGCATAAAATAAATCAAGGCTCAGATCCACACTGATTCTGGCCAAGGCTATCTAGCCTACTGCTACTTCAATTCATTACACTTGCTTGAATGTTCAGATCAGAAATAGTGGAGGAATTACAGTAGGTTAGGGGGCGCATAAACAATAATTCGATATATTTGCCCTTGACAGGTAAAAACTCAGCAGTTTTGTACTTGTCTTGCAATACCAGAAGATTGCAACTTTGAAGTCCTTTGATTATGCTGCATATTATTGTACTGAAGATGTCTCAAAGAATAACCAATAATTTTCCTATAGAATTCTGAAACTTTATCTATAAAGACAGATATTGAATCTTGACTGACATGCACTTTCTTAGTAAAACTACAATAAAGTTAATGACAAATAGTTACTGTCAAGGACTTCTAACTTTTTATGAGCTTTTTTATGGCAGTGACAGTTTTAGCTCCTTTTCCTGGTGAACTACAGTAAGCCACTAAATTGCACTACCACAAATAGCTGTCAGTGTGAGACCACTGTTTTGTTCTGCTTGTTCTCCATAGAAGCGATGTGAACAGCCATAAAGATGACCTGGTTACAATACTGAACAGAAAATATTTGCTGAAATAGTGACAGAGAAAATGACGGCAAGCCTACAAATTTGAGACATCTGAGATACCATCAATATGCACAAAACAAGAACTTTTTGTCTAGAAAAGGGAGAAAATATCACAAGAAATTAGGAATTGACAAAAATCTGGAAAAATAAAAATTCGTCTGGGAGAAAAGAAGACACCATCATCTACTGTCCTAAGTGAAATACAGAAATTAGCAGCATCTACTGACTGCTGAATGTGGTGGTGTCCTGCATTCCCTTATGTCTGTGCCCCACACAAAATGACTTACTTCTACCCAACATGGAGCCTCTCTATGAGTCAGCCCCAAGCAAATCATCCTCAAGGTGTGTTTGCATACATTCCTTTGATAATAGTCATTTTTAATAATCTGTAATTTAAAAAAAAAGAGTAAGAAAAAAGCCCCCATGTCCTTATGTGCTATGGAGCCCTGCAGACCCTCTGCTGTGATCTCTATGTACCTGCAGGCTGGGTAACCCCTCAGGCTGTTACAAAGAGGAAGAATAGCTGGTAATTCCCACGGAGTTGCAAAGGGATTATAAAGAGACAGAAGCATATTAAAGGGACAGAAATACTTCCCTCAGTCACAAGATTCGCCACTTTCAGAAGCAGCTCTTGATAGGTCCAGGTACTCTGCAATCTGACTTGATTTAAGAATAAATAACCACAGAAAACAAACACTGCTACAGAGGTTTCGGTACCTCCTCTGTCAGCCACTCATTCTTTCTTTTACTTTTACAAGTATCAGGTGCTCAGTCACAAAATCAGTGTATTCTGGAGCATTCTGAATGATTGAGAGGAGGTAAGGCCTCAAATGCTCTAGGATGTCTTCTGTCTGCCCATTACAACAGCTAAGACAAATGTAAATTACTCATGAAACCAAACACACAGGAGAGACGACTAATCAAGGTATGAATTATGGGTAAATACACTGGCATCATAAATCAAAAATATAGCAATTCAGGCAAGAAGGTTTAAACTGTAACTATCACAGATGATTTCTGATAGACTATGGAGGTATGCCCTCGGGATATAGATGAAAATCAGTCATTAAATCAATAGACAGTACATACTCCAGATATTGAGATATTATTACAATATATGCACTAAATACTTGCCAGTGAAATTAATTCTGGTGCTAAAAATGCAAATCTTTCCTCTAGGAAAACAAGCAGATACAAAACAAAACCTCATTCAGTAGCACTGCTAGAAGTGACACGTTGATGCAAGGACTGATGTGCAAATTGTGCACTGATAGTGGACAGTGCTTATGGTTAATGACGCCAGGAATCACACACTCAAAATCTTACTCAATTTCGCAACTGGCCCAGGTGAAAACACAGTGCACGTAGTTGGCACAGAGATGAAACCAAAGATAAGACTTTCTATGCCTGTGGATCTCTGACACTGAGCCTTGCTTTCCCCTGCCCTGCAGACACATATCCTACGAGTTGGTTTGGACTGCCAAGAGACAGCTGCAGTTTTTCTGTTTGTTACAGCACCAGGTGACAGAATACAAGTACAGGCAAACACACTGCACAATTAACAGTACAGGAAGGCCTGAACAGCAGGGAATCTGAACAACCCTTCACTTCCTAGAAGCAAAGGCACCACAGCAGTTGTGGCAATTGAGCAGACTATCTACTGGAGGCTATGTAAACTGAGCACAAATTATTAAGACACTATTTGCTAATTTTAAGAATTATCAGTATAGTACTTCCAGCTGCTTTCAGTATGCTCACCTGCCAGTTAGACTGACAACTACCTCCTTGCCATGAACAAAGTATAATTACTATGTTGTATAAAGTCTACCTCTCCTTTCACAGGCACAAGTGTAATCACTGAAAAAAGAGAATACCAGAAGTGACAAGTCTAGCAAGTATTCCTACAAGTTTTACTTCTGTAACACGCTTCTCCAGAAGACTGTCCTAGCAAATGTTGTGCTCTACTTGCAGAAGAGTCCTAACCTAGCCTCACTGGAAAGTGGCAAGGAATTCATTTGCATTTCTTCTGGGAAAAACTTGGAACACCTGGAAACTCTTAACTCAACAGTTTATTCAAAACAGACTACTTCTCTGAAGGTACATGCTCCTACTCATACAAATAGTGTTGTCTTGGAGCCAAACTTTCTCTTGCTGTGGAACACGGGTGACCTCTAGTGCTTCCAACAAGTCAAGTCCAAGCACGGTTAAATATTGGAGAATAAGAACTAAAACACCTATAAAAACTGAATACTTAATAAAATTCTGGGATCAGTATCCACCAAAAAACTTGTATCTCCAAAGGCTGAGATTTAAAAGCAATTCTCCCATCTCCATAAATTATCTCTGCTTAAATTACAATTTTAGACCTAAGCAGAAGTTTTTAAAAAAAATCTATGGAATCAAGACAAAGATCAAAACCAGAAACAAAGTAGCAATCATTCACTGCTACTCCAGAAACACAGTATGAACTTTCACAGAAGTAGAATTAACAGCAATGCACTTTGCACTGCATACTTGCTAACTTACAAGAAAACAAAATGCAAGCAATGCCTGCAAAAAAAAACCAACCATGACATATATCTAAAAAATACATGCATGTCCTCCACAATATATAAAATGAACATTAATTGCAAGCAGACATTATAAGACATTCAAAACTATTAAAATTACATTCTGTTGCATCTTTCATTGCTTCATATTATTATTGCTATTACTATAACTATAGGCAACTACTCTGATTTCACACGACTTATAGATCTTCAGTCTGTCTCTCATGCACTGGATTGTTTTATTTATTGTTTTTTCTTTTTTTGTTGCTTTTCTTTGGTTTCATTTTTAGCTAAGCTCAAGGGAAATATATGACAGGAAGGAAAACAACAATCACTTTCCACAGGCACAATTATGAGTAATAATTTTAAGAAAAAAAGGAACTTCCTCTACATGCAATTCTCTTCCTTATCCTGTGCCAAAGTAAGCAACAGACCTACACAAACAATTAGAACACAGGCAGCACACACAGATACAATATAAACAGCTCTACATAAGAATTGAAACTGCATCAATATTTCTTATGGGTACATTTATAACTCCAAGAACTTTAACTCAAAATTTTTCCTGAAAGCAAAATATATCATACTGATATCCCAAGTAAACCAAAGGGTCAACACTGTAGTGATGTGGCTCAGAAGATAATGAGTCTCAGTCTAAAGTGTTTAAACAAGCCATAATTATACAAGTGTATCTAAGGTCAAGTGCAAAATTTGTTTTATCAATCATGATAAATACATTTACTTTTAAATAAATCATATGGTGCCAAAGCTTTCAGAAATACATTTAGAAGTTTGAATACTTTCCTATATTATTTTTCTTTTTTTTTTTTTTTTAATTTTTGAGATCAAAGAATTTTTTAATCTTTAAGCAAAGGCAAAAGTGAAAAATATTAGTCACAATGTAGACAACAAGAAAAAAAAAGGCCTCAGAAAATGTTTTACAATAAACCAGCAAGTGTAATCTTAATTATGTACTCTGCTTTGTCTATAGTGTGTTTACATATTACACAGATACACGCTACACAACCTGCATACTTTGACTGTAAAAATATAAAAAATGCAAGCATTTTTATCCATGAGAGAAGTGTCTAAGTATTTTCAAAAAAAAAGACACCAAGTACAAATTTACCTTGTAAATTCCAGGACATTTAGCAGTTCATATCTCTCTTCCTGTCCCAACTGAAGAATAATAAAAAAAAAAACAAAACCAGAAGGGTAAGAATTAAAAAAAATCCCAAGCAAAAGAACCAAAACCAACCAAACAATATGTCAAAACAAATGTATCATAATGCAGTTATTCAGATTATTTAAAGTAAAGTAGAAGCAAGTACAGTAAATTAAAATGTTACTCCAATGTACTTACAGACTCAATGATTACTGAGTCCGGCGTCCTTCCAGTGAACACAAAACGAAGATTCCTGGCTGCTCTGACCAATGCTCCTTCATCTGCAGCAAGTCAAATAGTTATTTAACAAATGCACCAGAAAACTGTTAACCATGATTTAATAAATATAGTCCAGGCTTTTCTACTTTTCGCTTCCTTTTTCCTCTATGGATTTCAAGACTAAATGTTGTGCTAGAACAAGCTCTTTGTTTCTCCTGTGAAAACTGATGAAATGAATTTACAGTTCTGAGAATACAAGCCCTGAAAGGAGCACACCTCTCAGCTCAGTAACGAGAGCACCCTACTCAAAGCACCTAGGTTAGCACCTTCTTCAGTAGGTCACTGGACAATGTACAATATTCTTTCTTTAAGTTCTCATTTGGAATAGAAGAGTGGTAAGTCATTCCTGTAAATAACAGTAACTTCAACATCTACATTCAGGAAACCAGCAATCACATTTCCAAAAGCCATCAGTTCTCTCCAAATGCCCCAGAATGTCAAAACAAAGTTTGCTTGCAGTGCCCAGTAAAACACTGCCATGACTTAGTCAATTTTATTTATGGCACTACCTCTGCCCTTGTCTTTCAGCTGTTTTAGGACAGGATTCAGCAAGGTAGCCACCTAGAATCTGGGGAGCCAAGGAAGAACCTCTTCACTTTAGGTAATTTTTCCCATCATAAATTGTAACATATTAGCTCAGCAGAGCTGAGCATATTTTCTTCATTCTGCCTTAATAATTTTCTAAATTCAAAAACTGTCTATGAACCACAAAAGGCTTGAAACAGACCTTTTGCATGATGATACTTTCTCAATCTTTAACAGAATTTATCACGACTTCTATTAAAAACATTTCTGTTTTGCTTACACAGTCTCTGTTTTAAAACAGTAAAATGGTTACCAAGTACAGAATAGGCTTATAGAATAAGCAAGGACATCAATTTGTTTCCTGATTTGATTTTTAGCTACTTCTGAGCACCTCCTTTAGAATTCCACAGCAATCTGACACCTCAGTAGTGCTGCATGGTTACTGATTCTTTGCCCTTACATAATCCACGGGACATTCAAAGGTATTTTCTAACAAAAATTTTAAAAGTCTTAATCCTTTTTACAGAACTGATTCTAGCTGATACCAATTAGTTTTTGAGGGATTTTTTTTTTTTTTTTTTTTATTTTGGAAGATTCTTCAGAAACAATAAACTGAATAAAATTTGCTTGTTGAGTTGATAGAATATGTTCACTGAGTTATTTGAGTCTCACCTGGAGATGCTGCTTGATATATAATTTTATCACCTTCTCTTTCTGGAACTGCTGTATGACACACTGCCATCATTGTCAAGAACTCACATATTATAGGTGCAGTTGGCTGAGAAAAGAAAGAGGTTGGAATGTGATTACTCATTTCAGCAATAAACAACCAAAATGTAATAACAGATACAGACAAATAATAGCCCACAAAAATTTAATGAAAGGTACCTCTTTTCTTTAAAAATTATCTGTACACTAATTTCAGCATGTAGGATAACTTCTTTCTGGTACTTACATATTGGTTATATAAATGTAATTTACTGGCATTTGCTATCACAACAATCAAAATTAGATACCCAGAAATGTAGAACATTTCAAGTAATTATTTTTAGGGAAGGTAAGTATGAATGATATATTGAAAGAATAATATTTTATTAACAGAAGTGTTTATGGATGTTGTCTTTTTTACTAAAAAAGTAACTCTTTTATTTTTGTCTAGTTTTGACAACATTTTTTGAGAACGTTTAGAAAGATGTAGCAAATAAAAATCACATGTAAAATGTTGAAGAGCAGACTGCTTTCAAAGAAGACATTTAAATCAATAAATCAAGTACTTCAAAGTGTATAAAGTGGAAAAAAATTGAAATTATTTAGCCAAAAGAGGGGAAAAGAAACATCTAAGTAGAATAGTTGACTGGACTTGACAAATACAGCTAAGACCCTTATTATTACAGCAGGCTTTTGCAGAATGAACTCACTCTTGAACGGCTGTTTAAAAGAAACCCCAGCATAACCTGAGCTCAAAGCAGCTGCCACCTCAACTGAGGGTTTCTTGTAGCATATTTATGGTATTTCAGATTTGTAGTAGACTAAGAATAACATTACAATTACTCTATAAAATACAATAATTTCTCAAAACCTAATTTAATTCAGTAGTGCAGAATCACTAATGGGAGCAAGTTCTTATTCTTTTCCACTGAGGGCCACCAGATCCTCTACGATGTATTCAGAAAGCTGAATTACAAATTCTTTTCCAAAGCACTTCTGAATACATTTAAAATACAGTGGTGAAACCTTTCTTTGAATGTGTACCTGAATTTTTAAGATGCATACAAATGCATTTTTATAGCTTCCATGCTCATATTATATGTATTTAATACTACACATCTACCAGAAAACTTTGAAGATTCAACAATTGCATACCAAGGACACTTCAACAACAGCAGTAGCGGTTTATCCCTCCTTCCAACTATGCCACACTCCCTGTTATTAGCATTGTAAATATAAATGGCCTGTGCAGGTAAGTATAAGAGTCCCCTTTGCTTTAGATACACTTGAGAACTGCTCTCAGATGTCTAACACTAAAGACTGCCCCACTTGTAAGAACAAGATGCCCCAATGTCTGTCAGTTAAACTGGAACTAGCCACTAGTAGGACAAAACAAAAGAAAAGAAAACAGCAATTTAATTACACCCTTCAAAAATAGAACAACAGTTACACTGTTTAAAGTAGGTGTTGGTTATGACTAGGTAAAAAAATATCTTGTACAAACAAAAAGCAGAAAGTGGTAATGAGGTATACTGTTTCTTAATCAGATCATAAGTAACTTGTAATTTCCTGAGATATGTATTGTCTCTTTGGGGCAAATATCAGCCTTCAAAATGCCTCTTGCATCTCATAATTTGAAGATCTAACCTCATGGAAGCATGAACATAAACCCAATGCATACGGTTAATTCCTGACCCCTGTCCAAGGCCAGGTAAGTTATATCAGGATGTAAATTAACTTGGCTTATCCTGAAAGCTTTAATGCATGTCATGACATCACCTGAACAGCAGGAGTACCCATAAAACACCCAGAGAAAGAAGAACAACACAAGACTACTTCAAACTCATAACATCTGAACTATAGCATCAAAACAAAAAAGGAGAGGAGAAAAAAGGGGTTGGATGAACATATATCAGCAACAATTACAAAAATATTCATGAGGTCACGCTGATTTTGTATAAATACACAATTTACTTATTTTCCCTCAAAGGACATAATCTTTTGAATTACTGAGAGCAAAGGTTTCATCTCACAAAACAATGATAATTGTTTCTGCATAACTTACATGGTTGTTTTGAAGATTCTCCAATAATGATACATCACTAAATGTTTTTTCATCTCCATTTTGTGGGCCTTGCCTGGAAATAATTGAGTAAAAAGGAGATGACTGTTAGCATGATTTTAACAGTTTATATACAAATCATCGAAACAGAAGTTTTGGGCTATAGCTGCTAAAATAAAAGGTGCAATCATGTATTGTGAGAAAAAGAATTGAAATGGTACTTGTTTCACATTTCCCAAGTTTATTTTATTTAAAGAAACCTTTGTTTATATACACTTAAATCCAGCAAAGCCTCCCTGTTGAATTCAACCAATGAAGGAAGAAGTAAAAATATAACCACAATGTAAGACTAAGGCGTCTTGTCTTCTGACCTCTAGAATGAGATTATAGAAGGGACACAAAAAATATGTATGTCCGAAGAGATCACATTTCATCAAGAAATTAGCAGTTTTGGGATGAGTTTCTAAATCTTTGCAGAAAAGCCAGTCTAGAAAAAGGTAAATAAATGAGTTCAGACATCAGAGAGGTCTGCATGCAGAAGGTTTGCTTTCTATTACTCATGATCAAAAAGGAACATATGAAATTGAAAGATAAGACACAATAATAATGGTGTTCAAAAGGAACATATGAAATTGAAAGATAAGACACAATGATAATGGTGAAGTACAGACTTAAGAAATGCAATGGTTCTGGAGAAATAAAGTAATACACTAGCATCTCCCAAATTGCACAAATATTCTGGCTGAATCTGAGAGCTTAAAAACGTAGATACTTCTAGGAAGATTTGTTACTGCAGCTGACTACAGCTACAGTCTTGACACTACAACTAAGTGTTAAGACAGTCTAGATGATTTTGAATCTCAGTGAAACAAAACAGTGTTGAAAAGTGAATCCAATTGAAGGATTTTTTTTTTTTTTTTAAATTTACTTTGGGTCTTGCTTTGGATTACATAATCTTACAAAAGAATAAATACATTTGGTGATTTAAGTTGAAGAATAAGCCATATACATAAAAGGCAGTCTAAAGATTCTCTATGAAAACCAAAAGTGAGCTCTTTTAGTCCTGCAGTAACTACCATAGAGGAATATAAAATGCAGAACCACCTCTGCACAGCCATGCAAGAAGGGCTAGCTACTTTTTCTAAGTATAATTAAAGTGAAAAATTTGAAGCATTCCTTTTCACCAAGACTTTTTTTTAATGCAAAGCAAATAGATCTTGAAGTGCCACATATTAAGACCTTCAGACACATTATTTGTTTAGAGCCTAAGCTTTAAGCTTTATTTGCTTAAAGCTTTCTGATGTAAGTTTTCCAGATTCTCAGTGCTAAAATACGGAAAAACATTTGCAGGTGTAAGTTGTAACAAAGTGGAAAACATTTTTTTGTAATACAAAATAAAAGATATAAAAGATATAAAAAGATTTGGGATTTAGTATATTAGTCATGTTAGGGCTAGAAATGTTACTGGCACAAACAGATTTTATTAATTGCAATAGATTTATATACCAAGAAATTTCAAGTATCATATTTTATAAGTGTTTCTAATATATTCTTTGCCTATAAGAGGTTGTTTTTTTTTTTTTTTTAACTACTGTTCAGATATCAGTTTATCCATTTCAGATGTGCTTGTAAAGATATTTATGTGAGTTAGCCAAACCCAGTCTTTTTTCGTTAATGGCTTATAGGCAAGCACGCTTAATTTCATGTAATTGTTTTAATTACTTGTATGCAGCTAAGCACATTTATGCATCTTTAGGAAACATTTTCCTTCTACATCAAATGATGATATTCAGATAAGGTAAGATTTTGGGGAATGCATGTGTACTACATTTTCTGTGCTGCAGGAGGAATTTTGCAAGGTTTGTTTTTTCTTTTTTTTCCAATCTAAATGAAGAATTATTAATGCTAATTTAGCAAAGATTTTTTTTTCTTCATATGTTTACAAAACATGACAACATTCCAATTTTGTGTGCCATTGTCTTACTGTCACTTTCAACAAATAAAATAGTGATAATTTAAAGACTGTAAATGACATCTTTTTCTGTAATGTATCCCAGCTTACAATTTGGTATTTATTTGGTATTGCAAATATTTAGTTTAAGAAAAGTATGATGAAGAAGCACAAGACTTCATGTAGATGACAGCAGAAAGTAAGCCAGAACTTTTCTTTCCTGAAGTTCCCATTAAGACATTAATGTTAGGCCCAAGTGTATTTGGGTGCTCTTATCTCCGTTGCAGTTAAGAACTACTTAGTGCTAATATTCTAAAACTATCTGTAGGAAGTAAAATAGAAGCAATAACATTACATATTTTTCAGTCTCAAATATGGATTTTTTTTCTAAACTTATTTTTGATTATTACTACCATATTACTGACTAACAGTAGAGAAGTGTGATTAAAGTTACCATAGTACCAGATATGTAATAAAAGACAAAACTTTCTCTCCTGCAATAAATGACAAAAACTTTCTCTCCAATAAGTAATTTTGAATTGCACCAGACTGTCAGTAGAATGACTGCAGTATTATTTCAGGGCTCTTATTAGAGATTCTATTCCAGAGTATGCAACCTAATGCCATAGAATTTGGACAGCATAACTGTGTAAGATGATCAGTCTGCGTGAATTCAATGCTGAAATAACTTCCAAGCAGTAAAATATCTCACATTTAGCTCCATCTCTAAATATATTGCTCAGTATTTTTAAACCTGAATCTTCAAGAAACAACAGAAGCTAAATGATTTTTGAGAGCTTACCAATCATCTGAAGCAACACTACAATCCTCAGGCTCAGGGCAATGGCTGCACAAGAAGCAAGGGAAAAATAGAACAGGAAGAGTAGAAAGAATCACAAATGCTAAAAAAATGGATCCCGTGTTAAAAAAAGTAGTTAGTTAATAAAACAAAATTACCAAAAAGACCCCGTTTTGCAACTGTTTTGCTAGTGCCTAGATTGCAGTGAAAATTGAAAAAATACGGTCTTTCTACTGAGACTTCATAAACCATAACAAACCAAGTTTTTGGAAGTCTCCCTCAGGCTTTTGTTTGTAACAACATTAAACAGGGTAAATGATGGCAAAAACATGCATATTGAAGTTCCTTTACAGCAGAAAGCCTGTGGTATCTCAACTTTGTTTCTGTTCATCTTTGCAAAAAGAGATGTCGTGACAGAAGTGATCCTGTCTCTTACAAGTGACCTTTTTTAGTCACAAAAAACTGACTGAGTTGTAGATATTTTCAGGTGTAAGTTTATTTTTAACAACAGTATTAATGCACAGGTACATATGATAGGCAGAGGCACATAGATGAAGAAGGATATAAAAATACCTACCCATATGCAATTCCTGCGACCGTACACTTCTTAAATTGCATGACATTGCATGTCAGGGTACCCGTTTTGTCAGAAAATATGTATTTGACCTAAACAAATGATAAAATCCATGATACATTAACATTCAGCAGTTAGTGACATATCTAGTACATTTCATGACTACCAATACATGAAATATTTTTACCTGTAATTTTCACAGTTTATAGAAAAAAAGCCAACAACAAAACCAATACATAAGCCTGGCAGATGCACAGCCTTTGTACCCATTTCCAAAGAAATCAATCAACTGAGATGTCAGGACACTTAAGCTTTCTTCAGTGCTCGGTGGTGTACTTAGCCATCCCTAACTCTGTATTTTGTTGAAGCCCAAGAAACTGGTGAAGATCAATGACTGCCGGTAAAACATTAAACTTTGGACAGAAAGCAATATGGTAAGAAAAGTATTTATATGCATTTCTAAACCAATCTTTTTGACATAGAAATATCTTCTTAAAGCCAAAATGTTAGTAAAAGCACAACGGTTCAGAAATGCCAAATTACAGGAAAAGGAGAAATACATTCCTTTCTGCTTACTCTAGATCTCCTATTTCCCTAGCATTATAAACCCTTCTGTTCCAGAAACTACAAGGTAAAGCATTTTAAAATTCAAAGCTGAAGTACCTATGATATTTTTACATTTTGTTTAAACCTAACCTTACGAAAAAAGTTAATATATGAAGAAATGAGGTCGTCTGTGATGAAGCACAAATTATGTGAGTCACAGTTAAACTTCAATTAAAATTCAAACTTGCTTTTAATTAAAAAAAAAAAAAAAATCCAAGGATCCTTAATTAGGAATTAACTGCATTATACCTGGGACTAATAAAGCTATGTATTAGTAAAAATATTTCTGAGGAATTATGTCTCAGCCAAACCAGCAGTTAGAAGAAATCTTTCTGTGTCAGGTTTATGCTGCAAACTGTGTATTTTTTTTTTTTTTTTGTGTGTGGGCACAGTGGCAAAGTGGGAATTGCAGCTAGGAAAATTCAACCTTTTCTTCCCAACACCAAAGTTTTGCCTTTCTTAAAACCTGAAGATCTCTTGGGGGAAATCTCTTTATTATGTGAAACCCTCATGTACTTCAAAGAAGAAACCTGCTCTTTTTAGTAGAGTCCTTTGGTCCCCCTACAAAAATCTGCACAAATTAAGAATCTGTCAAAAAAAAAAGAAAGTGGAGATCCCAAACCTGACTAGCTCTTGATGGTGAAGGAGAATTTGATGAGAATCCTAAGAAATGAAGACAAAAACTACTGAAGTCTAAAGGAAAGAATGTGTCTGAGAATGTGAATAACAAACTAGGCTGCACAGATAGAAAAAACAGATAGTGTGAAATGAAACAGAAGGAAAGCTAAGATTCAACAAAGACTCTTCTCCACTATAGGAGCTTGTACTCCCCTTCAAAGTCAGGAAAAGAAATTCTTCTGCACATACATGTTAAACCCAGCAGGCAAAGGCTGTGTAGAACAGTCATAGAACATGTTATCTTTCAACCAGTGTTTCCAAAAGGGACATCTCTTAAGTATTAGTCCCTAAGACTGCTTTGCTATATGGCTAAACCCAAGTTATTATTTATTTGTTTTGGGAAGCTAGAGACAACTTTTACATTCCCATGCAAAACAAAGAATTAGTTATGAAAACTTCTAGGTTGGGAAATGCAAGACTATATATACTTGTGTTCATAATACAACTCCATTAAATGAACATGTAATTTATTTTCCACAGCAAGAGTTGCTCACCACAAGTGTACCAGAAAGCTGAGCATGTTTTTAAAGCCAGACTGCAAATACAATTGACTGAAAGAGCAAATACCATGTGTAGTTCTTCCCGAAGCACACCCTCTGCCCTGGCACATTTGTACTAAGTCATACTTCCTAATTATGAACAACATATAGCAAGTGATGTCTTGCGACAAATCAAACTTATTTTACAGTATTAAAAGAGAACTTCAGAGCACATAGAAGAATTAAGCCCAAATTTCCAGAGTTTAATTGAGCTATGAGACCCCACTCACGTCTTCAAGTCCTTAGTGGCAAGAAAAGAGGACATGTATAGAACTGTGATTCAACTGGCTAAGATACTCACTGTCTCTTCTGAGCAATACAGAGCATGTAAAAAAAAATGACATGCTGAAGACACGTATTATAGTAAGTGTATACACTGAGACTAAATTTTGTGTGACAGACAGCCTTAATGCTCAAAATTCCTTGGATTTTGTAACTTAATTGATACAGTTCAACCTTCTGTGATTACCACATACACACTGATAGAGATTGTTAATGTAATAGTGGTTTTAAATCGCTCACAATGCACAGTATTATTAAAAACATCTGACAAAACAAAGAATAGAAATAAGCAAATAATAAAGCAAGAATATATTTTTTTAGAAATAAATCCTCACATGAATAATTTCAGTACAGAGTTAGAATCAGTAACTCTTATCTACCTGGCCAAGCTCTTCATTAAGATTGGAAGTACGAGCCATCGCAGCAGTATCTGTAGGTTCATAGTGCATGTCTATGTCCTAGAGATAAAAAAAAGTACATATATCTAAAAATCAGTCTTGAAAGCTTCTTACAGAAGATCTCCCACATAAATAGAAAAGTTAAGTGTAGAAGGAAAGACCAAACATGAATAGATCTACCTAAGATTGTTTCAACATGGTAAGGTCACAGATACTATCAGATCACTTCCAAGAGTCCCCAGAGGAAAAAAAGATTTTCTCATGGGCGACTCTGCTATGATTACTTCTAGTGATCAGTATTACTGAAAAACTGCTGACCCATGTATTAAAAATGACTTTAGCAACAAGCAGAAACACTACACTGTAACTCTTAGGGAGAAGTCAGTCTTAACCTACTCGTATGCACAACCAGTCATTTCTAAATAGCAAGATAAACATATCTTGAGATAAAAACATGAAGACAAATTTGAGAATACACAATAAATGTAAGATACAATTCACATGCTGTGAGTTCTTTTCCTCTTACTTGTTAAATAAACATCAGAGTTTGTTTTTAAACACTGTAGAAGTTTAAAACATTGTCAAACATTGTAATATAGCGCAACAGATTGCAGATGACCAACTTCTCCATACAAATATAATCTACACATAAAGAGAAATATTACTTAAGATAAATGTCCAGAGTCCCAGACTAGGATAAATTAAAGGCAAATAATCCCTCATAATGAGAAACTGGGGCAGGAAGTTAAGGTAAAACTGCCTTTCTGATTTCTTGTATTAACAATGGCAATCTACACATTCAAGACGGGTCTTTGTTGAATATTTATTTTAAAATACAGACAATTAAGGAAGAATTTCATTGCATTCTCCAATTTGTTAACAGTTTGTTTTACAGCACGAAAAAAAATTAAGAAATTGAAACCAGCTGACTGCTCACAAAAGTATTTAACTTTTAAAAAAACCCATATGCTTCACCTGCTACTTCACATGCATTCTTATCTATATCTCCATGAAATATGTCACAAATCTATTTCACACATTTGGTCAAGGAATCGGATTAAAGTGTTCAGAATGCTATGATAAATTTACTTTCGGAAAAAATGGAAAAATGGAAGGCATGCTTACACGGCTTTAAGGAAAACAGCTCACTCCTATCTCCGTTTCATCAGATTAAACCCCTCTGAATTCTCCATTTATAAATTATGGAGAAAATAATTAAAGAATGCCAAAATGTTCTTTATATATTTGATATTTATATATTTCATAAGTGGTAATACTAGCAGACACTGCCTTTTTACAATAATCCCACTCCATTAAACTAGGGTTATGCTTGAAAAAAAAATAATAAGCAAAATACCAAAGCAAAATGCCAAAGTCTGGAAAGAAAATATGAAACTGGACAAAACTCCCCAACACTGCAAAACACGTTCTTCTGATCATTCTGAATGAAAATGATACCTGAATATCAATAATGAGAAAGTAAAAAGCACAAAAACACTGTCAGAGACTGAAATGGTATAGTTCATGGCTTAAACATTGTTGTGAAAAGCTGCACCACCAAAGCCCACCTTGAGTGGGCCCTCTGAGTGAAACCTTGGTCTGTGAGTTAAGCTGCCTAAGAGAACTCGAGGTAAGATAAAGTGACACTTTTGTTCAATCATCTCAGGTCTGGGAAGAAACAGATAAGGCTGGGAAAGCATCCACAGGAGGGCCAAGCCCAGCAGCTGTCCCAAAAATCATCAGCTTTGGGCTGGGGGAGGCCTTAGCTCTCAATCTTATCTCCTTCTGCCACGTTTTCACAGAATCGCCCCCCAACCAAGGGAAGTAGGAGGGCCCTGGGTGTGTCGTGCAACCTCTGGTCAGAGGTAGGGAACACCCATCTTCTGTCACACAAACTGGCTCAACTGTGAAACAACCTCCCACCACCCCAGGAAAGCCAAATCCACAGGATGTTCATGAGAGGTGCAGCCGAGGGGGTGTCACACTCACCAAAGACCCCCAAAGTGCTCCCCATATCACTCTTACGGCCTTGCCTCAGAGCACTACATGTGATGCAAAACGAAGCAACCGATCCACAGTCTTGCCAGAAACAGTGTCCAACTTGCCCTGGACATTTCCACGTGGACCAAAATAGCCTGGTTAATTAAATATTAATCCTTTGAATTCTATGCTTTTTGGAGGGGGAACCTCACCACCAAGAAGACCAGATGGAGAGGACCAACAACACGCCATTGGGACCCACAGAGGGGTGATATATTTCCACTTAATCTGTCTCTCTCACTCTTCCTGTCGCCCCCACTCCCTTTTACTATTTCCTTCTTTCTCTTTCATTTACTGTTAAATAAAATGTATCAATTTTTTGGCATCAACATTCAAACTTGTTTCCTTTTAATCATGTTTTGGGGAATATTCGAACCTGAAGTTTCTATCTGCAATCCACAGACAGTTCACTTTCCTCCTCCACAACTAGTGGATCACAACAAATATGCTATAAAAATCTATCTGGTGCAGCTATAGGAGTTACTTATTCATAACTAAATGAAATAATTTATTATTACCTCCTCATATTCCACTAATAATAAATGAACACATTAGAAAAAGTCTGACAAAAAAATGTACATATACGTAGACAAGCAATCCATCATTTCACTGACTTGTGAACCACTTGATTTTAGAAATCAATGCATATTAGAAAAATAATATTTACCCAATTTATGAAATACGCCTGGATAAATTTAACAACTTCAAGTGTAACCAACAAGCTGATTGGAATAAGATTATTGAAGAGAATGATAAAAGTCAAGAAATTCAATCCAAAGTTGCTTGCTCCACCATCTGCCAAAAAACCAAAGTAATCAAATAAATATTTGAGACTGTAGTTAGAAGTATATATATGCAGCATATTCAAAATATTGCATTAATAGCTGATTTCTGAAGTCTTCTAAGAAGAATCTCTGGAGTTACAGTATCACTTGCCTACATACAAGAACTTCCTCAGAGTTAAGGATCTCTATTGTAACCGCAGAGTTCAAATTCGGTGACCTTTGCAATCATCTCCAATTTCTGAAGAGCAAACTTACCAGCCATTCCCTCTTTTGCTACATTTTAAGATCAAAATCTGGGAATATCTATATAAACAACCCAGTTCTAAACTCAAAATATTACAGTCTTATATTTTGAAAGGGGAAAAATATAGTGGAATGAATTTTTTCTCCATCCACCTTCACACAATCATATACTCTCCCTCAACAGAGCAAAATGCTATGAAAGAGGTAAATTCACACCCCATGGAAGGAAGATATGAAATTACAGAGTTTAATGAAAGTCCTAAAAAAATGGAAATGTGAATATTAACATATAAAACAAGTATTTTTATACTACTTTTTGCTTTGAAGTTTTAAGTTCCTTTAAAGATAACAAATAGTTGCACCTCAGAGAAGATGAGAATGGAAAAGTCTGCTGTGCAGTACAGCAAAAGGGTAAAAGATGGAGCCTGCCTAGCTGTATTCAAGGTATCTCAAAGAAAAACAGTCTCAGATAGGTCTTCACTGTCTGTCCAATGTGGATTTGGTTATTACTCTAAGATCCAGGAAAGAAGGTTTTGGAGACTTTCATTAATATCAATTCCAGCATCAAATGAAGTACTTGTCTAAAAGACCAGGGAGCTAAAAAAATAACTAACTAAGGGGAAAGGGCAATAAAACGCTTCTTACATATTAAAAGCATCTGGCATCAGAACAACTATATGCTGAATACAGCTTTGAAGGACATATTTTACAAAACCCAAACCAATTTAATTTAGTCATGGGACATATATCAGACAATAAACTGACTTGGATAATCAGTTGAGAACACACAAACCAAAATATCAATGGCCACTATTTCATTCTCTTTTTTCAGGAATAATAACAATTTATGAACTGCTTCACTACTGTGCTAACCATAGAATAGCCATGATATTCTTAAAACTTTTCTATTTCTCAGAAAAGAAAAAAAAATGCACAGATGAAGCACATCTAATGCCCTCCTTCGACATTACTGAAAATTGTCAATATTCTATGAACTAGTTCACTTTTTCTTACCTCACTTGGAAAACATGAAAGTTAATTGTCTTAATTAAAAAAAAAGTTTCCTTCTCAGCATCAAAAAGAAGGGAAGCAAAGTTCGTCATAAATGCAGACACAGAAACTTTAGGAGTGCCTTCAAATCCGAACTTCAAGATTTTCCTTTTAGAACTTATCAAAACCCCAAAAAACCCCTCTTTACTGACTACATTCAGAAGCTTTATACTCAGGAGCTTTGTTTCAATTTTGGTTCTTCCTAAGTGAAAAAGGCCCTAAGAAATTCTGAAAACATGAATAATTGACCACAAAGTATATTCATGAAAACCTCTCTTAGGTCTCGTTTCTGCACAGAGGGTCAGACTCTGTCAGTATGTTACATCACACTGCCCTGCATCCCCCTTACGTACAGCTGCCCAGTTGAGTATGGCGGATGAGACCTCTTGTGCTTCTTTTATCTTTTTTAGGAGGAGTTGATTAAGTTCTGATATTAACTAGTTAAAGCCCTATGCAGTAAAAATTATAAAGCTACAGCATCACTTCCTAAGACAAGCAAGTTTAAAATTTCAGAAAAGTCACTGCAGCTTTAAATGTAATCTAATGGTATAGCTCAAAGAGGCTTCAGTCTGATGTCTAGGAAGCTGTTTATGCCAGTGGAATGCTGATGCAGACCTTGCTGAGCTGCAGAGATGGAATGCCTGAAACTAGTAGAGACAAACAAATCATCTCACCCTTCCTGTACTCAGCAAGAGCTCAAATAGCACAGTAAGGCAAATTTTATACTTGCTGCAATATATCTAGCCTAATGACTTTAGTCAACAAACAAAGAAGAGAGATTGATAAAAAAAACAAAACCACACTGTGCAAGGAAGTTAATCATCCTACTTTCCACATACAAAAGGCAACGGAATACTAAAATATTAATGTAATATTTTAAATCTTACATTTTAGATCAAGATACCAGTCTCTTCCAGTATGTCTTCGGTTCCATATAGCTGAACCAATAGAGCAGATCAAAGACATGGCAATAAGGATGCAGAACAAAATCAAAATTTGAATATTCGTAATTCGTTCCACATTAGACATTTTAAGAGGTGGACTGGTTGAATTCTGTAGAAGACAAAAACCAACAGCGGCTATTAAATATTAGATGAGTTAACACAGTTCTTGCTTTTCAAGTTACTTGTTACCGTATCCTTTTCTAAATATTCCCTAAGATACATCATCATCATAAATGCCCTAGCTCTTTTACTTAAAAAAGCCCAGAACAAGCAGCTTATAAATGCATAAATTGGAGCTTTAGAATTGTGTCACAAGAAGTTAACACCAATAGTTAACAGTAAACATTAAAAATTAATGTACATCTACCTTGTCAGTGCAATAGAAGATAGATGCTAATACAGAGACACTTTTTCAAGTAACTATTTTACAAATTAGAAAAGCAATAAGTAAGGCATGAATGACCAATCTGAAATTCTTTCTTCTCAACAGGCGCATTTCAATTCTGATATTTCAAAACATATTAGGCAAAGTAATTTCAGTCTCTTCCCTCCTCATTTTGTTTTCTGACAAGAATGATTACCTTTGTACTTGAAAGAAAGGCCCAGAAGAGGATAGTTTTAGGAACAGTCAAAAACTAAAAAAGACAAACTATGATAACAGAACTTGCTAATAAAGAGTTTTCAAAGCACAACACAGATTCAATGGCTATGCTTACTAGTGGAAAAACTACTTTGAGACTAAGTGACTAAAATAACAAGAAATTGCTTTATTTTTATTACTTTTAATTCACAGGAAAGATGCTCTATTACTGACATTTTAGTACTATATTGAATTAAGACATGTACCTGTACTACAGAATGGTAAATTAAGGTAAAAAACAGACAGGTCAGACAAAATCCAAGTGACAAACCTGCATGAGTTTTGTGTCATGTCCAGTATAGACAACTATCCCGTGAACCCACTGAGTATTTCTCAACTGAGCTCCTCGCAGAAGAATCTGATCAGATCCCAATGGAACAGTACTAGAAGTAAAAGTTTTACATTTTAATACTAAACCAGTCAATGTCAATGAATAATCAGCAGTTGTTAAAACTAATATCTTAAAAATTACACGGTTGTTGTTAATAGAACCAAAAGAACCAAATTTTCAGAGTTAACTTTTTAGGAGTTTTGAAAGAGAAAACTTGACAGATAAAAGCCAGGCCGAAATTATATTTTCAAAATTTTACTTACCACTTAATTGTTATCATTTATTTTGAAATGGTACTACTAACCAAGCATACTGAAAGTAAAAATGTCTAATTCTCCTGTGATTTATGATTATAATTTTTCTCCTAAATGATCTCTTAAAAATTTGATTTTTAAATCAATTTTCAAATGAAATAATTTTGTGAACTCTCAACTTAGTCCACTCTTCTAATAAAATTATCATCCTTTATGAACACATTTATTTAACATTCACAGTAATATTTCATGTGCCTTCTTTAAACTGCAAAACCAGGTATATTTTGTTCTGCTATTCTTTTAAAACTGTGTAATAAAGGAGCAACATTTCCTCAAAAGACATGGGAAACACTTAATTGTCTTAAATTCTGACAGCTGTCTTTCTCAAAATACAAAAATTTTAGATTACTCTTTGCCACAGACAAACATGCCCTATTTTGGTATTTTTCTTTCTATAAACACCAACTGGCAGTTCACATTTGTCAAAAGTGCTCTAGTGTTTGGAATTCTTACCCAAAACTACTATCTCTCCTTGTTTGAAAGCAACACATTATTAAGATCAAAAATTAACTGATTAAGGACAGCAGCTGTATCTCTGATATGTAAAATACAAGGCATCTGAAAAAGGCATGATATTTAGTAACATTTTGGGCAGCTCAAAGAGTCAGGGTATGGAAAGCTCAGATCTACCAGGTGGCATGTGACAGATACTCAACAATGTGATCACACTCCACTGTATTAAAGTGACGGTGCAACGACTTGACAGAGATCTCAAGTGTCTTATTTTCCAGCCTCAGCCTTCTTAAAACTGATCCAGCACATCTCATTTCTCTTGCATTTTACATAACTTTTGACATGTCAGCAACATGCTAGGGTTGTATTCAGTAAGGGATGTTCTCAATGAGGAAAGATGCTTTTAGAATACTTTCCTAGCAGAGGGTAAATTAGGAGCTAGTAATTCCTGAGACACGTGTGAAACTTACACAAAAAAATGTTGTTATTTACAAGTATACTTCACTCTGATCCAAAATTTTAATAATGTTCTCATGAAAACATGTATTTTAGGCCTGGATAACCAGAATATGACCTTGTTTTGCACAATCCCCTCACCACTCACCAAGCCACTGTCTAGTCATAGGTTCAAAAAAAACAGGCTAAAGAATTTTTCTCCTTTCTCTAGCTAATTTAATTTAATGGACTAAAACCAAGCTGACATGTTTCTGTATAGCCATAAGCATAATAAGCTGCATACTTTGGTGATAAGGGTTAGCTCACTCAAAGGCTAAAGATAGCAGGAAAACTTTTGCCTCTTAGTTCACAGATTTAGCCAAAAGGCAAAATACCTGTAACGATGTTCTGTCTCCTTGAATACTGTGTATCCAAAAGAAATAAAACTTTTTTTTTTTTTTTTTGAGTTGCTCTCCCATGAAGGGAAAGAGAAACTGAAAAGGTCAACAAGATACAACATTTATAGCACTCCAATGACTTACATTAATTGAAAGAAGAGAGAGACACATTTTCAGTATCCTCTATCACTTTTGCAAGTATGTTAAGATGGTAATGCATAAAGTGTAAATAACAACTGCTGGACCTACATAATGTGGTAGGAAGGTCTAAAGATCTGTACAAATAAATATCAAGTCGATGAATCTGCACTCCCTCTATTATGGGCAGAAAAAGAACCTATCCCGGATTTTTCAGGCTGAAGTAAGGCTAAGATCCAAAAAGACTCACTTACCTGCAATTCTTTCTCACTGAAGGCAAATATTATATCAGAGCCACACTTCTGGAACTATCCTACTGCATAGGAACTATAGGCAAAATATTCCAAAATAGAATTTCTCAAATGAAAAATTCCTTGACCAGCAGATGGCGTCCTCCTACACATTCTTAAGGCATAATAGCCATCAGCATATTCAATGTTTATTTTTTAATCTAAATTTTAAAATTAATTATTAGATTAAAAATGAAAATATTTTTTCCTTCTAGCCAGGGAGGAAGAATGAATGTGTGGATCTGCTATAACTATTACCTTCAGAGAAGAATTACAGGTAAATGTTTTTCTCTTCTTAATGACAAATACAGTGGAATTATAATAGATCCACACTCTTGCAACTGAAAAATCCTGGAATGCATCTGTAAGAAATCATTAGATAAAAAATGGAATATTAAGGGCGAAAAAAGAGAGGCATTTAGTAATTAGTTAGCAATATATGTATCAGTCTAAAACCACTAGCATGTACAATATTGGATATAGAGAAATAAATACCTACAAAATAAGAAAGAAATACTGTAAATCTTTGAGAATGAAGGATACAGCAATTCTGGAACTAGCAATTAATCTTCTGTGAATCCACAGAGGATTCTGATATCACTATCTGATAAGCATTTCAGTATTTTAAGAATTTTTAAACAGTTATACAAGCATGTGTATTTTAAGTGCATATTTTCTATTTTTAAGGAACATACTTTAAGTAAACTAAGGTATTAAATGTTTCTCAGCTACCAAATTCAAGAATTTGGGGTATATAGCAATGGACTCTCTCCACACTTAGACAAACAGAAGATTAAAAAAAAAAAAAAAAAAAAAAAAAAGAAAGAAAAAAAGAAGACAAGAAATTATTTCTATTCCGCTTCTATAACAGATGATATGCTTAAAATGTGAGTCACTAGGTATATATTCCTGAACTGTCAGAAGATGATTAGCAGTCTCTTCTATTATTAATATCTAATGCTTTCTGAAGCATATCTAGTAAAACAACTCAAGTTGTAGACAGTAGAAGTAAGGTTTTATGCTTCTAGGTTTCTTTTCAAAAGAGTAAAGTCTAGCAGAGAATACATAAAAAAAGATTTACTATTCATATTTTTACTTCAGTAGTTTAAGAACACATGGCCGTCTACTCTAAGACTGAATCTCCCAAGATCTTCTTCCTTGTACTTACGTACCCATGCCCTTCCAGTCTGATGTTTCCAACAAAGTCATAAAGATGTCGGTTTGGGCTCTCACACTCAATTCTGCCAGAGAGTTGCATCAAGCTTTCTGTGTCCTTGATGTCTGATGTTAGTGGCAAACCCTGTAAACAAAATTAATTTGTCATGACATTAAAAACCACTATCCAATAACAAATATACGTATTATAAATCTAATAGCAAGACCAGAAAACAATCATCCCTATGGGAGCAAAATGGACCAGCTACACTTTACTGTCGCAACTGGGTGCTACAGTGAAAAAGTCACCTTGGCATCTGAAAATACCATGACCAAGACAGGGTTGTAATACATCACAGAGCTCAGCAAGAGTGTCCCTGGATAGTGACAGCACACTCAGTCAAAATGTGCAATTCCCTACCCGTCCCTGAAGGACATTACTGGCCCCCATCAACTGCTTACTGCAGTGCCTCTGCCTCCATCATTTCTCTAGAAATAAAGCCAGTAACCAAACTACTTACATTTCTACCTATACGCTCAAAGAGAAACCCTAAAACAAAGAATGACTTAGGAGTAACCACTCATTCCCCCACTTTTATGATGCCAGTAATTTACAGCTTTTTATTCAAATAATGAAAATTTCAGGTTCATCTAAAACATCCATTAGTGTAATAAAATGTTTTTATAAGCATTAATAGACAATAATAATATTAGCAATATTCTCAAAAATTAAGTTCTTACCTGTCGAATTTTTAGGTTTGTCTCACCATCTAAGTTAGATGTTTCAATGTAGCACATGGCCTGTGGTTCACTATTAAGAGAAAAAAAGTCCTGAATTCAAAATTATAATGGCACAATCCATAAGCTTCCTCTAATGTTGTAACACTTATTTATGGAAACAGGTTTGTCTTATCAAGTCTTCAAAACCAGAATAATTTACAGCCAAATCTATAAAAACTAACAGTACTTTACATTTTCAGAGAAGTTTGCCGAAGCCTACTTTCTTAAATGAAACGTTGATAAAAGCCCTGTACCCAAGCAAAAGTGTTCTATCTTTACACATGACATCACGATACGGACACAACGTAATGCATTTGTAGTGCTTACTAGTGCAGGCAGCAGGAGTTTAAGATACAAAAGTTTCCTTGCAAAAGGTTTTCTTACAAAAGAAGTCTAAATTATGGACAACATAATACAGTTCTGGAAATATATCCTTCTTTTGCCATTACAAAAGTTTTTTTAGAAATTAGAAGCTTTAAATTCATGCAGAATATTGCTACTTGAATTCATTATTTATTTGACAGACACCAAGAAATTTCTAAATTACCCCAGTCAGCTCCCATTTTTTGGGTGTGAGAACAGAACACCTACTGTTTAAATCTAAGACAGAAAGAAGTTTTGATTCTGGAAAGGATCAAATAAAAGAATAAAGGTTTACTCTCTACACCACTTTAATGCTTCTGGTGTTTTCATTACTTCCAGTATGAAATTCAAGCATCAATTATTTTTAAAATTTCCTTTATTAATGCAACAGTGGCTACAGTTAAGTGACTAAATTTTAGATTATTTACAGGATAATTTTAAGTAGGCTATTTTTAACACAATTTTGTAAAGTACAAGCATTAAAATGTGAAAATTTTTCATAAGGTACATTCAAGCTACTGAATGAGTTTGTTCTTGGCAAACTTCTCTAAAAATATAAATAACCTTTATTTAGCCTGTTTGTATGGAACCACCTGTGTAAGCCACTTTCACAATTCTAACATTTTTAGTAGTTAACAGTAAAAACCAACCAATATTTTTGTAAAGCACTTTTAAAACAAACTAAGGCAGCAAAGACATTTCAAGTGAGACACATGCTTAATTGCAATAACTGCAGCAGATTACAGTGACCTCCAAAGTAAGTTACAGTTAGATCAAGGCAGGCCCATTGATTGGTTAGGGAAAAAACAAAGTGTGGAAAGAGTGCAGACAATAGCATTAAGCTGACATGTCTAAGAAACATGCAGTTTGTCACAATACACAAGAACAATGCTGCTTTTGCCACCACATGCAGCAGAGATTGTGCAACATCCAAGTTTGTGCAGAGGGTCCTCTACCAGTCCTACCAATGTTAAACTATATTCTTTGCTGAAAACAGCGAGCTGGTAGAAACATATATTCCTTTTAAAACATATATTTAACCTGGTGTTTAACTGGGTTTATTCAACAACTTGTTTGATGAAATTTTATGGGGGTAGTGTAAAAACCAAGAGGAGTGAAACAATTTTAACTTCTTGAAGTGTTATTGTGTATTTTTGCTTTAATGATCTGTACTTGATAAAAGAACCCTTTCTAATTTTATAAGTATGTAGGTTTTGTTGGAGAAAGGTGAATAGCAAAGATAATCAACATGGCAGTGTTATTCGTATTTGGTATATGAGGACCCACATACACGTATCCTGTGCAACTACTTTATTCTAACCTTGATGACAGACTGATGAGATCAGCTGGGAGATGTTCCCCATTGGTCACTTTCACTACTTCCCCTACTGCCACCTACACATCCCAGTTTGAAATGATTAGAACAGAAAAATAAGTGACAGGGAAAAAAAACCAAACCCAACAAACAAAACAAAACAAATGAACAAAGACAAAAAGACAGAGTTTGAAATTATTATTCAAACAATACATGTTAATTAAAATGCTGATGACATTTTTTTCAAAATCTATTTTAATCAGGTCAGAAAGAAAGGAGCTAGAACACCTTCATTTTTACTCAAGTGGTTTATATTACTGTTAGGCACAAATTTTAAGCTGCAGAACACACTGACAATATATGTAAATAAAAAACCGTGTTACGTTTATTTCTCAATTGACCAAGTTTCTAGCCACTCCATACATCAATTAAAAAATAACAGCCACAACCATAGATTTTCCACCAACTTTTCTGAAGATCCAGGTAACAAGTACCTTTTCTATGTAGACATGCCAAAAATTATTTTGTATTTTTTCCAGTTTTGTAAATTTCAGTTTACACTGAACTATCTACCATACAGAATTAAATTTCAAAGGTTTATGTCCCTCACTGTAAGAGATTATAGTTTCCTAAAATATTTAAGATCCTCTTGTTCTCCAGAAAATGCTATTGCTGGTAAAAAGAATATATTATTAGTTTGAATTAAAACCAGGCCCAAAGACTCACATTACTTTGGGAACCTAAAATGTAACTGGGCATCAATAAAGTCCTGAAAGCAAAATTGATGACAGTCCTCCTGAAAAAAACATGGCCATATGGAGATGAGAGATGGAGGAGAGCACCTGCCAGTATGCAGGCAAAATTAGAGGTCATGTAGTAGTACAGACTTCTCTCCTGGAAGAAAGGCTGAAACAGGATCCTAGTCATATCACTAGGGAAGAAGTTTTCGCTGCAAGAAATGCCTGAACTGGGCCTAGAAAAGCAATTGTTAATCAAAGAGTCCCCATTACAAACTGGATCCTAGAAGAAAAGCTAACAGGAAAATTCAGTGTGAGCAATGGTCACAGTTGGACACACACAGTGTGCTCTAGTAAGGGCACTAAAGAGGGGTTAAACAAAGCGCAAACAATTCTGACCAAGTCCTGCAGCAGGTATTATTTTCACTGTCAGCTCACGATACAAGATTCCTTCAGGGTTACAAGGATTGCAAAGTAGGCTTTTCAGGCAGTTGGTATTTTCCTGTGTGTAAACCACAAGTGTGATGCAAGTGTCCTCCAAATTTGAAAGGGCAAAACTGTGAAGACAGCTAGGAATAGACTGAAATTTAGGGAATTACTCAGAAAGATTATGAAGAAGCTTCTCTGAGAGGACGTAATCTCTTCAACCTGCAAGACACTACAGTTAGCATGACAGAAGCTATCATCAGGCCAACAGAAAAAGCGTCCTTGCTGCATGGCGTATTGCCTGCAAAGATCTTGGTGGGGAATTTATAAATGCTTCTCAAAGTACAGAAGTAAAAGGTTTACAGAGGACACTCAACACAAGCTAAGTTATGACTAACAGTAGCACTGAAGGGCACTAATTCCCCCCAGACTGTGGAGGAAATTTACAGTATATTCTGGGAACAACTTTACACTTGATAATAATTTATTAGAACTGCTTTAGAAACAGCTACACTTAATTTTGAGATATAATGGAATACAGAGAATATACACAGTCTGTCAACAGAAATGCACAGGGTCCTAACTTTATTAATTCAAAGCATGAGAAGATTAATTAACCTCAGTGGGGTCATCGAGGGTTCACACCTAAATCATAGTCATACATGTAACACTTCTGCTTGTGCCAGGAAAAAAAAAGTTACAATACATTCACATTTAGATAATCATTAAAAAGGATTCTTAGAATATGTTGTCTGTTGACCTGATCAAATAGATGTTGAAAAATGTGCATCTCCCACTTAAAATGTGGATTTCTTAAATAAAACTGTCCAAGGAAATGATGATAAACAACTTCGATTGTCCATGTAAAAAGGGTCACAGCATGACATGCTAAAAATTGTCTTGCTTTCAACTGATGAAATTATCCATAATACATATATTAGATAATAAAGTGAGTGTTCTAACAGTGCTAATTTGATGATTCACATCTCATGTTCACTTTTTTCCCCTGATTCAATTATCAAAATGGAGACTATGTAATTTAAACACCATTTCTGTTCCCTGTAATATATCCATTTTGATTTACTTATGGATGAAATTTTTCGCATACATATCAAAAAGCCAGTTTGTTAAATATGGCAGTTGAGGTCCAATTTTTAGACAGAGAACCAGACTTTTTTGTATTATATCCAACAACAAAATTAACATAATACATTTTTCTTATGGGTAAATTGAATGCCAGTGTAATGGCAAAACTGCAACTGTCACAGTTTAAAAAAAAAAAAAGCATTGCCTTAAATGAAAAATGACCAAATGAACACAAGACTACACTTCAGAACAGCAGCACTTTTGTTTATTGTTTATTTCCTTGGAGCAATCACAAATAAATAAATAAATGCAGGGTAGAGAAACCAGCCTCTACACTATAAGCATCAGTGGGCATCTCTACCTTGATGAGAGCAGTACAGTGTCAGCAGGTATATACTCTTTGCCTTTTATTATAACTATATCTCCAACATCTACCTGAAAGAAAACTGGGAATTGGTTAATGGTCTCAAACAAAATGTATTATACCCTTGTTTTAAACACAGTAAATATTTACCTGCTGAATTTGCTAGCAAGATGGTTAGAAACTCACACTTAGAGAAGCTAGACTGTACAATTGGAGTTACTGGAATTCTTTGGAAATCTAATCTTTTAAGCCTAATTAGCCAAATAAGCCTAATTTTTAATAGCCTTCTCTATGCAGTTCTTTAATTTGCTGGTTTTGTAAAATACTTTACTGAAAGACGAGTTAAAGAAGAAATTAATCTCACCTAAGACTGCAGTTTTTTTGCATCATACTACATCCTTGCTTTTCCAAAGTTATAAGCCAATTTAATCGGAACCTTGCCTCCAAATTACAGTGAATCAAGTTTTCTTCAAGTTTTCAGGTATGGAAACAACATCAAAACTAAGTGACTAGATGGTAGCATAACATTTAGTTCTTGAAAAATACCTTTAAGAGTCCCTTCCTAATCGCTGCATCGAAGTCTTTAAAGTTCTCATGATTTAAGCCAATGAAGTTCAAAAAATACACAAAGTAAGTAGTTTCCATAAAGAAGTTTCTGCTTTGGCAAACCACCTGATAGTAAGGAAGTGACTAATTTTGTCACAGCCATCATATTATTCAGCTTATTTCCACTGAACCAGTTTGGATGCATGCCATCAAAACAGACTTGACTTCAAAGTATGTTTTGAGAGACAAAGAAAAAATAAAATAAAAGAGATTATACATTTCCCATAATACCGGTTATTTTTTTATCATTAACAATAACATGGAGAAATAAAACAAATATTGAATATGCATTATGTTCTAAAAGTGACCAATAAAGACACACACCTTCTCCCAGTGGACAATCTCCCATGCACCATTTCTTAGTACTAAAAAAAAAAAAAAAAGAAAAAAATAAAGAATTTTCCAGTCGTACAATCTAACTGCAGTATACAGGTATGTGCTAGATCCTTTATGAAAAGCCATACAGACAAATCTCATTTACATAATATTTTAGAGCATGCCTTGTTTCTATGAATTTGGATCAATCATTTCAATATATAGCATGTGTTCTTTATAACAGTTTTTGTACCATTGAATCTTATTACAAAGTCAATTAGAACATTTACAGGCCTTGAGAATCAAATAAATCTGATATAGATTTTTATGATAATGTGTCTTCGAAAATAAATCAGTAACTGGAATAAAAAGTTCCAAAGTTAAAAAGTTTTGAAATTATTGGGGGGGGGGGAGGGCACAGCAAGAGGAATATATTCACTATTCCAAGGTTTGCTGGACCCTTTGATAAGCCAGTTTAATCTACTCCATGGAAGGACACTATCATTTTTTCGTTCTGGATTTGTTTCTGGCTGGTTTAACTGGTTAAAATCAGCTCACAAATGGACGAGTCAGACTCATGAAAACATGCTGAGCCACCTGAAATCTCAAGAGTATTCTAACCTTAGCTTGATCTGGTAAGTTTTTAAGGACAATTGACACACACTAACATTCAGTTAAATCCACTTTCTTATGAGAACAAAGAAAGAAGTGGTATTGCTATGCACCTTTTATATAATGGTTAGAGAACTTGTACCATCAAGCCCTCTGCAGCCTTTCGCATTTGTATCTCCCACTTTTCAGCTGTCTCTAACAGCTAATTTTCAAAAGCATTTTCCATCTGGACTACAGAAGGCTACTTCACCACAGTACAGAAGTGCAGATTTCATCCTGTCAGAATGTCTGATGGTGTCCTGCTGTATCATACATGCATGCAGCCTGAGGCAACAAAAATCATCCACAATGCCGCCGAATATATCCAAATCCTTTGTGAAAGGGTTTTTTATAGTAAACTTTGGAAAGTTAATTTACTTAAGGCTAACTGAGATACAGACCATCATTAAGGAACAGAAAGTTGCATGGGGACCCATATACAGAATCTACACATGCACATGTCACTAACAATTTTGTGTGTTTAAAAGGCAACCAAAGGTGGAGCCACATATACAACACACTACACACATTGCTGCTTTTCAGAGTCACAGAACTGCTGAATACATGAAAACAAAGTAAGAGAGTACTGTACTGATTAACTTTTTAATTATTGTTTTGACAATAGATTGTATTTGACAATACATTTAAAAATTGCTTTGTCAGGATGATGATCAATGCTTCACATATGTTAATCCTGACTTAGCTTAAGAAACGTGTTTCTCAGTGCTAGCAATATTTTATTTATCCTCATCACACATTTAACTTCCAAGATACTCTTCTGCATGCATGGAACTTTCAGGAATCTTACGAACAGTTATCAAAGACTCTGATGAGAGGTAACCAAGAAGACGAGGCAGAAAAGAGAGTAAAACAAGTCTTTATTAAAACTTTGTACACTCTGGACAAAAAGAAAAATTGAAAAGACATTTTAAGATTTCACTGCCACCAAAACTGTTGCTTGCAATCTCAAAAGCTATGAGTGGTTAATTAAAGAATTTTGGATGTCGATATTAAGTTTTCTTTGCTTTTTATGTATTGCTAAGAGGTTATCTGTTTCTCCAGACCTGCCCTCTGGAGACTTCTATTTCTGTGACTTCAGTCAATAGTTTTGTCTTCCCATAATCTCTCCATACCTGCTACTAAGCTCAGTAGTTTCTACATGCTCAGTAGTTTCCTAAGCTACCTTGCCCTCCCAGACCCATAAATTTTACAAGATGTACATACAATTTAGGTAGTCCTTAAAATTTATGTTTCCAGTATTTAGCAGTGCTACACAATTGTTTAACTGATTACTACATTTCTCTCTAAAAAAATTATGGCTATTTTTATTATATATTTAAAAGGATTACATGTAGTATTTTTCTCTGTGGTATTTTTCATATTTTCTGCAATCAAATTCATATGACACTCATTCCTTCTCCTGTTTATAAAAACAGGACTATTTCCATCAAGAGAGCTCTACCTCAGAACAAACAGCATGAAAAGTTGAAGAACAGTAAAGCAGGAACCTAAATTTTGACATCCTACCTGACAAGCACGTTTAGGATATATTAATATATCTCCCTCACTTTCTGAGCTAAAATAACACCAGTTTTATACCACTTTTTTTTAATCAGTATCTATTAAAAAAACCCACATGCCAATGTTTTGGTTATGGTACACTGGCTAAGTATCTCATAATTTCTAATCAAAGTGTTACATTGATTTAATAAAAAAACCCCGAACAAATCAAACCCAAAAGAACCCCATTAGTCTTTATCCACAGTTTTGAAGCAGCATAGAAAGACAGTTTTTTGGATGCTTCCCTCCTATTGCTGGCTCAAAAAAATTATGTGGACTCAGAAATGCAGACTTAATTATAAAGTAGGCCCATTAAATATACAGGTGATTACGATCTTCTAACAGTGACAGCATCACCTATGCTAAATGAGTAAATGCTCAAGTTTCTTAGGAATCTCGCAACTTTAATCTAGAACATATTCTGTTTTGTGGGGCTAACGTCACTGCAAATTATTATTTCAACTGTTTACATTACAAATTTTGAGGTAATCTGCACATGCAATTTCCCACTCAATTACGTCAGTAGTTCAAGTTGTATATACTACCATGTGCAAAAATTCAACGCCCCGCCCCCCCCCAACCATTAACAAAATTTCCTACCTTGAGTTTGTTTCTTGTTCACCGCATTATCCGCTTTATGCCTTTTCTAAATTAAAAATGCAGAGTGGTTAAAGACATCTGTTGAGAAGATAAAGCTTTCATACTGCTAATAAAAACCCCATCTATCAGCCCCTCCTACTCATCTAGTCAATAAACCAGGTAAAAATTTAAACAGGATTATTAATTACTCGCATAGTTACGAACACCAGGAAAGTCACATCCCGTTCTAGGCTAATTGCATTGTACTAAAATATCCTTTCTTGTGGGCAATCTCTATCTGGACACGTTCCTTACAGAAGGAACTGGTGCACTTCAGTACTGTAACTTTGCCCTTTCCTGGAACTGCGAGATGATTCTACTACAGCAAAGATCGTGGAACAATTCTTCATCTAAGTGTCTCACACAGACATCTGAAGTCAGGCAATGACTGTGTAAACGTAATGACTACTTCTACAAAGCTTCTCCAGACTTCAACAGCAGTAACAGACAAGCAAACAATCAACAGCACATCCCCCTACAAAGGCGATGATGCCCCCCAGTTTTAATACAGCTGGGAGACATCTTTTGATACAGCTATTAACAACCAGCATTTTCAAGGTATGACCAAACTGAGATACAAAAAGCTTAGGAGAGTACTAGTTTAAACACACTACTTAGCACTCATGAACTCAGTTTTTACTGAGCAGGAACATGTTTTAGAAAATTAATTTAAATAGTAATAACCAGTTCAGGTACACTTTTTAAACAGATGTTCAGAACTCATGCCTTTGTGACGCAAACAAAATCAGAAGCCATCTTGTACAATGAAAGAAAATTAGGTCAAGATACCTGAGTGATTTATTGCCAATAAAATGCTGATTTGATTCTGAGCTAGCAGCTCTTAAAATGCTACCTTATAACTCTGCCAAAATTGAAATATTATTTTTTACTAGATTTTCAGAGATTACCAGGAGATTCTCCTCTCAAAAAAATGGCTGACTGTACGGAAAAATAACCTTTGATCAAAGGGAAAGCATAACTTGACCAAAGCAGATGGCCATTTGCCCACAGCGTGAATCTCCTCCATTTTGAAAAGGTTAATGTCCAGTGCTATCTGAGGAATGATGGGTGAAAAATCACTGGAAAACAGCTGACAATCTAACACTGCATGTCACAAATCCTGCCAGCACCTTTGAAGCGTATTTGGAAAACACATGCTGTTCATGAATATCTTCTGCTAACATCTTTCTCTTCTTGGTTTTTCACTCCAAAAAAAGAAACATTTGATTCTTGAAAGAGATGTAGTATTTTGACAAGTGTATTTCTTGATAGCCACATACAAGGTTCCCATCCAAAAGCTGTAATATTAAATGAAGATTACCATTCCTGGAGATCCTAGATATTTCACTACGTGAAAAAACCGCGACACAGTGGAAATTAATGGTTAAGAGAATACACTTGAATATTTTACCATGCAGAAAGTGGTCAGCTTTCTCAGCAAAAACAAATACAGCTCTATTGGTTTTAGGTTATCTCTGTAGCATTTTGTAATGAGAACTTTATTTAGCTGCTATATGCAAAACCCACTACATCTGATCTCTGTTTTTCTCCCCTACCACACCAACATGTACACTTCAAGTTACAAAGAGCAAATGGTAGAAATAAATAACAAAAGCAACTGAATGAGATAATTTTAAAAAGGACACTTTGTACAGTAGCAGAAGCCTCAGTTTTATATTTGCCTAGACACTGACAGATGGTGTAAGTCTGTAAGCATTAACAGCAGAATGGTTAAAAATATCTAAAAGAACATGAATTGATTTTATGGCTTTTTTTCAAAAGGGGTTTTGTTTATGTAAAGAGAAAGCAACAAAGGCATTTAAGGGGAAGTTGACTGTAAGGCAGGAAAAACTAGAAATGCCAAATAGAAGCAAAATATTTAATGGAAACCTCATTGCGTGTTGCAGGACCTCTTAACTCTGTGACCCAGGAGCTTCATACAACCTGGGGAGTCTCTATCTTTGCCTACCATCCATTCACAGAGGTAACTGAGCAGAAAACCAAGTTGACTGTATCAATAAAGGCAGCATGTCACCAACCACTCCCCATTCTAAACCTCCTTTGCAGCTCAACACTCCTCCTCTTGGTCATGTTTCTGCATGTATGTTGTAATTCTGCTCAAACACAATAAATCTGATTTTCCCAGGTACCTTACTATTGGTGTGCAAGGAAAGACTATACTATCTGCAACCCCTTCCAAAACTCAATGAGAAGAGCTCACAAACAGGAATCCTACTCTAGTAGACAAGACATTCTGCTTTATTATGACATATATAATGTCTTGTCCTTCTCATAACATACCTGCAGAACTGAAATAAAACAAAAGCAGATAAAGAAATTCTTAGCATCTAGAGTTATTTGGTAAATAATTAAGATTAATTTAATTCCTTAGATACAATAGGTATCACTTAAAAGACTCAATTATTTTAAGCAAGTTAGAGACAGGTTTCTATCATACACTTAGTGAAGAGAGGGCAAGAAGAAACCTGGAAAACTCCAACATCTTTTGTATGAAGTGAAACAGACTGAAATGCCCTTCTCTCCCTCAAAATAAAATAAAATAAATCAGAAGGAAAACTTCTGTATTGACAATGTCACAGCTCTTTTGAAGTTTTCTTTCAATGAAAGAAGAAAGCCAAACAACCACTACCACAGACAGTGACTGGAAAGAGCCTAGGAAAGCCTGGCAAACATGAAGGCACTGCCTAACAAGGACCAATTCTATGTCTGTTCCTGGCCATCAGGAGTCAGCAGATCACACTTAGCACCAAGAAAATGCTTTTAGGAAATGCTAACAGTAAATTGCACTGGATTGGAGCAACAGGAAAAAAACTGAAAAGGCCTACTCCCCGTGCCCTCTAAAAACCCATGAAAAGTCACAACAGTGAAACTAAGGATTTTATATATATGACATTAAAAATAAAGAGGTACATCAAATGCTTGGACCTGGATTTGACAACTGAGAAACACTTTTGTAATATTATAAATGAAAAATATGACAGCTATTTACAAAATATTGCTATTAAATACTTACAATATCCTCTATTATCTCCTTCACCGCAGCTACAGCTAAAATAAATAAGAGAGGAACCAATGTTGTGTAGCGGCCTGTTGGTGACACATCTGGTATTTGCTATTAAAAAGAAAAGGAGAAAAAATATTTTGCCTTGCTGGTTGAAAACATTTTTAATACAAGAAACAGTACTTTCTGTGCAAATAAAGACAAGTGAAATAATTTTTTAGACATGGTGTTAATTATTCTAAGACACCTTTATAGTCTTCATTTCACTGATACCCTGACACTGGGCTTTAAAGTCCTAATGTTCCACTTGCTAACACTTCTGAAACCTCGTATTCTCTCTAGCTTGAGGTGCCCAGTGGCAGCACAGGGAACACTGCTGGACCACTGGATTAACCTGAGATGTTAGTTGGGGTTAGCAGGATGTTTATTTAGAAGTCACAGGCTTGTAGTCAGAAAATCTAATGAAACCTTGAACTTTTGCCCCCCTTAGAAAACAGCTGTAAGCTACTTATGCAGATGCATCATAAAAAACTGTCTGAAGCACTTAGAGTAGAAGCAAAGACATTGCAGTTAGGACACAGCAATAAACTTTGACTTGAAGAAACATTTGAAGGGAGGAAGGAAAAAGTACACATTGTTTATATGCCATTTTTCAGTAGTTTTTGCTTGGTATGTCAATCCCTAACACAATGACCACCTCAACAGACAAATCAACACATCGTATACAATGCATATGAAATCATGCAGAAAATGTGTTTTTATCAAATATGTCTGAAATGCAGAACTAGTCAATGGTAATTACAACTGCACCTGAACACAGTTCAATTTTTCATTTATCATCAGCTAATGCATTGAAAGAATAGTATACAAAAATCCTACACTGTTTTCAACTTGAACTATCACAAAACTAAAATACAGATGTGCAGAATATTATGTACTTCTTCAAAAAAGTCTCAGTAAGCTGGATCAGGGATTTCACTTTACAAACCTATCTAATGAAGCTACAGTGGTGATATAAACAGACTGAGTGCTTCCTTCCTAACCAATACAATGATTAGCTGGTTTACAGGAAATAGTTGCTGTAGTATTGAACTCCATAACTGTTTTTGTTTGTCCAGGCTCAATTTCAATCTTTATCGCTAAGAATAAAATCACTTCCCCTCAGCTGCAATTCCTGTCCCTTGATAGAACTTACAGGAATAAAGTTCACAGAGTTCAGGTTTTAAGACAGTACCCTCTAGAAGAAATGCCAACTACAGGTGACAGTTTTCTGTATATGCCAGATATTTTTAAATGGAATTTACTTTTTACAACTCTTTTTGATCCAACAGAATTTCAGCTATACTTAGCTTTTTATAGGAAAATCTTTGTGTGCATTTTGTTATCTCCTAGGAGCAAGAAAACCACAAACCCAAGCATTTTATTAAAGATATGTCCACATCATACAGCTGTTCTGATAAGCCAGCTAGCTTGGAAAGAACAGTTCAGCAACCTCAAGTAGCTCAGTATCTCTGTCTATAATACAAATGGTTTCTTAGCAAGTTTAAAACATCTTATTGTTGATCTTACCTGAAGCAATGCAATAAAAAGAAAAAATGCATTAGCAGCTCTTCTGAACTGGGAATAAAGGAACCTTGGCAGGAATGTGATTATGTTGTACTTTGCAGTGCTGAAAGGAAGAGACAAAAACACATACTATTATAACTACAAAAAATTCTTCAAATGTATTCTTTCCCTCTCAGTTATTCAAGCTTTCAAATTAAACCGTTCGCTTTTTGATTCTTAACTGATAAACACTGGATATTAAGTGTGCTTTTGCTAGGCTGGAAGAAGAGAATAAAATTTATCCTAGCAAAACAACCTCTGCTAAGCCATTATCACAAAACGTTTGAGCCCCCAGCTCTCTGTCAGCCTTTTACATCTGTTTAAGAACAGACCACCACCACCTAAGGTTCTAAAACAATACATGCTAAAACAATCATGCCAAAAACTTTTAAGCAAAAGACTTGTAAGAATATTTTAACTTCTTTTTAAGTCATATTTACTTTGACCTTGCACAAAACAGTCAATAGAAGGGGGAATGAATGTATCCTGCAAAAGACCTCTACTCTGTAACCAAGCAAAAGACAGGAAAAGTTGAATACACCAAGAAATAGCATATTGAGTTCTTCAATGTCACGGAAAATCTCACATTATTCTCAATGTCTACAAAATTTCTGCACATTATCAAAGGTACCTTCAGAAAACACACCTACCTGGGACAGAGGTATCTTTGAGGTTCATTTCCTTTGAATTTTAACAACAGAAGTGAGGATGCTATCAGACGTAAACACGCATTACTTAGGAGTATTTACTGTATGACTTAAAATGAATCAAAAGCAAACAAAAAACCCCAGCATAAACCATCAGCAAAGTCTCTAAGCCTGAACCAGAAAACTAGTCTCTTATGCAACCACAGCATCTTTGTAACTGGCTGACTGAAAAAGCCATGTGTTTCCAAAGCACAAACAATGCTGTGCTCAAGTGCAGTACATCTGCATCACTATTCAGCTAATAGGAATAGGTTCAAAGACGAGCTGAACTGAAACCTGAAGAACAAATCCATCCTCTAGGAACATATTGATGGATACAGGTGTAAAGCAGCTATACCTTCCCCACTCCATTCTTAAAAATTCAGGTAAGGTTTGTAACTGAAACAGCTTGTCTCTTCATTTCACTTCATTCTTCCCTCCAGTATCTAAGACTGTCATTGGTGGCCAGTAGAAATGACAGAAAAAGAATAAATGAAACCATTTCAATTTTGCTATTCAGCATGCAATATTGTTTTTGTTAATACCTGACATGATTATTGCAGAATTTGGTTAGCTGGGGCTGATTGATGAATATAGTTCTCACTTCCTCTTGATCAGCTAGGGAGGTTTTCTCTGAAACATCCTCCGTCTTCTCATAGCCTGTAAAAACACAGCATGATTTTCCATATAAATACATTTACTTACACAAGATTGGAGACACTTCTTGAGACAAGAAAGACATTTCTTGTGAATATGAACTCAATGTATTTGCATTTCTCACAAGTAATGACCCCTGAAAAAACAAAACTGTCTTTTTTATATAATCAAGATGCTCAGTAAAAATCTACACGCCCTACAGACCATCATTACCTTGCAAAGATCACTGAGAATGGCCTAATGGTGAGACCTGCCAGCTCCCTCTGCACTCCTGATTGCATCTTATTAGATCCCATGGACTCTTGTACTGCCAGTTTGTTTAACTGTTCCCTAAACTGATCCTTCTCCACCAAGGTAAGTCTTTTTTGTTTTGGACTTTCCAACTGGTATCAGGAACCACAGGTTCCTGAAGGCTGATCTTATCTGTCGAGACTGAAGGGGAGAAGACAGTGTTTACTGCATCCTATTCTGTCCTTTGTTTCCAGGTTCACTGCGGTATGCAGTCTAGAGGCATCACCTTTCCCACAGTCATCATCTTCCTGCTGTTACATCTGAAGAACAAGAATTGTGTCTACAAGCCACTCACCGGGTTAAAACCCAGGTAGGCTGTGACTTTGCCAGCTAAACCCATCTCTCTCCACTCCTCTATAGCCACCTATTGCTGCTTTGAGCTCTTGTAGGTTCCTTTTTTTACATGTAAGCTTTGTCAGTGACTCCTTGATAATTCGTAGAATTGTTTGGGTTACAAGGAACCTTAGAATTCATGTAGTTCCAACCCCCCTGTCATGGGCAGTGAACCTTCCAGTCAATCAGATTATTCAGAACATCATCAAGCCTGGTCTTGAACATTTCCAGGGATAGGGAGTCCACAATCTCTCCAGGCAACCTGTTCAATGCCTTATCATCCTTAAAGATTCCCTTCCTAATACGCAATCTAAACCTAACCTCCTTCAGCTTAAGGTCATTCCCCCTTGTCCTATCACTACAGACCCTTGTGAAAAGTTCCTCTGTAACCTCCTTGCAGGCCTCTTAGACACTGGAATGCTGCTAGAAGGCCCCCCCCAAGCCTTCTCGTCTTCAGGCTGAACTCTCTCAGCCTGTCTCCATACATCTGTTCCAGTCCTGTTATTAACTCAGTAGCCCTCCTCTGGACTTGTTCCAACAAGTCCATGTCTTTCTTATGCTGGGGACCCCAGAGCTGGATTCAGTACTCCAGGTGGGGTATCACAAGAGCAGAGAAGATGGACAGAAGCACCTCTCTTGACCTGCTGGTCATGCCTCTTTTGATGCAGCCCATGTGGTTGGCCTTCAGGGCTCCAAATGTACAATGTCAAATCCTGCTGAGCTTCTTGTACACCAACACCCCCAAGTCCTCAGGGCTGCTGCCAGTCCACTCTCCATTCAATCTGTATATGTGCTTGGGATTGCCCTGACCCAGGTGCAGGACCTTGCACTCGGCCTTGTTGAACTTCATGAGGTTCACACAAGCCCACCTCAAAAGACTGTCAAGGTGTCTCTGGGTGATATCACTTCCCTCCAGCATGTCAATCGCATCACACAGCTTGGCATTGTTAGCGAACTCGCTGAGGGGTCACTCAGTCCCACTGTCCAAATCACTGACAAAGATGTTAAAAAAGTGTCAGTTCCCATACTGACCCCTGAGGATGTTCCACTGAGCTAGCGACTGCAATTCTTGGAATGCATCCATTCAGACACTTTTTTATCCACTGTGTGGTCCATCCACCAAATCCATGTGTCTCTAGAGACAAGGATGTTGTGTGGGACACTGTCAAATGCCTTACTTCACCCAGTCCTTCTGCCACCTTGGCTTGATTTCTTGCTCATCATGATGGACCAGTCTTGAGCTGGAAGGGCATGATCATTGGAAGCCAAGGCCATTAAGCTGGTTAATCTCCGCTGGTTAGTTTCGTTGGTCAATGAGATACCATTCCTTCACTTGCTCTGGATTTTCTTTGTGACACTAGCCAGATTATTCCCAGAGAAGTGGTATAAGTATATTCTTCATTCTGTGTGTGCTTATTTTGAAATAGTTTTATTAGACTCACTGACATTTCCCAATACCTGCCTCCACTAGCCAATGAAAGTTGAGCTTTCTGTACACTCTTCAATGGACTTTGAGGAATCTTGCGCCAGCCTGCATCCCAACTTTCATCTGTAAAAGGGGAGACCGAAGTATTCTTCTTTCCCAAGGCTTTTCACTAATGTTTTGTCAACCAGTCAGTAACTACATTGCTGACAACAGGCCTAAGCAATCTTCAGGCAGGAGCCTGTAAAGTACCAACAAGTATAGCACAAATCAATCACCATAAAGTTTTCACATGATATCAATAATCTGTGGGTATATAGCTGCTTGTTAAATATTCATTGTTCATTCTGTATGAGAATAAGACACTGAGAACTCCTATGTTATAATGCAACTGAATACATCAGAATGTATAGCATGTCAAGGATAATTAGGGCTGTACATGAAAACTTAATGCTTGTACATTTTCTAAATGTCTGCAAACATGTTAGGCAAAATCCAAGCCATTCTTCAGTCTACTGGCCCAATATATTGCCTCTTACCTATTCAAAATACATTTTGGACACAACTTTGCAAGGTCAAGTCTCCACACATTGAGTAAAGGCTCAGCAGTAGCTTTTAATTTCATCCCATTTGCATTCGTAATTCACAGACTCTATTATGATACAGGAAATCCCCACTACTATATTCACTCTCTGCAATTTCTCTATTTCTTTCCTTGCACAATGAAAGACATGTGCATTCAAACATCAGAATTTATCTCAAGAAGTCTCTTCAGAGGAAGGGCAGCCAGCCTAACTGGCTGGCCCACCTTAACAGGGGCTGGCAAAATACTCCTCAAGGAACCACACAGGCTCATTTGGGAGTCTAACCCAGCAAAACAAACAAACAACCAAACCAAACCAAACCAACAAAGAACCCCAAACAACGAACAGCTCCCATAAAACTTCAATAACAACAAATTGCAAATAAATAAGAAACCAATGAAACAAACAAACACAGCCCCCAAACCAATTAGAGCTTCTTTCAACAAGACACCCACTGAAGACCGTATTTTGATTCCAACAATAAATTTGCAAAAAGTATCTCTCTTCAAACACACAGTATTTGCAGGGACTCTCCCTAGACCATTCTTGATTAAAAAGTTTCTACATTAGTAAAACAACAACAGTAAATTCCACACCCCTAATTTTTCCTTTAGGAAGGGTAGTTTAAGACTTTCAGTTTTCTTTCCATGAAACAGTCTCATTTTCATTACAGGAATGGGACAGTGTTACATATGCATATACTGCAATATGGAAATAAAGGGAAGAAAACCCTCAACCAAATTGCCAAAAAGATTTTAATAAACCCCTCTTAATCATTAAAAAAATATTTTTTATTCTCTAAGTAGAGCTTTCAAAACCTTTGAAAGCTGATGCTGCAGCCAAGAAGCTCTTATATAACTAAGTGCTATGGTTTAACCTGGCAGGCAGCTAAATACCACACAATCACTCACTCGCCTACCCCAAGTGCTGGGGCAGAGAATCAGAAAAAAGGAAAAATTCATGGGCTGAGATAAAAACAGCTTAACAGGACACAAAAAGAAGTGAAAGTAATGATAAAATAATATACAAAGCAAGTAATGCACAATTGCCCACCAACCACTGACCAATGTCCATCCAGTCCCTGAGACACAGGCCGCCAGCCCTCTGCCAACTCTCCCGTGGTTCTGTTGTTCAGCATAATGCCAAAAGGTCTGGGATATCCCCTTGGTCAGCTGTGAGGCAGCTACCCTGGGCTGTGTCTCCTCCCTAATTCTTGCAAACATCCAAGTATGAGTATGCTGACAAGTCCTTTATTTAGTGTAAGTGCTGCTCAGAAACAACTGAGTGTGCTATCAACATCAGTGTGCTATCAATATTATTCTCATCCTAGACCCAAAACACAGCACTTCATCAGCTGCTAAGAAGAAAACTAACTCTATCCCAGCCAAAGTCAGAACAGTCTGTTTGCTAGCTCATATTTCTGAAGCACGTGGCATAGTTCAAAGACAGAATCACTATGAAAAAGAAAATGTCTTCAGAATTATTTATTGTAAAGCCATGACAGACCTTTCGTGACAGAACAGGCACTGGGAACGTGATTCATCAGTCTGTCCTTCTGAGGAGCGAATTTAAACGACCTGCTTGAACCTGCTGGCACCACTGAGATGATCAAACCTGTCTAGAATTAAACCAAGTTTTTTCCCTGTTGTGAAGCACTGGGATTGAAACACACTGGCCAGAAATAAACAACCGACACAAGTCACTCTAACAATCTGGTAAAATGTTATATAGTCCTAAAGACTGTAATTAGAAATACCTAAGGATATATTAGGCACTACAAAAATCAATAGTCTGCTGAAGACAATCGGATGACCCCTACAGAATTTCAAAATACCTTCTTTCTTCACGTGAAAGCCACCTCATCTTACCCAAGTTTAGCTTCACCTAGATTTTTGTACAAGTATTTACCTTCACCAACAAGAACTAGTTATTACCTACTAGTTTTGGTAGGCAGCATCATGGTATCTCAACTCTTTACCCTTTCTCAGTGATGTATTATAGTTCACTGAACTCCACCAACACACAGAGGAAAAGGATTAATGCTTCAATCTTCAGAGACCCCTATTAAGACCTGCAAAGAACAATTCCACTCTCCCAGAACCTCTCAAAAGAAACAGAATTATTTGAATAATTCAATTTCATATTATTTAATAGATGCATATATTAACTGTGAAACTATATATAGCTAAAATAACCACAGTTAGTTACTGTATTTAATAAAGCTGTAGGCCACACTACTCAGAGATCAGATTCCCCATGTGTCTTGCAATTGCAGAATACATGACGCCAATTTCCTAAATTTGTTTAAGAGGGCCAGATCTTCTGTGCTGTGAGCGACTTTATTGATACTCATACCACTTCAGAATGGTAAGCAGCACCTGTCCCTTTCAACAGGATAACGGACACAAAAATCTATTAAAACATGGTTATAAGCCTGCCTGGTTATCCTTCATCAGCCATGAGGAACTTGCAGAGGTTTGGAAGAATGGCACAAAATCATTAGTTCCTTTTTGCTCAAATTCTTTTTTCTATGCAGGTAACATGTTGGTTTACAATTTTTATTTTGCAATAATTTACAGACTGTAGTGTCAATTCTTCTGCGCAGCTGTTGACCACTTCTTGGGAATGATACATGTGCACATCATTCTGACAGTTCTGATTCAGTTTGTTTTATCTGAGCACAACAGTTGATTTTTTTTTTTTCTAATAACATTATCATTATCGCTTCTTGTGAGAGAGAGCTTAGTTCTTTCTGAGATGGTGTCCAAGACATTTCAGCCTGGTAAGGAAGTTCATGATCCATGGAAAAGGTCTCTGAAGCAGAAATTAGTTGCTGCAGTGACAGGAGAGAAAAGTGAGTTTTTAAGCCCAAAGATACAATATAAAAATTCTAAAATAAGGAAAGTAATACTGTCTGTCAGACCCCTACAAGGCTAAGGAATGGTCCACACCATGACAGAAGTCATGGAAGCCGTTGTTGGTGATTACAGTATTACTAGTGTTCCAAGAACACAGAAGGACCCCGCCAGTAACAACTCTGCATTGGGGGCAAGACTTTGGTGGAGTTCCCTGAAAGAAGCCTTATCATCACTTGGCATAGTGCTTATCTAAAGAGACTTGGGTGATTGTCAGAACAAGGGTTTGACAGTTCCTTTATGCCCCTGTCAAATACTGAGACCCACCCAGCAGGGTGCTGGAGTTCTCTCTTTTAGAAAACAGTAGCATTTACAAAGAGCTGTTTAGAAATGCCCACTATGTAGTCTAAATGTATGGACTAACAGAACTTGGAAGCACTCATCTCAAAAAGAAAAAGAGACTAACTGATGTTGGTTTCATTGTGAACTAAATCTAAACAAAGATTAAATGTAGATCAAATTAATTAGCTAGTGTCACATTAATGTAAGCCTAAAAAAACAGTAACAGATTTAAATTTTTTTTGAGTAGTACTACATATATATCAAAGTACAATATGAGTCATATAGAATCAACTCGATTGATGTCACAAAAAACCTATCATGTAATTTTGCAAAAGTTAAGTTTCTTAAAAGACGTTTTATACCTACTGTCAGTCCTAAAGAAAGTGGTTTTGCTAAGCTTCTTAAACCCAGTATTAACTGCTTCACAGTCATTCAACCTTGAAAAATAAACCAGACTCTTTTTTTTCCTTTTACTGCAATTGCAAATCTTAGATAGCCAGTTACCTTTAGGGAACACCACATTTATTCAGTTAATAACCATTAAGAGTTCTGTAACTAGATAATTTTAAAGAGAGCATCAATTTTCCCAATTTCTTTATTCAATGCTCAGCTTGCAGTGAAAGCCCATTGCCTGGAACAAGGCTAAGTGGAAAAGAACTGAAATTAACCACTGAAAAATTGGACATTTAACTAGTCTTGTTATATGCATCTACTAATCACTGTGAGTATATAGAACTGCTGCTGTGGTTGTAAACACGTCAGAAACATTTCTGAAAGGATGCACTTTCTCCCTTTCTTAGAAAGACTCACTCTTCTATTTCTTTGCCACTAACATTTCTTAGGCAGAGCCAGACCTCCTACAAACCTACTTTTGGTGGAGGAAGACATATAACATGGTAAAACTGGAAGATAACATCAATCTAACATCCCACTTCTAATCTATGTTTCTTTGTCCAAAAATCAAAATATTCTTTGTTTGGAAAAAAGGAAGAAAGACACAGGGAGGAAGTTTCTGCCTCCCTATACCAAGCAAAGCAAAACAAAGCCCCCCTCCCCGCCCCCCCCCGAAAAAAAAAAAAATCAAAAAGTCAACTGGATATATGGTTTAAGCAAGGACACTTTCAGACAAGGAGCTAAATCTGGCATACTTGCTTCAATACTTCTTATGCCATTACCAGGATACTGTTATTGTTACCTACAGCAACCAAAAATCACAGGCTGTCCCAACATACCGCTGCTTTGGGGTTCACGATTTCAAATTTTACCTTTGCATGCAATAAATCTTACGAGTAATGCAATTGCACTGCAGTGATTCTTTTCACAAGGCAGCTGCTGACACCTTACCTGAGGTTAAACAAATCCACTTAGGCACGAGACCTTAGCACTGTCTTCCCGGCACAAGCCCTATGTCAGAAAGGCTTCTTTCTGATCATCGGCACACACGTACATGTTACACACACTGAAGAGGGATTCCGGCTTCCTGCCGGGCCGAGGACCCCAGGCCATGAGCCCCCGCTGCCGCTTGGGGCCGGCGGACTGAGCACCAAACACCGCGGGGAAAACGAAACCACCGCTCGCCCTGAAACCTGCGCTGCCATCGCTGAGGGGCAAAATGCTGCCTGGGGCTCGCCGGACATCGACAACCATAAATACGAGGCCTCCCCGAGAACACCGGCACCGCTCACGCCCCAGGCTAGGGTCGGCGCCGCCGCAGCCCCACCGGGGCCGGACGGCACGACAGGAGACGGGGGTGAGGAGCGCGGCGGCGGCGCGACACCGGCTCCCACAGCCCCCTCCCGCCTAGGCGGCGCAGACCCCGCCGCGGCTCCGCGCCGGAACGGCGGCCGTGCTCCCCCGTCCCTCCCTGCCGGCGCGGAGAGGCGTGCGGCTCTTACCCTCTGCGCGGGAGCGGATCTCGGACACCGTTTTCTGCACGGCCGGCATCGCCGGGGCGGTGGCGCGGCCGCCTCCCTCCAACGGCGCGCCCTGCACCTGCCGCGCGGCGGAGCGCGCCCTGCGCCGCCGCGAGGCCCGGGGCGAGAGCGGCGGGTCCCGACGGCGGCGGCGGCTCCTCCGGCAGCCCGAGGCGGCGGCTCCGGCAGCCCGAGGCAGCGCCTCTCCCCGGCAGCGCCTCTCCCCGGCTGCGCCTCTTCCCGCTGGCGCCGCCGCTGCTCACTGACAGCCGCGGCGCCCGCGCTCCGCACTCGCCGGCCCCCTCCGGAACCTACCAACTCCGCCCCCGCCCTCCGCGCCTCCCTGTCCCGAAGCGTCCCGCCGCCATCTCCCCGTCCCCCCGGGCTCGGGCTTGTGGGGTCACTGCTCCTAACCGGGCACCGGCACTACGGCGGTCTGTGTCCCGCCTCTGGAGCGAGCGAAGGGCTTCCCGTGCGCCCCCCCACCCCGTGACGCGGGGGAATGGAACGCGCCGAGCCCTGGGCCGCTGCCCGGCACTGGGGGCGGGCGGGGGAAGCCCCGGGCAAGGTCGCCCCGCGTCTCCGGCAGCCGCGGCGGGCGGGACCCTTGGCCGAGGCGGGGAGTGCCGGGGGCCAGGCGGGGCCCCGCAAGGCGTGAGCGGCCCGGTGGCCTTGCCAGGCGGGCCAGGGGGCGGAGGGCAGCGGGCCCGGCGGCGCGCCGGTAGAGCTGCTCAGCCGTGATTATATGCAGAGCTGACTCCCTCCCTTCCTGCCTCCCTCGGTCTCGTACGCTGCTGAGGGAGATGTAAATGGAGCGAGGGGCGCGGTGGGGGCTGGGAGGCGTTCATCCGAAGAGGGAATTTGAAACGGTGTTCCGTAGCCCTCATTCAGGCGGGTAGAGTGTTCGTGCCACGCTCTGTTTGACAGGCAGCCTTCAAACTCTCGCCCGGCTTTTTATTTTTAATCTCAGTCAGGATGCCGCAGTTTGACAGCCGTGAGTCAGTGTGAATGCGAGCGCTGCTCCTGTGCGGGCTGGTGGAAAGGAGGTCCCCGCTGCAGATGCCTCGGGCGGAAGCAGCAGCGGCACTTTCACTTCAGGACTGTGAGCGTAACCCTGGGGTGACTGCAACAGGCTGAGCAGTGCGCCTGCCTCATGCTGTCCCTATGCCGCGGTGAAAAACAGCCACAGTAAAAACAGGCTGCAGAAGAAAATAGGAAAGATGACGGGATTTGGAGGCAGGTCTACTTGGCATAATTATGTCTTGCATCTGTTTCACTCAGGCATAAGGCATACTGACTGCCTAGAGGATGATGGAACTTATGAAATGGAATAAAGCTGCTATTGTCTCATAAATCTTGAGAGGATTTGAGGCTGACGTGTCCATTAAAGGCTACCATTGTGTCCTCCAGAAAGTACATAACACAGATTACAGATGTGGGATTGCTGCTCTTTTCAGTATAGAGCATACACACCCACTATAAGAAAATGAGATATAGTCTTGACAGCAACGGAATGAATCTTTGATAAAATTGTATACATTTAATCTCTGTAAGTGGATCAAGCAAAACATGTAAATATGGTTGGGGCTTAGGGTTTAGTTATGGACCTGGCAGTGTTAATGGTTGGACTCAATTGTCTTAGAGGTCTTTTTCAGTATTAATAATTTTATGATTCTATGAAGTAGTGCTTCATTCATGGAGGAAAGTGAACCAAGAATTTGTTTTTTTTAAATGGTGAGCTCAGATATCAAGGAAGGGGAATAATTTGCTTCAGAGAAAACTGCATTGGGAAATAAATACTGTGGATTTCTTTCAAGTCACAGGCCAGAAAACCTGCTCAAGAGTGTCCTTCAAAAGAGAATGCTCTTCTGCATCATCCTATGCAGCAATCTGTGTGGGTTGTTTGTGTTTTTGTGGGTTTTGAGTTTCATTTTTCCTTTTCTGAACTACAGAAAGGATTGTAGAAAGATGTCTCTTCGTGCATATTTCTGGTAAAACAAAATGCCTGGAAACAACATGCATTGCTCATCCAGTTTTAAGTAGTATTCAGTGTGGGTCACTCAGCTGTGGGCAGTCTTGGCTAGTGCAAATTGCTTTAGGCAAGAAACAGCTTCTAGTTTTCTGTGAGATTCCATTGAAGCCTGACTGAAGCAATCATGTAGGGAACTCAATATATATATATATATATGTATATACAAACCTCCCAGCATAAATAGGACCCTTTTGTGAAAGAGGATCTTGAGGGGGTGGAAGTGGTGGTTTGCAATTCCTAGCAGCTTCACTATTGTTAAAAGGCTGCAACAAAATTGTGACATTCACCGTAAATCAATATACATGCCAGTCAACATGCATTTCTCCCCAAATTACTACAGTGGTGCTGGCAAATAGGATTGACACTTAAATCCACATTTGGATGTTAGTTTATGTCTAAACTGTGGTTTTTTGGCTGTAATATCCCTGGCAAGTGATGCTTATTACTGATACCTTTGGGTAGCTGGAAGTGTACCCTCTTGAGAACAGAAGACAGTATAACAATGCTGCCAAGTGTTATTTAAAATTGTGAGTAGGTATTTTACAAATAAGGCCACTATCCACCTCACAAAACAGCACAGCAACAAAATTACTAGCTTTATTCTTGGTATACTTTTGTGTATTCTGAGTTATTATGAAAGCTTAATAGTTCTTTTTATTTTAAAGAAAAAGCCTTTTTGAAATTATAGCATGACTAATATTTGAAAGAATGAGTAAGGTTTTTAAAACTTGCCATGAGATAAGAAATTCTCCATTTTGCCAGTTTTTATTCTACAAAGTCTCAATGGTAAGATAAACATGTTTAACCATTTAGTTAGACAACACACAGTTCATCCAGCTGTCATCCAGATGAATGAAACTCAGCCACTATATTTCCTAACAGTCCCCATCCACTTGCAACATTACTCCAGTAGAAGCACAGTAGTGTCTATTTCTTCTATATTTCCCTCAGAAGACCTCCCAGCAGAACCAACTGGCCTTTGTATTTATTTCTTTCCTTTGGAAGACAACTGTATGAGCTCCATCCTTTCACCTCTTCTGTATAACTGGAACCTATGTTACTCAAGAAGTTTCCACCTCCATACCCCACTCTTCTCATTTTGATACAAAGAGGTCAGAAAAGGCTTCTGCAGCTTTTTAAGCTGAGAGTATGCTTAGTTTATGCACTTGAAAATGTGCTCTATATTTAAGGAATCCAATATTTAGCTCTGGATCATCACTTGTTTGGAATGCACATGACAGGACTGCAAAACAGAAGCATCCCAGTGTGCTTTCCAACACGGCTATAAATTAAACAGTATTTCTATATTCTGCTTTAAAGATTAGGTGACACTCTTAATTGACTTTTCTCTTCAATTTCACTGTGTATTTTGAAATATGTAGAAGCTCTGGTGGAACAGACCAATTTATTTGCATTAATTTATCACCTCATGCTACCTTTTGGAACAAAAGACAACAGAAACCTAATTTTAAAAATATATGCAGAAAAAAATGCATTTTAATTGAGTAGAATAGGTTATTTCAGACATGAAATATCTTGCAATGACAGCTGAAATGTTGAGCTAGTACAGGAAAATTGTGAAAGGATACACATAAGACAAAAATATCACCTCCACTATTCCACAGTTTGATGATTTGACTGAGCTATTATGATCCAGTCTTATATCCCCATTTCATCTCTAGTGGCTTCCAGGGGTATAGACTACTTAACTCAACTCAGAACTGTTCTTGAAAATGGTATAAACCCTTTATTAGAAAATACAGAAGTTTCCATTCTTTCAGGTATACTAACTATGCACTGTAGTAGCCTACCAGGATATTACTCTATACTTTTACTTACTATATAAAATGACTGCATATATAAAGCAGGATAAATGAGGTCTGCAGGCTTGAAGTTTTCACAAACTTGACACATAGAAAATTTTAGTCTAGGTTTTCCCAGTAATGTTATTAATTCATATGAATGAATTTTCAGGGTGCAATCTCCCTTTATGATATACTGACAGAAAACAAGTGGCCAAGTTTCATACAGTAGTAGAAGGGAAAATTAATACTATAACTTTTGCTTCTTTTCCAGAGCTTTGTGGAAAGGATTTATGGTATATGCCTTTTTCTGCTTAATAGGATAGTGCAGCAACTGGTGGCTGTGCAATTAACTTCAAACTCTCTTAATTTTGAACCATTACTTTTGTAATTGACTATACAAGATACTCCCATAGCATGGGAAATGTCTAATGAAATTTTATAAATAACATCATCTAACATTCAAAAAAAGTGTGGGGAAGCAACCATTTTAGCTGAGTCTGTAATTTACTAGAAGGCTATGTATAGTATTGCTGAAGACAACTAATTCTGTGCTCAATACAGCAATAGCATATTTTTTCTTTGTTTGGTTTTTTTGGTCCTTTGAATGGGTAATACTTTCAGACTTTGTGTACTGATTTTTAAATCCATTGTGCATATGTCTAAGCATAAACTTCTGCTAACTATTTTCTAAGCAGATTGGATTAAGTGCTTTAAAATTCTTCCCGAAACCATTAAAATGGTAGTAAGTTTTATTTACAAAATTACTTGTTAACTCATTATTTTCTAAACTTTGGAAATTCTCATGTTAGGTTTTTAATCTTCTCAGATAAATATATCTCCAAAGCAGGTTTCTTAAAAATACTTGACTTTTCTTTGCTGATATTTCAAATATTTCTAGAGAATTTCCTGACATTTATTTTGATGATTTAACAGAAAACAGCAAATCTTCTGTTTGCCCACGTGTTACATCTGTGAAATTTTTATTATAGAATGTGCTTGTTTTGTACAAGCCAGTGTAAATTTATATTGAGCGTATCCTTTATGATTATGAAATACAAAACTTCTCCTTCCCTGAGGCAAGACATGTTAATAAAAGAAACCTCAGCCCCCTGAGGTGGATATTTAGACATATAAAACATTCCACAAAACATATTAAATAATTCAATTTCTCGGCTGATTTGTAGAAACCTGTGAAGGCTTTCCTGTTGGGTTCTCTCTCAGCTGCTGTAGCAGTGCCTGAGTACATAAACAAATCACAGGAAACTGAGAAAACCCCAGACAAACAGAAAGCAGATCCAGAGTGTAACAAATAAAAATAGATGCTACATCTGTATATCTTGTTCTTTGTAGAGTAAACTCCATACCTGAGCCTAAAGATCCTTCACTCAAATTTTCTTTATACTCTTTTATATTCACATTCAGGGCACTGAAGGAGAAAAATACTTATGAATATATAATTCCATAGCATAAAACCAATCTTATGGTTGCTTGTAATGGAAATCTGCAAAAATATCTTCTCTGGTGTGCATCCTGTAACACTGTGTGGCAGCATCATTTGGCCCACATCAGACATGCAATTTCCTGAAAAGTTAAGATTTCACATGCTAAAAGGAATTGTGGTAGTTGGAAGCAGTCAACCTACAGATGTTCACAATGGTGCAATAGAGCTGTGGTCAGTTCTTAGTCTGTTTTGTAGCTTGGCCTTGAAAAGACAGTACAGATACTATTAAATGTGCCATCAGGAGCATTCCTTTGCATCGATAAAGTGAGTGTACCAGTAATTCTTTAAATCTACCTCATTATCCTTTTCTTTTGTATCTTCTTTTTCACATGTGGAGGGAAGGGAAGTTACTCTTTATCTTTTCACAAAATAGGCTTTACTAGAACTCAAGAATGAGGGATGGATATAGACAGAGAGGGAGGCTATGTAGGGAGAGATATTTGAGACCTGCTGTCTTCATTGTACTGTATTCTTTAGGAGTTGTCACACACAAGCTTTATATATATATGTATGTATGTATGAATGTATGTATGTATACGTCTATACATATATGTGTATGCATATATATGTGCATATGTGTATGTGTGTGTGTGTATATTTCCTCCCCCCCCGCAAAGGCATGTAGTGATAGGACAAGGGGAAATGGCCTTAATCAAGAGGGCAGGTTTAGATTAGATATGAGGAAGAAATAATTTTCTGTAAGGATGGTAAGGCATTGGAATAAGTTGCCCAGGGAGGTTGTGGACTTATTATCTCTAGAGGTGGTCAAGACCAAGCTGGATTAGGCTCTGAACAAGTTGGTTTAGTGGAAGGGTCCCTGCCCATGGCAGGGGGTTTGGAACAGCAATATCCTTAAGGTCCCTTACTGTTCTCTTTTGATATGAACTTGAATAATGCCAGCCCTGTTACAGTGAGGTCCTGACCTCAGTAAGGCTAAGAACAGTGCTTAGCTTTTCGGAGGAAGGTTAGACATTCAAAAGAAGTCATAGAATCACAGAATCAGAGAGTAAGTTGAGTAGGAACAGACCCACAAGGGTCATTGAGTCCAGTTTCTGACCCTCCTCCCGCAAGAGTCACACCATGTGCCAGAGAGCATTGTTGAAACACTTCTTGAACTTTGTCAGGCTTGGTGCTGTGACCACTTTTGTGGGAAGCCCATTCCAGTGCCCAACCAAAAAACCCGTTTTCCTAATATCCAACCTAAATATCCCCTGACACAGCTTCAGGCCATGCCCTTGGGTCCTGCCGCTGGGCACCACAGGGAAGACATCAGTGTCTGCCCTTCCTCTTCCCTTCAAAAGGAAGTTATAACTGCAATGAGGTCTCCCCTCAGTCTCCTCTTTTCCAGGCTGAACAGACCAAGTGACCTCAGCTGCTCCTCACGTGGCTTCTGGTCAAGGCCCCTCAACATCTTTGTTGTCCTCTTTCGGATGCTCCCTAATATTTTAATATCTTTCTTATTGTGCTTTGACCAAAACTGCATGCAGGACTTGAGGTGAGGCTTCCCCACTGCAGAGCAGATCAGGACAATCCCCTCCCTTGCCCAGCTGGTGATGCTGTGCCTGATGCACCCCAGGACAGGGTTGTCCGTCCTGGCTGCCAGGGCGCTGCTGACTCATGTTCGACTTTCTGTTGACCAGGACCCCCAGGTCCCTTTCTGTGGCACTGCTTTCCAGCATCTGTGCATGTTTGTACGTCCAGGATTGGTCCATTCCAGTGGCAGAGTCTGACACTTTCCGTGTTGAACTTCATTTGGCTGGTGGTAACCCTGTCAATACTTCAGAATTTGTCAAGGTCTCTCTGCAGGTGTTGAAGACCATGCAGGGCTGGGATGAAACGATTTTAATCTTGTGTTTCCATGGGCTGAAAACATAAGTCCACAGTAGAGACAGTTTCTTACAGGACTACAAGTTCCTATCTGCCGGACCCACAGGACTTTGTCATTCTATAACTGTTTATTACTGGATAAACAGGAAGAATAGTCATACAAAAGCAGACAGTTAAAGGGGAATATGAAAGTCGAGGTCTGTGTGTGACTCTTGATAATCACTCAGAGTTGTAGAAAATAAGAGGAAATTCATCATGCCTGGAAAAAAACCAACCAACCAACCAACCATGCAAACGTTCAAACTCTTGCCAGACTACTTGGCCTTAACAGTGGGTTCAAGGCTATTGTAGCATTCTGCAGGCATTCCTTGCCGTTTGTGAAGCTGTGGTAAACACAAATACTCATTGCTCAGCAGACAGAAACTGAAACAGTCATGCTGATAGTTTGGGTATAGTGTTGTGGTGAGCAGATTTATCCACAAGGAAGATGGCACAGGAGCAAGCAGTGTTGGCACATAAAGAAAATGGTTCAGGGAGAGCGTGGCCAGCCAGATGGCCTCTTTGTGGCTGATCACATGCTTATGCAAATGCTAGATTAAAACCACAGAAGAGAAACAAAATGCAGATGTTTATACTAGATTGGTTTCTTCTTTATGGGCAAATTGTATAAGAGAACGTTAAAAGGATAATGAATGGTGGCACACACAGATCTTAATTACACACCATGACCATTTAATTTTGCTGTTCAGTGATTACTTCCACTTTAAGAAATCAGTGCAAATTAAAGTTATATAATTTTACATTGATAAAAATAGTAGAATTCACTGCTGTTTTCCTCCATTTTATGCTGGTTTTAACGCTTCCAATTTTAAAGATGTTATGACACTGCATATGGAATTATTGGATAGTGAGGAAGACTGCTGAAGTTTAAATTGAAAACACCTGGGATACTTTTCCAAAAAACACTGTTGAAATCCTCATATCCAATTGGACACGTTTTCGGGAGAACAACAAGGGGCAATACGGAGAACCTCTATCAAAATAAATGCTTTCAATTTTACAGGCAATCAGTTACAGAAAGCACTAATAAGAGATTTAAGTATCTATCCTAGTATCTAGCTAGAGATAGCTAAGAGCTATGATAGAGCAGGCATATTCAAATATGAGTAAAGAGAAGGAAATCATAAACCAAAAATTCATTATTAACCTAAAATCACTCATAAAAAAATCTGTTAAACAAAGCAATATAGTGCATGAGTCAGCTTCATGTTTTGAGGAGAATAAGCAGGTGTCAGTCCCTGTAGTAGTAGGGCAGTACAATGGGCACTGCCTGTAGTGCCCTCCTGTAGTGTAGCAGATTTCAGATTGGAAACTGGTATCTGTGCCTTCTTGTCTCTTCCTGATTTCACTGCATCCAAATATGAGCAGCCAGCCTTTTGGGAGAGAGAAAATAGTGTTGTGAGGGACTCCTGTGTTAAAAATCAACTGATCGTTTAATTGAGAAACTGCAGAACCTTTGCAGACATGCAGCTGGTTTGCCTAATTGTCAGAGGAACGTTTTATAACATTGCTCAAAAGAGGCTGAGAATAAAGTCAACTTGAAATTGGGCAAGTCATGACTCCAAACATCTGAGCTTGCAGATTCTCAGTGCAGGCAGTATTTTACAGCCAAAACTCTGGAGGTTACACCGCTTGCTGGGACTTGAAGGACAGAGCAGGATTCCCCTCTGTACTATCTTTTCACAGTGTCTTTTCCCAGATCAGGAGGGAACGTACTAGATTAACATTGAACAACTAAAAAAATTAAACTTCCTGTGTTTTTCAGTGTCACTTTTGGAGACAATTGCATGCCAAGGAGACTGAGGACTGGAGTCAGGAAATAGTTGTAGATAGGGAGGGTAGGAGTAATGGAACATTGTACAAGGCAAAGGAAGAGAGAGGAGTTACAATAATGGATAAAGTGTCTTGAGCTACCCAAGTCCGCCTCTTTTAGGATGTCAAGAAGCTCATGCTTTTTACACACGTGGGCAAACATCTGGTTTTTGACATTGGGCTGGCTACTTGTTCTAGTCCTTGGTTAAGAGCTTTAGCTCTGGGGCTGTGGGTAATAACCAAATGTCCAAGTCCTATGACAGGTAAGATTTGAAACTCACGAGTGCCAGTATACTCATGATGTTTATGGTACACTTCATCAAGCAATTCCAGGAGAATGTTAGTCTGCCTGTAAAAGAATAACTTTGACATTAATGATGTCAGATGGTTTAGACTGAGATCTAATAATTTTAATGAAAACTGAAAATAACCTGCATGATGATTTTTTTATCTTTGGCTCTAGAATGCCTTTAAAAGTCTAGGAAGTTTTACTGTAAGGGTTACAGAGTCAGTTTGCCCTGAGTGGAAAGTCACAGTATCCTGGCTGCCTTTTCAACCTCATAGGCTTCAATGCACACATGAAGCCCTGCTCAGTTTAGACTTTGGTCACAAACCACTTTTCTCAACTTCCCAAAGAAGTTTTGTTTTCATTTGCTTTTGTGAAAAGTTTCTTTTGATATATTCCATGTTCTTCAGTAAAAAGAAAATCTCAGAATTAAATCCTGGACATTCTAAACTTGACAGTCCTTTTTGCTTTTAACTTTAAATGCACAAGGGCACAAGGACACTGCCCGGATGTGGGGGGTTTTGTTTTTTTTTTTTCAGTAATTTTAAACCCATCATGTTACTGTCTAATTGGTAGAACAAACTAAAGACCTTCTGCCTAAAAAACCCATAGTGCCAAATAGTACTATGCTATAAATCAGTATTATTCCTCAATGATGTGATCTATTGCACTACCCATTTTCTTTCTATCTTCTCTAGAGTAAGGTAGTGTGGCACAATTTAAAAAAGATGAAGAGCAGAAGGACATTCTCATGTAATCTTTAAGAGAATGGCACTCTTAAATGAAGAATATAATTATGCCTAGTCTATGTTAGATGCTCAAGGCATGGTGTTTTACTTTCTAATAAGGTCTGTCATTCATTTCGCTCTGCAATATCACAATGAAGAGAGATATAAAACTACCTAGATAGAAAGGCAGCTGCAATACATTCAAAAAAGAAGATTCCGTTGTGTCTTGTTTCAGTAACTTTAGACCAGCCAATGTAAGGAACAAATCTATCCAACTTTCAGCTGAACAGTACCTAATTGGTCACACACACTATATCTATCTTATACCTAGTTGCCCAGAGGTAATATTTACCATTATAGAACAAGATTATTTTGATCTGTGTTGATGTATTTGTAAGCATTTACAATGTAAATTCCTGTTTGTTATGTAGGTGATAAATATAGACAAATCTGGAGAATGAGGTCATTGATCATGTACTCAAAACCTTGCAACACTGGGCCCTTATGAAATATTCTAGCCATGTGTATTTATGAAATAGTTTTGTGTAAGAGTGTACTCAGCCAACGTTTGCATGACCTTTAAACAAAATAATGTCCTTGTGCTGAGTTCATTGTAAAATGAAAACATGCAGCATGATAGGAGTCTCTTAAAAGCTTTGCAGGAGGTTCTGATAGAGAGTGAGTGAATGCGTAACATGACAGATGCCCCTTCCTTTTTATTAGGCAGTGAGAATTCATGTTTTATCTTTGAGATGTTTGACATGTCAAAAAATATCTTTTTTGGGTAATCAGCAGTGTAAAAACTAATTTAGCTCATTCTTCTATCTCTTTTTATTTGTGTATCTTCACACCGTAGCAATTTTGCACAGTTCTATTCTGATTTTCAGAAATAGAACTTATTACTATTAAATCTCTATATGCATGTCTTCTATTACTTTATTTATATCTTCATAAATCAGATTAACTCTGGGTATACTCAGATAAAGGCAGTGGAATGAAATCAATGAGCACTGGCTAGCAAGAGTAATGTTAGAAATGTATTCAAGGAGGTATATATCTTCCATTAGTCCAATGCAATGCCTGTTACCTGACTGGATGACTTGACAGAAAAAAGTAATCACAGCTGTTATGTACTGAGTCCTTGGGACAAGTGGCTGTACTTTATGTACCTCTCCCCAGGTATAGCAGGTTATCTGCTCTAAATCTGATTTTAGCTGAGTGTTAAAGACAATTTTAACATAAGAGGCCTTAGAGGTAAATATGGGATTAATATTCCTGTGCAGATGGCATCACTCAAGGGTGGAAGCTTGGCAGAGTTCTTGGCATTGAAACTTAAAATATCAAGCATTATCTGTGTCTATGCTTATGATAACTCTTCCCCAGAACTTAGAATTTTATGATGTTATTGGGAATATATAAGATGCTTTCTAATCCTCTGCAGACATTCAGCCGAATTCCTGACTATATTTCTGGTATTAAATGAGATCTCTTTCCTTCTGTAATAATTGTGTACTTTTTCAGCAGGACCTCTAAAAGTTCTTATAGACATTTATGAATGGTCTTTAGTGAGTCTGCAGAGGCATTTTACCATGAGCAAGGAAACAGGAGTTTTAAAAATCATCAGCAAAGAGGTATTTATTTTACTTTTTTGTTTTGTGGATTTTTTTTTTTTTTTTTTAACTATGAGTGAGGAAGCATTTCTTTTGGTTGTTTTTTGTTGTTGGGTTTGTTGTTTTGTTTTTCCTTGTTTGTTTCACTGTCTAGCTGGGAGTTTTGGGTTTCGGTTTTTCTTTTATTGAGTTAGGAAATGTTTTGTTTTGTTTTTACCATGATGTAGGAAGTTAATCTTTTTTGACAGCTCACAGCTACAAACTCCTGCAAGTACATGTTCTTAATTTCCTGCAGTGTTTTTCCATAAAAGATCTGAAAAGGTTACAAAACTTGTAAAGTGCATGTTGTGTGCATTATGCCTGCAGGATATGCTCTATATCAAAATTTCTTTGATAGCCTCCCATCAGCTGCATTGAAGGGCTTCTGTGTTGTAGAAATCACTGTGAGGGTAGCCATCGGTGCTACATCTCACTCAGAGTCAGGGCATAATGGCATTACAAGGTCTGCAACAGCTGCTGCAGAGATATATCCGTGACTCATCTGAAATCCTACTATGAATAAAGCACTAATCCAGCATCATAACCTCTTCTGCTAGCCAAAGAAAAATGCTAAATATAAATAAATCTGTTATAGAATGCAAATGTAGTGGAAGGTTGGTAAGATTTCAATGAAGTTGAAAAGCTCTGTTATCCCAGAAAAGGGAAATTGAAGGAGAAATTAAAAGAAAGTTTTCTCTAAGTCTTTTATTTCAATTTCTCTTCTAGATTTTTAGAGATATTAGCATCTATTTAGACACCAGGAGACTAATCTTATGTTTATCTGAGAGAAAAGGATCATAAAAGTTAGACTATCAAGTGAAATCACTATTATATCAGATGTTTGGAAATTAAAACAGATGATTATACAGGTTTTGAAACACAGAACAGTATTTACCATGGTGGGAGTTTAACTGGTTCACCTGGTTGCTAAACCTCCACCAGCACCAGCAATACCTGTTGTACATTGTCTCTCTCTTACCAAGCTGAATTTAATGTGTGTGAGGATATAAATATAAGCTTCCTCTAAGCCAAAAAAAATTCTTTACACATTCATTTAATTCTCAAACATTAGCCTGCTGAAAAGTAGCTGTTCCTACTCAGAGAAATACGTACCGTACTGTAAACTTAGAACCAGAGACATCACTTTGACTGTCACCTTTCCATGCAATGTTATGGAATAACTGAATTCAGTGTTCCTGAATGGAAGGAAAATCATTAATAGAACTGAATGCAGTTTGTGCAATGTCTCAATTTTAATAAGCTTATTTGTAGCTTTAAAACCTGCTGAGATGGTGATCTATTTATATCTCAGCAGTACCGCACACAGCTGCAGTGTACTTTGGACTCAGAACGGAGTGGTCTTGAACCCAAGTGAAACTCTGATTTAAGCTGATTTAAGGGGAAAGTGTAGTTTGCCAAAGCAAAATACAAGAAAAACAGGGAAAAAACCTGTGGTTTTGGTAAACCAGATGCTTCTCTGGGACAAGAAAGAGAGAAAAATAAAGGTGCTTCATCCTCCTTTGTGGAAGAGCAGCATGTGTCCAGTTGACAGGATCTCTGTTTTATTAATTGTTTCCTCAGTGAGCTAGAAGGCAAGCATTAATTTAGTTCCAGATAGGTCCTCTTGTATCCTGCAGTGATTTCCACAATTGTCCCTTTACCAGTAAACTGTAGCCGATAGAAGCTTTTGGAAACAATTATGAAATTCTTAGTTTAGAAAAAAATGAACAGTATTGCTTACTTTTTGTTCTTCTCTTGTAAAGGATCAAATATAGAAAACTAAATAAAAGGAGTTTTAAAAATAACAATCCATTAAATTATGTGTTATTTTACAGTCATGCTAAACATTTCCTGTATATTTATGGAGAATTACTTTAATTGTGGAGATAAGTTGACTCTAATGGTTGGCAGTGTCACATGATTACTCAACATGCAGGGATAAAACACAAACTGCAACGGGTGCATAAATCAAAGCAGTGACTCAGCACTCAGCACATGACCTTTGCCTTAGTTTCCTAAAGGAAATGTGACAGTGAAAAGAAATTGATTCCTTTCTCTCATGGGAAAGAAGAGGAACAGAAAGCTGTTCAGGTTCCTGCAGGTGTTCTACCCTGTTCTCAGTTCTTGTGTGAGCGGCCAGCAGTTTCATTCCCAGAACTTTCTCTCTTAGTGTGTTCCTCTTCCCAATGGGAGCTAGCTGTTGCCGCCTGGAAAGAAAACTGGAGCCCCTACTAATAATGGCCACAGAGGGTGTCAATGATCGCAGGCCACTCATGGAAGGCAAAGTTAGAAGCAGGACCCATCTGAAGGGGAAGCAGAAGAGATGTGCAAAAGCACTGCATGGTACAAGTGTGTTGGCCAGTACAAAGCTCCTCTGCTACAAGAAATGTTTGCTTGCACAAGGCTGAAAGAGGCTGTGAGAACTGGATCCCCATAGTAATGCCTGAAGAGTGGAGATAAAGCCAAGGAGACACATGCACTAATTGGATTCTTGTTGATTGAACAAGAACATTATCTTTACTTGGCTTTGAGATTAAATCATTATGGGGATGGGGATGCTGTCACTGAAAAAAGCGCCTGCTATAAACTACATTTGACAGGTAATAAAATTGATGCTATCAGTTGAAGTCTCTGCCTTTGTACACACAGTTGAGAGTAAAAGAAGCAGTTCTGAGCTTAAACACAATCTCTAACCCTATCAACAGCTTTAGCATGCTCTTTTTTCTGTAAAATGAGAGTCTAGTTTCAGTCCTATGCATGAAAATTTTCTGCTTCCACGCACTATTTTTGAAAATAATACAAACTGCAAGACCAAAAAAAAAGAAAGAAAAAAAAGAAAAGCTGGCAAGAGTAACATAGTGATGGCACAGAAGGAAAAAAGCCCTCGTGAGTGGTCATTTATGAAACTGAAGTAAAACATCCATTCATAGTGTAAAAGGGAGTACTGGAAGCCCCATGCAATGCTGGTAATGACTTTCACAAAGATTAGTGTAGGAAACTCATTCATTCCCCATCTGCAGCACTTATGAATTATTCAGTTAATACTATTTGAAAAGATAAATGTTGCATGCTATAGAAGCATATGCTATGATATTTTTAAATTAATTTTTACATCTGTAAGTCTTTGCCAGTCTTTGCTTTTCCAGAATGCCAAATATTATTGCTTTAGTTCCTGTATTTTGCTTCTTACCACTGAGTTTCCAAGAACTCCCATATGTGTTTCTACTTGACAAGACTTCTGAAATGAATCAATTAAAAAAGGTTTGATACTTTAAAAAGCTGCTGTAGCCATTCTGTCTCAGATATTAAGAGTATTTTTCAGTCACCAGATAAACACATCTTATCTGGACTTTTTCCGGGCCTTGGAACATTTTCATTAGATTTCAAACATTTTTAATCTAGGTGTTATGTCAAGAGTGAAGTAAAATTCAAACTGAGATATGTTTATGAACTGATAAAAACCAATACAATTTGTTGAACAGTTTGGCAAAATAAATACTCATTATTTGTTTGCGTAAAGAAAATTTGGCTGTTTTTAAAGTGTTTGCTAGATTACCAGGCAGTGACTTATGGCACAGGTTACTGCTACCTTGTTCTTTGTCTTGGGGCTGCAGTCCTGAGACTCAGTGCATTGGGCATTCTTTTAAAACAATCCAAGTATTTTACAGAATACCCACTTCAGTTCTTATTTCACCATGAAATGCATATTATATTACTTCAAAGCCACTATTTATATGTTAAAGTGAAGCTGTTGCTGCTCTGTTGAGTGCCTTGATTACAGTGGGGACAAAAGTGTTGCAGTGAAGAACTTTTATTATACAATTGAAATGAGAGATGCCCTTCACCTGATGTGATTTTTTTTTCTTTTGCAGTCCTGTGTTCTGCAGCAGACAGCTGAGCAGACATGCTGCCATGCTGCCATGCTGGGAGCTCCCCTGCTCCAGCGCGGCGCCGCGATTGCGCTGCCTCTGCAGCCGCAGCCAGCCAAGCACACAGTTGCCAGCTGCGTGCTGGGATCAAGAGTCAGCCTGCTGACAAAAACCTCCGTAGTTTTCCTAAACACTTGCCTTCCAAGAAGAAAGCTGGCCTTTTCTCCCCCCAAAAAACATCCCTCATTCTCAGTGCTCATTCTCAGTGTGTACTTAATCTGTCATCGTCCTCTTGTCAAAAGAAATGTGAGGACTGTTTGACCTGACAGAAATCCCATCTCTGGAACAGCAAGGCGAATTGGCTGAAAGAATCCCTGTCAAAAAGAGTTTTTTGATAGCATCGCAATGTGAATGCCCCTGATTATTCTGAGAATGTATGGGAGAGCATGCATATCAGGAAAGTGCTTGACAATTCTGCCACAGATTTAACTATATAGGAGTATTCAGCACCTAACTGGAAATCCACCTGAAAATAACAGAATTGGAAAAAGTATATGTGCATAGATAAATTTTAGCAATCACAGAGGTGACTGTTAGATTGATAGCAGACCAACGCAGTTTCTCCCCAGTCCTTTGCTTGGTGCTCCTGCAGGGCAGCCAAGTCTCCACCCAGGGAAGCACTGCACATACACCTCAGCAGTCACCTCAGCGCCCTGCCAGGCCTCCCCAGCCCCATTTCCAAACTCACCCTGCTCTTCTTGAGAGCTTCTGTATTCCTAGGAGAGAAAGGGCAAAGCCCGAATCCTCAAAGCATGGTATAAAATGGCTTCTGTGTGTATGCATATGTGCATATATATATGGAAGACGCATGGGAAAAACAAGCCCATATTTTTCATGATAACAAAGAAGGAAATAATTTCAGATGGTTTTGTGTTCCCAGGTCTCAGATATGTTAATTACTAGAGGTAAAAGACAAGAAATACAGCTTCAAGTAAAGTACTGTTATCAGAAATATATTTTGTAGGAATTGGCGTAGCTACATCTGTGATGCTATATTTATATGCTATTCTCTGTAAATCCTCATTTCTGTGGAGTAGAGGAAGAGAGTGATGGATGCTTTAATACAGTGATAGTTTTCCCTTTTGTGTTCATGAGTAGGCCTTGAATTCTACTCCTGGGGTTTACATCATTAGAATTCTACTTGACCTGACTCTTCCTTGCATACTTTGATTTTATGACAGCAATAAGTTTATTTGGCAATGGAATTACTTTCATCCTGATTACTTATCTAGTCTGTGTTGTTTTAGCAAAATGAGACAGGGAAAGCAAAAAAGTAACCATAGAAGTCCTAATACTTTCCTGATGCTTTATTTCATTTAGTCTAGCAATTCTCTGCTGTGAGGCCTGATGGTGAACGGTGTAGGATCTGTCTGGAAAAAAATCTGAGTTACAAGTTATGTGGCACATTAACAAAGCTGCTTTAAGAATGGAAGGATGCAAGACTGCACAGGTTCTATGTAGGTCAAACTATACTTTTTATAGAGGACTGAAATATTCTTAGGCTTTTTCCTACTTGATTAATTTTTCCCCACCAGAAAAACATCTTGTTGAATGTATGGTTTTTACAGAAATGCATTGCTTCAGTTACCTTTCTTTGTCTTGTCCTTCCATCCCTGAGCAATATTATATACTTCCCTTGTGTTAAACATTTTTAACATGACGTTGATCCTGCATTTTCTAACTTTGCCGAATTTTTATTTATCTGTTTTCTGGTTTTATCTGCTGTTGTGTGGTGCCAAAGTTCAATTAACACCTTTTGGAAAACTTCTTGAATTATTTCTGCTAGTGGGGGTAATGATTAATCCAGATAAGCTGTCTTTTGTAAATTAGAAGGTAGTAAAGCTGATATTTACTTCTCACTTAATGGTAAAAGACGATGATTTCTTCTGTTTTCACTCCAGGCCACATGTTCCAACATAATGAGAACTTCTATCTTCTTTTCTTAAGAAAACTTTTTTTATTAAACCCCTTCTTCTACAACACAGGGCAAAAGCTGGTCAAATGAGCCAGTTGTTTTGCTTGGGCTATTGATTCTACTTCCTTTGGAGGGCACATTTGACATTTATATACTGTTGGATATTTTTTTTTTCTCATTTCCTGTATTTTGTGTGGGAATATTTCTATGCTCTGAAAAAGTATTTTATTGTTCTGGTTTCTGCTTTCTTGAAACATAATTACACATTATACTGAAAGGGAAAGAAAAAAAAAAGAGACAGTGGTAAGTGAAAAATGTATGCCTCATTCTAGAAATTCAAGATCAACCTGAATTCAAGTAGTGATTGTGCCTTATCTCCTGGCTTTGCTTGCTCTGTTATGACCCAAGAAGCTAAGATGGTAGAACAGTACATGTTTGTCTCTCAGACATAATGGTAATAGCCATAGCAACAAAATTCCATTATAATTTAAACTTCTTCTTTTAAACCAGCTGCTAAATGACCTTAGAAAAGCAATATCCAGGGAGGAGTGGGAATATGGCTGTGTCAAATTAACTAACCAAATTAACTGCACTCAACAGTTCCAGTTTGAAACATTTTCGTCTTCTTCCTACCTCTCTCTTCCCTCCTGCCCCTGATTTACCCACTCTTGAAATTATTTTAGCAATTCAAAAACCATAGAGCATCTGACATAACTACAAATAGAGATTGTAAGAATTATATCTGAGATTGCGTCCTCCCCCTTTTTTTTAAAATATTTTTTTGCGCTCCTGCTGTTTAGAGTGTCTAGCAAATGATTATTTCACATTCATGAATTTCAGAAGGGAGTAGGATATAATCTGAATTCTATTGTACATTGTTCTATCAAGACATTTCAATTTATAGTTAAATTTGGTGAACAGTATTACAAAATAAGAAAAGAAAAAATATTTTAGATAAGCTTAAAAAGTCTGAACAAACTGGTTTTGTAATGGCTTATATGTCAAGAAAACAGAATAATATTAGACTTACTCTTCTATTTTTAGCTGCCTAGTTTCAAAAAATACAGAAAACTCTCTTGACAATATGACAAAGAATTGCTGTTACATTTAAATATCACCGTTGAAAATATGTGGGTTGATTTTGTGGTGACTTTAAAAAATTTTTTTTAACTTTCTTGCATTAGGAAAGGTCTTGCTAAAAAGCTTTCACAGATACATGGTAAGCATGTACAATACAGAAGGTGTTCTGGTGGGATTGTTGATGCCCAGCAGAACAGGAAGAAAGCAGAAACAGACATTGTACATTTCACAGGCTCCCCTGAGAATGAAAGAGAAACATTTCATTGAATGTCACAGCAGCAGATTCCTATGGCTTGATTATAGAAGTGTTGAACCTTCTTCATTCTTTTGGGCTTATTTTGTTCTCAGGGAGAGTGGTGGAATTTGGCTTTGGTGTCCAAACTTCCTCCAGAGTCTATCGCATGCAATGCTGGACATCTCTGCTGTGGAGATAATTGGTTCTCTTGGGTTAAACCATCACAGGCGGAACTATCCACAAAGAAAATTCTATTTAAGCCTTTGTATCCATTCCAGATGAAGGGACTACTACAGATGTACAATCTCTAGTGACCAGCCCATCACTCCTCTCACTGAGTCTGTTTCTCTTATAGGTCCTGCATAGGGAACAGGGGAAAAACTGGTACAAGCTGTTGTACTTCCACTTCCTTTCAGTCTTTTCTCTTCAATATCCTACCTCCAGCAACATGATTACAGATTTTTTTTTTATCTTCAGAACAATTTAATACTGTTGGTTCATTTAAGTAGTTCTTTACATCTGGAACATCTACAACCCTATTATTCTTGAGGGAATAATAAATCTCTGCTAAAGCAATAACTAGAAAGACTGGAAGACGTTTTGGGTTTGGGCCTTTTTTTTTTTTTTTGGGAAGAGCCTTTTCTCTGCTGTTTGCCTCCTGATTTTGCTACAGGCTTTAATAAGAACAGAGATATGATGTCCTAGGAGCAGGATCTCAGTGACTAAGAAATTTAGGATTTTGGGTTATACAAAATGGGTCCAGAGTGATACCATTCTATCCTCTGAGACAGCAATAAGATTTATGACATTCAATTCAACAATTATATTTCATAACAGTAGAATCATCTGTGTAATTTTTCCACTTGAGCCAGTAAGAACTGTTGCTATAAATTCTGTCTTCTGTATTGCTTTGACTTGCTAGATTAGCTGTTTCATTCTAACCACCCAGTCATTGGTATCACAGTCACACTTCCCTCCATCTCCCTTTCCCTGAAGAGACTTATATCTAAATATTAAATTAGTGTTAAGTGAAGAATAATTTGAAATGTCTAGGAAATTAAATTTTAAACACTGATCTAAGCTATTCCCTGTATGTCAGACATTACCCACATTACTTGAAGCAATTCTGAGCCATCTCACATCATGCACTACCACAGATTGCTGGTTTGAATGTATCATTAAAGACAGGATGATGGGAGAGACAATAATTCCCCTTAGTGCTTTTCTCATCTGTCAACTCCCCAGCGAATATGACATAGGGACTGTACTCCACACTGCAGAAAGACAGACTAAAATGAGTCTGTGGTCAGTCTTCTGTTACTGTCTGTGGTATTCCATCTACCTCTTTTCTTCCCGTTCACAGTCAGCATGCAGTCTTAGACCTAATATTGTTTGGTTTTATGTAGTTGTTTTGTTCACAGACTGTGAACTTCATACCTGTAGACCTGATTTCCGGAGGAAAGGTCAAATATGAAACAAAGCTGCCCATAGCAGGGGAAAGGAAGGATAGAATCCAGCAGGCCTTGTATTACTGCAGAAGTTGTGTTATATGTTTTTGTATTATAGCAACATCATACTAACCTTAATTTCATTATTCAGATATAGTTTTTTCCTTCTTGGAGAATTGCTGCACCATTTCATGTAAACATATATTTACAGTACTTTTTCATACTGGCTGGTGTTAAAACCTCACTTTGTCTTACTTTTGGGTATCAAAAAAGTAACAGTAAAGATTTAGGGTACTCTTATGTTTCTCCTCCTGTTAATTTTCTGGGAGGAGAATTTATGATTTATGATTAACAAATCACTGTTATTGCTTTGAATGTAGGAGAAGGTTTGATCCAGACAAAGGACAAGGGGAAGTACCACGGATGACCTGACCCAGATTAAAGTGTGGCCCTTCATGCAACTTGGCAGGAACACCTGAGCAGAAGAGGTGGCATGCTTTCCTTCAACTAGACTGTTTGGGACAGCAATTCTTCATTTGTGTTTGGCAGCACAGAGCTACAGCTCGTTTTTCCCAGAGGAAAACTGGGTACCCTGCATGCCAAGTGCAAGAAATTGTCCCAGTCAATGAGTGTCACTGTGAAGGAACTTTGCTAAGGCAATGTGCAATAACATGAACCACTCTAGATTGATAAGATTTTTATTTCCAGGTTAATTGTCTGATTTTAGACTAAAGGCTCTTCCAGACTGTCAAACAATGATTTTAGACCTTTAAACATGGCTATATCATGAGTGTACTGTTTAACTTATAAGTTACATTTCCACTTTTGCCTGAGTTTATTTCCATACCTCTAATCACACTGAGGCAACCAGTGTTTTCAGGGGTCTAAAAAAAGACCAGAGTCTGAAAACTTTTGCATCTTCAGAGTGTAAACTCCTTTAGATGTCTAAATAGATTAATCAATGACAGAAAGCTGACTACTTTAAATCATCATGCTTTTTCTTTTTCCTATGTTTACTAGATCAACAGAAGGAATCAGAAAATACTACGAGATGTAAACAATTCCAAGGCTTCTGAAAAGTCAGGTCTACAGGTCTGCATTTGCTGTATACTCTGGAAACCTGACCTCAGTCAAGTATTCTGTTAGTGTGCAGCAGATTGAACAACTGCATTGCTGTAAACTGAGTTTGCTTCTCAACAAATCAGCTTCTGCAATTTCTAGCCCTGCTTGTTTAAAGTAGATGTTTTCCAAGGCAGGCTCCATTTGCTCTGCTGGTGTTCAGAAACATGCAGGTGAGGTAGCTTAGAGAAAGATTTAACTCTTCAGTTATAGTTATCACTGTCTTCTGAGAATCTAGCCTTTTTTTTTTTTTTTTCCTTTCTTTCTTTTTTTTTTTTTTTTTTCCCCCAAATGCTTTGAAAACAGAACGTCTCAGAATGTATCCTCAGGAACTGAGCTTCAGCATTGGGCACAAGCCTCCTGGCACAGATCAGAGCAAAAGACACACTGGGAATTGTTCAAACCCAGCATCCTTGATCACTGAGGGTTGTGAACTCCTTGATGGACAAAGTGAAAGTGATAGTGAAGTGATCAGCTACTGTGAGGCAATTGGTAAAAGCTTTATACCAAACTGTGGCAAAGAGGAAAATATTACATTGTAATGCTACTTAAGTGTTCGCAAAAGTGTCAAACAAAACCATTATATGGTGTGCACTACTTTGTAGATGGGGATAATGTTGAAGGAGCTTTTATTTCCTCTCTAAAATTTTCTTTTATATATCTATATATCTATATATCTATATATATATATATACATACACACACTAAGAAAGGATGGGGAAAAGAAAAAAAATGCTGTAATTCATTATGATATGCATTTTCAGTAGCTGCAAAGAAAAAATCTGGTCACTGACTTTCAAAGTGAATTCATGGTGTCAGCTCATATTAATATGGATAAAATTAACTCAGTACTGACAAAGATTATTCACATAGAAAGAAGTCTTGCAATTTCAGAGACTGGGCTACATTCAAAGAAACTTCATAATCTCTTCTATTTCCAGCCTCAAGTGAATGACTTTTATTTGTAATTGAGTGCATTCCCTTGATGCACAAGGCATAGAATTAGGTGCAATAGCATAAGAAAAAATTGCATGTGTTTACTTAAAAAATTTTTTTTTGGGGGGGAATTAAAATTTCTCAGTTTACTTACACTGATACATACTTATTACTTTCCATCTCTCTTTTCCTCTGCTTTATCCCCTTATGCTTAGCTAAAAGAAAACGGAATTAGTATCTCATTAGCTAGCTCACTGCAGCTTGAGAATCTCTGTGCTAAGGAACTTGATGGAGAAAAGAATGTTTTGACTTTGCCTCTTTATCCTTGTATTTATTGAGCTTAGGAAAAGAATTAATGACTGTTTTTTAAAGATTAACATAGGTAGTTTTATTGTTGATATAAGTCATTAATTAAATTCTGCTCGAATTTCAGTGGGTTCATTTGGGCTGCTAACCATATTTGTCACTTACATGGCTAATTCAAATGAGAGCTTTCTGTGCTGCTTTACATGATAAACCACTTCTCTGCTTCTGTTAAGCACGCAGTAACACTTCAGAGCAGCACCTTCTGCTGTTTGCTGCTTCAGAGAGGACTGTCTTTTTCTGTGGGTTTTCAGTGTCTGCAAGACACTCACACACATCATGGAAAGAAAGGAAGATTGATTTAATGATTTTCTACAAAAAATACTTTTTCCAATTCACTTCCCCATTCTTTTCTGAGATGTTTTTAGGTCAGATATTGTTTTTAGGTCAGAAATGTCTCTCTCACCCGTGGTTCAAGGAAATGAGCTGTTTGCAGGGCATCTGCTGGAAATTGCATTAGAGGAAGAAATGTTCCTATAAAACTACCAAACAACTGCAGTCCCAGAATAGCAATGAGTTCCATGAAGCCCTTTCTTAGTTACCAGAATTGCTCACCTTCCTGCACTAGTCTACTGCAAGACCTGTGTATGCCATTTACTGTCTCACACCCAAGATGCTCCCTGAGTAGTTAAAAGAGCCCTTCCTGGACAGGGATGGCTAAACTTCACCACCAGAAGTTTTTAATATAGCTATATTCACTTCCTTAACTATCCATCATACGAAAAGAGCTGAGAATTCTAACATCAGCTCATCATGGCTCTGTGGTTTCTGATGGGAAAACAAATATATCGCATAAAGGGAATAAAGTGCTTTTCTCTGGTTATCATTCCACTCCAGGCTTTGGTGTCACAGATTGTCTGGCAGACTCACAATTATTTCCTCCTGCAGCTTCTGGAAATGATCTCTGCACTAAAGAGAAATATGCTCACAGCAGAGATGGGTTTTATTTGTGGTATTCTTTTATATTTTTCCATTTTACCATTAATTGATTTTTAGCTCTCAATCTTTTAATGTGTAGGAACATAATTTCTGTCAAGACTTGTACTGTGCTCCACGTAATTGTTGATATGCCTGAAATCTGTGTCCTATTAATATATTCATATATTTTTTTTGATGAGCACACTAGACCTGAGTCACCTCACAGGTTGCGCTGAGCAAATGACATTGCATTTCAACAGAGCAGATCCGGCTGCCCGTAAGGAGCTGCAGGAACGGATGGAGCGGGTCTCAAAGATGCTCTGTTGCAAAGGTGTGTGCACAGCTGAAACTAATGCTGCCTAAATGGACGTTCCTGTTTGATTTGTTAAATTTCATCTCTTCAGGCTATCACGAAATCTACAATTCGAGGTGTGTTATGAAATAAAGATATCCAGCACAACTGCTTTTGCCTTCCAGTCTGGTTATCTTTCTAATGAAAGGGGGCAGCAGGCAGTGGAACAGGAGCTGGCTGGCGGGTCCCTGCTCCGAGAGCGCTCTTCCCCCTCCCCCCGCCCGCTCCTTGGTGCGGGAGCCGCGGCCGCTCCTTCTCCCGAGGCAGCTCCCCTGGTGCCGGCTCTGCGGCAGCCATCTGCTCCTTCCCCCTGCCCGCACCGTGTCACCTCCCAGGCGCACCAAGTCCCCACCTGCCGCGCTCGGCCGGAGGGCTGGCCGCTGGCCTCTGAATTGCCGGAAAGCTGAGTGAGTCAAATGGGCATCACTAAAAATAAGCCTTTTTTTCCCCCTCCCCCTAACCAATGTGCGGAGCACATTTCTTTGAGAGCTGGGGAAGAGCACATTGAGCCTGACATCTGATGAAGTGGTTAGTCTCTGGCTAGCTTCCTTCATTTGATGAAAAACATCACATGGAAGGTAGAATTGCTAGCTGTTTTCCCTGCGATGCCTCAAATAACTCAGAGTGAACAGGTTCAGAAATGAGCATTTCCTGTGTCTCCATCACTTCCAACACCGCCACAGAACACGTTTATTTTTTCAGTTACTTCTTTGAGTGATTTCAGTTGCTTCCTGTATATGCAGCATTATGTCTGTGCTTGTGATTCATTGCATTGCTTATGGTTGTTTAGAGTCTGGAAGTCTCCTGTAAAACATGATTTGTAAATATGTCCACCATGTGAGGAAGGGAGGAGAGAGGACTCTAGCATTCACTGCCTGCTGCACTGATCAAGTATGGAAGTAGAAATAAAAAAGTCTGTCCAAAGAATTTTGTTCTTTATTGAAAGAGCTTAAAGTGGGGGTTTGAAATTAAGACAAATGGTAAATTATATATACTCATGCATTTAACAGTAGTGTTACAAACTGATTTTAAATCATAGATGCAAAATCAGTTCTCCCCATACTTTTGAGAGAGAGGAAGAGCCAGGCAAACTGAGAAATGCCCAGGCTCTTCCCCTCAACCCTTCTGCCCATTCTACACCATTTGGTCACTGTTTGTCTCTGCATCAAGCATGTAAGCAAAATTTGGCAGGTAACTGCTGTGAGAAATTAAATGGTTCAATCCCATGTGGCATGTGATGAGAAATACAGGATCAGTCTTTAATCTAGTTTTATATATCTGACTTTGCAATTTATCTTTATGTATTTGTCCTGCATATTTTTTTAGATCTAACCACTCCAAGAACTGAGGAAACTAATGCTGCTATAGAAGAATTATATTGACTATATTAACATGGCAGGGTCAATCAACAGTATTGAGTATTTCAGTTCCAATACACAGATCTCCATCACTGGGTGAAATAACTTATTCTGTTCTCAGAGCAGCCATATGATGAGGACAATATAAGCTTCTGCTAGCAGGGGAAGGGTAGGAAAGCTGGTGATCTCTGTCTCCATGAGAGTCTGAAATAGTGTGCCATCTGGTGGAAGCCCAAGGCTCGGTTACTCACTTCCCCTTTGCCTTCTCCATCCTTTCTCCCTTTCTCCTTTCCTCCCTCAAGTGCATATTCTTTCTATCTCAACCCAATCCTGTGTCCTCCTTCTCCACTGTAAGATACCAATTTCTCTCTAAAAGGTTAGAGCTAGCTTCTTTTTCTATCTGGGAATAGTCTCACTGAAACAGAAATGGAGATCTGAAACCTGTTTTAGTCAAACACATCTGTTCCACTGCAATTTTCATCACCCAGGTGTTTTTTTTTGCATAGTCACAGAGATCCAGCCACTTGACCAGCTGCAGTACCTTGTAAGGGTTGAGAAAAACAGCGGCAAGCAAATTCCAGTTTAGTTAATTAAACTGTTTTGGTAATGTGGAAAAACCAATGCATTCCCCGCCTCCAACTCTGCTTTCTGACACAGCAGAGTATTTTTTCCCTGCAATGCTTCCAATAAAACTCAGCCTCAGGCAGAGAACCTCAGGTATAGAAAATTTGAGTCCAAATAGTCAGACAGAGGCAACCAAAATAGGGTCTTTCAATGGAAATGTCAGGAGACTGACAGTAAGTGATATTACCAGCTTTGTCTACTGCTGTGTATATCCAGCATTCCAGTGCACACTGTGTTCACAGGGCAAACTCCGAGGACAGGAAGATTTGAACAAGGGGGTTGAAGTTTTTCTCTGCAAGTTGCCTACAGCTATTCATCTGTGTTCCATTTATCAGCATCTGTGGCAGGATATAGCATAATGAATGCGAGAGTATTATTAAACAATTAGCCAGGTGACATTTTTGGATTTTATATTACCCTCTAGTAAACCTGTAACCCTCATACATTAGTAAGTGATTGAGTGTTCTGCTGGGTCTTAGACTGTAAGTAATTACATGCCATTTTAAAACACCCAAAGAAACAAGGTAAAATGCTTAAATGAAATAGGAGAAAGTAGACAAAGACAGACAGTTCCCAAGAAGACAAGAAAAAAACATACCAATGACCTGCACAAGCTTAGACTTAGAAAATACTGATGAAGCATAATGTACGTAAAATTCATCAGTATGTGATATTAAAAAATTACTATCCTTGTAGTTTAAACCAAAAAGAAAATTCTAACATTTGATGGATACACAAATTCTTCCAAATATCTTACACAAGTATTTCAGAGTTTAATCACATAAATTGTCATGGCCAAGCCTTAAGTAAAAGTGGCCTTATTTACAGACCAAGTGGCAAATATTCTCTCCCACCTTTTAGTCAAAAAAATACAATTTGTAATCTACTCCATTTTAGTAGCTCAGCCTTTCTCCCTTTTTAAAGGGGAGTTTTATCCCAGAACGCTTGTTTCTCTCCTGCAAAATACTCACAGTTAGGAAAATGATACTTGTTTCCTGACTTGAGACTGAACAGCCATCTTGCCCTCTACCAGCCATTTGAGTCTTTGCCATGTCAGACTAAGATTGTGTACTAAGTGTACATAAGCATAGACAACTAAGTAGTGCATTGCTCTAAGAGTGAATGCGTTTTACCCTTCACTCTTTGATAGTGGTCAAGAGAGATGGAAGCCAGTTCCATCACAAAATCCACATGCACTTAAAAGCTGTAACAATAGCAGCAACGAAGAGAAGAAATATAGCTTGTCTTGTCTTGTACTACCTCTGTTCTTCTGGTAGGTTGAGTATTCATACGAGCATCATAGAAATGACCTGGGACTCCATAAACCTTTCCCAGTGACATAAGGCTGGCAGTCCCAAAAAGAGCTCTCAGAGAGGCCAGGTAGCAACAGAAGTCTCAGGAACTTACCAGTTTCATACAACAACTGGACTGGTGCTGGAGTCCTAATGGGAGAATAAGAGTGAGGCTTCCCTGCTTGGTGGAGACTGTGGGAGATGCTCTTCTGCAGCTGTATCTCTACCTTTCCTGGGCTGCTTGGCCTATGATAAATCTTCCTTTCATACCAGTACACAGGGGATGAATGGTCCCATACCATTTTTAGCAAACACAGAACAGGCTTAGCTGAAAGAGTCTCAGATGAATTTCAAGGTGGATTTTTTTTTTTTTTTTTGACTGGTGGAGGTTCTGTGTAATTGATCCGTAAAATAGAATGAGTCCTGAGAACATTTCAATTTGAAGATGATATTTAGCTGGCAATCTAATGTTATCACTCCAGTGCTGCTGGTTGGAGGAAGATTGGTATTCTTCTGTGTGTCCATTCCCACCTGTGGATTGCTTGAAGTAATTTTTCAAGCAACACTAAGCCAGACTCCTTGGAAAATAATCCTTGATGGATGATGTAATTTGAATGATGGATTCTTGTATCTCCTTCTAGAGTAGAGGCACTTTCACTGTTCTTCCTTCAGGTATTTTACAACCAGCAATAACAATAAAAGAAAGAAAGCAAAGACCTTGGAAACTAGTCACAATTTTCCTATTGCTATGGAAACAAAATGTTTTTAGTTTTTTTCCCACCCATCAGTACATGCTATTATGCTTTATTACAAAACTCTGGTTAAGGCTTATAATGAAGAGCTTTATGTAGCATACACAACCTCGATTAAATTGTTGAAGAAGTGGTAAGTCTAGACTATAAAGTAATGTTCTACAGCACAGTTTTAACTTGAGATAATTTGTATACCAGTTTCTGTGGTCATGATAACAAGGGTTTCTCTACCTGCCTGAGAGAAACTTTGTGTGGGTTATTTGAAGGCATGAGAAAAAAAGCTATAAGGAAGGAAGTCACTATACCTCCAGGAAGCCACTGGAGGTACAAGACAGAGATCTGAAAGACATCTCACTATATTCACTGAAGACAGTGCTATAAGTGTCCCCTTAGATGCAGGCATCCCTGTGGAGATCCCATTACATCCTAGTAACCTCACTTCTCTGATCTACTATGCAGACTTTTATGCAGTGCTGGGAATTCTTAGTTTGTTTCCTAAGACTTTCTGCCTCTGCTCTTTTCAATATCCATATGCAGACAGTCTGTGGAAGCAAAAAACCTTTTGCCCTATAGTATCAGGTAGGCGTTTTGTCCTGTCACATAGTGCATGAATAGATATTTTGGAAAAATCTTTAAATTAATTTATCCATGTCTTTTGGATACCTTAAGTGCTGAATTGTGTGAAGTCCTACAAAGAATATAATTTTGACGAATACTTGCCATATGAGGCAGCTGTAACTGTCTGGTGCCATTCGTTGAGCTGGTCAAGCCCAAGTGTATTGGGTGCTCACAGAAAGGTGTTCATAGTTGGTGGGATGCAGAGAGGCTTCTGAGGAGGAGCTCAGCCTGCCATCCAAGCTCCAGGTGCCTTGATGAAAACTAAGAAAAGCCTTATTTTCTGCAGGACAGAAAAGTACAAACTGAACAAAAGTGCCTCCTTTTCCTGTGTACTATACTCATCAGAAGAAGCACACAACCACTATTAACCCCAGCACCTCCCAGGAATGTGTAGGAATATACCTTGAGAACCTTAGCATGCCAAATCCCAACTACTGGCTGGATGCTCAGCTGAATCCTGCTCACACACCTGCCCTAGAGGAGTTTCCAATCTAATTTAGGCTCTTTCTTGGAACCTGAGAGATGGGGGATTTGCCAGAGAGGTCACTCCAGCCCGACTTCCCCCTGAGACAGTTAGGTTTGCCCAGAATTTATGTCATTTAGCTTTCACTGTGCCCTAGGTTGCAATGTAAGATGTACCCAAAGTATGTATTCTATCACCATCTACATGAGCTGTTGAAGCTAGGTTGGGCACTGTTTCCCTTGTCCCCTCTCTCCAGACTATCTTCTGTTAATGGCCCATCAATGCCTTCCTGCATGACTCATAGATAACTCCCTCTGGGAGCTATCTCTGTTTAACAGGCAATCAAGGACCCATTGCAAGACTGATAAAATGATATCAGCCCATTGTGAGATGCTCTGCCCAGGGGGAGGAGACAAGCATTCCCACCTGGATATAATCTGGCATCTGGGACAGCACAGGCAGCCTTACCCACTGGATTTCCAGAGGACAAGAGCTACCAGACCTTTCTGCAGGAACACTGCCTCAACAAGACCACTTCATCTGGACTGCTACCACCACGGTGTCAGGTTGTATTCTGACTCTGTCAGTGATCTTTTGTACTATCACATGTGTTTTATTTTATTTTATTTTTTTTCTCTCCTATTAAATTGTTTTTTCTGACTTGGAGTCTCTCACTGGTTTTGCCTTCAAGCCAGCACACATTGTAAATTTCAAAAAGTAAGGGGAGGCTCAGGATCAGAACAGGTACTCCTGACAAATAGCTCTCACAGCTGCTGTCGATCCAGCTCTCCCTGAGGGCTCATAAACCAGAAACTACTGTTGCAGGGTGGCTGCTGAGAAAGAACTATTTCTCACTTCTGGCTCTAGATTAATCTCTCTGTTACTGGTGCCAGGCCTGCTGAGTCAGCTCCCTTCTCTGCTGGACCAGCATCTGTATCCCCTGACTTGGCAACTCCTTCACTATAGGTTTATCAATTTTCCATCATCTTTAAGCACTTGGAGAGTGGGGTCAAAACTAGAGACAATGTCTTTTTCTTGCATATCTGGAAGTCTTTTGCAAAGCTGTATAGCTGAGAAAATAAAACTATCAGCACATTGCAGCTTTCTGGACTTTAAGCAGAAACTCCCATGCAACCTACCCCTCTACTGCCATCAGATGCATGTGCAAACTAATGGCTGGGGTCAGCTTCAGCTGCCACTGAAGTCTTTTTTTCACAAGACTCTTGGAATCCATATAGGAATATGCAGCACTCCTTTTTCTAGCATGGCAGAGTTAGGGTCTCCAAAACCTAGTCTTCCTGAAGGCTCAGATTGATCACAAAGGGATAGTTTGCTGACCTGTCTTTATCACCCCCACTTCTGTCTGTCATGGAAATAAACTGTCTGGGAAACCAGAATCTGCAATCCTGCTCAGGGGTGTCTGTGGGTTTTTAGGTACTGGGAATAAGCCATAACTCTGTGCCATAACTACATGTGTCTGTCATCTAGCATAATATGTGTACTGGGACTACGATTCTGGCTCGGAGACAGCATTACAGAAGAGAAATTATAGGATAGATCTGCCTACATCCATACTGTTATAGGAATAAGCACCTCAGATATTTTGTTTGGGGTGGAATTGACAAATGCTGGCCAGCTCTGAGGCAGAGTGAGAAAGAGAGGGACATTGGGCTGTGGAATTGTAGGTGTAGCTGAAAGATCTGCTGGGGAGGGCTCAATCCAGGCCATCAGGCTGAAATTTTAGAAAGTTGATTGAAAATGAAACATAAAGTAGGGGTTTTAGAGAGTTGCCTATTTGATGTAAATTTCTGTTCAGATTTCTCTCTTTTTGTTTAATAGGGAAAAGACCAGTTCATTAAAACCACTGACTAATTTCCAATAATACTTGGTGACTAATTTTAGCATATTAATAATCTATGCTGGTATTGAAGTAGAAAACTTTGAATACTAACCATTTTGATTTGTCAAAATATTGTAATTTTGCAGTCTTTAACTTAAATGTAGTTCCTTAAATCTTAGCTACATGTAAGAAATGAGTCATGAATTTAAATGGAACAGATTAAAGTCTAACCAAAAATATGCATAATTTACACAGGAGATGTTGATTGTGTCTGTCCTTTATACTGTAGCTGTATGTAATACAACATGTCTGTAACTCTCAGCAGTGTGTGCTCACATGAAAGACAAGAGATTCCAGTAAAAAGTACTGTTTCATGGTGAAAGCCCATGCACTTGCAGAGCATGGATTCTTTTTATAATATCTGTGGTTCCAATTCCCATGTTTTCTGTGTCATTTCTAGGAGGGAGTCACTTCACATTCTTTGCCTGGTATATACAGCTTGGCCATTTCTGAAAGATGCATTAAGGTAAGACATATTAGTTATGTGCTAGGCAGGAACACAGAAGCAAACAAAAGGGTATTGTTTCAAGGGAGAAAATGTCCCTAAACTTAGGTATCTGAAATTTCATACTTACCTGGATGTACCTAGCTCCTACAAATCTCTCTCTTCTATCTCTGTTACTATAAGTACATCTTCATACAGACCTTCCGGTGACTTCAAATTTGTCAAGATCTCCACTACCTGGGTAACTCCATGCTCTGTGGTTTAGTTTGGTAATGGCTATAGTTTACAAGATATGTAAATATATGTATGCTCCTGGTGTGTGTAAATAAATATATATATATATACACACATAAGTTCCAAAATCCTGCCTTTTGAAGATTTCAGTAATACACTGCCAGGATACTGGCAATGGGGAAGAGAAATGTGGGTGTTTCAGGTATCCTTCCCAGCAATCTCATACCTGCATTTACTCTTTCATGGTGCGGCATGTCTCTTCTTAAGAGCTGGTCTCCAGTCCCTGCACAAGCCCTGGGGACATGGAGAAGCAATAGGCAGGGTTTCAGTTACACCAGGCTGTTAAGCTGACCTTGCCACACAGAAAGAAGCTGCTTGCACATTCATTCCTATACTTTTTAGAAATGCTTATAATATTGCAGAAATACTTTTGTGTAATTCATTACCTTCTTTCCGCAGCTCTGCTTTTCCATTTGTTGGCATAGTACTTACAGATAGAAGATTTAATGTTGAGCTCTGACCCATTGGTTCTATATTTCATACAGTGAATCATAAGCTTTGTTTCTCTAAATAAGAAGGGATTATCTCACTTGTTTTTCTAGGACTTGTCACCCTCTGAGCAAATTATCTTTGTGGTTTTGTCACTGACCTGCTGTCATCCTAAGTTCTTTAAACAGTAAAATATTTTTCTCACACAACTCCCATGCTGTTCCCAGAACAGTCATGTTAGCATACGTGTATGAGGTTTTTGAGGATGTAAGTTGATTCTCATAGTCTGTTTTAGCTTGGGTGCTGAGATTTCTTTTTTTTGGTTATATGGTTTTTTTTTCCCCTCTTCACTTTTTTCCTTCTTTTCCTTAAGCAGAAGCATTTTTTTCCTTAATGTGCCTTATTTTGAATAATAATTTTTGTAGTCTTAGTTGATCCTCTTCTCTTTCCCCCACCCATTTCACCCTTGACTAGCCTTTTCTGTTGGCCTAAGATGAAATCTGCTAATGTGAGAGTCTAAGAAAAGGAAGAATGTTTCTCATAAAATGGCAGAGTTGATGCTGGTTGGAAAAAGCCACCGGGATGAGGAAAGACAGTATAAGGATCTGTATACATGGCAAGACTGTGGCAAGACTGAGAAGATTCACTGCTCATTAAACTACTAAAACAATGTTGTAACAGGGGATGAAATCATATGGAGAGTGACTTCAATTCCCACTCTAAGGTGATCGCCTACTAGGTAAAGATATTAAGATGAGCAACTGAAAAACATATGAGAGAAACCTGCTGTGCTTTTCACTTCAAGACAAAAACACACTATTGCAGAATATCCAACTGTTTTGTTTTTTTAAAGTATCTTTTCCATTTGCTGATGCTCTTTTACAGCTTGTATCTCCTGTGCAATAGTTAGACTTGTACAGTATTCTCCCAGCATGTCTGTAGACAGTGAAGAAGGGCAAGTGATAATATCAAAATCAGCCTTGAGGTCCAGTAGAAGGTGATATTAGGTTGGCCCATCTGAGCTGCAAAGAGACAGCCAGGAAGGCACTGAAGTGAGGTAGTTAGCAAAGTGCTTTAAGAAGATGTAATACTGAACGTAGGGCTAGAGACACGCATGGCGCTACTTTAGCCTGAAGCAAAGCTGATATTTTATGGTGTCGACCTTTTACTTTTTTTATAAAAGGACCAGGAGAGCAGCAGCTTTCAGTGAGACAGGTAATTCAGTAAAGGAAATGTACCTGACTTGTAATGCTGAGATGCCCTATGAAATGATTGTCAGGTGAAAACTGGTAGTGGAAAGAGATAGATCTAAGTGAGCTCGGCCATTTAGTTAAAAGATCAGCTTAATACTTTTTTAGCAGAGAACAGATCTGATGAACTGGTGAATGAATATTGATAGCAATAGCAGAGGTAAGTTTAAGGATCTAACAGGCGTCTGCCCTCTGGTGTGTTTAGTAAGTTATTCTCTTATTCTCCAGGTAACGTTAAAGTCCAAATGATCATCCATTAAAAAAATAAGAAACAATATTTTCTTACCACCTACCCCGGTACATGAATTTATTTACTGTAGCTTTTAAACCTGAAGGAGGATTGAGATTACTGAACTAGGGGTGATAGATCTTTAGTCTTTGCATGATCTTTAGAAGAATTCAGAATGACAAATCATTGCCATTTTCAGGTTTTATAAGAGACATATTAATGAACCTTTACAAGGTGCAAGTGCTGGATGATGTGATCTTACAAAGCCTACCTTGTCCAAAGGCATGTCTCCATCTGTTTCTATGTTGTTCATGCTACTTGCTATACTTTCTTTTTCCTTGTGTATGTGCATTTTTAGTACAAGTAGGGAGCCTTCATGGATGACACTTCCTGGCACACCTATGAGCAGAAGAGCCATGCTTTAAAAGGAAACTTATAAACAAAACTGCTGGCATTATTCACTGCTCTAGGACACTCACTTTAGTGAGTAAAGATTAGCCAAAAAGCTTTCTAGGGTAGCCACTGTGTTCATGTAACGTCATGTCTTGCATGGGACCTTGTGCTTGTGTTTTTACTTGGGTAGGGTGAAAGGCAGGATCTTGAAGCCATGAGGCAACTGAAAACCCAAGAACAGGCTTTCATATTGTTCAGGTAGGACTTCAGCCCTGGTTTACCAGGTGTCTCTCACAGCAAAAATGCATGAAGGACAAGATAAACAAGGGTCTGCAAACCTTGTGTGTCTCCTTGCAAAAGTGTGGTATGGACACAACTGAGGCATCTTCAATGAAGATGCAGCTGTGATGGGTGGAAGAGCATCACTGAGTCTGGGGAACTGGCAGAAAGTTCCTAGCACTACCAAAATGCAATATATACTCAGCCTATGGCCAGTTCTGGTGCCTTCATAGATCATTGTGTCTGAACAAGTTGATCTTTAATATGGCACTTCACTTCCCTTGAGCTCTAATAGGAGGTTGAATACAGCACATAAGTGAAAAATGAGCAATAAAGCTGTTAGTAAAGAAAACAAAGCCAGTCTCAAAGCACTATTAATCTTTCATGGACTACCTGATATAAAAAAGAGATTAAATGTATATATTAACTGCCAGAGGATGTTGTTGCAGTGTTATAGTGTGTCCCACTCCAAGCTTAAGGACTTATATCAACCCTTAGAAAACAAGTTTTTGTAGTTCAGTGGCCATAGGAAGAGCAACAGTAGGGACAGTAAGTTGGATGACTAGAAAGTCTTTACTAGAAGGACTTCCACACTTGGAGAAAATTCTGTAGATCCATCTTTATAGTGCTCACTGGGGGAAGCAGTGGTTAGGGAACTGGTGAGTTATTACTGTGAGAAGTAATATTTTGTCTACATCTGGGACTCTGAGTCATCCTTGCTTCCTTTGATTATTACCATAAAAGATTGTCATTATTTTGGTGGCAAGCAGAAGCTTTACATCAAGGGCTTGAAAAAATGATCATTGTCCAATTAATTTTGAATGCAATATCCATCTCCAGAACATCCTCCAAATAGTAACAGAACAAGATCAAGTAAGCATTCTAGATGGAGGATTGTCTTTCACTTTGAGCTTCCATGTGGAAGATCCCCTTTTTCTGTGAATGGTTTCTTGCAAATTCCTTGTGGTTCAACAGGTATGCATCACTTCCCTCTTCACCTTATTTTCACTTCAGTAGAGGGAACATGTGCAGTGGTTTCAGGCAGTAAGGTCTCACTACAAGAATGAGAACAGATCAGACACTACAGTTATCAGACATTTAAAGTCAAATAAAAATCACATTGTATTTGAGGTCACAGTGCAAGTATTTTTTGTAACTACATCTCTGTTTAACTACTTTTCAAACCTAAAATTATATACCAAGAAATGGTATAGCAATCACTGGTTCTATGTGGACATGACCAAGTGATCCTTGTACAAAACTTCCTTTTCTTCAAATCATTGTACTTTCATTTTTACTGTGGCTAAATCAACAACTTTAGGAAAAATACTTAGCTGGGAGGTGTACAGCATGTCTTGATGCTCTCATCTCCAGGCAGCTGCTGTTTCTTACAGTCCAGTCTTATTTTCAGTAGAAGCCAAATGGGTCCATTTTGAAGAATTCAAAGGACTATTTAAGACTCTACTTTGAATTAAAAAACAAACAAACAATAAACCAACCAAAAAAAACCCCAAACCTCCAAAACAAAACAAAAAAACCAGCATGAAACATTTGCTTTTGTTACTTATCTAGAAACAGCCTAAGATTGTTGCTGTCCTGCTGGACAACTTAGGGTTGCCTTATTGTCAAGTGTCAATTTTGTACAGAAATTTTATCTGGAGGTGTGGTAGAAGTAGATTTAAGTTGGACACATACAGAAATCCTACAATATATATATATGAGAAACAGGTAACTGCATTGTGTTAAAAGTCTCATTAATAGAAATCTGCAATTTCTGTGAATTCTTTTAAGGGTGGGTAAATGACGCAGTGCACTTCAGATTGACAGACAGAATTATGCCATATGCACCCCATATAATCTAGTCTTTGATAAGTTTTTTTCCATAAATATGGAAAAATGTAATGTAGTAAGAGACTAACACAGCTAGCTTTACATTAATTGTGTTCCAAAATATTTTGTGATTTTTGGATAACATTAATTAATGGGTGATATTTACCGTAAATGGATGATTTTCAGAAAAAAAATCATAGCTGTATTTTAAAACTATAGGTATATAGTCACAGCAGTTAGGAATGAAGTGAAATAAATTCTTAAACCCTAATTTTTTCTTTTTAAGATTTTGTGAGAATTTGAAAAGTAAAGAGGGGCATCCACAGGCTTCCATTATTGGTCACTGCTTGAGCCTGAATATCAGGTTAGATGGGCTTTTGGTCCCTTGACTTGATACATACCTTTATAAGGTTTTAAAAAAGCAGTTTCAAAAAAATTGTTTTTTTTTTTTTTTTTCTCTCCTATGAAATACTAAATCAATTTCATTTTGTGAAGAAGTAGCCACTCTTTCAGTATAGAAACACTTGGGAGGTATAATATTGCTCTAGTATAAGAAAGAGTGAGTTATAAATTTATGTTGTAAATACCTGGACTTATTTTAAAGAGTGTCTTTTGCTCTTATACAATAAAGATAATTTAACTGCTATTATACAATAAAGATAATGGAGCCACTATTCTCAGTGCATCCAAAATGCATTCATTTTTGAACTTGCATGTTCAAAATCTACTGTATTATTATGCTGAAAATTTGACTGTAGAAGGAATGAAACATTTTCTCATGTGTATCACTATTATATTTCTTTTTCCTGATTCCTAAAACATTTTTTTAATCTCTGGAGGCCTTCAAATATTAAGGTAATCATGCATGATGTGCTTGAAAACTTTGTCAGGTAAAAGTACCATTGAGTTATTTATTTTTTACAGTGATGTTGATGTATTTGCCATACTAGGATTTACAAAAAATAACCTGCTTCTGCAGTTTTAATTAAATGTGGCTGGCTTAAAATGTGAAAGTGATAAACAAGAATTACAAATTGTTGTTTGCCTGAGGATGGGATTTAGAACTTGTCACTTAGAGACAAATTTTTGACTTTAGATTGGCTGTTTCAATACACAGAATATGAATTAAACCCAGAAGAGATACTCAGTCACTTGTGGACTCATGGAGCTGAATAAATATGGAAGGACACATAATAAAAATTTTTGACAAGCATTACAGCCTTTGCAGCCTATAAAGGTCTTGCTTATAAAACCAAGGTGGCCTCTGTACACCGATTTCCATTATGCAGTCAGCTGGCTCTGCCAATGGAACATTGACTATCATTCTGACATTGTCAGACAGCTTTGCCTTAGAAACGATTCTCAAACCTTGTGGTAATGGGGTTTGCTTGCCAGAGGCAGGGATCTGTCTTACTGTTAAAACAAAAAGGAGACTGTGCCATGGGTGACTTGCTGCCCAGCATCGTGGTGAATCCTGTCTTCATTAGTTCATCTGTTGAGCACCTTATTTCTGTAACTACAGATACAGATAAGTTTTTATTCATTCATCTGCTAGCCCTTCCTCAGTGCCATCTTCAGAAGTGAGAGTTGTAGTCTCAGCCTCATATCCTATGAGACACATCTCAGTGTATAATATCCTGTGTTCCACCTTGAGCTATGCCCAGGTATTGCAGATGACTGATAGCTTCAGAGATGTGTGAATATATTTGAAACTGAAAAACCTGTCTCCAGGCTGGTGTTTGTATACAAAGTACAGCTGGCAAAGTATATGCTCAAGGAAAGGGAAGGAAATAAAGGTGCAATATTTCTTGCAGTCGCATGCCTGAGAACTCTGTGGTACAATTTATCATTTCTTCCACCTGCCATATAAGTATTTTTTTCTTCTACATCAATGGCAACTTGCAGCCTTTATTCTACAAAGACAGATACAAATATGATTTGCTATCTTAGAGCTGAAGGGACTCCCCTGACCAACATCTTGCTTGTACTTACAAGTCTGAGCAAGTAGGCACTTGCATGCTATCAAGCTGTTTAGTTTCTGCTTCAGATAAACAGCTATGTTTCTGTCAATTCATAGCAGTGAAAAAATAATGTGGGGTGTTCAGTTATATCCTCTGGCAGTGGCTACTGGAATGCTGTGAAAGTACAGATATACTGCTGGAGAAATATTGTCATAAAGTCTGAGACATCTGTTTACAAGTTTGCTCTATTTTTTTTCCCCCCTAGTTCTAGGCGTCTACTAAATTTCCTATATTTATAATTGTTGTTATCATAAAATTTAAAACCTCATAAAAATAGGATTTTTTTTCCCAGGAAATACTACTATGGTTGCATTATCACTTTTTTTTTTTGTATGTTTTTGTTTCTGGGCAAACAGCTGATTTTTACATGTTTCTTCTTCACAAATTTGTGAATTTAATTTTTTTTGAATGATCCTTAATATTCTTGATTAATTTTAAAAATTACTTCTTACATTTGTTGGTTTTGCCTTTTGTAATTTTAATTTTCCTCTGAGAAGTATAGTATATAGTCTAACTTACATTTTTTCCATTTTACTCATGGTGGATGTAGCAGTGGAAACCTGCTCTTGTTATCTCATATCCCAAGCATATTAAGACATGTATTCTTAATTGAATTCTAAATATCTAAGCTACTGCAAAAGTTCCTGTCTCGTATGGCTTTATATGGTGTCTCAAAATATATTTGGAGAATCTCAACAAAGATTTCCTTCCTGCGTATATTCCATATACACCTTTCTTGTTTTATTAATAAGATTAAAATTTTCTTTCTGGCGAAAAAAAACCAAACCCAAACAAAACCCAACAAGTAACATTTGAAAACACAAAAAATCATAATTCCAGTGCAAAAACTTTAACAGCATTTTACCTCCCAAATTTTTAAATCAGATTGTTTTATTGCTCAGCATTTATCAAATAAATCATGACCCAGCCACTGCTTCTGCATGCATTATTTTCTTGCCTCTAATGTTGCCAGAATCCTTTGTGTGCTCTGGTTCCCTTTCTTGTGCAGTGTGTGAGCACTTGGGTCCAAGAAGAACTTTGTCCATTTATATATGAATATTCAGTCTTTGAGTTACTATGAATTCTGTGTTAATATTTATAGTTTCTTGTTTTATTGTTCTACATGTGATCACAACCATATTTTTTACATTGATTTTGCCATCAGATACCCTTAACAGTTCAGGTGTATCTAATCCCAGAATAAAGTGTAACATGCCAACTTTATAAATCTGAAAGGTTGAATTATATGTGGTAGGTGTAATGACAATCCACAGTTTTAAAGCTCTCTAAAATAAACTTTCTGTGTCTATTATCTTTGGTTCAGAACGTTTTAGAAAAAAAATTCCTCCTAAGTTTTTTTAATAGAGAAAGTCAATGACTTTCTCTACGTAGCCCATCTTCTTCTTTTCCTTATTCTTCCTATTGTACTTATTGCATCACTCCTGTTTTTCAAATAGTTCTGCAGTCAGAATGAGTCATTGGCCAAGGACAGCTACTGCCTAACACCCAAGAGCAAATAAAGAAAACAAAACCAAGGAAAAAAAATTCAATTTGTTTCCTAGCAGAGACACAAATCTTTAATAATGTTTTCATTGATTACACTTTCTTACTCAGCATTTACACTAACAGAAAAATTATTACAGTCTGTAATGCAGGAATCAAGAACTGATGAGTGGTTTACTGCCTCTATGAGCCACCTAATTAGAAGTAATTATTCATAGACTTCCCTGATGAAAGACCTCATTATTACAGCAATCACATCATGTAGGTTGTCAGTGTTTTCTGAAATACCTTGCCTAATCGGGCTGTGGAAACTGCTTGTGATTTTAGTTTAGGAAAAACAAAGATTAGAAAGAAGCCCTGAAATGTGGTCTTGCAGAATTTTCCCATTGCTCTGCATCAAGCCAATACAGCGTATTGCACAGCCCAGTGCACAGCCCAGAACAAGCCCACCACAGGAGCGTGGGGCGAGAACAGGCTGCTGCCCAAGCAGGCTGTGACTGAGGCTCTGCTCCCAGGGAGGCTGTGGCAGGACCTCAGGAAGCAGAATGCAGGACTGAGATCTGGGAGAATGGGAGCAGGTGAGTGACAGCTCTGTCCTCAGGCAGATCTCTGCAGGCTGCCTGGGGTATCAGGCTGAAACCGTTCAGGAAGGTAGTGCTTCTTTAGAGAATGTCAGGTATTGCTAAATGGCATTACCTCATGCTAGCAGATGTTAACTTGTGGGAGGCAAGAGGATGACAGCAAGGGCAGCAGGTCGTTGAGGGAGCTGGAGAGCCAAGGCTGTCTCATGGAGTGTGAGAGTCTTACGGTGAAAGCCATGAAAATTCCTGGCGCCGCACACTTTACTTGCAGATCCATATGAGATGGTGATTTTGTTAGAGCACCATTACCTTAATCAGCCCAGAACATTTTTCCTTTTTGATGTTACAACTTTGAGGCAGGGAAACCGGCATCTATCCATTTTTTCTTGGAAATCAAGCTAAGTTTACCAAAGTGGTTCTGTGGATCATCTAGCATCATGGAGAAAGATCTCAACCTGTCTCAGCGGCAAATGATCTGTACTGCTTTCTGCATTGAGATTGATGATGGCTGTCAATTAAAGCTGCTGAAGAATCTCACTTGGACTTATTATTAGGGGTGCGATCCGTTGACTGTTCAGGCTGGGTTTCATCTGGAGCTAACTTAAGTCTTTAGAACATATCCATGAATATCTTGTACGGACAAAGCTCCAGCTGGCTGTGGTGGTGATTGCTAGATTGCTGCCTAAAAGCTTAGTGCTACTAGGGATGTGAAGGAAAGAGTTACTGTCACATGAAAATGCAAGTTGCAGAAATGTGGGGATGGAGGAAGCAAAGGAGAGACTTGTGTGAAAGGAGGGGAAATAGATCTACCCTCTTCCCTTGTTCTGGAAAGAATATAAGACACTTTGTGCAGTTAGCCTTGTTCATCAAACGGAAAACATTTAAACAATTTCAAAGTTTTCTGTGAAGTTAGTATAAAATAACAATGCCTAGAATAGCACACCATAATTAATTCTGAAATTGTTTCAAAGTCCCCCTTTTCCTCCCACTCCACACATTACATAGACACAGCTACTTTTATTTTTATGCTTAACTCGCAGAATATCTGAAAACGAACAATGAAGTATGCTCATAGAATACAATCAGGAAAAATAATGCTTACAGTATTGAATTCTGCTTCAATTACACAGGTCTGTAGCATGTCCCTTTTAGCTCTGGGTTGAAGCTGATTCAACTGAAGGAAACAGCAGTCCTTTAGCTTTTTCAGTATTTGAAAATACAGAAATAAGGGAACAAATTTCTATTGACTTGATTGCATGAAATATTGCCCAATCAGCTGCTTTTCACAGGGGCAGATGTAAGGCTATAGAATTTTGTCCAGGCCTGTCATTTCATAAGCGAGAAGACGCGGATTTTGCCCGCGAGCTCTTGCCGTGGGGTTGCCGTGTGCGGTGCGGACACAGAGCTGCGGCAGGTGCGCAGCTGGGGCCGGGCAGGCGCGTTCCCCGGGCCGCCAACCCTCGTGTGGTGGGCTGCACGCACGGGAGAGCGCAGCCCGAGCAGCCCCAGCGCTGCTCCCCTCTGCTGGGACCGGCTTCGGACCGAGGAGGTGTTAGGACCTGTCTCTAAAGGAAGGGTTGGCTGCCAAAGAAAGGGAAGGAACTGCACAATCGCTCCCGTGATTCTTTCTGTGAGCTGGAATGGGGATGAGTTCAGCAGAATTTGATCTTGTGGGATTTTGTTTTCCCTAGATATTTGGGAATGGTCATCTGAGGAAGAGCTAATAACCAGTCAAAACAACTCTTAGCTTCACAGGGAAAAAGTATTTGTGCTTATGCCTCTGACTGAAATTGATTTCACTTACCATGAGTCAAATATGAGTCATGATGAATAAATGCATAATTCACAATTGTCTTGTGATTATTTGCTCTTTCTGAAAGTCCTGTGTATATGCTTGGCAACTTTTTTCCTAGTGTATCAATGTATTTTAACCTGCAATTATGCTTTTGAACCTTTTTTTTTTTTTCCTCCATGTGATATCTTCGATACCTTTGTTCTGCAGCTCCTTATAACTCACCATTTATAGTGCCATAAAACAAGCTATGTCTTTTGTGGGGGATCAAGGTACAGTCTTGGCATAAGCTAGGATGGGGCTGAGTATTGTAATAATAAGATTTTAAAATATTTCAGTTACCACTTTGAATACAAGTGTATTTACTTGCATTAGATTTCACTATGTACATTCCTTCTTAAGGAGCTGGAAAATCAACACAGTCATATCTGTGGTAGGAAAGGAAGGTGGGTCAAAGCTAACATGACCAACAGGCCTGGGGGGATAAGAGAACAAACATGCTATTTTGTGCCGGTGTTTTACGTAATCATGGAATTCATAGAATGTTAAGGGGTTGGACAGGACCTTAAAGCGCATCCAGTCCCAACCCCATCTGCTGCCATGGACAGGGACACCTCCCACTAGACCAGGCTGCTCAAGGGTTTGTCCAGCCTGTCCTTGAACACTGCCAGGGCTGGAATGTTTGCAGCCTCCCTGGGCATCCTGTTCCAGTGCCTCATCATCGACACAGTAAAGAATTTCCTCCTTATATCTAACCTAAATTTCCCCTCTTTCAGATTGCACCTATTACTCCTTGTCCTATCACTATGAAATGAAATTAATATAGATGTCACTAAGGAGACATCTGTGTTGACATCCTTAGTGCATCACAATGGCATTCAGTTAACTCTCAGTAAGTAGCGTTCAGTTAGATAAATTCCACTTTTTCCCCCTAGAAATTTCCTTTATTAAGGAATTTGTTTTTTACTGATTTTAAAATGTGTCTGCCTAGTTAAATTGAGTCTTAATGAAAATGCAATATTTCCAAATTTTGTACTGTTCCAGGACTGGAGAATTACCCTGCTGTTTTTTCACAGTTTGACAATGTAATGGTGGTAAACACAGTCTGGAAATGAGGTGATTGCATTTTTTTTTTAAAATGGTTGGTCTGTGCTCACTGATTGGGGCCATGTGATAATTTCTTGTCACAGCCCCTTTATATCATAGGCCATTATATTACTACCATTTTCTGGACCAAGACCTATAATTTGGGTGTTCCTGAAAAGTATTCAACTTGATTTTAGAAAATTAATATGCATTTGGCTTCAGTTTCTCATATTTCATGGTGTCTGAATCAAGCTGGACACAAAATTGTCATGTGTAAATAACATGACACTGGGCCTGGTTAGAGATCCCTGGGCTAGTTTTGAGCAAGCTGGCCCATGCTCACTCTGTAGGGCAGCCTTGTGCTGAAGTATGAGCTCAGCTTCTGGAAGCAGTCGAGGAAGAGATGACACATGGAGCAAATAACCCTTGTCTTTCAGCTGGACAGGTTTGCACTGTGCTGCTGCAGTTGTGTGACTTCCCACTGCCAGCTTGACAAACACTGGCTAATGCCATGGCCAGGGCCTCAGCATGGTCACATTTTTCTGCTTGAGTATTTTCTCCAACCATAAAAAAATTCTTTAACTCTCACCTGCATTGGAAACAAGCGCGCAATTCATACAAGCATGCACCTGAACTTTGTTAACCATGTTCTAACACCAGGTTTATTGCTACTGGATCCACCAGCCTGTATTATTTTCCCAAAACCCTAGATGAATTTCTGAATCTAGTGTTACTCAGAGATATTTTTCAGATTCACTCTATTTCTGATTCAGACATTTTGGCTGAATAGGTTGTGTTCATTGTTTCTGGATGTAAAAGACTACATTTTTCAAAGCTGATCTGTGATTTTGAGGTTTGGCTTCCACACAAACCCTGTCATGCCCCCTCACCCATTTGTTAGCCCTTTCTTGACATTTTTAATATGCGCCTTATTGATACTGTGTATTACTGATATTTTGTCTTGTTGCAGTACATCAAGTACCCAGTAGAGCTGTGTGGATTACATCTGCTTAGTTATTTTTAATCATCAAAGCTTAGGCTCTTAAGAAATGCAATTAGATTTGTTTGACAAAGCTGATGTATTTCCCTTATACCATGTTGACTGACTGACTGATTCCTGTAATTCTTAATCAATTAAATCACGTACCATTTCCCCCTTGAATTTATCTAGGAGTGAGGTCATGCAAAATTATACTCTTTTTGAATCCCTTTCTTTTTCTGTTTTGCAAACACTTCTTACCAAGAAACCCATAATAGTCAGGACGTTTGTATAGAGCAGCTGGGCAGTTGAAAATGCATTAATTAGTATATTATAGCAGTGACACTTATTATTTATTATGCCACCATCAGAGGACACAATTAAGTTATTGTAGAGTTGCTATGGTTTCCAAAGGAGATACAGTGCAGAGTAATTACCTCAAGATGCCAGATGGTGCTGAATAATTCCTGAGCAAATGCCTCATCACCTCTGCCTCTCCATGTTTGTATAGTAAACAAAACATGAATAAAATGGAGGCTGGAGAATGTAGTGATTTCCCTTTATAGGTCTCCATAGGTTTGTATTTGCCCTGAGCATATTTACATTCTTCAGATTATATTGTTTAAATGTCTCCCATCTGTGCAAATATCCTAATGAATGAACTGCAAAAAAACCAAAACACGTGTAAGAAAACTTGGCTGCAGGACATCTTGACTCAAAATGTTTCATCTGCACTATACCTGCAGTTTCAGTATTGTCTGTCATGCCTATGCCAAGAACAGGGCTCATAGAAAGATACTTTATCCAGTCCACAGGGCAAGTAAGCTCTGAGACACTTAAAGCACGGTCTATACCCAGGATTTCCATTTAGCCTAAAAACTTTGCAGACTGTGAGGACATCCTGCACTGCAGCAATGCGGGTGAACTTCATTTGGGCTGCAAGCCTGTAGGGTGCTCCACAGAGCAGCGTACGTGCAATCATTGGGAATCAAAAACATTACAAAGCTTGAGGGCATTGATGTTTGAGGCTGCTCAGTCTTACTGACAAGATTTTTTGTAGATCTGTGCCTGATCTTGTGCCTGCTTTCTTTTATCTTTCAGTGATCACAGTTTAATTGGGTATCTGCAGGACCTTCCTTTATACAACCAGAGAGGCAGATAACTAGTTGAGCTCCAGGTCTGCACATGTAGTAAGTATCAAACTATAACTCTGCCATCAAGGGATGCAACAAAATATAAGGCCACAAAGAAAAGTGTTTGGGATAGTTTGTCAGAGTTAGTTTGTCCGACTACGTGTGCCATAGTCAAAAATTTCTGGCTGTTCATAACATCAGTGTGTATAACCTAGAGCATCAGATCAATTCAATAAATAGGTCAGGCTTTGGGCAAAGGCTTTTGTGCCCTGCTTCTGCCACCAGTATCATAGGATTGCAAAGACATGGCCATAAGAAACAGAATTTTAATCTAGTATATTTGGTATATATTCAGAGTTTAAATTCAGATTTGCAGTGTAGGAAAAGAGACAAAGAAAACATAATGCTTCCCCTCCAAATTCAGAGCTTACCTATACAGAGATTGCTTAGGCTTTTCCATATATTTGCAGTTATCTAACTGATATTTCACTTCTCCAAATCTTCATGGGGTTTGGTTTTCTCTAAGCTGGTCCAAGCTGTTGAAACTTTGTGTTCTTTTAGGTGCTCTTCAGGGTTTCAGTGATTCCTGCTATGAGGACTCTCATGAGCACAGCTGATGGAGGCAGCTGCAGACGTGACAGTTCTGCTTAGAGATCTGGGCCTCCTGGGGACAAGATCCAGGATCAGTGATAATGGCTGTGAAACCTCTGAGAAACTGAGGGGTGCCTGCTGCTGTCAGGTAAGGATGAGATAAGAGGAGATAAAAGGGTGTGCACAGTGTCTACACCTAGTCCTAAGGTAAGTGCAACCTTTGGAGAAGTGAAAGGATGGAAGTTGGTGACTTCCAGCACCAATAAGATGGATCCTACACTATCTAGGGGCTTACAAGTGCAAGACAGGTCCAGTACACTCAAAGGTGAGGAGGAGCCAGATATGCCTTCAAGCATCCACTTCTGTCTCCTACGGAAGGGTTGGCTCATACAGAAGAGTTTGGTCAAAGGAAAGGAGTTGCAAAAGTGGCAAAAAGGTGGCTCTGGAAATAGAATAAATTGGAATAACGAGTGATATCAGATAAGGAACTCAGGAGGGAGTGAATCTTCTAATGCCAGGAGCAAAGACATCTACAAACAGTGAAGCTGACTTGTAAACTGAGATCTTGGCCCATCTTCTGGGCTGCTGAAGGGAGCTTTCCTGGAAAACTCACAGAGCTTTGCATCAGGTCTATGTCTGAAAGACTTGGTGTGGGGTATGGTAAAGATAGATGGACTTGCAGGCATGTCCTAAGTGGTGGTGGGAGGAAAGGGGGTGATAGACCGCTAATTCAAGTAATGGTTTTGTGTGTTTCATAATACTCGAGTGATGATAGCATTAAAATTGTATGTAATAATTATCCAAAATGATGCAGCTAAGTCAGTAACAGTGATATATCTATTATTTAATAATATTATTAGGCAATTACATTCTTAGCCGTGTATTGCTAAATCAGTAAATGCTTAATCGTATTTCAATATTATATATTTCAATTCTGCAATTTAGAGAGTGTCAGTTAGACCCAAAAAAGAGTGTCCAAAGGAAAACTATACATAAAGATGTAAATATCAACTCTTACTTTGCCGTGTTGGACTTTAAGTACAAAATTACTTTCTGCCTTGTCAGATGGTTTGAATATTTAAACAAGAAATTAATTTAATCAATGGGCATTGCAATCATTGCCCCAGTTCAAGGTACATTTGTAAATGTAATTAAATTTCTTATTCCTGCATGACTTTTATTTTGTTCTTGATTTCAGCAAAGGAAACAATAATTGAAATGCCCAGATCAAATGAAATATTACACTTTCCACCTTAAAATACTAGGTTCTTAGGAACATTGAAGACAGAAAACTTTCTCAAGTCAAACTGTAAAACAAAGCATGGTTAAAGTATCAGCCACTTCAACAGGAATATGTATGTTTCCCAAGATAACACAAGAAGCTCTACAGTTAGTTTGAGGATAATACATATAATTCTGGTGTAATAAAACTATTTTATTACAGGACCCAGGGAGGTATGAAATCACTTCTTGCATTAAACCATCTATTGATCATGAAACAGCAAATTGCATAGTTTGAAAATTTAGTGGGAAATTACTTGGCCGTGATCTATCTTGGTCCAGTCAGAGGAACGATGCATTTCTTTTAATATAGCTGATAAATCAGGACTTACTGAAAATAAATATGTATATTGCTGAAAGTTTACAAGCTAGACATTCTACATAATAATTTTATTTTACTCTAAAAAGAAATGTAGCGATTCCAAGGAAGGATCAACAAAAGAGATCAGAAAGAAGCAGGCAATGTGGCGAAGCTTGAGTGGTGGGGAAGCAGATGAACAGGGAATCAGAGCAGTGGAGGAAAAAAGGGACTGTGGAAACTTTGCTTAATATGCAAATGTTTCTTCTCTGACTACTCTGTTTGCCAGGAATTTTGAATTTGATTAAAAGGCTTTCAGAGAATTTGTCATAATAAAGTATTTGCTTCTAATGAAGTCATTGCATATGAAACTAATGGAAATTATTATACCAATTAATATCTTTCTCATTCTGCTTTATTTTCTTGTTGATAATACCTGGAAGTTAGAGAAAAATGTTTCAAGCTGAGTTTGGACAAAGGGATGTAGAAGGACATCAAATTTGACACTGAAACACACATGCAAATAGTTTGTCATATTGAACAACACATGGCAAAGAGGTTGTGATACACATGTGAAATATATCAATATGTGTTTGTTAAAAATGAAAGAACATCAGCATTACTAATTTACTGTAAGATGAAGTGAGACTTGACTCCAGCTGATAGCACCAAATTCAATTACAGTGTACCAAGAAAACCTATCAGATCTTGAAATCTGTCATCTCATGTGCTGGCTAGTGTAGTCTTATGAAGTAAAGAGTGCAACTACTATGCATCAACAGAGAGGAAACAATCTTAGTTTTCTTTCAAAAAGAAAAATAACATGACACATTCACGCATTTCATTCCAGTGAGTGTGCGTGTGTGTACATCTACTCCAATTGTAGTCACATAAAACCAAAACTATGATTTAAACTTCATGTTTATTTGAATCAATTATTTATCCATACAAAACAGCATTTTACAGCACATATGTATTTTCAGTAATATAATCAAGGTCTTGTAAGTTATATCATCACACCATATACTGACTTTTATCCCAGAATTAACATCTTTTCAGGCCTATGAATGATAGCAAATGATAGGTAATAAGTCCTAAGAAACATATGTAGTCAAAAAGTAGAAATTTTAATGTGTTCAGATACAGTGTTTTCTTAAAGCATTCCTTGTATTATTGAGGGTGTAATATGTATAAAAATTGACATCCTTGTCTACCAGGAAAGAAATCAATCCGTATTACATGAACAAATAATGGTAATACAGAGTTCATAAAAGCATGGAAAGGCATTCTGTGATGTTTCTTTTATTTTGCTCCATATTTGACAAATAGTATTTAGTTAGTATAGTAACTTTTACAAAGTTGCATTTTAACAAAATCTTTAGGCAAATACATTGTTAAAACGGTAGCTGAGATTCCAAACCCAAAGAACCCTGTCCTCAGTTCCTGTCAGTGTTTCTGACAGGAACTTTATCCCATTTGCTCATGCAAATTATGACTTGATTCCCTGCTATACTCTGTGCTGCCCTTCACTGTCAAGCTGCTGAAGGAAGAGACCACAAAAAGCCCCAACTTCAACCACTTGAACTCGGTGAGGCTTTAACCCTGTGCCTTACTGGGTACCTGTGATACCTTTAGAATAAAGAGGGACTGAAACAACAGAAATGAAATTTGACAGGGGGGTCTAGAGTTGAACTTTTTCATCCAGAAAGATTGGTCTCGCCCTCTGAGCACTAACAGTGGGCTGGTTCAGGTAAATGCTGTACAGTACCACAGTTACTGTGTAGTCTTTGAGCTGCTCAGTAACTCGATCTCCTGTTATGAGACTTAGGTCTGTCCAGGAAGACTGAAGTGCCTAAGTATTACTGAGGGCCTGGGAAATGGTACAGAATCTATATTTACTTCAAAGATCAGAGTGCTTCTTCCATTAGCTGTTGGCATGCATATTGTGTTGACACAACCTTCACAAGTCTCCCCTACCCCTGTAGTAGGCAATGTGAGCATCCCTCTGAGAAAGGCCTACATTGACCTGGGCTGTAATTAAATATTAAAATGCTATCACTAAAATGCTAGGTAGGACAATAAAGAACATGTGAACTATAGGGGTAGTTCTGTATCCAGCTTCTGTAAAGAATCTTAGTCCCGAGGTCCCTCCACATCTGGGGTCCTCCCAGAGCAGGAGGTAGCAACTTACTATCCAGCTATTCCCCTCTTAAACAATGTGGATAGCTGGTGAACGCTTTTGCAGCACATTGTGAAGATATTCTAAAATAAGGTTAGGTGCTTATCCACTGCGGTAATATGGACCTGGCAATAACTGACAGTAGAAATCCATGTAAGCAGGTGGCTGATGGATTATCAGATGCCAAGTGTTGCAATCTCACTGAAGAGAATAACTTTTGCTGTGTGAGTTAATGGCTGTATCTTTTGCTGGCCTATCCTTCCACAATGCACTCTACGGAAGAGGTTCAAGAGAGACACAAGCTGCTGTGTGCACCCTTTAGCAGCTCAGCCTAAGATACTAGTTTTGGCAATTCTTACAATTTTGTTGTATCACAATGACTGGTGATCTTCAGCACAGGATTGAAAAATGTCATCACTCAAAACATGACTGGACATGGTCATGGGCAACTGTATTACTGCTGAAGTAAAAGGATTGCATGGAGGTCTTAGCTTCGCTGACAAAATGTGATAGTTCTCCGTGTTTTTGCAAGGAAAGGTTTGAAAGTAACAAATGAGTTCAAGATCAAAGAGAAAAGTAATACACACATTTTAAAATTGTACAGTATTTACCCAGTCTTCAGGTTTTACGTGACCTGTCTCAGTAGTTTTGAACACTTAGGAAATGCCATTGATAACTAAGATTCATTTGTGTCACTCACTGGGTCATCCTTAAATAATCTGATCTCTGTCCTAGAGATAAAACACCAAAATATTTCACTCTTTGAAAAGGAGTCTTCACCTGCCCAGCTGATTTAGCTTTCATCTGGGTTATTTTTGTTGAAAATAAACAAAGCCTGCTGCAGGAAAATGAGAAACTCTCCCTCAAAATGTAAGATACAGAAAGATTTGTGAGTGTAAATCTCACAAATTACTTGGCCTGGAATTGAAGTCCCAGTGAAAGGAGATTTTTGGATCCAATAAATGCATGCCTTTGGAGACCACAATAAAGGCATTCTAGTGACAGAGCATGTCTATGAAAATTCACTGCAGTATCAGACATCCCAGGTGCCTATTTTATCAGGAATCATTATGCTGCTCAGTGTTCCAGGGACAGTTCTGGACAATGAAATAGCTTTTGCATTCAAAGAGGTGACATTTAGTCACCAGGCATTTAACTGCCAGGCATAAAGGCCACTGCTTTTGAACAGGGTTTATTTCAGATGTGCGTGGTTAACTGGAGACTAAGGGTAAAGTTTAAAATCAAATGTGCTGCAGCTCAGTCAATATCTTGAGCTCAACATCATTGATGGGGAGTGAGGAGGCCGTTTGAGTTCCTGCTAAGCTTGCCTAGAATTAAGACAGTCACAAAACCTCACCAAAAATCTGGTTTGAAATTATGCCTTTGAGAATACTTACTTCAAATGTAAAAACTCAATAAAATGAGAGTGTGCATTTGAATTTGTCTCTTATGAATACACATCACAAAAGAAATAGTAATTTTTGTATGTGTATTCAGCTGAAGGCTGCATCCTTTGGGAACTTATATAATTCAGCTCTGTGGAGCAAAGAAATAAGAAATAGCATGTTAAGAGTTAGAGTAAAACTAATAAAAGCAAAACAATTCAATACAAAACAAAAATCCCCTCCAAAAGGTATTCTAAGCAGAAAGCCATTTATAAATGGATGGATCTCACACTCACAGAAAGAATCTCACAACTAAAACGTGGAATAGCATTGTGATCAGAATAATGCTGTGGGGCTGGCTACATTGAAAAATCTGGTACAGGCAGGCTCAGGATACAGCCCTCAGACAAAGCCTTCTGGAAACCATGTAGAATGCTATCACTGTCTCTCAGCAGTGACAAATCAAGGTAGAGCTAGAAATACAAAGATTCAGAGAGAGAAAACTTGTTTTAAGATAAATAAGAAACAGTTTAAGATAAATAAGAAAAAAAAAAGAAAAAAAAAAAAAAAAAGAGGGAGATTTAGGATATAAGCCTCCTTTTGGCAAGTCAGTCATTATTTGTAAAGATTTGACCAGGAAGCCTGTAGAGAAAACCACATGTAACTTAGTATTTAATGGAGGAAAAAGAATTTTCCTTCAGTTTCTTTGCCACTTTTTTCACCTAATGGATCCTACTTTGGATTGCAAGTTTAAGAAATCAGAGTGATACTGCACCAGAAGCTCCCAAGATTTTAAGACCCAGAGACCATTTTGACACTGAGAATTCCTGTGGAGATACACTGTCTTCCCCCTTCCATTTGCAGTCTGGTTAATGAGCCTGTAAATTGAATTAACTCAGCTGAAGTGCTCAAACTCCAAGCTGCAATGAAAAGAAAACAAGATAAGAGTGGAGTATGGTGGCTTTACTTGGTAAATAAGACTGAAATAATAATAGTAGTATTAACAACAATAGTAATAAAAACAACAAAGGATATGTGACTGAAGAGATATGATTCATTATATTGTACAAAATCAACATATTAAACAGTGTTCAAATATCAGAGTTCTGGGTACTCAGTCAGTGCATCAGTCTTTTCCAGTTCTAAAGAGCAGACTCTAAAGAGATTAAGAGTAGCTAAGGGGGAAGGCTTCATATTTTAGTTTTTTCCCTGGTGCTATGGTATGTGCATATCCTTTCGGACAATATTCAGCATTTCTTTTTTTAAATAGCAAATGAATGGCCATGGGAAGTGACTGCAAATTGGAATCATAAATAACTAGATTTATGATAGCAACAGTGCACTCAAGAGTGGGGGAAAAGCTGGCTCTCATTGCATCATTTGTTCCCATTTGTTCTGAAACAATCAGTGCCAGAAGGAAAAAAAAACCCCGTAACCTGTCCTTCCAAGCTTTTCTTTCCTCTATAGATCAAAAAATACCTGTTTCTCTGTTGGCAAACAGAAAAGGAAGGCCTGCCTCCTCTGTTGTTCCAGCCCCCCCGCACCTGCCTGGGGCTGCTGTGTGCCAGCATCACCCAGAGGCTGGCTCCGATAGAACCTGACATCCCTGTGCCAGTGGGTGAATCACTGCCCGGGTGCTCATTTGCACTGACTATGCTCTTAATTTCCTTGGTATTAGGCAGTGATTTCACCCAGCTTCAGAGTGGTTTTGTCAGTCAGTCCAGGCAAGCATTTGCTGACATTGTCTCCCTGCTCACACACAGTAAGGGTTTCTCTGAATCACACTGAGTGAGGTGATTCCCCATTCGTTTGTTGAGAAAAGAGAGCCTAGGTGACTTAATGATTCATCCCTCTTGCAATTACCTCAGCCATTAAAAAGACCAATATCCTCTATCTGGTCTTTCTCTGCTTGCCTCTAGACTCAGTTATGGTTCACTCTCAGGTGGAAAAGTCAAACCAGTCTCGCCTATGTCTGTGAATGGTTCTTCTGCCTCCAGATGTCATATACCTTTGGGAAATTAGGGACATTAAACTCTCCCCAGAGGCATGTAAGAGAAGGCATATTTCTGATATCCTGAAGGCTGTAGGAAATGCCATCTAGGATTGAATATATTTGTATATACATAAATATTTCTGTCACAAAATATGATATCCACCTTAAATTAAAAACAGCACAGCAATTCCAGGATTGGTTGACATTTCTAATCAGCTGATGGCTGTTGTAATGCATTAATTTGGTTTATACTGTGTTTCATCAGATCTGTAATGTTTTTTTTTTCTCTGTATCACGTGGTTTGTCCCTGCTCGGCAGTGCCCATCCTCCCACACTGGAATGTAACCCCACTCTGTTCCCCTCCCACCTTATCCCCGATTGGGTAGTGGCTTGTCCCTGCCTCTAGGCCCTTCTCCCTGGGAAAAAGCCCCGGGATGGGGGCGGTACTCGGTCTCTCTGGCACCTGCGTCCTTGGGGAAAGGACTCCAGAACAGAGCTGTTATATCCCACCTGGTGAGAGAGAGAGCAGACTCTTTCCTTTTGCCATCGGCTGTCGTCTGGTCTCATAAAGAAATTCAACAGATGGCTGTATGGGAAATCACAGTGCATGCAAATCAACTCTGATATAGGAGGCAATGTGATGTTCAATAACAGTGTTTGGAAAAACACCCAACTTCACAAGATTTTTTCTTGTCTCAGCTGAAAAAACTGAAGACATGGAGAACAAACATATAGAAATTTGTCAAGTTTTGAATGAAAGAAACCTGCAACAAGAATACTAGAGGTGACTTCAGCCAGTAACAATAGAACTAAATGGAAGTCCTTTACCTTATTTTAATCACTTTTATTTCTAGGTATGAAATGAGACCTAAACTACATTATTGTATATTATTATTGCTATAGTATCCGCTGTCTACCATCACAATAATGATGTGGTCTTCTGGGGAGAAAAAAATGATAAGAAGAAAGCACTGAATATATTTTTTTCTCCCACAAAAGCCAAAAGTTACTAGTAGTCGTGTTTTTGGCTCAAAAATAAATGTCAAAAGTAGTGCATAGTGGAATGTTTGAGGGAGGCATGCAAGATATGTGCTTCAAGTCAGATCGATGGTTTTGCTAGATATGTATGTATATTTAGGTACATATATACATATGTACATACATACATACGGTGTGAAAACCCCCCTTCAGGAGGATACCAGGACATAAGAGAACATAAGCCTACTCATGGTAGTTACAAGTCCTTTTAATTTCTCTATAAGAATCTCTGAGTAATTATGTCAAAACTGTATAATTAAACTTTTCTTGCCTCCAAGGAATACTTGGGAGATACACTTAAATAAGGCTACTCAATAATGAAATTTAGAGCTCAGCAATAGGATTCAGAAGCTGTTTAACAGAACAAAACAATGCGTGTGGGGAAGACCACCACCTTCAAAATTTAACAGTGCAGAATTCAATGATCTACTTAGAGTTTGTCCAAAATGTTGAAAGCAACATGTAGGCCTAACATACTCACTTTATAATGTTAGGAAAATTAATCCATGAACACCAGAGGTTTATGTCCAAAAAGGAGACAGAGGAGTCCTTTTACTTTATTGGAATAAAGGGAGAGGCCATGGGGCATTTCCCCTGGGGTCTCTCAGTTTTTCAGAGGACCCAGCCTCCTTTTTATCCCAATTTCCCGGATGCATTTCCCTCCCTCTTTCCCCATTGGCTGAGGTACTTGAGAGGTACAGACTTCCCGAAATGCCTAAGACTTAAGATTCCCCTTTTAACATATAACTCCCCTAATTTTTAATTCTTGTGGGATTTATGGGTTTTCCCCATTGTTGCTTTCATCTTTCAATATTCAGTTTCATTTACAAACAAATCTATGGTTTTTTTGTAAAGGCAAGTATCTTCATTTCCATTCATCAATCAGTAGAATCCTTCCCATTGTTTCTCTTATCTCTCAGTGCTAATTTTATCTACCAGCAGACCCAGGGCTTGTTTGTAAAGACAAATCTTGTCATTCCTCTCAAATAAAAGAGCTGTAAGGATTTTGTGTCTTATATGTGCACATATTTATGAGTCAAAAGATGATAGAAGTTTGATAGAATTTGAAATTTTATTTAGATTATACTACCCAGACAAGCTATCCATGAAACTCGGATAACCTGGAAAGAATACTTGTGGTACTTAATAAATGGCTATGAATCACATGAGAAAGAGCAGCATTAAACTGAATTTCACTAGAGTGTTAGTTCTTTCCAATGTAACAGAATGCCAGGCCCTTTTATTCCTTATACTTTTCTTATTTATATTTACAACCAGACAAACACAGAAAGATGGCCAGCAAATCTAGTGGGAGCTAAGAGAAATAGATGTATGAGGAATTTCAGGATAGGGTTCAGGAATTTCTGCTGCTGCTGAAATTGTTTCATGTGGAGCCCTGAGAATAGGCATTTCTCTCTGAAGCTTTGATGCTGATTTTTTCATTTTTTGCAATGAAGAGGGACTGTTTACGATACTTGAAAACAAACCTTGAAAATTGTCATTAGTTATTTTTCTTTACAAGCAAAGAGTATATCTCTGGCTAAAGTTCCTGTCCCAGTCATTGAAACAATGATATGGATACAGGAGGGGATATTCTTCCTAGTGAATCAGTGCTTCCTATAGTAGATTCTTCTTCCAAAACTTTTGTATTTGAATTGGGACATATGATGGATAAGTGGTATCAGATTTTAGGTCAGATTTCAAACAAAAGTGTCATAAACTAACCAAAAAATATTGGAAGACATTTTCACATTTAGGGAATTTAGGCAGAATTTACAAGGGCTGTGTACAAATATTTTTGCTCTGCTATTATCTTCTAGTCTCAATTGTTTTTGTTCTCAACACAGGCCTACCTATAATTTCCAGAGTAAATGACAGTGAATCCAAGCTCAGAGGAGTTTGGGAAGAGACATTGGAATCATTAGACAGAAAACAATTTTTTTGTCTTTTTTTTAAATTATTGCTTCACAGCCTAGCAACCCTTTAGTTGACGCCCAGATGTGTTCTGTGCTAGATTCTGGCATCCTGATCTCCTTCCCTGTGACTTGCCTGTCAGTAAGGAGGTGGATTGCTGGAGAGATGCACACTCTGTACTTAATCCCACCCCCAAGTAGGATGTCTTGACTGCATATGTGGCCCCAGAAACTGGGGGTGTTACTTGGGTGGGTGGAACTAAATGTCTATTTTAATATCTGGCCCATGCATCGCATGAAGGAAGTCTAGCTGAGTCCATCTTACAACATGCTTGTTTTGTTTGCTGCTGGAATTTTTTTTTCCCCCGATGTTTCTTTTATCGATACAATTTTTTTCCACAACTTTTTTTCTCTACAAATTGCTGCTTTAATGGAAATATTTTTCTGTCATTATTTCTTTCCTGTTCAACTAGAACACATGAGAAGATATAACAAAGCTCTTAATGGAGCTCAGCATAAGAATTCAGTTCTAATCTAGACGGTAAAATTTGTGTCCAGCAAAAACTTTGGCATCTAGCTAGAGACTAGGGCTTCTGGAGAAACAGCTAACATTTACACATCTGTTATGGTGACCACTTACATGACTAGAAAAAGAAAGAGCTGTGAACAAGGAATTTTTACACCAGCTAGGTAAGAGAAGTAATAAAAAATAGTGCTTGTTATCAGTTATCTGACATGGATCAAAATTTCTAGTCACTATTCTTACTATTATAGTCGGTAGGCTATGAGTGTTTTCCAGGCCCTCCTGAAGGAAAACTGGTCTTTACATTGCATGACTCAGATAAAATGTAATATTTTTAAGAACTGACCTTTTACTTTGACCAGAGTAAATAAACGAATTAAGTCTTGAAGTACCAGTTAATGACAGAAGCTTTTCATGTACTGCTCCTTCTGTGTTTAGCTCAGCTTGACTCCTATGGAAATCTACTGTGGGAAAAATAGAGATGAACGAACCGGTGAAATGGTTGTGAATTTCAAGTTCACTAATTGATTGCATTTTCAAATGCAGTGTAGAGCATTCCTCTCTAAAGAGTTTGGAAATGGATGCTTTCTGCTGACCCTAGCAAAAAGGACTGCAGAAAGTTTTCATATGTCTCTCTAGATCCTTGAGTACTTATGTGCATGGCCCAGACACAGGTCTTGATTTCCTTGTTCATTTAATTCCTTCATTGTATAAATGGAACAAAAAATGTACCCAATTCACTAATATAAACAGAAATATAGACATGAAAAGCTTGCTGTTCCGTCTAATAATTTTTTAATGGAAGTTAAATGAAATCTACAAATAAAATTAAATGACAGTGTAAAACACTTGTCAAATGAATAATTAGGCATTACAATAGCAACAGTATGCTTGGTTTGTTCTTGTCTCTATTATTTTCATTTAGCAGCTGCTACACCTGACAAACAATTGCCAGATGCAAGAGTTCCCTGAAGGGGACCTGAACATGCTCTGAGTGTCCTAATGAATTTTACTACAGTTAAAAAATTATTCTGGACCTGCAGAAAAGTAGAGAGATGCTTTTCTGCCCTAGCAAATGGGAATATTCCTTCTCTGAACAAGTGGGAAATGCACTAAATCTGTCTTGGATAGAAACAATTTGGTTAACATTCACTGTTCAAATTATCTGCTTTTGTAATTCTGAAACTTAGAGCATGTTGTTCACAAACTTTACTTACTTGTAGCAAAATGAACAAACTCAGCTTACTACACATGCTTTTAAAAACCAAAACACCTGCTCCCCAAGAACAGGAGGAGAATCCAGGTCTTTTGAATATCTGTGTCCTGATGATTACTCTGCTAATTTTGTATTAAGAACTAGAGGTTACAGAATATGCTTCTGATTACTACCAGTGTAATAGAGTTGGAGACAGTTGCAAAAAGTCTTTTGTAGAGTGAAAAAAAAAATAATTTATCACAAGACATGTCACTGTGAATTCATACCATCTGTCTAATGATGAATGACACCAGTGTGGATGGTATCAAGTCAGCCTACAGATTGGCTATATATACTTAGTAGACCTGCAAATACATCACACAAAATGGCCCTGCACACGCTGTGCATCAAAACAGAGCATATAATGCTTTGTCACAGGGTAAACTGCTCTATTAAAATGGTCGTGTGTTCAGAAATGAGGAAGGCAGTTGCTGATCTCAGCCCATTTTATTTCTTTTTTTGACATTTTTTCACCTGAAGTCCCATTTTGTGATTCAGGTTCCATTTTGCTGCTATTTGAATGACACAAATTCTATTATTTTTTATACCTTTTATTCTCTGATCCATGGGAATGTCACAAGGTACATTTTTTACAGTAATTTCAAACAGCACACTCTATACTTCTTCAGAAAAGTGGAAACAATCCTTGCTTCTTAATGCATGCCTAGATAATCTTTCAAACATTTTGCTACAGTTAAATGTTATGGATTTGTGGGTTTTCCTGAGGTGAAGCTGGTAGTGCTCCAAACTTAGTGAAATGGAACACCTAGGAAATCGTAGAAATTGAAGCATGTATATGTATGATGAACATTGACAGCAAGATTTACCTATATATTAAAGAAATTATATCAGAATTATAAATGAGATTAAAGTTTCCTTCTATTCTTTTCTGCTCATTTTTTCCCCTTCCATACAGCTGCAATGGTCTCGCTTGGCATAATGTGATTGCTACTTTAACTTAGTTTTTTCATTATAAAAGTATTAAAGGCTTTGCTTCACTTGACATAATATCAGTGATTTAAAAAGTAAATATCGAGATTAAGTTTATTATCTGGACTCCCCTACTTTGTCATGGATGAAAGATGTGATGGGTTGCCTCTGCAGGTACCTTCTTTCATGGAACATGAATTCTCAGATGTCAGTCTCAGAGTAGATGTTTGTCTTTCAGTTTGCCATGTACAGCATCTGTTCCCTGGTCTTCATCCAGCACTGGTATCTTAGTTCTATGTCAAGCAGAAGCATCATCTTCTTTGTTCCTTTCAACTTAGTTATATATTGAACATGATAAAATCTGGATTTTATTGGCAGCCGTATTATTTATCACGGCATCAGGGTAATGGGTTGGTCCAGTTTCTTGTGAAATGAAATGAGGTCACATAAAAAGCAATGGATGAAATAGCTCATCAAGTGTTTGCTTTTTTTTTTTTTTTTTTTTTTACAGAGTGCTTCTCTGTTCAGGTGAGATCTCTCTAGAGACACCTTATTTCCTGTGTGATTTGACTGTATGGTTGCTGGACCCCCTGGCCTTGAATTAATCAGTGGTAAAACATTAAAACCAAACTAAGCAGAAGCAAAATCTAACAATAGCTAAATGATTCAGGAGGAATAATAATTATAGTCGATAAATATCTCACTACTGCAAAACCCCACCACATTAGTTTTTAATAGATACTGCTCATTAAATGAGATAAGCCTTTGAATAAAAAGAAGTATGTGTAGGAAAGTTAAAAATGTTAAACAAAAATATAACAGTTGGCAGGGTGCAGCATTAAACTGCACAAATGGAGTTAGTTTAAGCATTTAATACAGTTTTAGTCTACAGGAGGAACAGAGATGCTTAGTCAAGTTTTATCCTTTCTGCTGTTGTTGAGAACATGCACCCAGGCAGATGGTACAAATATGTGCATCTCAGGTTTTTGAGCTCTCAAATGTCTTATGTCACAAATACAACCTGTTTAGAGATTGTAATCTGTTTACTACTGGATATGTGCACTTAGCCCCAAAGTCACATATTTGTTCACAGAAGGTCCACAGCTGGAACGCCAGGATGAAATCTCATGCATGTAAATGCTTCTGTCAAGGGCCACACTCCACTTTGCGCCTTTTTTTTTTTTTTTTTTTTTTTTTTTTTTTTTTTTTTTTTTTTTTTTTTTTTTTTTTTCCCCAGAGAAAATTGTGGATACGGTTTCTTGTTTGTCATAATCAGACATAAAAATATTTCCCAGTGAATAATGGAATTGCCATTCTTGGAATTTCCAAATAGTGAACTAATTTCCTACTACCAGAGAACAAGATGCAGTGTTTGGAGTGATTTTGAAACATGGTACTGATTAATTCTGCATTTATTCAATGCTACATTAACTTTTTAAATCAGTCAGGTAGAATCAAATTATTTGCTCTCCAGACAATACAAGCTTCCTCATTGCCTGCAACAGCACTAAAACAGTTTCTGTTAAAGGATATGTAGTGCCAACTGGAGAAGATAAAAAAAAAATTACAAAATTTTTGTACAAAATATGTCTTTTATATAAGCTCATATTTTTTAATGTGCAGAAATTAATTGAAAAACAGCTGGGTTGTATTATTTAAATAAAAATGCATATGAACAAAGTTAATTACCTCAGGTTTCCAAGCCACTCAGCTAAAAATGGAAATACTACAAACTTTGTCTTAGGTAGCAGGCTAAGTAATTTCTCCAGATATCTTGCAGCCCTGTTTGGATAATTCCATAAAAGATACTTTGAAATATTCGTTCTTCTAGAGAATGTTCTTTGTTCTGAGTCACATTTTAGTAATAATGAACAATATTTCTTGTCAAAACTCTTGTGGGTAAGTGGCTATGACACAATCAGTGTGATTCAGCATCCTCCTCCTCAAATGAATTTCACAAAGATTCTTATAACTGTATTCAATATTAGTACAGACTTTGATACTAGATGTATCTCTTCTTTGAAAGATAAGTAACAGTGTATTTTAACTCTTGTAACTTATTATTTTTACCTGTTTTTTCTGCATTAATTATAGAAGTTGATAATACAGTGAATCATCTTATTTAGAAAGAAGTGTAGCAAACACTAGCACTATGAAATGCCACTAATCACTGTGTTTCCACTTTGTGGATGGGAAATAAGTAATTTTAGATTTCAGCCTTGGAAATGGTGATTTTATTTGGGCTGAAGAACAATATTTTCATGCCTCTTGTTCAAAATAAAGTCAAAATAACCCCATTGAAAGATTTGAACCTGCATTTCCAAAATCTTGACCAGAATGTCTCACATGCTCGAAGCTCTGTGGTTGCTTGTGAGTGGAGGCATTACCATTCTGCGCTGGCTGAGCATCTAGGGACTCATTTCATGCCTTCATGTTGGGGAGTCAAAGGCTTCAGGAAGCAATTCAATATTCATGAGTTTAGAGAGAAAATAAAGCTGTAGAGAGTGTCTAGCGAATATTTGTCAGGAAAGTGAGAAGGGGATTGAGTTCTTAATGTTGCATTTTTCTTTAAATGAAGAAAACACAGAAATAGCACTGTAAGCAGGAATCATCATGCAAACTCAGAAGCAGCTTGGAGGTTTAAGGTGCTACTACAGGATATTGAGTAGACATAGCCAGAAACCTCAAGTGTGGGTTGGTTATTTTTGCATCTAGAGCTGCGTGCTGAGCACTGTGGCAACCACTACTTGTGATTTGCCAGGACAGGGCAATGTGACTCCCTGTGGATGAACCCATGTTACCCTACTTTTTATTGTTGATCCTTGCTGCTTCACTTAACTATCTTTCTCCTACTCCTGGTTCAGATTCCCTTGCCCATTCCCTGAAAAAACAGAACATATGCTGTGTTTGCTGTGTGGTACTAGCTACAGCTCAGTTTTATTTAATAATATTGTGTTACTCTGTGCAACAAATTCTGACTACTTGCTTCTCCACTGCTCTGCCAGTCTGTGAAAAGGTCAGCATTGAAACCCATCAACTAGGAGCTCCCTGATGAATCTCCGTAACGTTGTATAAAAAGCAAACTTTGGTGAATGAGGTTTGACTGGTGGGGAAGTTAAGTGTTATGTTGAAAGAAATGTGCTCATCATTGATTCAGGTGCTGAAGTTTTTCATTTTTCCCCCAGGTGCAATGAACATAAACAGTTCTGACTTTGTAGATCTTGTGAAAAACTCTTCCTCTTTGACTTTTTTAGCAAATCAAACTGCTTTCATATAAACCTGTGTAATTGCTGTTATTTGGTTTATTACAGAATCACAGAGTATTAGGAGTTGAAAGGGGCCTATAGGGATCATCAAAGCCCAACTCCTGGCCTTAAGCAGGGGTGTGACTCCAAAAGTCACAACTTGTACCTGAAAGCATTGTCCAAATGCTTCTTGAAATCCCCTTCCCTTCCCTTCCCTTCCCTTCCCTTCCCTTCCCTTCCTTCATTTTAATCAATGAATATAATTTCTCCCTTTCTTACTTTCTTCCTTAGTGCTAAAAAGTACACAATGTCTTTTTAATATTTCATTAATGAGATCACTTTACAGGTTTTAGTTTAAAGGTAACCATAGCACAAATGCATCCATTATTAACTGCAGAACGGCAGTGCCTTCTTGGGAACTCTCCTTAGTTTAATATGAGAACCTCTGTCAACAGGAAACTGCGCTGATATTGTTGTTAAGTGTGACGAACTGGCAAATGCAATGGGCACCACGCTGGAACAATGCAAACTGCTTATATCAATGGAAGAGGCAATGTTTAAAAGCGAGGTGAAGGCGGACAGCGAGAGGCTGTTGAGGAAGGTTCGGTTCCGCGTCGCGTCCTCGCACAGCGGGCGGGTGCTGAAGGAGGTGTACGCCGATGGCGAGGCTGCCGACTCGCTGGACTCCGAGTACGCCAGCAGCTCAGAGACTGACCAAACCAGCCGGCTGAGCGAAGTGGACGGGCAGCAGAATGGACATGTAGGGTCGGAGGGTGATGAAAATGATAACGAGCATGATGACTTGCTCATTTTAGTCAGAGCCACTAAAGAGAAGGGGTTTGGTACAAAGCGAGTCAACATCCTCAGCAAAAATGGCACAGTCAGGGGAGTCAAGCATAAAGTCAGCGCTGGTCAAGCCCTTTTTGACAATTTGGCAAAAGTATTTCAGGTAGGTGATGCAGATCTGTTGGCTGTAAGCTATCTCTCTGTCCCTTTTAACTCCGCACATTATTATTCTCTTTTTTCAAACTGCTCTCATTTAGGATTTATTAATATTCTGTCTCATTCCCATTGCTATCCCCTTGCACAATAGGGACTCATCAGTCCTTCTGGTATAAAACATCTCCACACTTCACACTGACTGTGAACTTTGCTCTTCAAAATTGACCTAATTTTTGCTGGGTAGAAATATGCATGTTGTGCTTCCTATGTCTGGATTAGGAAAGAAATGTAACGGAGGATTTAACTGGGGCTTTGCTGGAGATCTATATAGGTCTCCTTTAAGGGGATGTGCCATATTTCTACTCCTATTATAATGAGTTTACAATGTTATCTGTCCCCTACATGTAAATATGTATATACGTGCAAATTCCATTCTATTTCATCTGCAAAGTAGATCAAACTAGGTGCAGGGTGGCAGCAATGACGGTTTTCCCACATGAAAATTTCAGGGGAATGAAATCTTAGCCAGAGGTCTCTTTTATTAATGCCTCTTCTCTATCTATTTTGTAGAAGGGGCAGAATATCTGTATTTCAAACAGTATATGCCACTAACGCCTTAGTTAGAGAAACACAGGCCATCAGAAAAATCAAGATAAAAGTTCTGAAATATTTATCTCATATATATAATTTATCTGTATATGCTATTCAAGCCTTTCAATCATTAATATTCACACAGATAGCAACAAGTGTGCAACCAGATTCTTTCTGAAGTTCTTAGAATCCAGAATTGTGCTTTTCAGTTAAATTATCCTGTGATGGTTTCAGGGCATTATTTTAAAACTTTTATGCAATTTTAAATAATGGGGAATTTAGTAGTATTAATTACTCTTTGCATTTCAAAATTAATTTGAAATGAGGTAATTTCCTATTACATTAATAGATGGCAATAGATTAAATTCTCTTGCTCTGGATATGAATTTATCCTCTGTGTTGTACCTAAATTAACAGTCTTTGTCAATATGAATGTTCCTCTAGAATTTGAAGTTTCAGAGAATAATTTCCTGTTCATTTCCTGGTCTTTACATCACATCACATAGCACTCAAGTAGTTTGCTCTCTAAGTGTTTGTCCTTAATTCCTTATTCTGATAAAATTTGTAACAAACTCACATTTTTAAAGTAGATTTGAATTAGTAGGTATTAACTGAGGCATGGTTGGGTTCTTCTCCAACTTCATTTCCACTGTTCTGTGTTATTTCACTACACAGAATATCCAATTTAACCCCACTAGCCTCATTCCCTTCTCAAAGCTGTCTTCTACTACATTAATAACACTAAGCTAAGACATTTGATTCAGCTAAATAAACAGACCCATTTGAAGACATATGCACCTTTAATTAGTGTCCCTGCCTTATTGCTTTTTCTATCCCCGGTTTTAGGGTGGAAGTTCTTCAGGAAAGGCCCATGGACTGAAATCAATGTACTTTGATTGCAAAGCTTCTTGTATTCCTAGCAGAGTTAATGATTGGACCAGTGCTATTTCCATAAGGTGTTTTGCCAGAAGAAAGTATTTTCTTGAAAGGAGGCATATCCATCTTATAACTTCAGAAAATTACACGTATCAAAGTCTACCACAAAATTCCTAAATTAATACCTGTAAAATAATGACTGGTTTAAAAGGTGGTAAGGATTTTTTTATTGACGATTTTTTACTGTGGGAGAAAGGGGAAAAATTAAATTATCAGATGAAAACAAGCCAAACAATTTTTCATACAGCACGTAATTACAGTGAAGAACTCTCTGCTACAGGCATTGCAGAGTCTAAAGGAAAAGGCAGGTTTTCAAAGTGGATGAGGAAAACACAGGCAGGACTGAGAAGCTTGTTCCTAGGCAGGTCTAGATGAATGATTTCCAGAAAAACTTTATATTCTTACATTAAGCACCTACTGGATCAAAGACATATATTCAACAATACAGAGAATATAATGATTTGAGGTTTCTACACAAGTGCCCATTTCCCCAGAGATGAAGTTCTAAGCCTAGTGAAGAAAAATGATGGTTTGCATATCTTTTATGTCTCACTCTGAGCCAATTTTTTATGCCACATGGTGAGCACAGAGGAGAGCAAAACACAAAGGTTAGCTTTGAGATGGATTTGAAACTGCTTGATCCTAATGAGAAATATGATTGAAATCCATCCAATTACAAATGAAATAATGGCCTTTAGAATGATATTAGAGCATGATTTCTAGTTTTCTGTAAGCATGTTGCAGACAATTAATTGAGCTCTAATACCAGTTAGAGAACAACAAGAGTTCTTCTTTCAAAGATTTAGTAAGATAGAAAGATGTCTTTGTTGGCAGATACAATATAAAATCTCTTGATCTGGGCATTTTTCTAAGTTCCCCCCTTGATTATGTGAGGTCATCTCCAGTTACATGTTTCTTTTAGACAGGCAGCAGCAAAGGTATAACAACAGTTAAGAGGAGACTGCCCCTCCCTGAGGACAGTCCATCTCTGCCCCTTTGATGATTCAGCATCAGGAACTCATATGAGATGAATTCACTGTGTATTTCTCAGTATTAGTGTCAAGTCAGTATTTTTCATCTCAGAGTATGCACATGAACTCTTGACAATCCTGTATTCTAAGCACTGATAAATTCTTGTATGTAAATACTTCTTATTTAGTATTTACTGTATCACTTCCTAACTAAAATGTGCATGTAAGAAGCCAAATACTGAGTGTGTGTGAGTGTCCTGTGACCCTGAAACTAGGGTGTGGGTTTTTTTCTGCAATATCAGCATTCTGATTCTTCAGACTCTATCTGCAGACTCTAGTATACCATTTACCCAAATCATTAGAGACTCCCTGTGATAGAGGAGAGATCCTTTAAAGCAAATCACTTTTCTCAGTTATTCTAGGGATAAGCAGGGATTCATTAACTGGGCTTCATTATGTTGTGCAGTCAAGACCTTTGATTTTGTCTGTTCAAAGAGGTGTGCTAAAAGCACTTGTGTATTTTCATGTTCTTTGGAAATACTGGGATTTGTGAATATTTTTTTTTCACATTTTCTTACTACGGCCTTTCTACAGAATTGGTTCAGACACTTTCTTCCCACAACAAACTTATCTGAAAAAAATCACATTTTCTGGAGCTTTTTTTCAGTTTTAAGAGCGTGATGGAATGCAGGAAGTATGTCTCGATGAAAAGGTCTTTTTGCTTGTTGTTGCTGCTATTATGATACAAGCCTGATCTGAGAATGTATATCTAGTGGATGTGTGTCCCCTGCTGAATCGTCCCGCAGTCACGCAGTCAGCGCTTCCCTCACCCGTTCAATCCGTGACCTCTAATTTCCACTGTTCCCTGGGAAGCTGACTCCTTCACGTCACTCTGTCCAAGGACTGTCTGTCCCCAGATGAGAGCTGCTCCAGCGCTGTGACAGTGAAAGGTCTCCCTTTAGGTCATCCCTGCACACCAAGTCACCCCCTGCTGAAGCTGCTGCCAGGCGAGTGGGAGCAGCTGTGGCAGCTGGGGCCAACTCAGCCATGGGGATGGAATGTGGGACAGAGCAGGACACGTCCAGGGGTTGCCTCAGCTCCAAGGCAGAACAATCTGGGGGAAGAAAGGTGGAGAAGAGACCAGCTCTGTTGATGCTTCAGGACAGCACGGTTTCCATGGCAACCCCTCCAGCCTTTTCCTCCTCGGGGTGGATGCCACAAAGAGACTGTTGCCATAGCAACCACATCCTGGCAGGGTGAGGGAGTGGTGGGTGGGGTGGTGATGGGTGTTGATGTAAGGACCACTCCGGCTGGGGAGGGTGGGAGGGAGGTCACTGGTGGTCACCTGTGGAGGGCAGGGACAATCACATGCATCACGCAGCCTCCACTAGCACCTAACCTGGGCCTGGGGGGAGCCTCCCACAGTGCTGGAAATACAGGCGTCAGACAGCTGGGAACAGTTTATTTGTGAGAAACACACACTACTGAAAATCCTGAAAAGCAGGAGGGAGCTGGAGCTCCCGGTCTCCCTGTTCATGCACCTCCTTGGTATAAATTTTCTCCTGCTAAGACTTTAAAGCTGACAGTGTTGGCAGCCCTGAAGCTGGGGACATGACTTGCCAATTGTGTCAGAAGCATAAGCTCCTTCTCTGCATATCTGAGTAACTGTGGTTTTATTTCTGTATACTACCAGAAATTTTGTATTCTAATATTACAATATTGCTTAAATGACAGTGGATATTAATATTTTCTGTATCTGTCTGTAAAAAGTAGTAGAGAAACAGTTCTTTTTTTCTTGAAATAAATATAATTCTCTTCACAACCAATTTTTATTACTAAGCCATTCCTATGGCTGTGGCTGAGTACACAGGGCAAAAATCCTTGGGTTGTCTAATATATTACTAGGTAGTACAATGATCATTTTATGCCAAACTGGGTTTCTATCCCAATGTGCATTGTAATAGAGCTCAGCCAAAGGTTTTACACAGATGTCTCCTCATTTTCCATGTTTCAGCATGGGTATTTTTCCTCCATTCCCATACTTACACACTCCACTGATGTTCCAGCCTCCTCTGAAAGGTCAGGTTCTGCTAAATTAGCCACAGAACTCATTTTCAGGTAGGGCTTCCTGATGTCTACTGCGAAAGGGCAGGCCTGGTTAACAAACCTGATGGATGCCCTTGTGAGCATTGCGTCAGAGAGGATACGGGTGAAGTGTCAGACTTAATGCACTCGGTCTTTACAATATCTCCAAGCACACTTTCTCAGGTGGAGCTCACATTTAAGGTTGTGAAGTACAAGTCATTATTCAGCCTGATGAAGAATGAGCTTATTAATATTTAGAGAGAAAGATGGGAAAGAATCATGTGGAAATTTGTTAAGAGGAGAGCTTTTGGGGTGGTTAAGAGCACTTTCATCTTTCTTTACTCATAGGTGACCTGGAAAAGTGACTACACAGCAGGACATGCAGAGCTTATGAACTGATAGGGCTAGCTAGTACCACAAACAAAGTAAAGTGAAATACAGCAGCAAAGCCAACCATCTTCCAAAGAAGCCAGAGATTTTGATGTTAAGGAAAGTTTCTTGTGTACCAGTACAAGCAAAGCTTTTAGGGTGGGTGGCACACTATACCACTGCAGCCTCTGGAGCATATATCACTACCATCCTCAAAAGTCTGGGGAGACGAGAAAGAGAGATCTGCACTTTCACTGGAGAAGTCTTGATAAGACTTGAAGACTCAATAATAAGAAATCTCTTTCTTGTTGATCAGCTGATGGTCAGTACTGACACTCCAGAAATCACTGGACTATTTGAATTCAAAATCCTCTTCTAGGACTGGACAAAGATTGTAAAAACTCTCCTGAACTTTGCCTTCATAGTCTCCTCCATACAAACACAACTCTGACTCCCAAATGGACTTAGCTTACAAAAGAAAACAATGGACTGGATTGCTTGTATAGAGTATTCGATGTAGTAATGTCCCTTATAGGATAGAGATAAATACCAGTGAGCTGCAGGCATCTGAGTTACAAACTTCCAGTGTATTTTCCTAGTGTTAGCAACTCTGGAAAACTAATTATTGAACAGTGTTGCACTGAAATCCACTGGAGAACAGGAAAAATTACAATGGCATGGAGGATCAAGTGATTATAAATAGCAGGTTTTTGCTTGTTGCAAAAAATTTGGAATTAGAAGGACAGCTAGATCACCACTGGAATGGGCATAGCATTGCTTCACTTTCAGAAGGTGTATCTTCTGTACCTTCACAAAGGCTTTGATCTGTGACCACACTGCATGGGACAGTGATACAGATGATGCTGCTGATCATTTCACAGTTATTAAAAGTGGTTTCCAGAGTGGATGTCTGAACAGACACCCTCAATTTAGAAAGGAGGTGGTCAGGTCTGTGAGCTTTTAACTGGAATCTGGACTTAATCAGTACTTAGGATATTGTTTTTTTACTGTTCACATGAGGTTACACAAGTCTGTTACTAGACTATTCAGGTCATTTTAGGATTTGCTTCTGTTGAACTTGAAGTACACATTTCGCATAGACTTGATAGGATCAGTAAATATATTTTTAACTATCTAAACACCTGAAAGTGATATAAAAGTTTTGAGTTAAAAAAAGACTTTGTTGTCTTTTTTCAAAAAGTGTTGTCTTGTTTTCAAAAAGTGTAGATTTGGGATATCTTTTCAATACACTCAACATTGGGAAGCTTCCCAACAAAACTTTGGTTAAATGTATCACTTTTTAAAGATTGAATCAATAACTGAAGAAAAAAAAAAATTATAGGCTTTTTTGCTGGCAGTCTCTCTCTGAGAGAGAGAGACAGAAACCACGCTACTGCATTCTTCAGCATCATGCTTGACTTCAATTTCCTTCCTCCCTTCCACCCTCCCTTCCTTCCTCTCTTCCTCTCTTCCTTCCTTCATCCCTTCCTTTTTCTCTTAAGGACTATAGTGAGCACATTGTTCCAGCATGGAGGTATCCTAGAAAAGCTTGTAGCCTGTGACTTTCTTATTAGGGAAAAGAGGTAAAAAGGAACTGAATAAGGTATTTAAGACAAGAGAGATTGCAAATAATCATGTTCTGCTGCCTTGTTTCATCCTCTCTCTTTAAATCTAAAAACAGATTTGCTTTCTTTTTGAAAGAATGAATGCAAATAGAAGAAAAGGTTTCCTGATTGTACTAAGTGGGTTTCCTAAGTCATATTGGCCTCAGGAAAATATCTGAGCTGAAAATAGCCATAAAATGAAACAGAATTAGAAGGAAATGCCATATATGCTTTCCAGACTCTTACATTTAATTATCTGTCTGGTAGATGACCTGGAATACCAGACGAGCCCTGGGTCTGATGCTATGTACTGCTCTGGGACTCTTACATAATGTCCCTTTGTGGGACTGCTCAGTAAGGTGCTCAGCCTTTGAATTAACATGGAAAATGCTTCATCTTACTTCAAACTAACTTGGAAAAGGATCATGTTACACAAGCAGCTTATCAAAAATATTTTAGGATGCTAGCACAGAATTTTTTCTACTTATTCTAAGAATAGAATTTTTTTTTTCCTGACTTGGCCTCTTACAACAGAGATTTAAAAGATGAGCTGATTAGTCTTATTAATTAGTAGTGATAACTTCTGTCTTTTGCTATCTGTGAAGCTCAACTTGGCAACTCAGCAGGAAAATAAGGAGAAAATGTGTTTTGAATTATTCTTATAACTAGGAATATCAAGAAAATTTGGGGCTATTCACTTTTCTTTGACATGGTACAACAGGCTGTCTGCTAGTTCATTGACCCTGGATGTTTGCATGCCTTCAACACAGCAAATACAATTTTTGTAGAACACATAAAGATCAAACAAATTACCTATGTGCTTAATTCCTAGCATCGTATTAGGTCATTGACCCTTAATTTTGTGTACAAATAAATTACTCTGCAACCAAACATTTCAGGGTTCTCACTGCGCTTAAATGTCTTAGGTTATGTTTTACTTAAAACTTTACAAACATTGAAGGAAATATTTGGCTACATTGGGCCAATTTATCACCAGAGTGCACAGCTGTGCAATTGCAGATATATGGTAATAATGAAGATGAAAAACTAGCTCCTTTATTAAATCTTAAAAAAAAAAAAAAAAAAAAAAAAAAAAAAAAAAAAAAAAAATCTGACAAGTTATAAGTGCATTAAAATCCCATTATTTAGTTTACAGATCTCCAAACTTTCAGTTCTGAACTAGGATTTGCAACTACACTAAGCTAGAAAATATAAATGTATGTGTGCCACAGGTATTGTGTTGCTAGACTGCTCCAGTCTGTCAACAGCTTGTTGTGATATTTGTCTACTAGGGTTGGCAGTTTATTACATACTGCACCAAAATAAGGTGCACGATTAACAACTTGACAGAAAGAAATGGTCAAAAAGACAATTTTTTCTCTTGGTTGGAACTTTAGCCTGTAACTGCAATGTTTGCTGGCTGTGAAAAATCTAAGTTTCCAGAATTCCAACAGGTGGCATCATAATTTTGTAGCTGAAATATAATAAAATGTTTTTTAGAATGGAATTTTCAACCAGAGGGAAAAAGTTGTGGCTTCCATGCATGAAAACCTTTCTAATTGCTGTAGCATCCACTGCAAGGTAGTACAAAACATGAAAATCAAACCTCAATGAATTTTTCAAAAGCTTGTAATAGGAATAATAGATAGGACAGCATCCCCAGCCTGTTGATTTTGAAAAGAAGCTGTAAAGTTACAGTGCCTCATCCAAACAGGCAATCTTGTGGTTTTGCTTGATGCAGTAGTTATATTGTGGAGAAACTGCCACAGCACATCTCTTTATAACCTCCATCATAGAAAGGAACAGAAATGGTCACAGATGAGCAGCTGGAGTCACTGAGGTAGAGACTCATTTCACGCATGGCAAGAAAGAAGACAGAAAAACCATTATTCATTGCTAGCATGAATTGTGGAAAGCATTTTAACAACCTTAGTACCATTTTGCTTTGGAACTTTATCTAGAGACATCATCCATCAATGTCAGAGGAACATGTCTTCTATTCTGCAGTAAAACCACACACAGACTCTTTCTTTCTCCATTTCCCAAAAAGAAATATAAAAAACTTACTGTCCAATATTTGCACATGTTTATAACACCATGCCATATTATGAGCTGCACTGACAAATCAGCCAATGCTGGTACAAAGGTAAAGAACAGTTTCCTTGGGGAATTCACCCTTGCTTCGAATACTACCGATTGCTAATTATCTAGCAAGCTTTAAAACTATTAGGAATTGTAAGGAGTCATACACTGTTATTTAAGAAAAACTTGTTTCTCCTTCAAAATTATATAAGACAGAAGGAACTCAGTCTCTAAAGAACTTACAGCTTTTTAAAGAAAACACAATATTTTCCTGCCTAGCCGCTCATGTCTTGCCATTTGTTTGCAACATTTAAGTGCAAAGCACTCTCCCTCCCAGCCCTACAGGCACCTATGAAATATTTCATTGTTTTTCAAGTGGAGAATGCCCTAATTGGCAGACTGATAGACACAGTGAACAATGAGAGATTTAAGAATTATGGATTCTTCCACCTGTCACAGGTCCTAGTCTGCACCTTGAGAACTTCTCTTTCCAGGTGTCAGTTAATGAGGTGTCTGGTGAGATCCACCTGCAGTGCTGCATCCAGCTTGGGGATTCTCAACACAGGAGGGAAATTGACCTCTTGGGGCAAGTCCAGAGGAGGGCCACCAAGTTGATCAGACTCTTATGAGGAGACATAATGTAGTTGCTTCAGTCAGGTGGTTTCATCATCAACTACTCCAGCAGTTCTCTTTTGAAGACATAATAGATAAGGGCAAGGTGTTTTGAAGAAGGAGAGCAGTCTAGTGAAATTTCTGACTTGTTTTTTATGATGTCTCAGTTCTCATTTTGGAAGAAGGTTATTCAGCTGGCAGAAAGTCAATCAAGTATGGAGTTTCAGCATTGTTTGAAGACATGATATATCATTAGAATAAATGTTGTTATTGATTTTTCTTGCTATGTGGTATTAAATGATAGCTATGCAAAGAAGCCATTAAAATGTTATTACAAAAGAAAAGCAGACAGGCGATTTAATAATCTCAGCTTCTTCATTTGTTTTCTTATTCCTTGAACAGAACACATTTAACTCTGACATGATAAAGATTCTAGCCCCACTGTAAGAACATTATTATATGAAAAGTTTGATTGTACAAACATTTTATTTTAAAAATACACATCTCTGCGCAAAATCCTTAATCAAACTAGAACATAAATCTGCTTACACTGGCCTTGGTAAAACATTAGTCCAGCTGCACATGTGATAACAAGATAAGTAACTTGGTAGCTCTTTTGGCCATCAGGTTTAAGAGCTGGTATAAAGCATACAACTTGCTTTATTCTGATTTTCAGACATTAAACCTATATGGTTAAAAACCAAGAGAAAACACAAGCTTACACCTGAGAGGCTTTCCAGCAACTAAGTCTATAATTCTGCTTCATGAAGTTGTCTTGTATTTTGCTCACAAAAAACTGGTGGATGAGTCATCTTTCCCCTTTCATGTATCAAGGCCAGCAGCCACAGTATAGGTTATTCGAGGGCACAGCTGGTTTATGTATGCTGTCTAGGAGTTGTATCTGCATAAAAATCTCAAGCTCTCTGCCTTTTTTTCAAAAATCTATTGCTTAAAAAGGAAATGAAGCACTTTAAGTGTGCAATGTAGATGGATCTTTAATTAAAAAAAATGGATATTGAGGAAATAAGTAATAATTAACTACTCAGGGTTTGAAGATGAAGGTACCAAATTTCTAGGTATTATTAAGTAATGAGGTAGCTGAGAGCATAGTTCCAATTAGGTTAAGTAATATAGCAGGGAAACAAGGTCTTTCATCACTCAGGGCTAACACAGGACAAAGTGGTGCTATAACTACAAGATACTCCTTTGCATTACTTCCATGTGTTGAGTGATAGGGCTCTCTGAGAGGTAAGGATTGATTCAGCACTTTGGTGCACTAATCACACCATAACTTTGATCTCTGCCTCATTCAAAGACCTGTGCAGAATTCATTAGCAGTTGCAGAGTGCTTTGTGACCCCAGGTGAGATAATGCTCCGTGTCCACCTGACAAATTGTTGTCTTTTTACTTAACTTTAGTGTAGTGCAAATGACAGCTCCAAGCTTTACAGAATAGCCTGTTTTTATCTCCACCCATGAGTAAGATTTTCAGCTAGAATTCAAGTTGTATAAAGTGTCAGGAAAGAAAAAGTACATAATATGTCAGGTGTTTGGAACCGAAAACTGAGGGAGAGTGGTGGTTTCCCTGATTTGATCACCATTCCCTGGGAGTTTCAGGATTTCAGAGTATCTCATTTCAGCTTCCATTTGTAGGAATACAGTAAAAGATAAAATAACTTTTGACAGAAAGCTTGTTATCTGCTGAGCATGAAAACTCCAGTGTGTATCTCAAATCAAAACCAGAATTTGTTTAACCCTTTCCTCTCATTTTATTGCTTAGGAAGGTAAATTTTGAAGAATGATAACAATTTTTAAATTTTCTCTGCTGATGACTCCAGTTGAGAATGACACTTCACTTCATATAGGCTATTACCTTCTTTAGATGTTTTTTGACAGTTCTGTTAGATACGACAGACTGACTCTAGGCTGTAATTAATCCATTAATCCAAAGTCTGAAACATTTTTCAATGAAAATGCAATATATTTTTGACTGAGCTAAGTGTGACTGATTAGGGCTTTTCTGAATAACAGTTTTTAATTGCTGATGCTCTCTAGCACTAGGAAAATCACCAGCTGCAATACTACTGCAAATACAAAGAAGTAATGGACTATTGTGTTGTTTCCTATGATATTCTGGTATACTGACAGTATGTCTTGGGAAAACAGGCCCACTTACCACACAAAGCATAGCTGACAAAGAAGGAAGAGCCATGTAATATCATGAGCAGGATCTCACCAGCTAACTCTTTTATTCTCCAGTCAGAAATATGATGAATGGCATTTGTAAGAAGCTCAACAGACTAGAATACAGTTTTCAAAGACCTCTAATGCCTGTTAATTAACCAAACTAACTGACATTTGGGAACTACAAAGGGGATCACTGCACGCATTAACTGCACCTGGCAATGTTTAAACATAAAATGAGTCAGAGATTCCTGTATGTATGTTACTATTATGTTATTATTAGCATTTATCAGTCTCTACAGCAGTGTAAGGACACCAAGAGAATATTTTAGAAGGAATGAGTAACGAATGAGTAAGAAAGAGAAGAGCAAAGAGAAAGAGGGAAGGAATAGAAATATTCTTCTTTTTTTAAACTTCATCTGCCTGCCAGAAAACACTATACAGGGTATTTCAAAGATGTTGCCAAGTTAAAAATAAATGAGCCAGAGCAGACACTGTAATTTTCATGACAACCATTTGCTGCTGATCGCACAAGTCTGTTGCTCTGCAGTATGAAATGTTCTATGGAGTGAGGCAGGAGTGCTTACAAACAGATGGGGTCAGGGTTCACAAACCAGAGCCATTCTGTTTGCTAAATTTTCCACATGATATGAGATATCAAACACTTTCATCTTTACCTGTCTATTCTCAGCAAGTCCTAGTTCTAGTTCATTTCTAGTTCATTTCTAGTTCATTTCTAACTAAAGCTTTCCTTACTTAACAGAATATTCTCAAAGAGGACATGAGGTGGCCAGTGATTCTCTCCAAATAGACAACATAGGTTTGAATACCTAGAACACTGATACAAATAACAAGCAAAATTAAAAACTGCTCATGACAGGAGAAAATGGGATTTGAGCTGCACAACTGCTGTTTCAGGCCAATGTATTGTGTTTATTTTTTTAACAATTCAGGGTGTCATCATGGGAAATGGTACATAAGTAATGAGCAGAATTACCAAATTCTGAATATGTAGTAGGATAAAACATTCCATCCCAAGAGGAGTAAAGATATTTGAAAAACCTTACTCATATTATTAGAGAGAAATCCCCAAAGTAACTTATAACGTCAACTGGAAATGGAGAATAACTATGCCACAAAAATAACTAGTCATTCATTCAAATATTCCATACATACATCCAAATATAAGCAAGTTTAGAGGTATTTAAAAGTTATTTTTGGTCAAGTGACCAAACACTAAGAACTAAACAGAAAACTTTCAAGTGCACCAACATGTTCCTTCCTTTTATTTCTAACCTCTCTTTTTTTGAGTAGAACCAGAAAACAGAAAGGCCTAGAAAGAAAAACAAAACCAAAACCAAAACCAAAACCAAAACCAAAACCAAACAAACCAAACCAAACCAAACAAACAAAAAACCCCCCCAAACCCCACAACAACTGAGCAGTGTTTTTTAAACTTGAGCAAAAGTTCCATTTTATGAAAGTTCAAATTTCATTTCACTCAGTGTATTTATTCCTGTTGCTAGTGATAAAAGACAGAAATGAAATAAACACTGATCAGCTGTTGAATAATAATTATTTTCATACTCCTACATGCAACTGTTATCACCAAGTGGTAACTCATAACTGTTAAGCCGTAGGAAATTAAATGATGTAATCTAGGACAAATCTGCTAAGAATGGAGATTTAATCTCAGATTTCTGGGGACTGTAATTTTTTTAGAATTTTGTAATTAATACTAACATTCTTCTCATGACCCATCTGGGATCCATTGTTTCAGTTCTCTGGTCTTCAACACTATTTACAGGCAGCTTCAGGCAGGCAGATGCTATGCAGCTCAAGCCATACATTTTTAATTTACTGATAGCAGCATTTCCTTAGGTGACATGCTGTAGACTTTTTTCCCCTCTTTTACATTAATTAGTTTCTGTTTGCAAGGTACACTGAAATAACAATAACTTTCCAGTTTGCCTGTTCCCTAACTATATGTTGTCTGTTAGTAGACACCGAAAACATATAGGAATGATAATCTGTGAACGATTTTTAATTTTACATTTAGTTTGACTTCCCAATTTCCAGCCATTTTAAAATGCCTGTCTTACTCATGTCCGATGCACATTGCATGAACTGTTATGCTGCTGTTCTGTGAGCAAAGTCTTCAGTAAACGGTCTCCAGATAAACAGCTGAAAATAGTCAAAGTAGAATATCAGCTCTTTCACTGTCCTTTCTCATTGGTTTAACAACCCTCCTTTCCCCTCTCTCCTTCTGTAGACATATTTGAAAACATAAAGCTAACCAAGAGCCAGAATAAGTAGAAACCAAGGTCATGGAAAATGATGCTGGCTGGATTATGGATACTGAGATAAAGTAATTAATTTTCAGAAAATCTCAAGTAGTAATTACACAGGGTCTGTGACTGTGAATACATGAGATTGGCTGGAGGGAAATAAAATTTGAACACTAGAGGGAACTCAGGAGAAAAATGCTTGTGGAGAAAACTGAGTTTGCCTGTGAGATGCTGAAGAAAGCTCTCTAGTATCTGGATTCATAGAGATATCTGGGAAGGAAATGGAAGACCTGTGGTTCCGGTTTCAGAGATATTGTTTTGGAGCCTGAGAAGCTGATGTGTTGGCTGTGGAGAGAATGAAATAATTTTAAGTGCTCTGTATTTTCATTTTTTAAAGATGATTAGGTAAATGTGTTCACTTGGATTCAGAGAATTCCTCAACAAACTTACCAGAGACTTTGAATTCAACACATTTCAGACATAAACTGCAACCAACAGAAAGTGCCAGAAGGGCAGTGTTAATTTGAAATGATGACACTGTACATGCTCCATGGTAATGCATGGTGATGATCTTTATACACAAGGACAAGCTCTCTGTGTGATGATCTTCATACAAAAGGGCAAGCTCTCTGTGACACTTCCAGTGTGTGTAGTTGTCCAGAAACCAGGAAACATTGTGTTCAGCAAAAAATCCCCTGGTTCCACCTGGAGACATCTGTCTGCTTAGTGGTGTGAGGCCTCTGGTGGGCTTCTGTCCCATTTTGGTTGATTCATTATATGCTCAGTCTACTTCTGAGCTGGCACCATGGAAATCAGCTCCCAGCCATTCCCACAGCCCACCTGCAGCACAGGCTTGTAATTTTGACCTTATGTAAATTTCATGAAAAGGTAAGGGCCTCACTTAAATCAGTTCCTTAATAGATGCTAGAAACCTCAACTGTGGCAGTGAAGTACTCCATCTTGAGAAAACAAAGCCAAAAGTGACAGACAGCAGATAAAAGGCTCCCACATGCTGGCAGTGTTAGAGGAAATAAAATCACTCCTGGCAAAACTGAGTGTTCATTTAAAAACTTATTTTAAAATTAATGACTTTGACATGGAAGAGAGATGAAGAGCAATTAAGCTTTCTGGGGGGAAAGGGAAGCTTACTCTGCAATGTGGTCAGATCTTTGAAGTAAAGAAAGAAAAAGGCATGAGGGAAACATGAGTTTTCAATTACAACTTGAATTCAGAAATTTTGGCAAAGACAGATGAATGGGAGTAGCAGAAAATTTTTTAACACTGTACTTCAACCACATTTGTTGGTGATCAACATTGAGTTTAATATTTTTGTTCATTCTTTTGATTACAGCTTAAAAATACCTATATTTTAAACGCATCTTATGGTGAATTTTCTTTGTAACTTTTTTTTAGTGAAAAGAACAAACTGTAGCGTACTTTTCACCAGAAATTCTGTTCTGACCACAAGGTAATTTGAAGTTTTGCAAAATCTCTGCAGTTTTTACCATTTAATTTTTGTGAAATTTGCTCTTCATCTGTACCTGACTTGCACAGTCTAGTTCTTAAGAGATGGTAATAAAATTTAATAAACACTCCCAATCAGCATTATTTTATGTAGTCAAAGACCCAAGAAGCGAATGAGAGAGCTAATATATCCTGTAACACTGTAACACAATTGTGCAGAATTATGGGTTTCAATTTCCTGATCCAATGATTACATCAAACAAAGAAAAAAAATGTTTATATTTCCACTCAGATTATTCAGCTGAAAGCCATTTATCAAACATAGCAGATAATCAAACACTAGGAACACTAGCTTATAAATCTCCTACTAACACTGCACCTGTGGAAAACAAATGTTTCCCTGGTTGGATGCCAGGTTTACAGCACACTACAATCAGCCTTGCAATACAGAGTAGGCTCAGAGGGGAAATACGGCTTTACCCAATGCCAAAGAAAGTTCATTTCTAGGACAGGTGCTGACTGGATTTTGTACCATGTGGAATCACAGAGTCATGGAATGGTTCTCATTGGAAGTGACCTTAAAGATACTTAGTTCCAACCCCTTGCCTTGAGCAGGGATGCCCCTTGCTAGACAAGGTTGCCCAGAGTCCCATCTAACCCTGCCTTGACCCTTGCATGGAGGGAGTATTCACAACTTCTCTGGGCGATGTCGTGTCGTGTATAAGTTAAGGTAGATATTAAGCATGTTCATATTAAATAAACTGTAAAACAGCCATGAAAAGCAAAAGCTACTTATCAGAAACAGCAGCATTTTCCCACTGAAAAACTGAGCTTGTTTTGCTGGAAAGAAATAGTTTTATGATCTAATGTTGTTTCCTGTCTCAAAGGAGCCATTTTGAAAATACTGTGTTTAAAGTAATCCCAGCATCTTTTCTACTGTATAGCAAATTTTGTTACTTTTAAATGAGGTGATGAGGGAAGAAGAGGATTATAGCAGTGTCCTCTCATGCCTGGCAGGCGTGCAGGCTAGCTCAGTTCTGCACTGCCACAGTGAGGATTGGTCGGGGTTACAGGCAGGGTGAGTAACCTCCTCCTGGTGGGCTCTTGGTTCCCCACAAAGGCGAGTGGACCTGACGGAGTTTGCAACTGCAGCAATGGAAAAAGAGTCATCTCTCTTTAGGCAGGGTAGAAGGTAGTTTATTAAAGGGAGTCCAGCAAGGAGCTCCGCCTCAGACCACTGGTGCCCAGAGAGAGCAGAGATCAAAGCCTGGCGGCCACTTATAAACGGGGGAGGATCCAGGGGTGGTGACAACAGGTCAGCCAACCAGGGAACACAGGGGTGGTAACAGGGGTGTCAACTTCTGAACCATTAACAAATCACAGGAGGGTAGGAGGGGATTCCCCGAGCATCAGCCTACCACTCGATGCCTCTCCTGGATCTTTCCAGAATCCAGGGAAGGCTCTTGAAGGAGACGGGTGGAGGGGGACTGACAGGGACAGGTGCAGGGGAGAAATGATTGGCATAAAACGTCTGGTTAAACAACCAACTCATAAGGGGGAAACTATTGCAGAACACAGGGGTATACAGTGGACTGAACCATTACAAAAATAACTTCTAAATCTTACAAAAATAACTTAATAACTTAATAAAACCACTCTCGCACCACTACAGAGGATGATATTAGAACAGGCTGTTTTATGAAAAGCATCAGAGCAATTATTAACTTTACTCTCTCCTTTCCCAATGAGTTTGTTTCGAAGATGACAAAATACAGTTACTAAACTAATAGGTGAATAAACAAGACCAGAATGTGCCGTGGCCCTGTCACTGAAGGCTGAGAAACACTCAAGCTCTCAGTGAAAATGAAGATCAATGTCAGAAAAAGCAAGTCTACTTCCCATGTGGTCTGAGCCCATTTTGCTCACCTGATAAGAAAACACTGTAATTGGTAAAATGCATACAGTAACTCCCATGGAACTTTATCCAGGTGAGTACTCACTAAGATGTACTCAAAGAATTGTGCTCCAAGAGATAGAAAATAATTTTATGAAGTATACCTCCGGTCAACCTTCTTAATGACAAATATATTCCTTTTGCCTAGAGTATTCTAGGAAATACTGCTGTTTCATTCACTTTATTTGGTGAATGTCTTGTGAATAACAGAGAATTTTCCCTGTCACTTTTACTTTTACAAGGCTGAATCCTAGTTACCATTCAGAACTGGCTGAAGGCCTCAAAATGTGTATTATTAGCCAAAAGAATAGATATAAAATAGTCTTCTAGAGTAATTCTTTCCATGGTTTACAATGATTGATAAACTCAAAGGAACCCAAACAATGGGACAACACCCAATTCCTGATTTGAAGTGCTACTTAATCCAGGAAATATTTGTCTACAGGGACGTATTTTGTAAGAGCGATCATAATGAGGCTGAAAGGTTGCATATGAGGTTTCAGTTATCTATTTCGGTGTGAGATCCCACAGCATGCTTTGAAAACAAAGGGGAATGTTATCATATGCCTTTCTAAAACTTAGCTTAAATACTTTCTGTCTGCTGCCTTAATGTTGCACTGGGAGCTCCTGTTGTAAATGGCAAAGAACTGAACCTGTGTGCCCTCAGAAAATTATTGCATATTGTTTTTGAGTGATGATTGTAATGGTTGATTAAAATTTTCTGAAATAATTTTTTCTTGTTTACGCTGTTAAGAAAATTGTACTATACTGAATTTTGTGTTGGATTATTCTGATGCGAAAGAATTCATAAAGATGTAGTGCTAGGAGTAGGGAGAACAACGCCCAACAGAAGGAGAGTAGGTCTAGATTAGATATTAGGAAGAAATTCTTACTTTGGGGGTGGTGAACAGGTTGCCCAGGAAAGCTGTGGATACCCTATCCCTGGAAATGTTCAAGGCCAGGCTGGATGGGTGACCTGGTTTAGTGGAGGGTGTCCCTGCCCATAACATGGGGGGTGCAACTTGGTAGTCTTTGAGGTCTACTTCCAACCCAAACCATTTTATTATTTTATGATTTTCTTCGGTAGTGGAAATTTCAGGGTTATTGACAGTCCAACTTTTTACATGCAAAAAGATTACCCATGGGATCATGTGGCTGGCTCTAATATTCTATTAATATTTGTTTTGTGCTCTGTAATATTGTGTTTTACTTGATGCCTTTATAAGGATAGTGTGAGGGGAAGAGGACACTAGCAAATTGAATCACACAGATCTCTGCAACAATTAAGGGGTATTCAAATAATAGGAACAGCTCATCTATCACCTCTCTTAGCCTATTCCCTACACAGTAGGCTCTACCTGAAGGGGCTTCATACAAATGTCACAGGACAATCTAAGTTCATCTTGTCTGGCTTCTGCTGAATACAGGAATGGTTCCAAGAACTACATGATGTGAAAGGAGGTTGTTAGACCTTCCTTGTTTCTGCTTCTAGTGCCTCATGTAAACTGCTGAGAACAAAACTATTTTCAGTAGCTCCTGCCTCTTCCCCTTCAATCTTTGTAAGGAGTGTCCTTGCAGAACAAAGAAATGCTTCTCCTTTCTTACCAACCAGAGTAACCAGCTTTCGAAGGGTCTTCCAAGAGACTGTCTCTTTTTTTTTATTTGAGAAGAATTTATTGGAGATGACTAATTGGTAAGTATGAGGTGAGAGAGAAATAAGGACTGAGCAAGCAAAAGGAAACAAGCATTATACGTTTCTTCCCGGGATAAGTACAGACTAGGTGAGAGTAAATCACAGATTTGCTTCTGATTTTCAAATGTTTCGTTTTATCCTACCATATGCTGAATGGCATAAATACATTAATAAGAAAATACTGATAGAACTTTCAGCACTTGATAAACAAAATCCAATTAGACATGGACAGATAGTGATCTTCTTTCAACTAGTGTGAACATAGTTTTCATTTATTTGAAATAAATTTTGTCCGGGCTGACTTCACAGCATTGCTCTGCCGTGTTGAAGGAGAGTGGCATTTACCCCAGAGTCAGAGCTAGATGCGTATCACACCGTTTGACTAGAGGCTACAGAGGAAGAGGCAACAGGGTCTAGCAGAGACCATGAGCCCTGGGGACATAACCTGTTCTCTTATCAGAGCTCAGGTCACATGCGAGTTAGCTGTAACCTGCTCCTGTGAGTGTGTGCTGGATGAGCAGCAATAAGGATACTGGGAAGTGAGCTCAGCTGCAGTCTTTGCACCTTCTGAGCCTGCCAATAGCTGAAGCATTACAAAGAACAGGGAGAGGCCAGGTCATGCCTTGTACTCCTTTACTGGGGTATTATAAGTGCTTTTTCTGCATTGAAATGAAAACGCTTTCATATACCTTGAACAGCATTCTGCGCAGAAGATTTGTGGAAAAGCCTGCTGTGGCAGGGAAAGAGGCATGATGTTATACTGTATTATTTGAGGAACAGAAGGAGTAACAACACACGTACACATGGTGTCAGAGGACGGAAATATTTTTTTTTTAGATTTCCATATTTTAGTATACTTCTAAGTGATTTTAGGATAAAAGGAAGAGTATAAATAACACATGCATTGTTATTTTTCTCTGACCTCCTCAACATTGATGTACAGTCTGAAAAGTACAAATGAATTACAAACATATATAAATATGCTATACCAATATCTGAAGTGTAATTGCATCTATTTTACATTACAGTTGAACAATTTTGAGGATGCCAGCCTTCAGGAGGTAAAACTGTGCTATTTTACAATCAGCAGTATATGTTATCTTTGTAGATAAGCGAGACAAGAGTAGCCCAGGAGTTCAATTAAGGAATTTAGGTTGTTACTGGATCATAGACCTTCTCTGTAACTGTGCTCAGCTCCTCAGTTATCTAGCTCTATGAAATGTAAAAAGGAATAAAATAGATGTTTTGTGTCCTGTGCTATGACAGGGAGAGGACCCTGGGCTCCTACACAGCTTTTGGAAACTGATGTGTTCCTAGAGCTGCTGTTTGTGGGTGAGGTGACTTACAGCACACAGCCTGACAAAAGCCACACAAGTATTTGTGCTATTTTAAATGCTGAGAAAAACAGTGACCTGACCACTTTTTTTTTTCTTTCTTTCTTTTTTTTTTTTTTTTTTTTTTTTTTTGAGAGCAAAGCTAGTATCTATTTGGGAGTGTCCTAGACTCCCTAGACTTGTTTAGGAGTGAAGCTCTCGATGGCCTCACTTGTAAATTGGTATGGGTGTACCTTCCCAGCTTGCTGACAATCATGAGGATGGCTACTGGTGATATCATTCTACTGCCCTAAGGGGTCAAAGGTGACAAATCCTACGCTCTATAGTCCCTTTAACTTCCAAAACTGCATAAGATAAAGTACAGTGTTATTTTAAGGGAAGGCCAGTGCATGCTTTGACTTGAGTGTTCAAGTCCTGTGTTGCAGAAATCAGGCTTCATTCTACTGAGTTTTTCTAATATGCACAGTTTTCCTGAATTTAATAAAGTTCTGAATTTTACCAAATATTGATGTAGTGCTGGGTCCTTGAAGGCAATGCAAACAAGGCTTCAGTCTTCATGTAATAAAGTGCTTGAGAGAGTGCAGATTCAAATTTACGTGTGCACTGTGCTTTGCTCTGTGAGAGCCCATAAAGGGTTGGACTGTGAACTGTGAAGTGGAAGGGAATGTGATTTCATATGAAGAATGCACACCATGATTGGGGACTGCTTGCAACACCTTCACTGTGTGTAAACAGATCTTACTTGCCAAAGAAAAACATTTTACTTTGGTAGATGAAGTCTGTGTGTTGGAAGAGGTCTGACCAGCAAAGCAATTCTTCCTGAAAAAATGGCATTAAAGTTCTAATTTGAAGCAGGCTACTGACAAACAGAATGGACTGGTTCACAACACCATCAGCATTGTTCTGTGTGATTATGATGGCAAATATTGTGGTTTTTGCTTGATAGAACTTCGATCTTCAGCAATCTCATTCAAATGTGGCATATTTTCATATAAACAATGACTTGATGAAAAGTATGATTTTCATAAAATGCTATACATTTTTGAAAACATGTACATTCTCATGGAGTATCCTGTAGAAAAAAATTAAACATTTTGGTCATCGCTTCTGACTTTCAAATTACCTTTCAGAAAAGTATTCACTACTTTTACCATATATTTTAGAAGTCTTTTAAAATAGAAGAGCTAGTAAAAGCTTTTAAATCTTGAAGAAATTAAATGCTTAAATTTTGGCACTTTTTTGCTGCAGAAATTCTTGAACAAGGAACTCATAGTTATTTTCTTCCCTTCATTTTCTGAGTGTAAAATAAAAACAGAAAGTCCGAACCTGATTGTGATCAGATGATTATTGTTAAATCACAATTCTTCTTGCCACTCAGTTATTGATACAAATTCAAGCTATAAATGATGTAATGTCAATTATGAAGTAAGCAGCTTAACTCAAAGTTCTTAGATATGCAAGCATATATACAAAATATATACATCTGTAACTTATTTTCTTCTGCTTAACATTTTTGTCAGATCATGAATGTTGCATTTATTCACTGAAGCATCTCTGGCAAAAGGTTTGTAATGTGCTCTCAGTTCCTGCCTCAGCCTACTTAGTGAAGCAGATACTTCTGCCAGTCTGATAGTATCTAATTACAGAGCCAAGGGGTGCATAATTCAGCAGAACGCTGAGATGTTGAAAGTTGATATTGTGAGGCAGAGAAGGGTATATCAGCCCTTGATTTAGGTCACACAAGCAATTCAGTACTGCATGAACAACGTATTGAATGTTATACCTGAACATAGTAAAAATATTTAAAAATGTCATATGTGATAAAGCATTTCAGTTTTATCAAAGTACTAAACCAGATGTTTTTTTTGTCATTTATTATTTTGTTCTTTAAAAGAATCAAGTGTAAATTTGTGGGTGATGCTTTAATTGAAATTAATGATCTATATATATGCATGTATCTAGCTGTTCTTTTCAGTCAATGGGTTAAATCACATGTTTATACTTTCTTTCTAGAGAGGATTAAAAAAAATGCCATGGCTACTTTGGCAGTGTTACTCTCATGATTTTCATTTGCAACCAAATAAAAATGAGGTCAACATCATGAGTATAAGATTCCTCTCACTTCACTGATGGACTTGTCTGTTTAGTTGTTTGCAGACATGATCATATACAAAGGTTTTCAAAAAACAAACTTCACCACAGTTTTAGGAGCAGTCACTTTATTCCCCAAGGGATAACAACAGTGCTTGCACTACAAGCAGAAAAGCATTAACTTGGACCACTAATAGCTTTCAGTCATGGTGCAAGAATATTCATGTTAAGGGTTTTGGTCCAAAGATAAAAAAACACTCAAAATCAGTAAGGCAGACAAAAACATCACAATATATATTAAAGAAAACCTGTAGTGTTTAGAGAGTGATTCATGGCAAGTATGCTGAAGAATTAATTTGGTATTGTTATTCAATAGTTAATTTTATAAGTTCCCCTTACAAACAGGAGTGAAATATCTGCTCAGACTGGCAGGACTGGTCAGGGACAAAGTAACTATGAGACCAATAGAAAAACATGGACACTTCTGCTGCTGGACCCAAAAGTTAGGGATAAGATATAGTGGGGAAAGTCTGACCCTAGAGATATTAATGAGAGATTCATGGTGTTTATCTGGCTTTCAGAAACACCATGGAAACACCTGACTGTTGTACTGTTTTTGCAGAGCTACTGAAAGTCTGTTATTACTGTCGAGGCAACTGTTATAGAGAAAAGGTAAATTCTCAAAGACATGTTTTAGAAGTATGATTCTCAAATATTTCATATTTCTGAAGCTCTAGTAATATACAACAGGTTTTTCTGAAGAAACTCCAAAATTTTCAAACAAGTTAGAGATTCACATATTCTATAATATGTTTGCTGTATGGTTACATTGACTGCTGGGATTTCTTCTAAAAAGGGTTCAGAATGTCTTATTTCAGTGACCTTCTCTCTGTTTTATCATTTACTTTGTTTTACTGCCTTTTTTTTTTTTTTTTTTTTTGTCATACTTTTCATGTTTTTATTTTTTTATTTCTACGTTTAGTGTCTACAACTCTTGCTCTCTCAGAATCTTGATATTTTAGGTTTTGGTTTATCATCTGGTTTTTGTTAGTTCTATATTTTCAGCCCTTTTCCAGCCCCCAGCATCCCTTCATTTTGTAGCTCATCTGCTTGCTCTATTAAGCCTTCCTTTTTTCATCAGCGATTTCTTCCTTTTTTTTGTGGTGCCACTAGATAATGGGCTCACAAATTTAACCTCATGGATGGCATCCCTCAAGATTAGCCCATTTAAGGAATATATTTAGTTGCAACCATGTCAGATGGATGCCAGTAGGAGGGCAGAGGGATAGATTTCCCCAAGCCATACATCAGGACCAGGATGGACAGGGCTTTGAACAAACTGGTCTAGTGGGAGGTGTTTCTGCTCATGGCAGGGGTGTTGGAAGTAAGTGATCCTTAAGGTCCCTTACAACCCAAACTATTCAATGATTAAATGATTCAGTGATTTGCCAAAGCCCTGATGGACTTGATAAAGAAGTCTGGGAAAAGACTGAGTCAGGCACAAAGTAAGTAACGTTGGGGCTTTTTCATGTTCAATCATGAACAGGATTGAACTGGTGAAGCAACTACTTTTTCTCCCTAGACAGAAAAAAAAAGGTCAGCTGTTTCTTAGGCTGGAAGTGGCAGCTCTGCTGTGAAGTGATGCAGGTCATGCTACTGCTGTTGCTGGCTGCTAGACTCTCCCAAGAAAAATGGAAGCTCTTCAGGCTGAGTCAGTAAAGCAGAATGTGCCCTGAGAATCTTGGGGAGATGGTAACATTGGGTTGTTAAACTAAGAGCTGTAAATTATGTAGAGGATTGTTACTAAAGCAACGAAATAATTTCCTCTCAAAAACCTCAATCCCTTCCTTGGCAGTCTTTCCATACAAGCACTTTCTCTGAAGCACAACCTCAGCCCATGTGCACAGGGTTTCCTGTGACATGAATGTGAACATGACATGTGATTATGACACAATAGTTGTCACCTTAGGCCAAATGGTTTCCACAAGTGTTGCCTATAATCAAAAGAGAAAAAACCCTTGCAAGAGTATTAGAATAGTAAAGTAAAAAGCAGACCTTTATTTGGTAGCTTCCAGGTGTCCCAGTGGTGATGGGCACACCACTGGCTGGGTTTCTACAATTTTTGTAAGGTTAATTAATTAGGAACTCTAATAGCTACATCCAATAGGAGATTCTGCTGCCCCAGTAACCCAGCCCTGGGCTAACCCCTTGGAGCTGGTCCAAAGGCTTCTTTGCCCCACTTCTCATTATGACCTCTCAGATTCTGGTTGGAAAACAAAACATTCTTCTTGTAGGCCATCTTCCTGACAGTAAGACTAAACAGTACTTCAGGAATGTATGGCACGGTTAGTTTATTCTTCTAATATCTAGGGGAAAAGGGTGGGAAAAGTACTGGAGCAACAGCCATACATTAGCTACCTAAAATGCTACAAATATATGAAAAATATATAGAAATTTTATGGATCATAAGCTTCTTGTTTCAATGAGAATTCCAACTACAAGAAGTGCAATAAGTGGTTAATGTAAGTTGCTCCAAATCTTTCGGTACATTCATCTGTCCAACTTCCACAGCTTTATTAAAGTTTTATAATGCCCATTAACCAGAGAATAGCCTTCTGTTTAATTTCATCTAGAGTTTTATGTGCATCTGTGAGTTACATTAGGTGATTCTAATTCCAAGTTTGCAAAGCAAAATTGTAAAAGTTCATTTTCTAAAGTGTCTTTCTTTTCATTTGTTTACATGGCTTGTTATTTATTGTACTTTTGTGACAGTTCTAACCTAGGAAGGAAAAGCACAGTGCTTACTTCAAAAGTGTATTCTGGTAATTAAATATGACAGTTTGCAGCCTCTATATTGCTTAGAAAAATAAGAATTAACATAGATTCTTATTATAACCCCCATGTTGTTCATTATGGTTTTCAGACATGTGACAAGAAATATTTATTTCTATGATAAAAGTCCTTGCAAAGACAAGTTGTGTACACTTGTAGAACAGAAAACAAGGTTTTTATCAAAATTTCCCTGAAGAATTTTTTAATCAATGTCCTTGATACTTCTTTGCTGGGCAAACAATGGTATTTATTCGCTGCCACATTAGGAAAAAAGAAAGGAATAAGCTTAAAAGTAACTCCTTGTACACCCCTTCCACTTGATATCTTTCCGGATCACTTTACAACTTTCCATTTTTCCATCTCTTCAGCTGCTTATTTGTATGCTGTAGGGACACCACAGTCCTGATGCTTCACTAGATAATGACTGTCTGTACCTATGCTGTCAGCCTCTGGTGTCTGGGAACAAGCAGCATTAGAGATTAGAGCTATGGAGGAACAAGAGCTTCCATCCTGTTGAATAGCTCTGCACTTCAAAACATATTGTCACTCCAAAGGGGAAGAAATGAGGAATATGTGAAATTTTCTACTTAAATAATATTTTAAGAACTTCTTTTAGTTACTTATGAAAACAACAAACTCCTCTTCCTTCAAGCAACTCATGTGTGGTTACTAAAATATTTTGCAGTATTTATGTAGAGTACTTGCCTTTTACACAGAGAATAAGCTAATTCTCTCGCTTGGAATGTGTGAATGATATGCCGGAGGAGAGTCAGTGCTGCAGAAGCAGTATAACAGATCTTCAACCTAGAAAATGGGATGCAGAAAAATAGCCCATTTTCATAAAACTTGTTCCTGAAATTGAATTTCTGACACCCATTTTAAGAGAAAAAATATTGACCTATCACAACATTGTTCCTTTCCTGAATTGGAGATGAAAGCCATGGTTACATATGTTGGCAATTACAGTTCCAGGAATCTATAAGTGATCTGTGAAATGCAAATACTTTTTCTGAGGACTCTTTACTATATGAAGAATCTTGTAGACACCTCTCTAAGCAGAATATACTTTTCCAAGGATTTTTTTGGTGTTTAGGAAGTAAGATAAATCGTGACTGATTATATAGCGAATTATGCAATGCCAAATTTAACAACTACGTTTTTATAGTTAATTAATGAGATAGGTAAAAAATTATCTATTCACCCATCAAGGTTCTTTTTCCATACAGTGCTACAGTGTAGTAGAGGTATCCTTGCTTTTTATTTTCTAATTTGTGTTTTGACTCCTGGAATACTGATGAAATAATTAAATATAATTTGCTGAATACAATGGATGATTTGGAAAGCTTGGAAATGCATTACCACCCTTTAAAAAAGATGGGATTTTTGTTATATATTTGAGCATATTTGCTTAGAAGAATGATTCTCAGGCTTCTTGAAAATCTATCACACTCTCTTGAGCAAATTATTCCCTGTAGTATTTACACTATCTAATTGTTGTCATCCTAGAAAGGAAAGAAACAGCATAAACTTTTGCATTTTGAAAAGTGGGGTAAAAAGTAAAATCTGAATTGTAGTGTGAAACCTTTTCCAGCTAGCTGCAGTAGGTTTTTGACTGGACATTGAATACACAAAAAAAATTACACTTTTTTATTGCTGTTAGGATATTAGAGGAATTTGTAGTGGAACTACATTAAAAATTAAGTATGCCTGTACTTTCTGCAGTCATAATCTAGTTCAACATGGAGACCTAAAGTATTCTAACTTAGTATTTGGTCATGGACACACGAAGGCTTATCTTAGGCTCTGGTCTCAAAGCAGATTATCAACATCTCAACTAACAAGTCTAATCTTAGTCCAGGTACTATCAAACTCTGTACAAACACAAATGACTGAATTAACAGAATCAGACATCAGCAGAACAATGTCAATTTATTCACTTTTGGAAGTCCACCAGGGTCTAAAATATATCCATTTCTTGAAAATATATGTGACTCAACATCTCTCAGACTTTCCAAAAAAGTCAAGTTGTAACTTAATTAAACAACTTAAATTGCCTTACTGTTTTCAAGAACATCCTTCTTCCTCTTCCATATTCACATTTGAAAAAAAGTTGAATGTTGGATTGTGTTTTTAAGACACTGCTTTTCTTTATTTTAAATAATACTTTAAATAAAATTACTCAGTCCTTGGAAGATATTAACTCTTTGCCTAATGTCAAGGGAACTATTTTTTTTTTTTCCAGGTCTCAACAGTCCCAGAATTTGGCCGCATAATAATTTATACTACCAGTCTTCGTGTGGTGAGAACCACTTTTGAAAGATGCGAACTGGTTAGAAAGATATTTCAAAATCACAGAGTTAAGTTTGAAGAAAAAAACATTGCTCTGAACAGTGATTATGGAAAAGAACTAGATGAAAGATGCAGAAGTGTCTGCGAAGTTCCCTCACTCCCTGTTGTGTTTATTGATGGCCATTATCTTGGGGTAAGTAAAGCATGAACCCATGTTTTATTCTACAGTTGAAAAGAGCAGATGAAAATCTCTATAAATGTGAAGCAGAAGTTTTAAAAAATTGCCCACAATGCTGCTGTGATTGTAACAAGCTAAGACAGAAATCCTTTTGTAGTATGCACTGCACAGATCCTCACTGATAAGTTTGATCTGAAGATGCAAAAGATAATCAGGGAGAGACTACCAGGATGATCTAAGATAATAATACATCTAAGATATTATCTGTTTTTTAAAAAAATCTTATTTTGTAGTTGAAACCATGAAAATCTAGAGAAATTAAATTTTTTTTCCTTATGAGAACCTGTGTGTATCATTGACCCAGGAAGATGAGCACACATAAGCATAAACCTGTCATGTAGTAATAATTGTGTTGAATAAGAGACTAACACTTTGGGGCATCAGACTTTAAATAGACATTGAATTTTAGGTGATGTAGTCTGTATCAGGATCTGTAACCAACTGAACATATTTTAGATACAAAATTGGTTAATATTTACTTTTAAAAAAGCCTTGCTGTAGAAAAGAGAGAAAAGCCCAATACCTCCCTATTGCAAGACATAAACTCCAAATGGAAAACTAAAATCCCTATATTCTATTATATTCTAGGTGTAGAAGCCTACTGACATTCAAAATCACCTTTTCATTGGACCTATAATTTTGAAATGTATTTCTCACAGATAGAAAAAACAAAATCAAAAGGAAAAGATTCTGGAAAGTGGCACAAAGAAAACAGTTTGAAAACTCAGAGAAGGTATTTGTCTTGAGTGGTGAAAAGCTAGCGATTTACAATGACTGTGAGACTGTGATTTGTGAAGGCAAACTATGTTTAAACATAATGAGGTTCCTTTGTCTGCATCACTTAAAGCTTTCATTTTCACAAAACCTTTAAGTAACAAAACGCAGTGTAACCAGCAATCAGGGATAATAAATTTTGGGCCTGTATGAACACGTTCTACTCTTTTCCCCATCTCTTCCAGATTTTCCGTGTGCTCTGCATGATTTAGGCCTCCCAGAACATTACAACAAATGTGTTTGCTGTCATAGGCCTTGCTAGACCACTAGAGCAGCTTTAAAACCCCCTGTGTGCAGAATATTAGCAGACAGTGATTTTTACTTCATTGTAGAATATGCTTTCCTCAAAACTCTAGTTTGGAGAGCTCTCCAGCAGCCAAGAGTAAAAGTGCTACATTCAAGAGAAGTTTAAAATTCAACAGGATTCAGACAAAGATTTGCTCATCTAATTATTATGTAAAAAGTGTAAGTAGTGAGTTATGATTGCCTCCAAGAAAATCTGAGTCCACGTTTGACCAATTTTTCAAAAGAATTCAGATAAGATACTGGAATTGATTAAATAAATTATTTGATTAACTGTAGGAAATGGCTGGATATAGTCCTTTTGGTACGATGGATGGCCTATTAAGTCACAGCTGTTTCGGGTTTTGGTTGTTTGTTTTTAAAGATTATGAGAAACTTGTTTTCTGAAAGTGGAGTAACAGTGTAAAAACCAATAAAATCTTGTTTAAACTCTCTAATTACTGTATGAGATTCTTTGGAAAGGTAAAGGCAAGTGAATTAGGAAGATAGCTTTCTATGGAAGAGACAAACTTACCTCCTATATGTAAAAAAATGAAATAATTTAGTGCTCTGATCTAGAGACATTTATTGCAGCAAGGGAACTACACTTAGATCATTTAGCACAAGAAAACTAAAAGCATTGGGCTGCTAAAAACCAGGAAAACCCCCATATATGGGAAGTGTTTTGCTGCTTCTTTTTCTTTCTCTCTCTCTCTCTTTTTTTTTTTTTTTTTTTTTTTTTTTTTTTTTTTTTTTTTTTTTCCCTTAAATTGATGAGGCACACTGGAGTTAGCTGGAACAAACTTTAGTTTAGTGAGAGAATCTAAGTTATTCCATGTAAGAGTGACATTATTTGTGGAAAAGCAGCTTTGCAGGCAGGGAACTGTGCATGAGACGGCTGTGCTCACAGAGAGCTCATGGCAGCGGGTATCTCACCCCTCCTCCTGCATGAGCTTTGTGCCCTCCACTCTCTCCACTAATTATCTTCATGGGAGGCACTGCTGCTTGCTGCAGCAGCACTCTGGTGTGCTTTAGCTGAGATGAGACATGCTTTAGCCTGATGAGAAAGCCAAGTTCAGTGTGAGCAGGGCTGACTTGGGCAGCGCTCTGCGGCAGGCAGGGCGGTGGGGAAGGAGAAACCCAGGGTGAGCCTGTCACTTGCCCTGGCAAGGGACCTGTGTGTTCTCCTGCCTGGTAAATGGAAAGCCCCATTATTTTATGGCAGCTATTTCTCTGTCTCAATATATCTTCACAAGAGAATTTGAAAATCATTCATTTAGAGGAATAAGGAGGGGTGCCTGTTGAGAAGGTCTGACAATGAACTATTCATCCCCCAGCTCGGTCAATTCACCTTCAGAAGTGCATGGTGACCCCAAAGGCAGCATGTTGGCTGGAACCTGTGCTCGGCTTGTGCTTCATTTAAGAAAATAAAATTACTTCTCATTTAATTGAGAACTAATTACAGAATTTGGTCTCGTTAGTAACAGTGAATATATCTATAATGTTCTTTATAATAATTAACTTCTGATATGCAAACGAAACACAGAAATCCCAAAGCCTGGTGTGTCAGTAAATAAATCATACAATATTTTCCTCTTTTTTTTTAGATCTCTTTTTTTTTTTTTTTTTTTAATTTTTCCTTTTTGAATATTTATTTCCTGAAAAATCCCTCCCGGAAGGAGATTGCATGTAGCAGTACAAAGGAGAATCTATATTGAGCTATGCAGCTTTCAATGAGTCATAAGGAGAAAAAACCCCAACCCTGAAATAAAATATGAACAGTTTTGAAAGGTGAAAAATTATTCTTAATGAGATAAAAGTGACAAAAGCATGAAACCCCAGCATATGTGCCTCTGATAAGAGTATATTGTACTCAAGCTATTCAAAAGCACGAACAAAATTGTTTGAACACTGCAGGCTGTGGGGATAAATATTCACAGTGCTGTGGAATTTATCATTGTCTGCACAGGGACAATGAAACAAATCCATGACTTGGGCAGAAGCAATAAAAAAATCATATTTAGCTCCTGTCAAGGAAAGTACTGCATGCTGCAGTACAGCAGGGCTTTTAATCTTCACATTTTTTTCAGGATTGAATCACTGTATTTCTTGACACACGCTTTCTAAATATCTGTCTGTCAGGAAATTGCTGTTTCTTTTGGCTGCATGCTCTTTACTGGCTGATCTAATCCCTTCTTTTCACCTGAGGTTGTCTCCATCTGAAATAGAATTATGCCATCTGGTGGGATACCAATGCAGAATAAAAAATTACTTCCAGAAAACAGTCACACAGAAAAAAATAATGGAGGATTCATTTACTCTTAAAAATGATTCAGAATTGTTAAAGGTTTATGTTATGCAAGGATCTGCTCTCCTGGAGAAGGGATGCAAATAAAGTAATTTTTTGTAAATATATTAACTTACAGCATAATATTTTAAAAATACATGTATTTTCTTTTTCTACTTGAAATATGTGATTGAATTCAGCATTCACTTGCCATACATGCCTCCTCAATTTTTCTCAGATATGTGAATTTAAGACTGTTTTTTCTGAAGAAAATATCTCCTGTTTATTTTTCCCAGCTATAAGGAATCCAAAAGAACATGACATCTATAGTAAAATTATTTTACACATTGGTTATGATCCTCTCCAAAGAATGATGAGACTGTTCTTGTAACTGACTTTTAGAAAATACAAATGTAAAATATTTGTTTGTGGAACAGGAATTAACAGTTGTTAATTTCTTTATCTGATTAACTTTTAGCTGATTTCCAGTGGCCATATATATTTAGGAGCACTCTATAGCCTCCGTATTTTGTTAAATATATTCTTCTGGGTATTCACTTGATGGGAGGAAATGAATGGCTCTGTGACAATAAAATTATTATGTAATTATTGCATTCATTCACCTAGCATTTTTCCACTTGTTTCCTCCATTTTGCAGCTTAACATGTCAGGAAACGCAGGGTTCAATTGCTTTATTACACATCAATTACACACCAGTATTTCTGGTGCTGGTACTATACCGCAGTGTGCATTTTCTCAGTTTATGGGCAGATTTCTGGGCAGTTATTTGTACCCTCTGGGTATCTGCTGCCAAGGGGCCCTGGTTGTGGTGTTGCAGGCTGCAGGGAGCGGGAGCAGTGGCAGAGGCAGGGCACAGCGGAGAACATGGCAGGGCCAGGGCTGGTGAAGGATGTGGCTGCATTTCTGCTGCCTTAACAAGAGGCCTCGCTTACGTGCTTGGCAAAATAGGAAATGGGGCATGCAATTAATCTGCACTGCAAATGTGTCCACAAGAGGGATGTTGCAGGGCCTTGGTAATTTTTCCCAGTATATAAGGAATGATGTGGAAGAGAGGCTGCTTCCCAAAACCTGCAGGTATTCAGGTAAAGCCAAATGCAGAGCCACATATCTCTCTTTATTCCTTGATGAAGAATTACATTTTGGAAATGGTAATGGTTTATATCTAAGATAGGTAGCAACAGACAGGTTTTCTCTAGGACAGAGCAGGGGCAGTAGAAAACTTAGTGGACCATATCCTAGTTCTACAGTTAATGGGAATTATATATGAGAATTTAATATTTGAAAAATGATGTTAATTTCTACTTGTTCTCAGGGGATAATTGGGAAGATAATTTTATTAATTAAAATGGTCTGTAAAAAATGTTGAATGATTTAGCCAAGTATGTGGCATTTCCTTGACAAAAGAAGAGCAAATATCTGACTACAACCCCTGCACTCCTCCAGCATAGTAGAGATTCAGCAAAGTTAGTAGATAAAGGATTCACAGGCTTCTGCTTTGAAATCGAAGTGGGTAACAAAACTGAAAACTCATTTCTCCCTGCTGTTTCTCTAAAGATTATGCCCACTGTCTCTCATGCTCCTTATGTTAGTCTCTGGAGGGACAGACTGTTTAAGGTTTCACATACCTTTCTGAGTAATTATGGACTGAGCACGACCTAGGAAGAAAAAGAAAGGCATCACTTTCTGGTCAGAAAGCAGCCATTGGACTTACAGACAGCTGCTTTAATTACTCTATTAATTATGGACTCTGTGCTAAGACTCAAAGATCCAGAAGGAAGGTTAACGTCTACAGACTTTTTTTTATATTTTACTTGGGGCAGCCATTAATCAGAGAAGAGAGTGGAACACTTAAAAACATTGATAGCCATTCTGATGTTTGGGTTTTAATTTAAAAACCGTAGCTTTCTACTTTGAAAGGAACACAGCTGACTGACTGAATGTCATCAGAAATATAAATAATTTAAAATATAAATCTATTATGGGAAACCTGTCAAACTTTTAATTACTGTGCTGTAAAAGGCAGTTAGCATTGTCATACAACATCACAGTAACATGGGGCAGAAGTCACAGGAATGCTTTTCCCTGTGGCAACAGAGAAAGCTTTTCCTAAAGAAGGGCAAACTGAGGCTTGTCTAACTTAGGGAATCTGGAGTGCTGCATTCCCACCATCAATAAAGTTGCAAATCCTTAATGTCTCTACTTCAGATGAGCAGCACAAGCTTTGTCTTAGTCTACTGCAGGGTATTCAGACCCTGAGCTAATTCTCCGTGGGCTGCCTTGGCCAGTCCTCACTGTTGTGCCAATCGCTCCCATTGCCTGCTCCTCTGTGTGAAAGCAAAGATGAGAAGACAAGTGTGACAGGGGCCAGCAGACTGCTAAAAGCTGCTCTAGCGGGGACACAGACAGCCTAATGCATGTGCTGGAGCTGGTGCACTCTGTGCCCATGATCTGTAATGGATTTCAGTAGGAGAGTCAGCACAATAAGGATAGCTCATCGGTCCCCTGTCATCTTCTGTGATTAACTACAACTAATTACCTTGTGTGATACTTCTTTTTTAAAGTATCTCTTTGAAAGTATAACACTATAAGAGTACTGTCCACTGAAAAAGTGGCTTTCCACATCCACTAAAATATTAACATTTTCCTTTTTAACTAAAATGAAAGTCGTCAAACACAGAGTCAAAAGTGCTGCTATATTGTACAAACCTAGAGTGAGAAGACTGTCTGGAGGGAAAATTAACTTAGTAGGGTGTCATAAAAGGACCTTTGTTTGGTTTGGTTGCCTTTAGTTTTCTTTTGGGCTACACACTTGTAGCCTCAGGTGCCCCCAGCAAGATTCTGTCCATGGTTAGACACTTAGAGGTATATTAGGGGCACATGTGTGCACACCAGCAGTTTTTCCTGTATCTCCCAGAAACCAGGAGAGGTGCTAGTGAGGAGCTGGGGCTGACCACAGGCAGCTCAAACTAATGGCACATCTGAGATGTGTGCCAGCATCCCACCGCACCTCAGCCCTGTGCCAGTGTCCCACCACACTTTCCAGTAAATGCTGGAAGCAAACTCAAAGATTAAAAATTTAGGAATCTGGAAATGCAGGGACCAGCAAACTGGAGCATCACAAGGGCATGAATTCACCATGTGGTGAAGATGTGGCTAATTGCCGATGGCAGCAAGTAAGCTCTGTGTATCTGTGCCTCAGTTTCCTCACCTTTTGTTGGCTTCTGATCAAAACTGTCTGCAATTGTTTCGCAATATTTGACATTCAACAAATTCGGTTACATAAATGAAGTATAGATTCAGATGTGGTCAGTCAATGAGAAGAGAAGGGAACAGAATATTTACCCTGTCATTTTAATTTTGTCTGCAGATCTCTTAATGTATCCTTTCAGGAGGAAAAAAATCCCCAGCACTTTAGTAGAGCCTTAGTTCAGGACACAGAAACCCTAAGAGACCTAATGTAGTCAGACTAAGTTATTATTTCTTATTGTTGTGTCTGACTTTAATGTTGTTAGAGTATTTTCATTACTCTTTTCCTCCTTGTGTTATACATTAGGCACATTATGTCTTAATTCAATGCTCAGCTGCCAGAATATTTGAAATATAATCTCTTTTTCTCATTTTACTGCATTCTCTGATGTGTTGTATATTTATATAATTGTAAATTTTTGACATGATAACTAGAAATATTTCTTATTCTGTCGGGAAACATACCCTGTAAAATAAAGGGAGCACAATTAGAATTTCCAAGCTATGTCACATTTTACAGAAAAGGCAATGTGATATGTCACCTGTTAATGAACTTCAGGCATTACTATCAGACCCGTGATTGATTCTACTCTCCTTCTAGCTTTACTAAGGGTCACCTAATTGCAATATAATTAATATGAGTCAAATTTGTCCTCAGCCTGTTTAAAATTTCAAGACCAAAACTTCTAACCATGTTTTTTTTTTTTTTTTCATGGTAAAATTTCTGACATTCTTCATCTTCTTTTTCCTAATAGGGTGCTGAGAAAATTTTACTAATGAATGAATCTGGGGAACTGCAGGATCTCTTAACCAAAATTGAGGTAAACATATTTCTGCAAATAAATATAGGGAATTACTACTTGTAATTGAGTAGATTTTCTTCTTTACCATTTCCTTTACTTCTGCTATAAATTGATGATTCCAATCAAATTTTTTGTTTTATTCTTTTTTACATCCTGTTTTGGGGTGGGGGCCCCATAATGTTGTTACCTAGTCTAATGTGCGTCCTAATCTTGGGACAAAAAGCACATGTATAAGACAAACAATGTCAGACTACAGGAAACTGATAATGGCTTCCTGAATACAACCACTGTTTCACTGCCTTTTGGTGGGGCTTTTTTTTTTGTGTGTGTTTGGCTGGTTTATTTATTTTTTTTTTTTTTTATTTCTCCCTTTTATTTCTTTTCTCAAAAACGAGTTTGTTACGATTGCAAGGGGCAGTCAGGTTTCTTCATTACTGGAAATGCAGAAAGTGGTTCCACAAACTGCCACCTGTTCAAGGTGAACAATGGTCATTGTTCAAGAAACTGAGCTAAAGCAATTTTGCTTTTTTCCTTGGCTTTTGTTAGTTATTTTACCTACATCTAAATATATCTGTATATATACAAGCCTAGAAAGCAATAATGAATGTAAAGATTAAAAGTATTATTCTCTTAAAATTTTGAGATTATTTGCAATAATGTTCAATGAAGTAAACAATCATTAAAAATTACAAAAGATGGGAGCACACCTGAGATAAAAAGAATGTTAATTTTACATTAACTATTTCCAGTTGTTGTCCCTGGATGAGCTGAGCAGTAATAGGAGCTGTTTGTCTGGTGAAGAACAGCAAGATTATGAGCTACCGAATTATTATTAATGGGTTTCCAGCAATATTTTCATTTTTCTTGATGGTGCTCCAGGTACTAGATCTTCTGTGGGTATTTTACTATACTCTGGTAATAATTTGTCACTAATTTTTAGTGGTACATAATTCCTCAGACTAACAGTAGCAGGAATTGTATGGATTTTTGTCCTTTCTTTGTGAATGAACCTGCAAAATCCTTACTCATCAGTGCAATGCTAAAACATGCGGTGGTAAGTACCAACAGTGGCATACCTTTCCTTTCTCTGGTTTGAACTTTAAGGCAATCATTAAATAAACTAGCCACATTTTCTGCAAATGAAACTTAAAAGTGTCTTTGAAATCTCCTCTTCTATACCCCACTGCCTTTAATCCAATAAAACTTCGAGTAAATTTATTGTTTCACTTAGGAATTGGGACAATTGAGAGGCCTCAAGCCTTACTTGAAGCAATTTTCTCTGGGTATAACTATTGAACATTGATGATCTTTCTTCTTTATGCTTAAAGCTTCAGCATTCTACTCCCATAAATTTGAATACACCACTTATTTCCTTGAGTACTACTTGTCAGAAGCTATGAATTGCTTTTTAATATCATCAGCTTTAACTGGAATAAGTATAATATGTTCAGCATGATCATGCAAATGCTGAAAGTCATAATATCTTAACATACAGCATAGAAAACATAACATCAGCATAAACTGCCTGGAGTTTGGATTCAATCATTGCAATACCTCTGAGATTTAATTAAGACCTAAACGACATCCAAGCAATGCATGCAAGCTGTCCTTTATCTTGCTATCGTGGCAAGTATAAATGCAGGCTACTGAGGTATAAAGTGGCCAATGAACCTGCAGTGAGCCTCTCTGACATTGCATGTGGATCTGACCAAAGGAAAAGGCAGACTTACTACTCTTCCATGGTGGTTTGCCATGGGATAGGGTGGTGGGTCTTGCCCAAAAGGAGAATCAGGATGGGTATTTTTAGCTGTCCTGGAGTCCTCATTGTCCTAGTCCTTATGATGGTTGAGGAGGTAACATTTTTGTCTTTCTTTCATTCTTTGAGCAGAGAGTGCAGCATCCTCAGCAGTGCCCCTCTTGCGGGGGCTTTGGTTTCCTGCCGTGCTCAGCGTGCCATGGGAGCAAGATGTCCGTGTTCCGGAACTGCTTTACGGACTCGTTCAAGGCCCTCAAGTGTACTGCTTGCAATGAGAATGGGCTCCAGCGCTGCAGGAGCTGTGCAGGCTAAAAATGGAATTTCCACATGTTCAAATGAATTTTATGGTACTGCACCAGTTTGTAATATGATTTTTTTTTTTAGTTAATCCATTTATCCAAAACAGTCAATAAAAATCCATTTGTTGTATACTTCTGGTTTGAGCATTTGAGCTTTTTAATCTTTGATTGTCACCCATATCATGAACTCTAAAATACATCTTGAGAGTTTCCTTATAGAGAGATTTGTAGTCTGGAAAACTTATCACATTATGTGAATTCTTCCTTTTTCTATATGTAATCATGAACAATCATATGTGTTTTGAGTAATGCACTCAAAATTACAGCAGAATGGAGCTTAAACTTCAGATTATTGAGTAGTCCTTCTTTCAAAATCAGTGAGAATAATCATTTTGTGACATGGACTAGCCCAAGACTGTTCCACATAGCACTTCCCTGAAAAGTCACTAAGGCTGAATTCAGTCCTGAATTCTATGTGGCAACAGAACTGAAACATTTCTTGCAAGTCCCATGAATCACCTTTGTCTTTTAGTACTGCTTTCTCTTTGTTACAAAATTAATGTTAGACAAAGTTACAACACAAACACTTAATATAATAGATGTTCATAACCATGGTAGTATCTCAGATCTTTATGATTCTAGATACCACAGTAGCTCTTACAATGATCCAGTGAGAACACCTGACAGCTTTATAAATTGCATATAAAATAACTGAGGAAAAGATTTCAGTATTTTCACCTTAATAATTGCTGAGGTTTGATGACTAGCCTGGCATGATTGTTTCAGGGTATCTGTTCCCCAGGAAGGCCCAGGTCTATGCCCAGACAACTCCAGTACTGTATATAACTTTGCCAGTTTTGGTAGGTTTCCCCAACACAAGCACAAGTGAATTAGTCAGCAATTAGTCTCAATAGACTGTGGGCTCTCCGCACTGAGTGTATTCCAGTTTGGAAGTGCATTACCCCTCATGCACTTCCACAGAATACTTTTTAACAGGGTAACGTTAGCAAACCATCACCAACTGCATATTTTGACTTTGCACCTCTGCCTCATGTCAGTCTGTAGTGGCACAAGAGGTAGAAAGGTAATAGAAAACACCTTGCTGAAATTGGTGTCAGCTACAAATGGCCTCTCTGGTAGTCATTTCGCCCTGCCCAAACTGCATTAGCAAGTGTTGAGCCATGTCATTTATGCTTCTTGCCTCATTCTTTGTAAGGTTGTGTAGACTGGGGCTTAGGTAAGCGTGGTTTGCTTTACTGGATGTTGTTTATTCTGGTTGGGTACCCCATTTCCCTTCCCTCTTTCCCATATAACCTTCCTTAATTTCTCTTTGATGAAAATCTCAGGTATTCTCTCAGTGTTTTGGGCACATTACATCTGTGGTATAAACCAGGATAGCCACAGCAGCACAAAACACGGCTTGCAAAACAAAAACTCTCTGAAAGCCTTTGTTTTTCTGATGCCTTATTTTCCTCACCTGAATCATCAGACAACTATCTTTCCTCCATGTCCTTTCCATTTCCTATATCGAGAGGTGGTAAGCTGATGCTGACGAGTTGGACAAGTTGAGCTTATGTCTCTTTCAACATTTGAATCTAAGGGACTTAGGCATATTTTATTACATATGGAATGTGCAGGCTTGAAAGTGCTTATACAATCCTACTGCTCCACAGATTCTACCTTAAGGCTCAGAGGAAGCATCTGTATCTTTGGCATAACATGAGAGAGATTAAATTTTATACAAAGGCCACCCATAACTCTTAGCAGCACCCCAGCTAAAAAACTATGAATTGCAGATGTACTTACTTTATACTTCTTGGGTAAGAAGAAAAGAAAGAAAAGACGTTACCCTTCTTTCATTTAATAGTCGTGTGCCTTTTATTTCTGGCTAATATTGCAGTCCATACTAGTATTATATGGAATGAAAGGCAGCATAAAGCAGAATACTGATGATTAAAAAGTCATCATTTTGGATGTATGAAAACAAACTTTTTTAGTTTTTAACTTGCTATGGATCTAGAGAGTGAGAACATTCACAGTAGTGAATACTGAACTCAAGATGGCATATCCAAATTCATCCTCGAGGGAAATTACTAGTGAAGAAAATGCCACTGTATTTTTGATACAGTAATTCCAGTCTTCACCCCTGAGAAGACATTATGCTTGATGGGATGGGTCATATCACCATTCACCCACTGAAGTACCATATGACCAGATTACTATGGTTTGACAAAGTGTGTTAAACATTTTCAGTTTCACTGAAAACAAACTTTCTTCACTGACCTGGAGGAAAGGTTTGAAGCTTGGTTTTCTTGTCATTCAGGCAATCAGAAAATGACTTCTCTTCTTCAGAGTGAAACAAATGCACTAAACCAAGTTTCTTTCCTGATTTATCTCCAGGTGCTGTGAAAGAAATCTAGACAGGCTGTCCTAGACAAGGCTCTAACCTTTTTTTTTTTTTTTTTTTAAGAGATATTTTTACTCGGTTGTTTACAATCTCTGCTAGAGTTTTGGGTCTGGCCTCTCAGCTCTCCCCAGCCATCCTAGAAACACTAAGTGTGGCAGAACAACAGCATTACAAAGGCAAGCCCAGGAACCAGTTGAGAGATATGATGGTTTCTAGCATAAAAGATGTATCAGGCAGCTAGCAATATAACTTTTAAGTTAGTCTGAAATAAAATGAGGTATGCAGCTCTGTTCTGATTTACACCAGTAATGCATCTTTACTTCCGACGGGTTAGCAGCCATCTCCTCTGCTATAACAAATAAGATTCATCCAACTGCATCTTTGTACAGGAAATTTTCTATTTCTAAATGCATCAAGCTCTGCTTCTCATATTTCTGGCCCTCATGACAAGGCTGAAGTAAGGATCCAAGTAAATGTTCTCTGCCTGACAGCCTAGCATATTGCCATATACGAGAGGCAGTATCAGAGAGCAGTGTAATCCTGAGGCTGTTTCTTTGCAATGCTGTCTTTATGAGCTTAAAACAGAGAATGGTTTGGAGTCTTCAGTCCAGTAGCTTGCAGTACTCTTTCCAGTGGACTATGCATCTGAACATAAGATTGTTCTTTAACTCCTTAGAGAATTTTGCTGTCACAGGAGAAGAGGGTAAGAAAATTTCTTACTCTAAATAGTGAGGACCCTATAAAGCAAGGTGATCATCCTCACTTTTTTTTCTTTGTAATGGGTTATTTTAGAGTAATGTTCTCACTTGCACTAGAAGACTAGGTATTATACATTTTATTTAATATTGCACTGTTTAAAAAATGTATTTTTTCTTTTTTTCTGTGAGGAGTAGTTTGCTCTTTTAACACACCAATGGGCATTAATTTTCTGGGGGAAACAATCTGGACATTTTTAATTAGAAATATTGCATCTGGGAGTGGATTTCCATTCAAACTCTTTGTTTCCATGGTGTATTCTTTCTTAAGATACCTAAACCAGACAGAATGTCTTATGTGTCAACAGCCTACTGTAATAAAATATTTTATACAACTTTGGAATGGTGAGACTTTCTGCAGGCAGTGCTGCGAAAACAAGCTTGGTCTTCTGTTTAAAGCTAAAAACTACATCAGACATAGATCTTACTGACCTCCATACTTAATTCTGAAATTTTCTGACCTCAGACATAGTCCTGTCAAATCAATGAGAACCATTCTACTGATTTAAATTCATAGTCAGCTGGGCGTAGCCAATCTTCCCTTTACAAGTGAGGTGCTGTGAAATATAGAATTATGTAATTAATGTTACACTGTGTACAGTAAAAATTCCTCTTTAAAAGTAAGAATATGATGTCTTGAAGCCCTCCAAAATTTTCACTCACTCGGTAAGTTATTTCTCCTATACCTATGAACTCATAATAATGAATGAAAAGGATCCAATAGGTCTTGAAATAAGAAAGTTAATTCAGCTTTAAGTAAACATGCATTGTAAGAAAACTTGCTAACGTTGACTTTGGCATCCTGTGAAAAATGTAACAAGAAATTCTTGAGAATTTTTGAGCTTTATTAATGAATATAAGGAATGAATATTACTGACAGGAGTTTCACAATTTTCATGAGTGAATACCCAATGGAAGACACTTCAGGTACTGTTCCTAGGTATTACCACTGTATAATTTCATAAAAATGAATTTTATTCTCTTAGCTTGAGATACATTATTTGACCACAAAAGCATTCAACAGGAAATGTTTATGCCCTCAATAATTTAGTAAGAAGAATAATTAAGATTTCTTATCTTACTTTAAATAATTTAGAGATGATAGTAAAGAACATTGTAATCCAACAATAACTTGAAAAGTAAAAATTATTAAAACTAAATCTTTATGTTTAATCCAATTTCTCTTTCTTCTGGCATTAATTTGCTTAGGGAGAGTGAATCAGGAAATAATTGCTTCAGAAGGAAATGACTGTAAAAAAGCACTCATAGTCTAAGCTTCTAGCTTATCAGCTTTACTTTGAAAAATTGGTTTCAAATGAGTTAAAAGATTTATGAAAACAAATAAGTTTTCCATTGAAAGAAAACCACATGGCAATAAGACAAATACTGCTTGTGTCTTTTTGAGGTCTGATATTTTTGCTATTAATGGAAAAAATCCTCTTATAGAAAACAAAGGTTTATTTAAAAGACTCCCTTCCATCCCAATAATCAGAAATTTATTTCAACAAAAATAATTTTCTTTTAGTGGCCTGAAATTTGTAAGTTTATATAAAAGAAATATGCTGCAGGGTAATGCCCTTTGGCAGCTGACGGTTATATTTTGATCTGGAGAAAAAGCCTGTTGTGACAAAGCAAAACAAGCAATAGTTATATGACCAATCAGAAGATTTGACTACAAGTTGTTATTTTCATTATTGATTATGATCTGTTCAAAGTAGGCAAATAATGATCAATAAAAATCTATCAAGTATCACCATATAAATATGAGCACTAATCAACTTACCACTTAAAAGTGGCTATTTACTTTATAAATATTTAATCTACTGGATGCATTCTTGTCTGTCATATACAGGCAAAATTCTCTCTGATTTCAAGTCAGGTAAATTATAAATGAGTGAGGATGACAAATATACAAAACATCATTAAATGTGAATCCTCTCTGATCTAACTCCCAATACCAATATTATACTATTTATTTGGGACTCTGCCCCCGATTTGAGCCAACATCTGAGACTCTGAAGAATATCTAGACACAGTCTTGCCCTCAAATTTCATTTGCACATTAATTTTCCCCATCATATCAGACATGGGAATAGGACACAGTAGGGCAGAGATGTACTCCAGCAGACCTGTGGGATGATATATTTAATCCTTGTGCATCAATAGATCTGCACAGGCAATGAATACTTTATACTGCCTCAGGCATCTAACCAGACAGAGGGAACATCAGATCAGTACTTCAGCCTACAAAATTAAAGGGCTCAGTAAAACCCTCTTAATTTTTTTAAAGTATAAGCACAAAGATGATAAAGTCATCATCATTACTCATATTTGAGAAATTGCAATCATTGCTTTTAACATTATAAGGAAATCATGCTGCCTCTCATTAGAGCTTGATGGTAATAGCTGATGCTGATAAGTTTTCCTTTCCAACATAATCACTGAGTAAAATTTACTAGAACACTATCAAGTATCAGAACTATACTTTTGCACATAAGTAGAATATTATTATTATTCCCTCCATCATTTAGGCTTTCTCTCAGGATAAACCAGAATAACCAAAGCAAGAATAGCAGAAAAAAATCTATCAGAAAGTTTAGTCTGTAATCCTCTTCCTCAGTGTTTTAGAGAGATGTATTAATGTGTTTTCTGTGGGATGTAGAGTTTCCCAGTGGGCTCCTTGCTATTTAGTGTTGTACTCTTGTGATACCCCCAACAATGCACACAGTGCTCCGAGACAAGTGGTGCTGTGCTGCCTTTTTCTGCATCTCATGTTCTTTTACAAGTTTGGAACATAACGATCCTAAATTTTCCAGCCTTTTCTCATGTTCTTAACTAAATGTACACATCCTGTATCAAAGAAAAGTTAAAAACTAAACCATCTCCTTTCTTTATAACCACCAAATCTCATCTTCACAGACATACTTCATGAGCAATATGGTTTGAAAACCCTGGAATTTTTTTCTGCATTTATTCTCCACTCCTTTATCAGGTCTATGATGGCAATAAGTCTTTCCTAGTGCAGCTTATACTTCTCGTAGTGCATCTAATGTTCAATAATGTCAAATTTGTCATGCCACACCTTATGCTTACCTTCATACAACTTGGTATATCTGCTTACTGAATGATTTATATCCTCAGGGCCTACTCACAAATCCTATTGTCCTCTCTTGGACATTTTCTATCTTCTGTCTTTGTTGTACTATGAATTATGGTCCACAACATCTTGCTATATTATAACTTGGTTTTAGAATTTGATCCCAGATCACTTGCTGCATCCCCTCTCCTTCAAACTATTTATCCGTCTTGCTTAATAGAGATAGTTTTTGCCATCCTTCTCTCCTAAATCCTCAACTGGTGTCAGCTTTGTCCTTCAGATCTCCTGACAGCCACCCCAGAGGGGCTATTAACCCATTGTAACCAACTGTCTTCATCTAATATACCTACAGAGAAACAGCATAAAGCCAGAGCAGACAGTATCTTTACAGCTGAACTTCAGAATGAGCTCTGTTTTTTTTAAGTTATACTAAATCCCTGAAGCACTTTTTTCCTAGCACAGCATTTCATATTGATAATGACAGTAATAATTACAAAGTGATAAAGGACAACTTGGCTGTGAATTTCATAAACAGAGAAGATCAGCACAACAATTCTGAATAGTAAATCAGATTTAACATCCCTGTTTTAACATCCCAACTTGCCTCAGAGGCACAGAATCTAAATCTCCAGACAAAACAATTTTTATTGATGTACAGATTCATGCAGATTCTATCAGGCAGAAACTGGAATACACTAAGTCTTCTACCCCTAAAAAAAATTAAAATTCTTTGAAGTATTTATCTTTCATAAATATAAAGTTTTTCCAAAAGCTTTATACCTGAATAACTAAGTCTCTAACTTTCCTTCTTTCCTTCCTCTATTGATGCTATAAGACACCTAGAAATAATTAAATGTTAAACATAGATATAACATCTGCTTTTAAAATCTAATTTAGTATAAAAATCAAATGTGCTGCAAAGCGCATAAAAAATTATCTTTCTGTTGCAAATTTGTTCTTAACATGAAGCAGCAGGTTCTCCATATCACCATTGCTTATTAGGGATAGATGTCAGCAGTGACATGCTAGTAGGAAGTTTGGTAACTTTTTTTATCTTTATCAGTATTTGATTCTATGACATGGAATAACTATTAATATCTTCAGCAGCCATTATATTCTGAATGTTTTTATGTGATAGTACAAAAGGATCAGACTATGTCTACAGAAGCAAAGATTTACTTTCATATTAATAGAAGCTGTCACTTTTTTTGAAAAATTTTTCAGTTTTGAGCATTGCACTGGTGATTGACTTTTTTCTCCTGTATGTTGCAATTGAAAGTGACTGCCAATATTTTTTCATTTCCCACAGACCTATGAGAATTTTTCAGTGCATTTTCTATTGACTAAATGCTAGAAAATGCATCTTATTCGTGAAGGACAACTATTACCTTGATTGCAAGAGAAAGAACTTAATGATGACACATACATTAGTTGGATAGTTTATCTAGTTGAAAGAAAAATATCTATCACCCTTCAGGGATGAAATCAATTACACATTTTCCTATTAAATGAAATCAACCAAATAAAGATTTATTAACTAACTACATTTTAGCTTTCTTCTCTAATGCACTTTTGTTCTAGAACTTGTTGTGTGTGTAATCTGCTCATAATATTTGCTTTCATTTGAAGGAAGATTATGAAAAACTGGAAGCATATTTACCACAAGTGACATCAGTTATGGCCTAAGCCCTCACATAGTTAACCCCAAAACTTAGACAAGTAAAGCTCCATTTTTTATTTCTTTGTTTCTGAAGAAAATAACTTGAACGTTTGTATCACTGTACTCAGCAATTTGTTTTGCTACTTTGTTTGTTTTGTGGCATTGTGAGAGCTGTATTAATGCCCTCACAACGCCATTCTCATTTTTATTGCAAAATTCTCAGAAGTGGGCCCCAAGGGGAAGAACCTTTTTTTTGCACGGTATTTATGAGTTGCTTTGGACTCTGCTGCAGCAGACTAGTTCACATTCTCCATTAGCACTTCTAGTCCTGAGCAAGACCTGGGGAAAGACTGCAGCACTTCAGCAGAGGTTTTGGGAATAGTGTCATGCCCTGCATGCAGCCATGACTTCTTCAGCGCACTGTGAGTTTTGGATGCTGTAGCACATATTGACACCTCTCCTAATGTGCCTCTGTGAAATGGTCAAAATCTGTGCTATACATAGGAACACATGACAGATCTTAGGTAAGGGTTCTGTGTTTCATAAAATAAACTTAACTACCTGTCACATTAACCAAGCCAAATGTGATTACCCTGATTTTTTAAAGTTTTGAAGTACCTTCTTTTAGCATTTTACTTTATACCGTCTATTTTAAGCTTAGAAATTCCTATTAGTAAGTGTGGATAGACCTGCTGCTCATAAAATGTGGTGGTGTGAGAATTGTTTTTATTAAGTTATTAAGTTATTTTTGTAAGATTTTTAAGTTATTTTATAATGGTTGAGTCCACTGTATACCCCTGTGTTCTGTATTGGTTTTCCCCTTATGAGTTAGGTTGTTTAACCAAACGTTTTCTGTCATTCATTCCTTCCCTGCACCTGTCGCTGTCAATCCCCCCCTCTCTCCTCGTGGTCGCCCTGTCTGTCACTCGGAGACCCTTCCCTGGCTTCTAGAAAACTCCGGGAGGGGTGTCGAGTGATAGGCTGGGGCCCGGGAGACCCCCTCCCATCATTTTGTGGTTGGTCCCCAGTTCCATGGTTCACACCCCCGGTTAACCCCCCGATTCCTGTGACTGGCTGACCGGTTGTCGCCACCCCCGTTTCCACCCCCCCTTAAAAACTGCCGTGCGCCTGCCCTCAGGGTCTCTCCTGGGCAGCAGGTGCAGAGTGCGGAGCCCCGCGCTCCCTCTGTTTCAATAAACCTACGTTACATCCTGCTCGAGAGAGACCGCCTTTCACTTAGCTGCCGGGGTTGCTTACGTCATCTACGTGCCCGTCGCTGGCGGTGGGATCCGAGTTCCCACAGGAAGGAAGCGGCTCGCTCTGCCTGCCGCTCCGACCTTACCACGCTGCCGCAGTGAGACACTGAGCTAGCCTGTGGCTGCGCTGGTCAGCGCGATTTCTGGACACTGCGACAATAAAAGAACTTAAAATAAGAAACAAATACTTCCATTCACACGTGAAAATAAAAAGAAAATAAAATGCAATCTGAAGTGTTCTGTTTAGAATGAGAGCTTGTATAACTTCAGTTTCGTTTTCTCAGTAACCACTTCATTTCAGAAAGAAATTTGCAGAGGAACATTTTTTCTATACAAAATATATACTAAATCAGTAGCAGTGTTTATACTTATTAAGTGTCAGATATCTAGTAGTTACTTTATTTGCTGCAAGAACAGCCAGAGTGATTTTTCCTGGACCATATGCACTCATGGACATTGGAGGACAATCCTCCTCACAAGGTCCTATGTTCAGTCATGTACCTCTAATGCTCTCCAGTAATATTCGACCTAGAAAGGTTTTAATGCCAGTTCTTACAGATGAAAGAGATTATACCAACTCAGCTCCTAAATTAGTGAAATTTAGCCTGTTGAGTAAAATAAATAAAAAAAAAGCTTGCCCAGAACAAACACAAGCTGTGTATTCAGTTATTCTTTTTATATATCCTTAAAATAACCACAAATGCATATGTTCACATCAGTCATTTAATAGTAACAAAAATCATGCCATTTCAAACATTTTTCATATATTTATCCAGTAGTTTTCCAGCCTTTCAGTCATCGCACAAAGGACAGGCTTTTCACAACCTTTCTTTTCTCTTGCCCATATGTATCTCATCTCAATGACAAACTGAATGCTTTCTCTTCCACTATGTTCTCAGTGGCACAACCTAACAGTGTCATTCTTACACAGATCTCACATCTTTGTCTCTAAAGTTCTGGAAGGCTACTTGCTACATTTTACTGTGTCTGTTAACATCTTAGGTTTTCTTTCTATTATGGATATTCTTTAGTAATTTTCTTTCTTTTGTACCAAAGAACCTTGACTTTTTCTCAAAGACCTGGGTTTGCCCTTTTTGAGAGAAAATGCAAAGAAAATTTCTGGTCTCTGCTGGGGCAGGTTAACTTCAGACTCATTACTGATTGGATAGGGAATGATATGAAATGATGTGATCTTGCCTAATTTGTTGTTTTCTGGACTATTCTTTGTTCTGGAAGGCAACTATGAGACAACCCAAATAAATCTTGGTACTCTGAATAGTGTCCTTCTGAAGTATAAGTACATGGTGAAAGTTTACTTTGGCATTCTTCACCAGTTTCCTTTAGGTAACCTTAATTTGTTTCTAATTTCCACAGTGTCAGTTATCCATCTAAAGATAAATAAGCAAAACTTTTGTGTCCTGTATCAAAGTTACATTATGTAAGAGTTAAATTCCTAATGATCTGAATAGTGAAAAGGTTCCTTTGGTGCAAAGCATTACTGGCATCACAGGCTCCTTGTGTAAATGAGGATGAATTTTTTCTTTTCATTAGAATTAATCCATTTTTTTAATGACAGGGATAATTGCCCTGATTAAATTTATCACAACCTTATAACAAATGGAAATGTCTGCCTCAGTCCAGAGTCAGTGATCATGTTAAATGCTCATTGAAACTAAGGGCATTCTCTAAAATGGCAGTTCAGTAGCTTTGATGTGCAACTGCACTAAAAAAGTCACATCTCTGATGACATGATGGTTTCATGTTGCCTGTAATGGAAAACAATGAAGTTGAGTTGCATTCTAATATTAACTGTGAATGTTCCTGCTGTGAGATTATGTTGTTATTGTTAGTTTTTTTTCTTTCTGTCCTATGATACTGGAACAAATCACCATCCAGTAGAAAGAAATTCATAATAGCTACACCAAAACCCATATCCTTTTTCCTTAATATAACTTAAATAATGCATTTTTTTTGTTATTGTTGTTCCTGGGGAGGAAAAAGACTGAGTAGAGTATTCCTAAACTAGAAGTAGTCTCTTAGGCAAACCAGAATAGACAGTGAGACTGTGAGACTTGTAATGGGGAAAAAAATATATTATACATGATACTCTAGTTTCTTTAAGATATACCATACAGCATTTTATTGAGTTTCTAACAAGTTAAGAATTTTTAGCATTGTACCTTCTGCTGAAAACTTTGTATTACTGTAGGAGATCTAAAGCAGTTGAACTTGGAAATGCAGTTTTAGAGTAGATTTTCAGCAGCACTGGGCTCTTTAACAAGAGAAAGGATTTGAGACTGCACCCAGTAATAGCTGTAGATAAGACAGACTGGGGAGAAATGGTGCCTAGGTACCTTCAAAGTTATTTGATCTGGAGCTAGTAATTTGTTGGTCTATTTTTACTTCATGGGGAAAGGTCACGGAATCTGGAAAAATATTGCTGGAAAATGACAGCCTGCACACAGTAATCATATAAAGATCACATGTCTTCTGGATTAAATACAACAGAAATTCTGGCACAGAAAAAGTGGTGTTGAAAGGCTTTTAAAGCAATCCTAAAGTAATTGCCATTACAGCCTAAAGGGCAGAAGTGTTATTTGCTTCTAAGGAAAATAGAGATATATTTAAGGAAGAATGATTAGCCAAAAGTTGTCGCTGCATGTCTCTAATTGTGATAAATGATGTAACTATATACATAATGTAAGTAAGATGGAGATCGCTGCAAATGAAAAAAATGAAAAAAGTGTGATGAGCAGGACTGAACAGGCAGTGAAACCATTCCTGTTTTGTAATGATGATGATTTCCTCTGGATTTTAAGTTCCTTATGAAAAGTAGATGCTGGTTCCACCTCTCTTAAGTTAGGGGGTTGTTCTCTCTAATTTCAGCTGCTCTAAGCTCTAAGTGCATATCACATATCACAAGAGATCCCAAGCTGGATGAGCTGGCTGAATTTTAATGATGCGGTGGAAGGAATCCCCTTTGAGAGTGTTCCTGGTGATTCAGTGCCATAGCTCAGATACCATAGCTATGCAAATTATCATAGCATCACTTGTCCCTAAATATTTATATATATATTCTTGGAAGAAAGTACTTTCTGCTTAAATCTTTCACACGTCTTGTCTCACGTGGCCATAGCACCTGAATTTACAGCAGACCCTGGCCTATTACATTACCCAGCATATCAACCTGAAGTGGCACACAGGGGAACTATGTAACCTCTGCAATATGACACACACCAGAGCCATTATGTCAGCAAGTCATGATGTCTGTGGAAGGCAAATAAATTATTGGCTGTCAAAAAACCCTAACGCTGGTCTCAGTTTTTAAGGTACCTTGTCAACATTGGCGCACATTTATTACAGGCTTAGAAATCAAAAATATTATTTCATAATATATTGGAAATTTGGCTGGTTTTCCATGCTCAGAGATAACATAATAAGAATCAGGGAATTAAAATAATTAATTTGTCAATTGGTAAATCCTTGAAATATAGTAAAAGAAGTAGGTATTACAAGCAAAGTCTACTTTTTCTCATCTTGAACTAAAAAAGCCCCCAAAGAAATAGACAGGATTTACCAGTAGGGCAACACAAGAGATTGATTGTTCACAGTAAAAAGGAGAGCATATCTATTCCAAAAGATGTGATTTCATTTGAGAACACAAATGATTATTTGGAATTTATCACATAAGTTTAGAGGCTTGAAGAAAGTAAAAAATACTAACACCCCATCTAATAAATTCTAAAAGCTCAAAGCTGAGGCTGCCCTTTCCTTCTCACTTCTTTAGTCTTTTGGAAAATCCAGGCTTACTGGAAGAGCTGTTGAGTGCCTTTAACTTGAGCACCTCTTGAAGGATTTCTTGAAGCACCTTTCAGAGAGGTCCAAAATGAGGGTGTAATAGAACTGAAGTGCTCCCCTTTGCTTTCTCATCACTATTCTGAATTACTAAGGTGGAAAAAAGGTAGGAAAGAACCTGTCTTTAGCAGGATGGAGATGAATATCTCTTTTAAATCTGCACCATTTCTTTTGAGTGCCTCATGTTTGTTTTTCCTCACTTGGAAAGCACAAAGTTATGTGTAGGTGGAGATACAGTCAAAAACTCTTTTGTATGGTTTGTGCTGCCAACTTTCACATCACGACAGCCATTTCTGGAAGTATGAAACACATGGCTCGTAGTGCTGGCAGTGAACCACAGGGATTAGAAGAAATATTGCCAACAGTATACAAGGAAACAGGGATACCACAACTTTGATGAAAACAGCACCTGGAGGACAGCAGGGGAAAATGCTCTTCCTAATGTTGCTGTAAATGAGAACCCAGCAGAGTAGGTAGATGTCCATGTGGGAAATGTGTATTTTCAGTCAACTTCTTTCCTGAAAGCATTTTATTGTCAAGAGTTTTACAGATACCAGAAGCAATTCAAAATCGTTACAAAACTCCTTAATGACTATATTGTTCATACATTGGGCAAAATTTGTGGTCACACTGAGACATCTAGTGATACCATGGACATATTCTTACACAGTGTTACAGTACACTTTTGTCATATTTTTGTATTTTCTGACAACAAAAAAATGCACAAGAGCAAAAAGTCTGCAAGAAACTGGCTGAATTTTATGGTTGTTCGAGTGTTTTCTGTAGTCCCAGTTGTTTTTATCCCAGGCAATTCAGCTCTGTAAGCTTATCTTCAAGATCTCTTTCATCATGATGGCAAATTTTTCATTGCTTTTCCCAAAGCTGCTCTTGCTTCTTGAGGGCTGAATCTGTGTATCATGATGTAAGAGGGAAAGATCTGTTTACTTGCCTGCTGCTTTCTCCACTGGCAGCAAAATTCCCTGCTTCCCTATTCTGTTACTCAGAAAGCTTGTGTCACTTTGATCAAAAATGAATCATAAGAAAAAAGGCACAGTAATATAAGAGAAGCAATTTCTGTTTGAATAAGAAAGAGAATCTGTAGTTCCCAAAAATCTTCAGGACACCATAAGGTTAAAAGTGGAGAACAGAGCCTCCAGCTCTGGAACAGAGGTTTTATGTTGTCTCAAGAATAATTAGCTGCCTGTGGAAAAGGGCTGCTCTTTTTCACAGGAAATGTATTACACTGAGACAATCAGACAAACAACATTACAGCTGGACAAGGAGAAGTCTGGTGAGCATCAGCAGTAGCTGAGGACCTTAATTCACAAGCAGTTACACAGAAAGAGAGGAACCCTTGGCTGAGATTAAAGGGATAAATAATGAACAAACTCAAAAGGGAACTACTTCTTTTGCTCTGATGTCTTTAAACCGTAGCTTAAAAGAGTCTGCTTCAAAGAAATAGTCTTCTTCAGTGAGTCAACCTTTTCCAACCCAGAGAAACAAACAACAAAATTGTGGTGGTGTTTTCTCTTCTGACCCATGAAAATGTTACTGCATTTAGGCTGGCAAAAATGCACTAAAATAAAAATTTAAATGCTCATGATTATTTTGATGATGTAAACAGGTTTGAAAATGCAAGAGTGAATCTATAGTGTTTGGGCAACATATAATTTTTTCCAGAATGAAACCATGTCTTAAGATATCTTAAGTAGAACATGTGTATATGAATTATAGATAAATAGATACTTTTGTATATATATATGTATATATATAAAACAGATATACTATTGGTATAGAATCTATAGGTATAAATGCAGATATTAAAAAAAATTACACCATGGGCAACCATATGGGCTTCTTTAAGCCTTCCCGTCAATGGTTTGGTATGCATCATTGTTCCCATACTTAGACTGCATTCTCTTTAGGGCACTGAATCATCCCTTAAAATTTATGTTAAATATATTTATTGGAGAAATTGCAATAAATAACTAGAATATTTAGAAATAACATTGTGTTTATGTGAGCTTATCATTTTTCTGAGGTCTTACAGCACCTCTAAGAGTTCAATAAACAAAACTGATCATGACATGGTAAGAGAGATTATTTTGTCTCTGAACTTGGCTCTGAAACAGAACCAAACTGAAACATAATCCTTACAGGGCATTTCTGTATTCTGGGAAGATGTGGTAGATTATAAAGAAGTTGATGAGTTCATGTAGGCAGTTATCAAGGTAGAACTGTCTCTCTATAAAAAATAATTATTGTAAACAGAGAAAGCATGAAAATATATAGGTCATGGATGATACTATGAACCACAGATGAAAAGGTAAAATAAAATGTGCTTGTATGGAGTAACATATTTATGATAATTTTTATTTTCCCTCTGTAAAAACAGATCCTGCTACTGCAGTTTTCATTTGGCAATGAAGATAAATTCATATCAGATAAATGTTTTAATAGTTCTCAACTTGGGGCATACAAAGATTTTAGGCTCTCCTATATGGAGGAAAAAAGCTGTTTGTGTTCCTAATTTCCAACCAGTGATGCTACTCGTGTTCCATTTTTTTCCTTCCTCCATCACCAAACCCTGCTCTGACCAGGCACAGCCCTTCAAAGACAAAAAGTACTGCATGGCATACTGGGCTGCTGTAATTCCCACAGAAACACCATTGAGTAAGGAAAACCTGACTTGGAGGGCATTTTGCCTTTAACAGCTTCATCCCATGTCAGACTATAATTCACTTACATTTTTGTTAACAACTTCATCAATATAAGACTATGACCTTATTGAATATTACCATCTTATAAGACTTTCTGTACTGTGTGATCATAATTGATCGATACACGGGAGCAGAAAGACAACAGAGCTGTTATACTGATTTTTTTTTTGCTGTCTGCTAGGAAATAAAATGACTGGCAGCACCTTTGCAAATGATTTTTATGTGCTTTTGAAAAGACAGCAAGCCAAAGGGCAAATGACCTTAACCGGCTGAAATCCACAAAAAAAACCACAGAAAGGCACCTGAAGTGAAAAGTGGTGTTTAGGCAGGGATTGGTCAGTCAGTCCAGCCCTTGTTTCTGTGAGTAGGAGGGCACACGTACAAGGGACTGATTTTAAAATCAAAGCACCGGGAAAGTGCTTCCCATCTAGCATTTCCCTGGAGACACTGACAGCAATATGACAAGCATAACTCAAGGCATGAAGAACGCGAAGGTGTTCTCGGCTGTGTACAGTAAGTTATCTGGATCACATAATAAAGCACAAAGAAGACTGAAGACAATTTGAGCACAGCATTGGTGTTACGCTGGAGGCAATGGCATTTCAGTGAAGGAAGTCCACGTGAGCAGGACTGATATTGGTGTGCAAGTTGTGTGAGAGGGATGGAAATGAAAACTGCCTTGCCCCAGCACAAAAAGGTCAAGCATGCATTGACTGAGTCAGTCTGTGGTCACGTTGCGACCAGCTGGTTACGAGGGAACTTAATGGGCTTCGGCAAAATTTGGGAAAAGACAGATGTTTCAGAGCTGGCTGTGTTCCTGCAGTATGATTGTCGTAGTGTAATTTCCCACTGGTGTGTTTCACATCCTCGGAAGCCCAATTAGCCAATGAGGCTTTGCTTGCAGCAGGCAGAACTAAGAATGCACTGGTTTTCCCCTGAGCAGTTATTTCTTGTTTTATGCATGCAAGGAAAAATAAAAAGTTGTCTTTTTCAGTTAACTGAGCCATAGCACCAGCACTTTATACTAGCAAACCTTTAAAAAGAGGCTGTTCTGTATATTCCCAATGTCTTATATCTCCAGAGCACTCTAATGTTTTCCTGTCAAAATTACACACTCAGGATTTTTTGTCCCTTTTTCTGGGAAGCACTTAGCTTTATACCTGACTCAATCTCCCCTTCTCCAAGCCATTTCCAAAACACACTTTTTCTTTCACTGTACAGCTTTATGACCAGTATTTTCAGGGCCTTAACACTCTCATCCAAATGAGTCTGCTTACTTTTCTTCCCTGGACTCCCCTGTTCTTCTTATTTCAACCAAAATCAGATATACTGCAGCCCAGTCCACATATAGAACATTTTTTAATTCTTCACAGAGTTCAGGGAAGACACCAGAGGAACTCTGCTCTTTGCAAGCCGGTCTGGATATTCTACCTCTTCCACATGGATGGAAATGGGTTAAACACTGCATTAATTAATGAACAAATGTGACAGTAGAAGGTTTATGTTCTTCCTCTTATTGTCAGAGAAACAATATTCTAGTTTTTTTCCTTCCTTTCTTGAAGTCATGTACTTAATTTTTGCTAGAGGCGCTCTGAAGGACATTGACTGTTTTTATTGGTATGTGTTACCTTATATTGAGTTCAACCACCAGCATTTCCTGTCTGTGTAAGCTTGTACATTGCCAAAGGTACTGTGAAGATACTTCTGATGAAACTCACTGGAATGTTTTAGAGAATGTTGTCCATTAACACAGAATCCATGCAGGAAATGAATTTTAGTACCATTGTTCCATGGTAACGAGATGTAAAGATCAGCATTTGAAGACAGATTATAAACACACAATCAATCAAGAGTATCTACTGCCACTACAGATGACTTGAAAATGCAAATGAATAGCGCTAACTTCTTCATCCTCAGAATCCAGAGGTCTTGAGGGAGAATAGTCTTGGTCTTTGCAGCAATCCTAGAGCAGGCCTCCACTGTGAAACAAAAGAAACACACACACACACACACACACAAAAAGTGCATATGTAAAAATGACTGTTACAAGGGAGACTTCCTAACTCTTCATAAAATTCATAACTAGCTATGAAGATATTTAATTTTTTATGATCTAACTCCATCTGTTGAGGTTCAAGGCTTACTAAAACTCCAAACTGAGTTTGTGATATAATAACTTACAAAACTCTCCCTAAAGAAAGAGGGAGAGTTAGAGAATCACAAATGAAAAAGGGGGCTTCACTCTAACACAAAATGTTACATTGGTACTAATTACATGTGAACTGTTATCATCACAAGAGTGTTCTTGGGCTTCCCCCAAAAGGATGAGTATAGCCAAATACTTCCATGTAGGTTAATAGTTTCAGGATAGAAAACAGTTACATTTGCAATACAGAAAGAATTCTGTGCCTTAGCGACATTGCACAGGTCTTGTCCTAGTGTATAGATGTCCAGGATTTATAGACATTACAGAATCTTGAATCATTTTCTTTCACCTACTTGACAGCAAACAGGTTGCATTTAACAAATTTATATCTTCAGGAGAGACATTTAATCTTCATATAAAGACATGAAACAATTAAAAATTCACCATTTCCCTTAAGATTCCCTATAATGATTAATCATCTTCATTGCTGAAAAAGTATCATGCCAGAAGTGTCTGGCATTACTTTCTGTCCATATGTTCTTATTATGACCCTACCATATTAAATATCTTCTTAATGCATAATTTATTACTGTGAAGGCACCTGCAAGCTGTAATCAAGCCACTTCTCAAGCCACTGTGTTTGGCCTGAACAGATTGGCTTCTCAAACTCTTCACTGCAAGGCAATTCCTCCAGCCTTTAAATAATTTATGTTTCTTTCATCTAGAGATTTCCTAGCTACCTTTTTACTATGCAGACATTTAAACTATACACAGTTTCGCAATATTAACGTCAGTCTTGGCATAGCTAAAAATAAATTCATTTCTCATACACCTATTGCTAATTTAAGTATTGAGTGACTGCCAGCTCTTTTTAGTGCTGCATCACATGAGTGCTTATGTGGAGTTTTTTTTTTATTAGGGGTATGTACCAGGTCCTTAATTCCTTTGAAGCCTGCTCTTGGTTTCTAGCACTAACACCTTGCTCAAATGCTATATTTACTAAAATACTAATTTAGTTCACTCTTCCTGCTAATCTCTTCAGGTGGTTTTTTTTTTTTTTTTTTTTTTTTTTTTTTTTTTTTTTTTTTTTTCCTCTTTTCTTTTTAGTTGCCTATTTATTATGGGCAAACATTTTGGTTGTTAGTGGACAAAAGCATTTTATGATGCTTCAAGTAGAAGCAGAAAATACTACCACAAGAAAAAATATCATTATTTTAAACTCCTTTTTAGAAATCTTAGTTCTCCTTAGTATAGATATGAATTTTCTTTTTTTCATCAAGATCTTTAACTTTGATTATTCATTCACAGCGAATTGATTGCTCATAAACTTTATTGATTCCATGAGGTTTTTTTTTCTCCTTCTACATGCCTTTGCCAGATACTGATTTCCCACAGTATCCAAACTGTTGCCTTGACTTCAGTGTTGATCTAAGTAGTCTTCTAAATATGATTTTCCTCTATTTTGAAAATATATGTCTTAAAACAGACCCATCTTCATGTGTTTGGTTTTTTTTTTTTTAAACAATATTCTAGGGAAAGGGTAATAATTTTTATTTCCAGCAGAATTCTTACTTTTATGTATTACTCATAATTTTAATGAGGTTGGGGAGACAGAGGCAAACAGGGTAGAGCTTGTCTGCCCTTCCCTGAAAAGCTATGCCTTTAAATATCATTACTGAAGAAATTCTACCAATAATACAGAAAACTTCAAGAACATAAAGGTCACACAAATGCCTGGCAAGGACTAGGATATAAATGAGCACAATAGAGAAACACAAAAGAATGCTCAAGGTAAAACATAAAATGAACAACTAGACCACACTTCTTGGATAGGTTTATTTTTATCTGACAAAAACCTTGTTCTACTTAAATAAGCAGACCAAACAAATCCTTTATACCCTGGTAACCTACATAGAGCTTGAACACTGTCAAAAACAAGCAGAGGCAGAAACAAAATAAATCACTCCTCTTAACAGAGCCTACGTAATGCTCTAATTTCTCTCCTTTCTCTCTTTCTTTTTTTTTAAATCCATGTGTATCTTTCCATATGTGACCAAGGAACAAAACTACTTTCTCATCCTCAGCTCGCTGTCCTGCTGGTGTGTGGGATGGATGTAACCTCTGCAGGCTGTGGAATATGGCGGAGAAATTACACTGTACCTTTGGGACACCTGACAGCTCAGAACCCATTTCTGGGTGAAATCAGTCCCTTCTAATGATGAGACTGTTGTCACCTTTGAAATCATGGAAGATGGGAGATACTTTGGATGTCACATGTGAACCTTAGAAAGGTATAGTTGTAGAAGGAATATTTAGAGCACTTACTGTGGGTTTTTTTCATGTCTGGTTGATAGTATTTTTCCTTTCATTTTGTTTTGTGTCCATTTTGCTAAACTGCAGTCTGAGGGACCCATATTGGGTTTTCAGGAGTGGCTGTTTCTCCAACTGTGTGGAATTTTGTTCTATCTTAAATAGAAGATATTCATGAAAGGAAACACCCAGAGGTTACTGAGAAGCTTCACCACCACCCTAGATGCAGCTTGCATGGTATTAGAATTAGCACAATGGCTAAGTAAAATATGCTAAGTAACTGTAACTGAATGCCCTAGATTTTCCACCAGATTAACAGCTGGGGCGTGGCAAATATGCATGTAGTCCCAGAGACAGTTAAATCGATACCTATAAAAGCTTTCTTCTCAACTTTTCTTCACAGAATAGCAAACACTTCACCAGAACACACACACACACACACACACACACACACCAAAAAAAAAAAAAAAAAAAAATTACTTAAACTTGGTCCAGTATATCAAGCACAAGAAGAAGTTTCTTGTCACCTCTTCTGGGACACACACAACCCTCCCAGCTAGCAGCAAAGACAGTAAGCACAGATCTTGATAATTAGAAGCCTGTGTCAGTACAGCAGGAGTTAATAAGCCAGTCCTACATGTGGGGTGTGTTTAATATTAATAACCTCTGTGAGTCCAGATAGAATACTGAAAAGATGCCAGAACAAAGCCCTCCATGTACCTTAGCAAGGCTAAATCTTTGGAAATCTGCATCAAAATAATCTCAAGTGTTTTTTGTGTACATGCTATTTCCTTTGCCTTTCCTTTGCCTTTGTGGTTGTCACTTTTTTCCCGCTGTAGGTCTCTAGCCCTTTTCATCCTTCTTACTGCCCTTGGCGGCAGAAGCCAGCCAGGACTTGGGTACAGAACACCCACACCACAGGACTGATTTGCACTGTCCAGTAATCTCCTGGTCTTGACAACTCTAAGTTTTCCCACACTTGAACTGGATGGATCTTGGAGCCTTCTTCACAGAAAGACTATCACACATCTTGTTTCATTAACAGCAGCATGTGAAAACAATGTCAGTAGGGTTGTTTTACCAGACTGAGGTATCTTCCAGTGGATTCATGATGTGATTTAGAGAACTTGGAAGCCGTTTTTCAGGATTTAAACTATCCTGGGTTTTTGTCTGGTCTTTTAAAGTTTACTTTAAAGTGGGGAACAATTGTTGTTTAGCATTTCTGCAAACTGTAAGGACTTTTCCGTAAGAAAAATACTTGCTTCATCTCTCGTGCTCTAGCTCTTGAACTGGACTCAGTGTCACACAAATTTGTGGCAACATACCAACCTGAGGTCTCCTAAGACGGAATTCGTTATTTTGTTTTGTTTACATTTCATATTTTCTCTTTATTTTCTTCTGGTCCCCCATCACCCCATCCCATCTCCTCCCCTCCCCCCCCCCCCCCCACCAGTTTTTCTTGATATAAGCTGAAAAATAGAGAATTCATTGATTTCTATTTTTTAATTTTTTCTATTTCTATTCTATTCAGAATTCCCATCCTAACAGTACTTCAGACCAAGTGGGGATAGGAGGTGAAAAACTGTCATTTATTTTTCCTTTAGAGTCAATTTACAAATTTTTCATGAATAACAAGAAAAGTATCAATTTTGACATGAAATCTGTTTTATGTAAAAAGACACAATCTTCTGAATCAAAGTTTAATTCAGCCTGCCTCTACATGATCACAATACAACGGTTAGTTTTGTGATTAAAATCTTTTAAACCTGGTTAAAAATTGCATAGTGATTATAGGAGTGTTGACATAAATGGAGGAGAGCAAAATCAGGAAGTTGAAAGACTAGTCATTCATTTTTGTAATGAAGCAGTTTATTCTTACTGTGAAAGACCGCATTTCTACAAGGTAGATTTTGAGACAATTGATATATTATGTTTTTATTGAGTCAACTTTGATAAAGGAACTTTCATTGCAATCTTATCTCCTTTCAGTAGTCATCTCTCTGTATCAGCTGGATGATGAGAATAAATCTCATTTAACCCAGGTTATCCGTGTAAAGCTCTGCAGAAGGAGTTTCAGCAGATGGAGCTAGTGTGCTTCCAATCTTTGACACCTGTGCTCAACGTGGAAAAAGATGAGCAGAATAGTTTACAGAATTGTGGCTGGGGATATATCAGGGTCAGGGGTGAAGATTTTCTTTTGGCTTAGCAGAAAAGTAGCAAGCATAAGAGGGAATTACCTATCATTTATCAAGTACTGGTAGATAAGAGGAGGGCAGCTTAGTGATTCAGAAACAGTGATGTGCCATAATACGGAAAATAACTTGAGAATAATAATAATTATTACATTTGTCTCCAAATCCTTTTATATCCTGCTATTTTTTACTGTTAATTTCACACAGTGATAGATGTACTCAAAAAGTCCCATAAAATAAAGTATTCAGAAAACCTGTGGCTAATTGTTTAGATCTTATGGGATTCGTTGGTCATATCGAACCACAGTAAGAAAGAAGACGTGTCTGTGGAGCTGCAGTCACTGAATTCAAGCTTGTACTGACCTGAAGAATGTACTTCAGTTTTCTCTGACAAGAGCCTTGTGCAGTCACTGACACTGAGACTTTAAAGTAGGGAGATGCTGGAAACACCCCTCTTCCCAGTGGAGTGGTGATAAGATGCCTTGCAATTAGGAAAAATTAAGCCTGTTATCTATTTTTTTAACAATTAGTTTCCAGCCTACGCTTCTTGGCTCCAGAGGTACTTCCAGCCTTCCCAGCAGTCAGGGTACTGATTGCAGTGGGATCTCATCAACAGTTACCATTCAGACCGGGGTTTACTCCTTTTTGCCCCCAAGCTTATTTTAACAGGACCTCTCCTGCAGAGTTCTTGCAACAGTTTTTTTCGCATGAAGGCCCATAGCTAAGGGCCACAAGGAAGGAAAGGAGAGGTTCTTGGAGATAATGTGAAGGTATTTAGTGCCTATAATCCACGGGTAGCTGAAGAGCTGTGTCTGGCACGCACACAGAAGGCCATAATCTATACTGAGGGGTGCAGGTCGGGGATGCAAAGAGATCGGCAGGACAATCTGTACCGTGACTACTGTGCTGAGTTCAGTTTTCAGGGTCAGTGGTTTTTATTTGATGCACTAGCAAGCACAGAGGGTGGGAGCTTCTCACAAACCCCGCTTCAATGCAGTACTAGAGGCTAACAGCAGGGAAAAGAAAATTCTCGGAGTTCTTAACCAATTTTTGGAGTGGTCTTGCCATGAGAAGAGCATCTGAGAGATTTGGGATTCAAGATGCATATCCACACATTCAGTCTAGGAAAGGGAAGGAAGGCAAGAAAGCAAAGGGTTCAGGAAATTTTCCAGGATTTTCTCTTTATGACATTAACTTTCCAACAGGAGAATATGCAAATGCTGGTGGCATCCTGATAAGAGGAGAGTGATGTGCTATTTCAGAAGTTAATACATAGTGTCGGTGCTGTCACGTTGTACCTTCTCTGCAGTCCTTCAGCTCTTACATTGTGATTTAGTGCAGCACATTATAAGAGCAGTGTGTGAAAGTTTCAAAGCCATCATTGGTCATTGTTACAGCAGCATAGCACTGACAAGCAACTGATGGAAAGAAAGGTTTTATTGCTGCACTGTTCTCTCCTTCTTGCCTATTTAGGTCTTCAGCTTCACCACTTTAGTGACTCCATACACTACTGAATTCTTCAACAAAGTTTCAGTGGGTATAAAGTAAGGCATTATTATGTTATATGCATGAAAGGACACTTTTATTTTACTGTAAATTGCCGACTGCAGCAACAAAATGAGCCCTTTTTTTTGCATAAACATGTATGATTTTTTTTGTTTGGGTTTTGAATTTGCATTGGTTAGGTTCTTGAAATCTAACTGGAATTTAATTATCTTTAAGAGATTATCCTGTGCAAATTTTTATCTATTTTTAGTATTTTGAAACTTTTTTCCATAAATTAGCCAGTCCTGAACCCTTACTGCTCTCAGATACTAGGAACATTGTATAAAAATGTAGGGAAAGAAATTCATCATATATCAGAATCTCCTCTTGGTTTTCATGTGGCCAGTATTAGTTACATAGAGCGTACATCCACCCCTAATTATTGTAATGGAATTTCCTCTGCAGGAGTCAACGCTGTAAAATGTTGCTTAGTTTTCCTTGTGAAAATAAGTTAACTGAATAATCACAATAAATCTTGGCTCAAAATCCAGAGATTTTCAGGTTGTACCAGGTCTCCAACAGAATTTCTGAATGACTAGTGTTTGTATCATTTGTTGTCTTGGTTCCTAAAACAGTACTTGTGTTCGTCTGTTTTTTGTGAATTTCTTGAAATCTGTGGATGAAAAGTGTAGCACAAAAGTTTGGTTTAACATTGCATCATTGTCTACAAAAGAACACGCGCACAGTTTCCTTTTCGGCCATGGATGACTTGTCCATTGAAAAGCTGGTTCACAATAAATTAGAGACTGAATTTACAGCATGTGATTTACTCTGCACTGGCTCCAGGTGAGGACATTCTCACTATAACTATCCATCCCGCCCAGCTGCAGCTGTTCCCAGACCTCTGCACTGCCAGTGGAGAGCCTCCTGAATAAACAGTCTCAGATATGTAAGTTAGACATGTTGTGATCTCCACTTCACAGGAACTTCTCTCTCCTCACCTAACTACAGAATCTGGGGAGATCACCTTACACTTCAAGTGATGTGATACCTTTCCCTCTCACCTGCTCTGCCTCTTATCATTATCTGTGAGGCATTTTTTTCCATAATTTATTTTGGAGGTAATTGTACATGTTCTAGGGAAAATACTCATGAGGGCCAGACTTTTTTTACAACTAAGAGGATAAAAAAGTAAATTTATTTAGGAGAATAAAAAAAAAAAGGGGACTGCCATAGGTGTAACAGAGATGACTGCTTCTCTCTTTCTTAGTGACCTTCTGAGCATAAAGTTAACATTTGTAATGAAGCAGATAAGGAGGTGGATTTAAGAAACTCACAATTCACACCCTCCCTAATTCACAGCACTCACTAACTTCTCTGTGTTGTTAAGCCAAAGTGATATTCAGCTTAATAACAAAAATGCTTTACAGAAACTCCCAGAAAGTGAATCAGGGTCCTGGGGACAAAGAATCCACATTTACTCTTGGGAGTTGCTAGTATCTCAGGTATAACCAGTGGAACCCTTAAATAATCAGCTTACAGTATTATTTTCCCTGTGGTAATGCTTAATGAAACTAAAATACTTTTGGTTCTTTACTACTGTGAAATTAAGTACTGATAAGATTATTGCAATGAAATATAATTTTCTTACTGATGCCACGGCTGTAAACCCATGTGACTCACCAAAACTGTTGTATGCAGAAAAAAAAAACCAACCCAACTTTAAAAGATAAGGGGCCATATATATGGCTAACGACAGCACTTGGGAGGTAGAGCTCTGTAAGCACTAGAGCAAGATTGGCAGAATTTGCTAATAAACTATTTCTGCCTGTATCTTGGCAGCAATCAGATAAAAAAAGCTGTAGATCTACTGCAAAGGGAAGTAGAAAGGTTTTTTGGAACAACCGATAAAGTCTGACTACCTAGAGAAGAGATCTGAATTCTGTGCTGGCAAAGAAATCTTATCTTCTTGACAGTATTGGTAAAGCACTCATCAAGGATTGGAGGCTGGAGTGGGTACATGAAAGGAAAGAGCTTCTACACTGCATTGGATATGGCTAAAGAACATCAATTGATTATTGAGCAAAACTTAGAATTTGCCTTTGAATTACTCCTGCACACAAGTTCATGAACAATCACAGTGATGAATGAGATCTTAAATAATTCTGTAAAATACCAGAAAAGATTCACAGTAACTGGAGAACTCTTTCTAAAAGCTGTATGTTGGAGGTGTGGGATGGAATAGAGGAAGCAAGAGATTTAAATGCTGAAATAGTTTAGGTTCTTTAATGAGAAATCTACTCTTATTTAGATGTTCTAATAATGTAATGCTCTAACAGTTGTAAATGAAAGACATTGAGTGTTACAATGTAAATGTTTTTCTGTGCTGTCTATTCTAGGATCTAGCTGTTACAACTCACCCTAACCCCAGAAGAGCAAATCTCAGTGGATTACAAATCCTGAGGTTCAAAATATTCCCCAAAGCATTAATAAAATCAAATGAGATTAAATGTTTATATATTAAAAAAAAAAAAAAAAAGATGTGTTTTATTAAACAGTAAAAGAGACCAAGAGAAAGAAAGAAAAAAATAGAAAAAGAGGTGTGTTTGTGTAGGAAAGGGAGTGTGACAGAGACAGATTAAGTAGAAAGGTATCACCTCTCCATGGGTCCAAATGATGTCTTGTTGCTTCTCTCCATCTGGCCTTCTTGGTAGTGAAGGTTTCTTGCTGAAAAGTATAGAATCCCACAGATTAATATACGTTTGGGCCAGCTGGGAATGCCCTGGGCCAGCAGGTACCTCCCCTGTGGGAGGCAGTTTGACACTGTCCTTTGGAGAATTGTGGCTCTGTTGCAACACATTTTTCATCATGTGCAGTGCTCCAGTGCAGGATCTGGGGAGCCATTTGGGGAACCTTTGATGGATCATGGCACCCCCTCAGCTGTCCCTCACCTGCATGTCCCGTAGATGTGGCTCTCCTGTATTGGGGACCCCTGCAGCTGGCCTGGTTTGCACAGCAAGAGGATGGACGTTCACTGCCTCCCACCAGAGGCTTTTTTGCCATAGACCCAACCCCTCCTCCTCCTCCCTTTGGTGGGGGGGATCTGTGCAAACCTGGCAGCAGATAATTCTGGGGTTGTGGCCTCCCCTCCAAAGCTGTTGGGTTTGGCTCTCCCGTGAATGCTTATCCATTGCTTCCCAGACCTCAGATGCTTGAAACAATAGTGTCACTTTATCTTATCCCTATCCCTTAGATGGTTTAACTCACAGTTCAGGGTTTCAGCCAGGAGGCCCATTCAGGGTGAGCTTAGGTGGTTACACAGTTTTGCTGTAACAGGCAAATTTCTTCATAAAAATGTTTAAGCCATGAACCATAACATTTCAGTCTCTGACACTGGCATAGTAGGATTTGGTGTTATTTGCTATGTTAATATAAACAATTATTAATAATGGAAATAATAAATCCCCTCAGCCAGATATTCTCTTATTTTATGGATTGTTTCTTTTAAAGTTAGCTGAAAACTATTCTGCAGTAATTTTTAAACATTTTTCTACCCCAGTATGGATATTTTTCTCTTTTTTTTCCCTTTACATATTTGATTTCTTATCACTCTCCATTTATTTTCACAGATGTGAAAACAGACAAGAGAAACATTTTCAGCTTTTTAGTTTTGTACATCATTCAGCCACTACACATGGAACAGATGGAAAGTGTCCTTTGCAGTATATTTCATCTCAATGACTATTCATTGTGTATCTTGTTTAGAACTTTTTTTTTTTTCAATTAATATTCAGTTACATAGTGTTTTCTCTGGAGATTAACACACATGCACAAACACTTTTTTTTCTTAGGTCAAGGTTCACCAAAATGCAGCTAAGAAGACACTTATGACCCATTAAGCCCTTGTATGTAGATCCCAAATTACATGTATCCTTTTGTCCACCCTCCACAGAACAAAAGCATAGAATCCCAGGCAGCTTGGGGTTGGAAGCATGGGGACATCTGTATGCCGTCTTATCCAACCTTCTTGCTCAGGCAGGGTCACCTGGAGGAGAGTGTCCAGGACTGTATCCAGATGATTTTTGAATATCTTTAAGAATGGAAACCCTGAAACCACCCTGGGAAACCTCTGCCAGTGCTCAGTTACTCCCTCACAGTGAAAAAAATATTTCCCAGTGTTCAGAGACAACCTCCTATATTTTGATTTGTACCCCTTGCTTTGTGTCCCGTGACCGGGCACTGCTGAAGAGATGTGCTGCATTTGGATGTGCTGTTTTGCACCCTCCCTTTGAGTAATTTATATGCATTGGTAAGATCACTCTTACACCTTCTCTTTGCTAAGCTGAAGAGTCAATTCTTTTGGTCTATGTTTGAAAGTAAGGCAAGGTGCATGTCATTAAATAAGCCAAAGCCAAGAAAAAATATTTTGACCATTATAACCATAAACACTGTTTAGCTGTTAACATGGTTCATGACTTTGTGGCTTACTAGACTGTCTAGACAATGTCTGATTAACGTTTCAGACGCCTTGTGCCAAGGACAGTTCCCACAATACAGGATAGACAGGACTACACCAGGTTTATCTCCGCCTGCTCCCTGCAGTCCCCCAGCTCTGTGTCAGAAGGCTTTGTACCCTCAGATGTCCTTCCTGCTGTGCTTTGGGGCTATTGCACATTCCTTCAGACTCATACTGTGAAAACGCCTCTTTAGCTGTAAAGACCTTCATAATGTACAGAAACTCAACATCCTTTCTCCGCTGGGCAGTTTTACAGGACAGGAATGGAGATGTATAGGACTGCATAGGTAGAAAATAAAATGCTTTTTATGTAGAAATTTAAGTCCATCCTTGCTGCCTTACATTTTGGGTAGTGAACCTCACAGAAATATCATGCTGGTTAGAAGACATCAGCAATAATGTTGAAAAGCATTTTCGGTAGGAGAAAAGAAAGCACGCTAAACCTGACATAGCACAGAAGAGGGAGTACCATAACAAGAATGCTGTTTTCATCTGTGGAGTGGCAGAAAGAGTCTCAGAGGGCCTTGCTGCTCTCTAGAGCCTCAAAGATCACGTTGATTCAAAAAATAGCTATTCTGAGTGCCACACTATTGATGAAAACAACACATGGAAAGTTCATCTCTCACTGGTGCCATAACAGATGGTGCCTTCTTCATGATGGTGAGATATAAGGGTGTTGCAGCACTCAAGAACAAAAATTGTTGTAGAGTATGGAGATGAAGACACTGTTTTATTCATTAGCAAACTCTTATTGCAAACCTCCTTAAAATAGAGCATGTCATACACATTGATATTGAATGTATGAAAGTCTCCATACCCAAAAGTCTAGTCCTCTGCAGAAGACCATGAGGCTGAATCTAGAAATGATGTAAATTCACAGCTATTTGTGTGTTTTTGTTTTGTTGGAGGACATAGAGGTATTCCTGCAAAAGAGAAGTAAGGATAACAGCATCTGCAAGGCTTGGACTGCACAAGCCTTTTCAGCTTTTTTCATATCTCAGTGAAGTGGATCAGAAGATTTGCAGTGGCAGAAGTTCCCATCTGCCCTAATTGACTGTATGAAAACTTTGAAGGGAAACCTCAAAGCACTGCAGAAACATCAGAAGCATAGTGACACTTCCAGGTTGCAGCTAAGAAGAATTAGTGGAAAAAAACCTTTTTCCTTCAGAATGTGAGTACCAGTAGTGACCCAAGAAATGCTCCAGAATATGTGCAGGTACATCTTTTTAACTTGAAGTGGACTGTGAAGATAAAGATAATATAATATGAATGATTTCTGCCTGTTTTCTACAAAAACTTAAATTATGAACCTTCTTAGTGATTGCTGGCACGCCTGCGAGATTATCCTTACTTTTCAAAGTACAATCAGATGTGAGCAAATATCCTTAAATGCAAGTATTTATAAATATACTTTGGGATCGTGACACTGATAATCACTTTACATCAGTCCTCTTCATTACCTCAAGTTTTAAAATTGTGCTACTGCTAATAATCAGAAATAAAAAATTGTTGTGGAAGTCCAAGTCAATGATAAATGGAACAACAACACTGAATTCTCCTTATACAGTCTTTGTATATCTGCCACCCTACATCTATGAATTTTTCTGAAGTCATGTGTTGCAGATGGGACATTTTTCTACGACTCAGATCCTGATACCCTATCAGCATGTCTGTCCTGAATAAATTTGTGGAGGGAACACTTGAAATAGATGCTTTCAGGGTAGCAGTCAGATTTTATGATTCTGAATTCTTCCTCCTTTTTGCGTGCTTCAGATAAGGAAAAAAAAAAATAAATGGATCTGATTAACAGAAAGTGAGTGATCATGAAGAATTCACCTCATCTTCCCCAGGAACCTATTATTTCTGACACCAGTGATTCTACAACTGATTGGCTAGTATAAGGACAAAGTAATGTGTATCAAAATAGGAAAAAGCTTTCAGAATGTCCCTAACAACATCCTGGATGCCAGCCCTGTGATTTCTAGCACACAGTTACTGCCTCTCTGGAAAGACTCTAGCTTTTATTAAGGGCAAAAATTATTATCTGCTACAAAAAATGCCCATTTTAGACACAAATGAATGCAGCTGCTCCTACAAAAGCTGTAGTACATGTTATTCAGTACTGCCAACACTGTGCAGGACTTGCTGACAAATTCAGAGAATTGCCTGCAGATCAATTTTTCCCCAGATCCTCCTACTGTGTCTCCTCCATTTGAGCATGGAGTTAGGTCTTGAAAATAATTATCTCTTTATTTTTCTGAGAGAACACATTAAGGAAGAGACTTATACTTTCTCTTCCATTATTCAATACTGTTCTTTGTTTACATGTCTTTTTCCTCTTCTTCTCTCAATGTGGACTTGACAGTTTTCTGGCTAGCTTCTTATCTGGAGTTCAGAGTTTTTAATTTGCCTGACAGTTTCAGTTGGCTAAGTTAGGATATATCCATCTTTCTTTCACCTTTTTGGAATTCTTGTCTTCATGGGTCATTTCTCTTAGCCAACACAGTTGTTATGGTGGCCCTGGTGTCCAGGTCTTCTGCTGTTTTCTGTTGTGCTTGTTTTCAGTTGCTCAGAGCAGTCTAGATGTGGGGGCTGTAAGGCGTCTGTGTGTCTTTCTGAAAATGCCTTTCCGCTTTCCTTTGCTTTACAGTTAAGTAAGATATAAAATAAAGAAATAATTCCGCATTTTGCAGATTCTGCAAACTTTGGGTTCCTTAATTGTGAAGAAAGTCTATAGTCTGCAAACTCAGTCTGTGGGAAGAAGTGTCCAGAAAGCTAAACTGTGAAGATCAGGGAAAGCAGGTACTATTTTATGTCTAAGATATTTTTTTTGACAGTCATCTCAATACTTATGACCAAACATTTTTTTTTTATTGTTATATATAGAGAAAAATTTGTGTATGTAGATTTCATATTTTTATATTATGTGTATATATATACATAATTCTAGTTTACTCAGGTATTTTACCCATCAAATAAAGATTAGATCCCTTCTCCAGTTTGAAAGACAGGTAGAAGTTTTTTGATTAAGGATTTGAGAACTTCACCACTCATATTTTTTCTGTAAAGTTCATAATGTGCTTGCGGTCCCACCCTATATGTATAAGCAGCAAACCCTCAAAGTCATATGTATCCAGTATTTATCAATGAATGATAAAGCAACAATGAAGCAAGTAAAAGCTGTGATGTTAGTTTTGTCTCTGGGAAATAGCCTTACACTTGTTTATAACAAATATATAAATATATGAAGAGTGAGCTGCTTTAATGTTTTTCTTTAAGAGACAGTTTAATTTTTATCTTCATTTTGTGTTTTTGCTAGGGTTTTGTTGTTGTTGCTGTTTTCAGCTATGGCAACTTTTTTTTTTTTTTTTTGGTCTTGTCTTGTCTTTTCTTGTCTTCCTGAAATGATGACATTTTTCTAGCCTGACTTGTCTTAATTTTGGAAAGAGTAAGCAGATAGTGCTTAAAACAGCAGTATGCAATACCTGTTGTTATGTGCACATGCAGATGCAGAGCCAAAATCATCTTTGGACAGAAGAGACAACTAATTAAAGTGCACAGCAAGTTTCAGCTCCTCTGCCTTAGAGTTATGTATCTTTTAGAGTAAACAGTGTGCTTGCTAAATACAACCTGTTACGCTTTAATGGAGTTTGTGACATACTGAAGAAAAAGCTAGAGGGTAAGTGGAATAAATTAGCACCTGATTGGTCCTTGGATATCAGGAGTTTACATACTGTTGGAGAATTACAGGGAATAATCCCTGCAGGATTTTGTCTGAGTACCTGTTGTGTTAGCAGATTAAGAGAGCTGAGCTCCAAGTTTCTTGGGGCTCTCTTGCCTCACACAGTCCTTGTTGGGAAATTTGCAGCTGCCTTATCCATCTCAGCTGTGCTCCAAACAAATCACTTTAAGTAATAGACTCTAAAATACTTTAAAACTACGCTCCTTTTTTTTTTTTTTTTGCCTTTTTTCCTGTTTAGCCAGATGACAAATCGTTTCTGGATAACTGCTACTTTTTATCTCTTAGATTTCTTTTAAACCTCATTAAACGTTAGCAGATCCTTGAGAGATTGTGTCTCACTTCTCACTTTTTTCTGTGTTTAAGCAGGTTACCAGCTCTATCAACCAACTCACAAATACTTCTCAGTAATTAATAATAGACTAAACATTTTCTGTCATCTGTTCTCTCTGCTAATCTCAAATTAGGTGTTTTGGCATATACATAAACTCTATACAGAGACTCATACAGAAACTTTCAAGAGGTAATGTAAACAGAGAGCTTTCTCTCTTTCTGAGACCAGGACAGCACTACAGCCGCAATATGGTGTTGAGGTGCTCTCCCCTGTAACACCCCACCATCTATGAGGTGCGCAGGTCAAAGGCTCCTTAAATCCTATTATTTTAAATATTATCTTTTTTTTTTTTTTTTTTTTTGAGAAAATCTAGACCTTCAATGCCTGTTATCTTAGTTCAAAACTCTATATTGGCATCAGTAACCTCTCTACAATGATTGGTGTCACTTACTAATGCCCACCCCATTTTCTTCCACAGTTTTGAATTGCATGTATTCTGAAGTCATAAATCAGACAAATAACATAGCAGAGTAATTTTAAAAAATGATTTTAAAAACTAAGTTTGGGGCTACTCTTTAATTTCTTTTAGTGCTGATATATTAGGGACAAATTGTTCTGATCCTCAGAATGAAGAATTGGGTTTATTTAACATATTTAATGTGAACGGAAATTCCCAGTAGTACCATGATACTGATGTCTGTGAGGAGTAGCTACAGTAAGACTCACTGAAGAAATGGAACTAATTGAGTTAATGAGATAGGAGAAAAGCAAAAGAAATGTTTATGCAGCTTCCTAGATAAGATTTTTCTTGAAAGAGTTTGATGTTATTTTGCTGTTTGCCCTAAATATGGTGTAAAGCTTGGAAAAAGGTAGCAGGGTAAAAGCATGCATTAGAAAAAAATTAAGCTATTTAATGTTTTATACATCTGCATTAGAGTATCCTGTAGTGGTTATTACTATAATGCCTAAGTGTTCTCTAAGTAATTTAGATGTGCTCTGTGGAGGTCTTAATGCAGTTAGGTTGAATCATCTCTTCTTTTCTCAGTAGAGACACAATGCTCAGGTGCGCCTCTCTCCACTTTTCTTCCTTGCTATGTCTTGCTCTTGCTGTTAATAGTGAAAAAAGCTTTCTCAGAGACTATAATTTTGTATGCATCTTGATGGTGGTCAGATGTACCTGAAAGCTGATTGCACTGCTAACTCTTTATAACTCTGAATATTTCCTGGTTTTGGTCTCTGTGTCCTTCACCTTTTACCACCTGCCTAGTGCAGCATAGCCAGGCATGGTCAGACATGCATTCAGTCCCAGGTGACTTCTTAGAGTAGAACCTACCTTAGAGTAACTGAGAACCTACCTTAGTGTGACTGAGAGAAATTAGCCAAGCATCATGTGTTTTCAGTCACAACACTGATCAGGAGGCAGCACTCACTGGCCAGCAAAAGCCTCGCAAATATCTGTAGAGATCCACTTCCTGTTAAACTGCATGGAATAATGCAATACAAGGTTAATGCTGCCAGACCTATCTCAACAAATTAATTCATTTGCTTTAATGTAAACTCTGTGTGCGGAGTGCAAAAACTTTGCATCAGAACTGCACTATTTTAGTACCTAGAAAGGTTGCAATAGGAGGCTCAGCGCCTAATTGCCATTGAAGTGCAATACTGAAAATCTCATGAGGCATTCACTTACCTCTCCCAATCCCTAATTATTTCTGTGTATTCCCTTATTAAAAAGCTATGCTTTCTCAGAAGTGCATTTTTGTGCTCGTTCCAATATGGCTCTTTGGCAACACAACTATCCAGAAATGGCATCTCCCGTGGTCAGTACTGTTCCTAAACAGCAATTGTATTTGCAAAGAAGAGATGTATATATTCACTTCTTTCTTCGACAGTTTTACAAAATTGTTGCAATGATGAATGTTACATGGTTCTACCTGTAATACACTGTCTCACTCTAATACACTCATTGATACTCACTTTTCCAATAGCGTATGAAACCCCACCGATTGCTATTTATATTAATACATTTTTCCATTTACAAGATAATGGGAAGATGTATAAAAGGTAGATATCTTTGATTTCACTCCTTCCCTTCTGCCTTTGATGTCAATGTTCTTAGGTGAACAGTTCTCCACCTTTGACAAACTGAGACCATTAGCTGAAATCATTCAAGCTGTAATTTATATTCCACTCAGACATAATGAAATTGAAGTGAGTTTTAGCTTTTTGAAGATTGCTTTTGGTTTGCTGAGATATGACCCTATGTCTGAGACCACTTGTTTTAAATTAGGAGCAACTCTGAGAAAGTGATGCATGTATATATGTATTCATAAGCCTTCTAATGCCATCAATGTTCATCTCTGGATGGCAGAAATGCTTAATTTTGGAGGATGCTTTCATGCAACGAATATACAATAACAGTTATTATCTGCTAAAGTTTCTCTTACAGGGTCTTCCTTTTCATTTTCTGTGTTTTATATTTGGGAGGATTGGGGGTCTTTGTATTCTTATTGAATCTTAAAGAAATGCTGAAGTCAAAGGCTGGGATGGGCTATTGTGAACTGTTCAACCATTATTTTGACTCTTTCCCTTTGTCATTTATTGACAATTCTGTCTCCTCTTCAAGATGTCTGACGTGAGACTCATTTAATGAACAGCATCAACTGGAAGATTTTTAAAAACAATTGTTGAGGGGATGGTATAAGGACTTCTCTTGCCTGGAAAGACTTTAATACAGCTCAGGACCAATTCAGAGGAAAGGCAGGTGTAATTTCTAGACCAGTGAATGATCTAGATGATCAACTTCATCTCTCTAGATTTTGTTTTAAGGAGCCTAAATATTTACAGATCTATAAGAGCCTGGAATAACCCTGAACATATTCTGCTACTGGTCTGGGATTGACAATTCAGGACATCATTTGGTGCTCTGAATGGCACATGTTCCAGTCTAATGCTGCCCTCAGACCTGAAATCTGAGATCTTCAGCTTGGTCCAGAGCTGTGAGAACTTTAGAGATTTATTTAACTCAGAAGTTGGAACTTGAAGATGAAACAGTAGAAAACAGCCCTGTTTGAATAGGATCTACACAGCTCCAGTAGTTACCTTTTTGAACTCTTCTGAAAACTGATTTTCAGTTCTGCAAATACCTGAAAATACTATCTTTCAAAAGTTGCCTTATAGTAAGATTCTGTAATTCTGGCATATGTGCTGCTTGGTATTTATAGAAGAAATCTTTATACATGAAAAGCAGAAAACACCACTGGAGCTGCTGAAGAATTAAACTTGTCAGCAATATCCAGTTTTTGCGGGAAGGCACTAGAGATAAACTATGGGGATTTGTTGCTGTGTTAAGCAACACATAAGTCTGAGTAGCTCGACTTCAGTCTGCTAGAGGTCTGTGAAATCATTTCCCAAATATGCTTTTAATCTTGTTTTGCAGCAACCTTGCTAAGTCTGATGCAGTTAAAATAAAAAACTTTTGATCCAGTTTCTGTTGTCCTTAAACAAAGGACTACATCCACATGGAGTTCTATTTAAAAGACATATCTGATTTATAAAACGGTCCTAGCTGATTCTTTATTCTTGAATCAGCACAGGGAATTGCTCTAACCAGATTGACTAATATTTTATGTAAAATATTGGCTTTTCTTACAAACGGTCATTTTTTTCAAATAGGAAGAGAGTACCATGTGGTGCAGAGAGTTCATTAGCATGAAATACCCACTCTATCGTGGTTCTTCATAGTGCTAAATTTACTTAAGTGGAAAAAGAGCCAAGATCCATGGCCTTGCATTGCTAATGAGGTTTCCAGAGCACTGAGAGGACACAGGTGGTTATCTATTAGCATGTAGCTCAGACTGTTTGACTGGCTTTCAAATTTCTTGTTAAGCCTCAAAACTTAGGTTCCAAATATATCTGGGGTAGTATTTTTTTAGTTTTTTGGTGCCATATTAGCTAATTTCCTTTAATGTCAGTTCTAATTATGATTATATTAGAGCGTATTTTATCCCTAATTTTATGCTGCAAGTGTAGTCAGTTTAACTCTGTGCACGCAAACAGCTGAAATAATGCTCTAAAAAATATTAGTAAATTTATTATTTTTGCAATAAAACCAGTGCCTGGTGTTAACATTCAAGAGCATAAGCACAGCATTACAAATCATAAGATAATTGTGGCTATTCAGAAAGATACAGGTAGGCTCCATACATTCTAATCTTTAATCCCAGTTGCAGCAGTTCAGAGTGATTGTTGAAAGCATAAGATATAGCAAAAATGATGGTATTCAAAATTGCCTGAATTAATTTGAATGTATTATTTTCATCTCTGCTCAGGATTCAATATTTCACTTGGTTTCGGTCAAATTCTTTGTATTTGGTTGATATTCAGTATGTAGTTCATGTGTGCATTGCTAAAGAGTGCTACCGCACAATGATTTTTCGTGCCTTGAAATATAATTAATGTAAAGCTGAATATCATTGATAAATGGAGGCTACTTATCAGTATTTAGCATATAGGGAAATATGAAAGGGAATAATGCAATTTGTCTAAAGCAATTACTTGTGTGAATTAGAGATAAAGGATTAAGGATGAGACATTTAAAGAACCAAACAGAATATAAATATACAAAATGTTCAAAAGTACAAACACGACACTTGTAAGTTGGTAGCCCATTGTAAGGTAACAGGTACCTTTGTATTTTCTATGGACAAGCACAAAGTACACAGTATTAAATGATGCCTAGGCATGATACACATAATCACCTTAGAAAGTAATGGATAGTAAAGGCTGCAGTACATTGAAGTCTTGACACATGCTCATTGTGGTGTGTTTCCACTAAAATGAGTGGTGACCACTGGCAAAATATATGGAAAGCCAAATCCTCTCCTTTGAGAAGCAAAAAAATAATATAATTAAACTGCTTACAACAGTGTTACTTTTGTTGTCTGAAATATATTATATTGTGCTGGCTCTCAGACTGGAATGCTCTCCAGTTGCCAGGAATCAGATCTACAGATTTTTTTGACCACAGGATAAAGTCTGACCAAAGACTAATGCTGAGCTCTGTCCTATCACCTGGATGTGAGTAATAGCAAATGCCAAATTGGTCATGAAACTATGCCAAGTATCTCTGGGTACTTGTGGCATTTAAACTATGTATATATATAATATAAATTTCACTATCTTTTTCTCCCCTCTCTCCAAAGTTGATTCAGCACATGTGTAACATCATCTGCATGTTGATCCATCAGTCCCTTGGAAGCCTAGATATCATCACTAGTATCACAAAATAGAAAGGTAAATTTTTGTCTCTTTTTCTCAAGGAGAAAGAGAGGAGAAACTCACACAAGAATCTGGGATGTTCAGAGGGTTGTAAGAAAGCCATCATTCTACTTTGTGGGTCTTCCATAAGAGACAAAGACAAGATCTGCGTGAATGTTAAAAAAAACTATAGGCTACCTTCCTAAAAGAAAATGTAAAGTTACAAAAAACGGGTTCCTGCGGGGTTGAAACTCTTTTCCTGATCTTCTAAAGTAGATGGAGAGTTTCAGTATTTGGGTGACACAACAGCCATGACCTTTATTTGAATAAAAATACTGTTATGGTCTGTGTCAGAGCTTGAGAAGCAAGTAAAAGAGAATGACCCTGATCCAAAGGACAGAACCAGTTACAAAACAAGGCCCTTCACTGAAACAAGAATCCAACTTATTTTCCTCATTTCTGTGAAACACAGGATGGTGTAGTCATCATCACTACTGCCATGAATAGGCTCTGATATGATAATGAAGTGAAAGTACCTTTGAAACAATTATTTATGTATCATTTTTCAAACAGAACATAGAAGATATTGGGATGACTTTGTAAATTTATTTTATGGGCAATTTCACAGCTTTTCTCTCCTGCTGAGAATTTGATAATGGATATTGATTGTCTCTAAAGTGAGTGCAGGAGTGTGTGTAATGGTATTGCTATGGTCTATTTGCTTTACATGCATTGTAGCTGAGGAAATAAATAAGAGTCCCCATGTTAACAATTATGTCACAGAGAAGATAATTTTTGCATTTCTGGATCATAGAAATATATTACTAAGCAAAGGTGAATCCTAAATGCCCCATACAAAGTTTCTGCTCCCACTTGAATGTCTGCTTTTAGACCCAGAGTATAAGACCTCAGACACAGCTATTCTAATCTGTGATTCCAGCAGGTGAAAAAACCAAACTGTAATGCTCCTGGAACTCTCTCTAGAGGAAATGTTGACCCTCTCTTTTAACAGGAAACTGCATTTAGTGTAGACCTACCCTAAATACCATCAGTGTGATTTGACTGACTGCTGTGGCTGTCAACTCACTGAAATGGAAGAGAATCGGAGTGAAGAGTTCTTCTCTCCTGAAAAGAACACGTGTGAAGGTCAGTGAATGGATGACTCATTGACACTCTCTCTTCTAATGTTGTGTGAAGTTTTAATGACAATGAGTAGGAAGAAAGAACAGATACACCTGCATTCATCAGTATGCTATGACTTTAATATGGAAGTTACAGTGGTCTCTAGCTGAGTGTTCGTTTTCTGGGAATGTGGGAAGATCAGAGTCCTGAATTCACATGGCATGTGTGACAAAAGTAGATATGGCTTGCAAAAAGACCAGGAGCATGTTCCTATCAAATTGCATATGAACATTCAGCATGTTAGCTAGCACTAATTTGTTTTGTCTAAGTTACTCTACTTTCTCTTGATTGTATGGGAAAACTGAGAAGAAAGTATTTTCATTACTTTTTCAGTAATGTTTTCTTAGACAATGTTATTGCCTCTGCATTTCTGATTAGTTTGACTATTTCTGTTTGAAGCTTTAGAGGACTGAAAGCATTTCCTTAAGAAAGTATGCACTGTTGTCACAGTCTACTACTCTCCAACGAGGTTCTTTTAGATACTACATATGTAGACAGTGTAATGTATAATATCAAATTAACTTATTTGAAGACAGGTGAAATTACATGTGATTTCTGAATTAGCAAAGTGATACAAAATATACTGCAAACACAATACAAATCTAAGTTACACTTAGCAAAATGTAACAACTGTACTGGGCATCCCCAGTTGCCAGGAAGGAGTACACGGCTGGAAGCCTGCTCAAGGCCACTGCTCTCTTTAGAATGCTTTTGCTATTTGTCTAGATTTATACTCTGTGTTGGGCTGAACCACTTATTCACTTCACAGCTTGGTCTGGCTAAGAAAGAGAGATATTTGCACTCTTATAATAGCTGAGGGGGAAACCCTTACACCAGTTGACCAACTCAGCTCTTGGTAGCTATTTCTCTAAAATAAAGATTGCCTTCCAGTCTCCTTTGTGTTGTGATAAAGTTAGAGTCTTTGCAACAACTGTGGGCAGTCACGGCATTAACTCCCTGACCTTCACAGGCACAGCTCTGTTGCCCATCTCCTCTGAGTCTTCTTTGATTACAAGGTTTTATTGGACAGTATGAAAAGCAAAATATTTTGCTTTTTCTTCCAAATACTGAAATCACATGATTCATTAATGTAATAGGTACAAAGGGGAACCAAAGTTAGTTGTGCAATTGTCCAGATGCTTCAGAGAACCCTTAGTTTTTCTATATCCACCTCTTTTTAAAAGATGAACACGTGTAGTGTTCTAATTGAATGTCTGAACAAATTCCTGCTTATGTTGATAGAGTTCCCAATAGTATACCTCTGGTTGTGTCCTCGAAGAAGCACCTATTTAACAAAGGCATGTAGCAGCTCACTACTGGAATGATCCCTGAAGAGGAATTTAATTTTTAATTAAGTGAAGTATTGTGTTTATTCTTGCTATATAGCTGATTTATTAGGGCTTTGTTAACTGTGTTGGGGAAAGAGGCTAAATTAAACACACCTTTAATGAGATGATAGGGAGCTGACCTTTGCTGTCATCTGGAGAACAATATATAAACACAAATATTGAGGGAATTGTTTCAGAGAGGTTATATAATAGCCATTAAAAGGCATCTTAAGTAGTGGCAGATTGGTGGGAAGGAACTTAACCCATGTGACTAAACGAGTTTCATGGAAATTGTTGAAGTTACATCTCAATTATTAATAATTACCTCTGATAAAGAATCTAGTGTAGCACAGTCTACCTCCTCAGAAAAACTAAGTGATTTTCAGGTCCCCTGATGTCAAAGTCCTTATTAAAATACCTGGTTTATCACAAGATCACTATTATTTTTCTGAATATCTTAACAGGAAATTTAGGCAAAGAGTAGAAATAGCATGAAGATCCTTCTAGTAAAATTGTGTTGCAGTGAAGTCAGTAGCAAAAGTATCAATTATTTCTGCAGGATGGAAATTTCCTACAAGATCTTCCTACTCCATCCCTAGTGCAATACCGTATAATTGTTGTGCAAGGCTTCAGTTGGACACGAAGCAACAATAATTTTGTCAGGAAAGTCCTTTTACTGGGATAAATAGATCTGAGCATGCATTTCTTGGCAAGTGTAAGGCTAGGGAATGAATTGACTACACCAGTGTGCTGGTGACTCAAGGCAGAATGTATCATTGCAAATCATTCTTATAACAGCAACAAAATAATAACCTGACATGAATTTTTTATCCCCTTTGTTTCTGAAAAAAATGTACTTTGTGGGAAAATTGTTACATATTATATTTTAATGAGGTCATCATATTTTATGATAAGAGGTTATATTGCTAAAAATATTTAAAAACATTCAGATTCTAAGAAAGAAAAAATATGAAATTTACTTTTGGCATGATTTTGTGGTTTTCTTTCTTGAAAAATTTTTGCATAAAACCTGTATTGCTAAACTACTCCTCTACCACTTAATCAGTAGAAAGAATAATAATTCAACCTTTATATTCTCTTTTGTCTCCTCTAGCCATTTGAATTAAGCTAGTAGTCTCTGTTCTCAGGACATCAAGGGGAATTAACCTCAGTGATTTTTTTAGTTGTCTCTGTCCTCATTTACACCTTAGGCACCACTCCAGGGAAACAACTAGAAGGTAATTATCTAGACACTAGGGAAGGGAAGTTAGTGAATTGGAAAGCAGTATTGAAAGGTAGCCTTTGCTAACTAACATACACATTTTCTGGCTCTGTGAAATAATGTCCTTGGAAAGGCAGCTGCAAAAAGGGAAGCCCTTTAGATATTTCCTTATGTTGGCTTACCCCAACATTGAGGTGGTTTCAGGGTCCTTGCTCCCCTGCACAGCTCCGAGCCGAGCCGAAGGAAGAGACGGAGTTCTCAGGTTTAGATTTTTCAATGTTGCATACTTCGTTTATTGTTTCTTATCTTACAATTTTCTCAGAGTCCGACAAGATGTTCGCAGCTGCATGGATTCCTCACGTCTCCCCCCGAGCTGGGCTGTCCTTATCTTTTATACTAATTACTACGTATTTCTTGTTTACTATTTCTTACCAATGTCTATCACTATTACTAAAAAGGTCATCTTTACTTTGACCCAATCCTCACTAACTACTTTGTGCCACGTCACTGCTGAAATGGAGTGAGGGAAGAAGAAGGAGGAGAAGGAGACAACGCCCCAGATTCTCCATCTTGTCCCCATTCACTTCAATGCTAGGAACCTAAAATTACTATTTCTCACATTCTTGTGGCCTGTAAGCCTTCTCTCAGTGTAGGAAGTTTTTCCCATGGACTGAAATCAAAGCCAGTGTCTCTCTGAGCTCTGGGCTGGGGTCCCAGACCCCCCTGCCCAGGTCCCTGACCCTCCAGGGCAACCAAAGGAATGCCCTGGACTCCAACGTCCTTAGAGCTTTTGTATATGCTGTTGCATATTGACTTACAGATGTGGATTCATTAAACCATACAAAGTGATATTCCAGAGCCACCTTCCAGTACTCCTTGTAGGGCTGAAAGTCCGAATTGGTTTTAAGGTGGATCCTATTTAGTTCATGAAATAATTATGTATTTGATAACTAGTAATTGGACTGGTTCTGTTTTGTTTTGCTTGGACTCTATGGTACCTTGGGTGTGATCACCAAGCCTTTCCATTTCCTTTGAGAAAATTGCCCATGACTATTCTATGATCACTTTTTTCTACTTGGAGAAACTGAATCAAGAACCTTTTAAAACTGCAACAGGTACTTAGAGGGAGCATAGGGGAATATGAGATGGCTTTCTGCCTGATGCCCATAGCTAAGTTGGTCTACTCATTTATCTGCTAAGAAACACATCTGGCATGTTGGAGAGATTTGGAGATAAGTGACTCACACGTTGCATATATGGTGTATAAAGTAGTTGTGATTCTCCTTAGGAGTATCAAAAGATGCAAATCATACAAGCATGCAGCTTCAGGAGCTGAACCTGCCTCTGTGGCCTTGTATCATCATTGCCTATATAAAAAGAAGAGCAGGGTGTTTCTCTGTTGCTTTCTCTTCCTGAGGATACATGCCCAGAGGCTGGGAATGCACTCAGCTAATGAAGCCTCTCTGGTCTATGCCTACTGCCAGAATTGAGCAGCTTATTCTTTCCTGATAGAAGAAAAGGGGGACCTAATTCCTAAGTAAGATGTCTCCCTTTCCCCTTGTTGGAGGAAGCTGCTCTGCACTTTGCTCTCCCTTGGTATCAGCACATATGTCTGCCATGTGTGCTGTTACCAGTGTGCTGTTGTGAGTCCCTGATTTGTGAGCTGGGTAGCTTGAGATGCCAGAGTCAGGCTGTTTGCCAAGTTCCATTTGAGGTCTCTTTCCCACATGGCTTCTTACAGCAGTTGTTTTCATCATCCCTTGGGCATGAGGCTTGAATCACACTGTTGTGGCTTCAGGAGGTTCCAACACAGGTGGTGAGATAAAAGGCTTTGCCATGAGGGCTCAGAGCTGCTTTTATGTTCTAGACCTGCTTGTTCATGTGAAGGTGTTAACACACCCAGAGTAACTTTGTGTAGCCCTAAGAGGTCTGTTATGTCCATGACTGCTTTGATGCATGAGTTTTACTCCAGTGCTTGTGATTTGTTCTGCAATTGGTCTGGGATCATAACATCAGTTTACTACAGAAGTAGACATTATCTTTCCTTCTATTCAATAAAAAAGTTGGATAATGTTTATTTTTTATGGCAACTCTGGGAATGTAAGCCTCTGGGCAAAGAGGGGATTTTCTTTGTGCTTTATTTCTGCATCTTTCATCCTCAACAAACACAGGCATAATTTGATCTAAAGAAAAGTCACATGGTGAAATATTACGTATGTTTGAACCATTGTTGCTCTATTGTAACAGGTGCACTTCACAGACAAGCAGAATTTCTGAGTATTGCTTTAGTGATTGCATTCTGCCAGGATATTTGTTCATATTCTGGGAGATGTTTTTCCCCTTCAATTCCTTCTGCTTATAAATTTTCAAAAATAACAACTTACAGTGTGATTTATTGTTCCTAAATATTGTGTCTACTGCATAAATTAAATCACAGAATGGGTTACATTGGAAGAGACCACAGTAGGTCATCTGCTCCAACTTCCCTGCTCAAGCTGGGTCATCCCAGAACACATGGCACAGGATTGTGCAGAGATGGTTCTTGAGTATCTCCAATGAGGGTGGCTCTACACCCTCTCTGGGCAACCTGTTCCAGTGTGTGGTCACTCACACGGTAAAGAAAATTCTTCCTAATACTCATGTGGAACTTCTTGTGCATCAGTTTCTGCTCATTTTCTCTTGTCCTATTTCTTGGCACCACTGAGAAGAGCCCGGCTCCATCTTTTTGACGCAACATTCAAATACTTATGGATATTGTTGAGATGCCCTCTTGGCTGTCTCTTTTTGAGTCTGAACAGGCCCAGTTCTTTCTTGCAATAGAGATTCTCCAGTACCTTAATACTGGATCTGCTCCAGATGTGGCCTGACCATGGCTGAGTAGGAGGACAAGATCACTCCCTTCAACTTGTTGGCAATGCTATTCCTAATGATCTCCAGAATACCTGGGCCTTCTCAGCCACAAGGTAAATGGACAGCTTGTTGTCCACCAGGACCCCCAGGTCCTTCTCCACAGAGCTGCTTCCCAGCAGGTTGGCCCCCAGCCTGTGCTGGTGCCGGGGGTTATTCCGCCCCAGCTGCAGGATCCTGCACATACCCTTGCTGAATTTCAGACAGTTCTTCTCTGCCCATCTCTCCTGCCTGCTGAGGCCCTTCTGAAAAGTCTGTGTAGCATTGGGGTATGGGCTGCTCCTCCTCCCAGCTTTGTGTCATCAGTGAACTTGCTGGGGAGGCATCCTAATTCTCAAGGCATCCCTTCACCAAGTCATTGATGGATAAATTAAACCTTGCTGTTCCCAGTATTGAACCTTGGGGGATCCCACTAGTGACAGGCCTCTAACGAGACCCTGTGCCACTGATTAGAATCCTGTGGGATCTGCCATCCAGCCAGTTCTCAACCCACCTCATTGTCCACTCAGTGGAAAATATAAATAAATACACATTAAATGTAATGATAACTGGCTGATGTTCCTCAAGTTTCACACCTCAGCCTTCTGGTCTATGCAGTTCACAGAATCCATATGTGTAGATTATGATGATGAATGATCAGGGTTGTAGAAGAAATATATTTTACTTACTATCAAAAATTTACAGCCTTTATTACTGACAATGTTTTGCTGTACTGAGAATCAGAATGTCCATAAATCACCTGTACTGTAGTGGGATTTGGATTTAGCATTTGAACTAGTGACCTGAGTAACTACTGTCAAGAACTTAAAGTATTCTGCCTTTAATGGATGTATTTTCCAGTAAAGACACTGTGTTATTTCTAAGCAGGAGGTATTTATTTCTCTTTTATTTTTCTAAGACAAAGAATATAAAAACATGAAATAAGAATTTCATATGCTTGTAAGGAATCTCTGTTGCAGAGTGATGCACAAAATGCATGACATGCATTTTTTCCCATTTCTCATTATCAGGAAAAAAATAACAGGAATTCTAATTAGTCTTATGAACTAATCTATATTTTACAAATTTCTAGTTCAAGTGTAATAATACTTTGAGAAATTACTTCTAACAAGGCTGGGAGGGGACAATTACAATTATTTTTTTCATTTTATTTCATGGTCTCTTAATGAATTCTGTATAACCATATCAAGAAATTGAATTCTTAAAATACCCGCCTATGTAAATTTAATCATCTATGGAAGTCAATAAGGGAACGATTTACAATTTTCAGCACATCATTGGTAGTATTTTTAAATGATATTTTGTGAATAAATACATTAATGCTGCATGAGCCAGAAAATAACCCATGTTTTGCATGTATGTGCTACTTTTATTTTATGTGCTGTGATTCAAAAAGCTAAAAATATCTTTTTTTCATGGGAATTCATATAGGTTAAAAGTACAGTTCACAAATGCACTAACATGCTTTATAACAAATAAATTCAGTGTTTGCCAGGCTGTACCTTTGTGGGCTTGTTCTACTATAGATGTTTGTATTTTTGCAATGAGTGACAATGTTGACTCATGTTTTCCTTGTAACCCATTATAAACTGCATATCTTTTACACAGAACTGCTGTCTAGGCAATAATTCCTGATCCTGGGTCATGCAATTTATTATTCTTGTCCCTATATTGTACCCTTCCTGCTCAACTGTATTACTTTTTTCAGCCTGTTTCCCTATATATCAGGATGATATTGAATTTTAATGCTGCTCTCTATCAGCGTAGTGGTGTGTTCCGGGGAGATATCATGGGCTGTGAGAATAATCTCTCTTCTACCCTTCAGGTCTTTAATATATGTAATAATTAACACAAATATATTAATTAAGACCAAAGAAAGAACGCTGCAAAACTACAAAATGTCTTTCAATTTTATCACAAGATTATGACATTCAATCTCTGGTTAAACATTTTCCAGATGGTTTTTCAATCTATAATAATAGTTCTGTAATATTTTTGTCTGGCCCAAGCTTCCCTAGCCTGTTTGTAGGAATGTCATATGAGAAAGTGCCAAAAATATTACTAATCTTGGGAAAGAGAGGAGATTGGCTACTTAAAATGTTCCTGGGAAATCCTCCCAGGTTACTGGGAAAATTGACTTGACATGTTTTATCTCTGACAAACCCATCTGCACTCCTCTTCATCACTGTCTTCATGAATCTTTCAGATGGTTTCGCTGACCATTCCTGCTCTGAAGTTACACTGGTGGATAGTTCCTCAGCTCCTACCCCCCAACTCTGTAGATGTAAGTCTGTGCCATCTGGTACCTCGCTTGTCCTGCTCTGCAAAATAACTCTTAATGCATCTGAGATTGCTTGATTCCATTTCTTAATTTTATGTAGTGAAATTCTTTAGGTTTAGTCATTCAAAATCAACTAAGCTACACAAATATCCTGTAGCCTAGGGTAGCCTATTTTTCTTTTTCTCCCTGCTTCCCTAGGGAAAAGAAAGGATCCAACAACAACCAATCCCCAAAACCATGGAAATGCATGTATTTATAAGAAAGAGAAGACTAGATATTCCATGTGTTGAATTTCTACTGCTCTTTGAAAGTCAGACCCTTTATTATTCCTAGGCTATATTAGTAATTTAAGATAATTTTCAGATATAAAATGGGCGGCAAAATAGCTGTGGTACAATGAGTTCTCCTGTGAAATTGTTCCACTTCACATTCAGGAATGACTTCTTATCATGACAAGAGGGCAGCACTGCTGTATTGAAATACTGTTTTATTGTTGATAAGATTCAACCTTGTTCTATTAATCCATTTCCAGTTATCTTGTAGATAGAGGGTATTACACAGAAGCCTCAAAGGTGGACAGAAAGTGAAACTATTGCCCCACACTTGCCAGGGAAAAAGCTGCAAAAGAGTTTGAGTATATAAGGGACAGTAGAAATGTTAAAGGTTATCACTGTAACATAAGTATAAGATCTGTGTAAACTGACAGTGTTCAAGGGGCTATAAGATACAGTCTTTCATGATTTCTGAGAGTTTAATATGGAACTTTCATGTTCTTTGAAAGACAGTTTCAGGTTCAGGACTTGTATTGGGACATTCAAGATCAGCATTGTTTCTGGAAAACCTTGGGTATTCTTATAGAATCACGTTCCAATCTCAGAAACTTTAGACAGCATCAAAGAAGACGTCATCAATGCTGATACAGAGCAACTACTTCAAGAACTATGAGAAGGTTTCACCAAGATTTTTTTTTAAATCAGGATCATCCCTTTACCCCCGCCATTGAAAATGGTAATGGTAAGTGTGTCAGTGTATCTGCATGTGTCCTAATCGTCTGTGGTATTTGCTGGGTGATGTTGAGGAGGGAGGAGGCGGCTGGCACGGCCCCATGGTCCTGGGCTATGTGGGTTTCCTGCCCAGCCAGGGAGTGAGACAGACGTGGCTTGTGGGGGAATTCTGAGAATGGCAGTCGTGTAAAGCTGATGACACTGAGGTTCATCCACCAGAGGATCACAGAGATATAGATTTCACAAGCTTTCCTATTCACAGGGCTAATTGTTGGAATGGTATTTTAACACCTTTATTATGGATCCAGAACTGAATTAGAGGATTAAACTAGAGGGTTTTGCCTTATCAGATGTTTAATCTGCTAGTTATTTTATATATTCATTAAAACAGAGATGTTTGGGATGTTACAAGTTTCTCTTAAGAGATAAAGCACCTTTTTTTTAAATTATTTTAAGGAAAGAAGAGTTCCAATGTTGCTTTATTTACCTTTTAACCCTCTTTTGGTCTCAGCTGTTTGTTAAGCTAAAGCAATATAGGAGTTATATTCTCCATAATACTGATGTGCCAGTTCTGATGTGTCTAGAGGCAACATTTGAGTGACATAATTGAACTTTGTGCTGAGACTGTTTTAATTACATTAATTTTAATTATATACAGTTCATTATAATTACTGAGACTGAGACAGAGGGGCTCCCATCTATTAGGATCCTCTGCAATGCATTTGCATAATGGAGCCTATTTCTGTGTTCAGTGTTACACTTTTTGATGGCTTCATTATTGGTGGAAAGTTGATTTTTTTTTTTTTCATTTAATTTACATTTGTTTTTCTAGTAACCACATTTGAAAGCCACCTGACAGCCTTCCTTCCCCTGCACCAAAAAAGTGCATTTTAAACACAATATTTTGAATTAGATAAAAAATTAAAGAAGCTTCTTTTTGTTTGTTACTCTGTTCCTGTGGAAGACAGGGTTTCCAAGGATTCAACTAGGAAACCAATGAAAGAGTTTTTATAATAGTTGGAGAGCACTCATTTGCAATAGATGAAAAATGTCCTACCTTTATGTCCTACTGTGGCTATGGTCAAATACATGTTGAGAAGAGGCATATATTTGCCAGTAAATATAGATTTCCCAAAGGAAGCTTTCCACTCTGCTACCTTTCTTAGATCCCACTTTTATGTCCCTGCTGTGGGACATGGGCCTTCTTGCCTTCAGTGTGGTAGCTTCCCTGGAGTCCTTGGAAGGGTCTCAGTCCATGGCCATGTCCTGTCTCATCCTTTGCCCTGGCACACAATCTGTGCAGGGTAATAAGTTTCCCTTCCTAGGACCATGACGATAAAAGGCTGGCACAGGGATGGCTCAGTTCTCCTTTCAACACAGAAGTTACTGGTGTAACCAAACACTGAGTGGGCTCAAAGTCATGGGTCTCACCTCCAAGAGAGGTGCTGTGTAATCAGACATGTTGTGACAATATTAGGCTATGGAGGCCCTCCCCCTTGGCATCTTGTGGTATTGAGATAGATTGCACCTTTAATTTTGGAAAATGTTAACAGGCTCAGAGTCTTCTCTCTGCTACATTCACAGCTGTCATTTACTTCTGCTGTCTTTAAGTGTTTCCTAAACACCTGTCACTCTGATACGACATCAATTTACTGAGCCTAACCTCAATATATTTTTCTCTCACAGAGAAATATTTCTTTGCTTGAAATTCCTTTCTTGTGGGATTTGGGAGATTTTTTTTCCTACTGAAAACTTTCTCACTAAGGTGAGACACTTACAATAGCAAAAAAAGAAAGGAACAAATTATAATTTGTTTTGGAATAGCAATCTTGAAAATAATTGAATGTACAGCTCTGGGAGTCTATTTTTGAATGCCTCTAATTAGCAGTCTGGAATCTGGACCGTAACATCTAAATATACTTACCTGATTCAATACTTTAAGTATGGTTTTGAAAAAAAGTACTGCACTTGATGAAGTTTGGGGCACAGTCAGAGGGATTAACACATCTAATCTGATTAACTACTGATTATAGTCTTTTTCTATTGTCTCCTTCCAAGTGGGTATTTCCCTCTCCCAGTTCAGATGACTGCTTTCTCCATTTATCTTTTACATAAATAATTTTGCATAGAACTGGTAAGGTAGTAGTAACACAAGTAGACTGAGACGTAGGGTGGGAAAGGAGGCACAATTCTCAGTGTAGAGGTGGGGATACACAGCTGGAGATAGTAATGGTTTACCTTGAATCAAAAACAGACAGGGTAGTTTAGTCTGTAAATTCTCAGAATATTAAACTGCTTTCATTAACTCACCAAATTATGAGACATGGTTAGATGTCTTCTAGTGATACTTTATTGACAGTAAACAATTAATGGAAAAACAAATTCTTTGTCTAGCTGGATAATCTTTATTTTGGCACTTTCTAATATTTAATAATGAATTGAAAATTTAATAAATTCAATACTTATTTAAATTAATTTAGTATTTAATAAGAACATGTATGCTGGGTCTAGTCAAATCTGAAGCAAAATGAATTTTTTTGCTAAAACAAAATAAAATATTTAAATTCAAATCAGGTTAAGAAAATATTCATAGGTAATTTTCTTTAGTTCATTGCTGATTTAGATACAGTTTGTGTCTTTTTCTCCCTTATCAGCCACACCCCCTGAAGCACTATATTATGCATTATGTAGTGTGTTTTCACTCTGTCCAAGCTCTGCATTGTGAATCATAAGAATTACATCACTGTTGATGTAATTGTCAAGAGAGACAATTTCACCACATAGTCCAGCTCAGATAGAAAGCAGGCCTTGTAGGACACTCAGAAAAGGGCATTGTCATATCAGAAATATGGCTAATGCTGTCTTTGTTTAGGATGAACTTACCTGTAGAAATCCTGAATTGAATTTAATTTTGGAACTTCCAACCTTTGAATGCATTTGCTTTCCAAAACGTGGCCACAGTTTGGGAGAGTCAAGTTGTTGATGTGGCTCAGCTTTCTTTGCAATAGAGTCAGTGGTAAATGATTGGAATATACCATAAAATTTTTGTGTTTATTAGTTATTTCTTAGGATCTAATACTGAGCAGCAAGAGTGAACAAGTCCAACATTAGGGCGCTTTTTTTTTTTTTTTTTTGTCTCTTTGCTCTGATCATTAATTAATACTGCTAACACTAAATTTTATCTTTCAGTTTTATCACTCAGCCTTTCAACAACATGCTTTAATTTTGCATGACCTGAATACACTCCTGTGCTGGGTTGGCCCTGGATAGAAACCAAACCCCAACTCAGTCACTCACTCTGCTCCACTTACTGGGGAGGGGATGGTAGGGACAGGAGAAAACAGTAAAAAAAACCCAGAAGCGAGGCAAAGACCAATTAACATAATGCGTTAAAGACCTGATTTGGGGAAAGTTATTTACCAATTAATACAAGTATTTGATTACTAATTTGAGCAGTGGGAGAGAAAAAAAATGACAGACATTAAACCAATATTGCTCTACCTTTCCCAAGCTCAATTCCACTCTTTCTCTCCAGACCCTTCTCCTTTCCCCTCTCAGTCACTGCATGTCACATTCAGCCTACTCAGTGAGGTGGGGAGCAGCACTGGTTGGTGGTCTATCATGACATGGCTGTTCCTCTCAGATGCTCTTCCCTCCTTACACTTTCCCTCTGCTCCAGAGTGGTCTCTCCAAGGGTTGCAGAGTGCCTGCTCCACCATACGAGGCATGACCCCATGCTCCCACTTCATGTACTGTAAGGATAACTCACACTTGGGTTCAGCTGGAAGGAAGCTCTTTTGTAGCCTGTACAGTACTACCTCTCAGAAAATTGTGTTGGCTCAACTGGCAGTATTTAGTACAATTTTTAAAAAGACTATCGATTTTTAAAAAATTAAACCATTAGACTGTCTTGTGAATTTAAACTTAGCAGATGCGTCTGTAGATATAAAAATACATGTATGATATATTTGTTACAAGAAAATATCCTCTAGGATCCTCAGAGGGTATTGAGACTGGTGCTGTTTAGCCTCTTTGTTAGTGACATGGACAGTGGGATTGAGTGCCCTCTCAGCCAGACTGATGACAGCAGCAAGCTGTGTGGTGTGGTTGTCACGCTGGAAAGAAGGGACAGTAGCCAGAGGGACCCTGAGAGGTGGGTCTGTGCAAGCCTCAGGACCTTCAACAGGGCCAAGTGCAAGTCCTGCGCCTGGGCTGGGGCAATCCCAAGCACAAATACAGGCTGGGCGAAGAATGGATGTAGCCCTGCCAAGAAAGACTTGGGGGTGTTAAATTGACGAGGAGCTCAGCATGTCTCAGCAATGCACACTCACAGCCCAGAAACCCAACTGGGAGGCATCAAGAGAAGTGTGAGCAAAGGAGGTGATTCTGCCCATCTTTGCTCTTGTGAGACCTCACCTGGGGCACAGCATCCAGCTCTGGGACCTACAATATAAGGAAGATGTGGACCTGTTGGAGTGATTCCAGAGAGGCACTGCAAAGATGTTCAAAAGATTGAAACACCTCTCCAATACAGACAGGCAGAGGGAGTTGGGGCTGTTCAGCCTGAAGAAGAGAAGGCTTCAGGGAGCCCTTAGAGCAGCTGTCCAGTACCTGAAAGGGGCCTTCAGAAAGCCTGGAAAGGGACTTTTTGCAAGAACATGTAGTGCAAGTACAATGGGAAATGGCCTTAAGCTTAAGGAGAGTAGGTTTAGATTAGCTATTAGGAAGAAATTCTTAACTGTGAGGGTGGTGAGACACTGGTTGCCTAGGGAAGCTGTGGATGCCCCAACTGTGGGAGTGTTCAAGGTCAGGTTGGATGGGGCTTTGAACAATGTGGTCTAGTGGAAGATGTCTCCACTGACACAGAGCCCTTAAAGACCTGATCTTTAAGGTCCCTTTCAACCCAAACCACTCTATGATTCTATGATTTTATGATTCTATGATTCTATGATGCTTCATGCATGCTACCTTTGAATACAATGCTGTAGCTCTGTCTAAAATCCTATAGGGTGATTATTTTCTCAGTGCTTTTGAATGTGCCTCACAAATGATATGAAGCCAGAAGGAATATCCCTTTCACCATCAACAGGTCCTTGCTAGCAGCCAAGGGTTGAGTCTTGTTCATGCTGTGGAAAGCAGTTAATACAACATGAAAAATGTGTGCAAGGATTCCACACAGAAGGAAGGATACATAGGGACAAAGGAAAAAATAGCAATGAAGACTGGGAGTCTGGATGGTCTGAGTCACAGAGCACAGGAAAAAAGAATTAGAACGAGTTATGGAAAAGAAGAATGAAATAATTTCATTAAAAATGAGAAATTCTTCATCCTTATCTGAGGAGATTCAAACTCAGAACAAACCATGAAAAAAACTTATTTTTCAGATGAGGTCCATTATTTTAGTAAACTGTGCAACTGAACCTTCTCTCCCTCAAGGCTTGATACAGGCCCTGACTGCACATGACAAAAATGGTGTGCCAGAGCAGGTGACTTTACTTTCCCTTGAAAAGGGTTAGCTGAAGAACACTAACAACTTTGAAACAACTCAATACCAGAACAAGGGCCAATAGATGCTAATGCTCCATGCTCTTTGCTTCTTGCAGAATACATATTTCCATAACATTTCCGCCAAATTATATCCACATATTTCTGTGGATGGAGTCTGGAAATCAATTTTAATTCGATTTAAGCAAATTAGTCATGGGTTGTCCTGTGGCTGAATTTAATCTGCTGCTCTCTTTGGAATGATTTGCCACCTCAGAAATAAAAATGGAAAGGTTTTATTTTCACCTTGACTTTGTTTTGTTTTATTCTTCCAGACACATTTTGCTCTTGTCCGTGCTACAGCTCAAATAAGGAGTAAGAACATGAGTTATCTCATTTTGTAGAACTGTGAATTTGATTTTTTCTTTGTTGTTCTGCGTTTGTTTATACAATTTGTAATACTCAGCTCTGACCAAGGAAGTATTCTGAACTCTGAGCAGACAATCAAATTTATAACTTTAATTTTACAGTCTCAATTAGAAATCAGTATTACTAATCAATTAAAGAATAAATAGAGATGTGCTGACTCATTTGGAAAATTGATGGTGTTGGCAGTAAAGGAAAGTGGACAGTGCAGGTGTTTGATGTCTGCCCTTGAATGACTAAAATACTAAAGCTGGGACTGGATTCAAGACCAGGTATAATGTTTGAAACAAAAACATTTTCTGGCACACTGGCTCACATCAGTCATATTCTATCACTCACTTGGTTTTAAGCCACAGTACCATAATAATATTTTTCCAGATGGGGAATGCCTGAGATGATTATTTTGGAAAAAACAACTTGCCTGAGGATATTTTCTCATTGCTTGCATGCAAGGAAGAACATTACATATGATTTATGTAATAAAAATATATATATTCGCCCAGACATAAAGAGATATTAAAAAAGGGAACATTTCTCCTCAGCAATATTTTTCTCTTTTTCAAGTATCAAAATAGTGATTTATTTCTGACAAAAGGCTAAATTCTTAGGCTGGGCTTTGATTAATCCTTCTGGAAGTCAGCTCAGTAAGATTTGATAAGATCCAAGCAGGAAACGACTGTTCCATAAAACATAAGAAACCGAGATAAAGAAATTCCCCAAAAAAACAAACATGCACCCCCCAACAGTCCTGAATTGGGATAAGATAATTTCTCCAAAAGTAGTAGGAAGCAGAAATATTTCATTGTGCTCCCAAAGAGCCTGAAGGTGAAGACAGTTTAGGAGATCTGAAATAAAGGTCCAGATCCAGCAGTTATTTTAGTTATTTATACAAAGTAAAATATCCATAAGATTATATAATTTTTGCAGACCAGAGATAAGGATATTTTCCTCTCATGTCCTTGGAAGTTTTACAGCAGCTCACTCTCTCTGGCCCAGCAGCTCAGATTTGGGGAATTTGAAAGATCTCCTCTGTGTAGCCAAACTGCTGCTGGACACTGCCTCAGCTGGGCCATGAGAAAGGGAGGCTCCAGCTCAGCCACTGATTCAGGAAAGCAGGCAGTGACCATATGCTCCCCACATTTTGGAGGTGCCTGGCCTCTGTTTTCAATGTGGTGCTTAGGTGCATGATTTAGTGTTGGTCTTGGTAGTATCAGTATGGCTGGACTCTGATTTTAAGGGGCTTTTCCAATCAAAATGATTCTATTATTCCATTTTGGGGTGCCCCCCTGTCAATGTATTGTGGAGGAGAGCAAGCTGTCCTAAAAGAAAGGTTGTGAAAACTGATGCCACAAAAAAGATAATTTTTTTAGAGATCACATTCCCTGATGAAATTCCACATGGTCAGAAAATTCACAAATGGGCATAGCTGCTGTCCTTGGAGTACAGAACTCAAAACACAGTAGAATGAATGTATTTTAAATGCTTTTATAGCTTAAATCCATTCCTAGTGAAGTAAAAAATTTTAGAATTGGAAACATTTATCAAGGTTTTTGGTGGGAATATTAGCTGAGACACATCTTCAGGTACCTGCTATATTGGTAAATAGCAAGGACTCATTCTGCAGATACACTGGGGAGCAGCATCCTGTAGATGCATTGAGTGGTGATGCTCTCAATCCAAAAAACACTGATGCTCTGGGGCAGTGAACCTGAATTGTTGTGAATGATTCCCTTTAGGAAATAAAGATAAAGAAATCCTCTTGTGTGCTGTGCTGAAACACCACTGCTGCTCTGCTATACTTGGAGTCTTTTGCACATGCTGAAGTGAGGACAAGATTTGCCTTTTAGCAGCACATCCTGGTGGCTTGCACACGGGGAAGTGACAGAGAGAGAAGTGGCAAGAGGAGCAGATGAGGTTCATAGATTCACTCTAAAGAAATTAGAATTTGTTCACCACACTGTGAAACAATGATGGTAACTGCGGAAGGAAAATGTATCTGCAAGATGATGACAAAGAACCTAAGGAAATAAAAGATATGGTACAGGTCTACATGCTCAGTGCAACTCTGAAATTCCAAGTGCTCTTCAAATAACTCTTATAACCCCGGCTACTCATGCTTTTTAATAAAAGGATATCTGTATCTTTTTAGCAGCTAATAATAGAGATGCTGAGGAACACTAGTGGCTTGATTTTATTTTAATTTGTTAGGTCTATGAAGCAAATGGTACTGGCACTGATCAGCAAATCTCTCAAGAGGGACTGCATACTTAAACCTATGCATCCTCACTACAAGATGGCTTTTAATACCCCTATGAAAATTAAGCCAAGATGTGTAGTAAAGAGTCAAATACTGGAAATGTACAAAAAGGAATGGCAGTACATCAGACACTGAGAAACCCATTTTCTGTTCAGGAACCATAGGACTTCAGTTATAATAAAAAGCATTGCTTGGAACTAGAATTTTTCTGACTGTATTGTTGTAGATCTGATATGTGTGGCACAGGCATCCAGATAGACAGGATGCATCTCCAGGAGGAAATAGACATATTTTTCCAAAAAATATTCCTGTTTAAAACTAGAACTATACCTTAGGAAATAGCATTTCATGGCTCTCTCCCACTGCTTTCCCTCAGTTATACAGTGGGCTCCATCCTTGGTGAGCCATCAAAATAATTCATCAGAGCTCCAGTCACAAGAGAAAAGTATTCTGATTGAGATGAACTCAAAGAAAGAGAAAGTGTGAGTGTATGAGCAGCATTTGTGATGAAATACTACGTCAACTTTTTCCAGATTTTGATGGCATGGATATTTTTTCTAGCCACTGAGAAACACATTTTCTTCAGCAAATACACATTTTCCTGTCAAATTCTAGTTACAAACAAATAAATTTTGTCAGCTGTAACTGCAGAACAGTTTGGCAGAACACCTTGGTTGTTGCCTGACATTTTGCATATCTGTATTACTTTCATTCCATAGAACTAAATGTTTCACTTGGGCAGAGACTTCCAACTAAAAAGGTTAATCAAATATAGGGAACAGATTGCAGGAAAACAGGATGGATGCATCAGCCATACACGATGAAATTCTGTTTTAGATTCTGCTAAGACTACTGACAGCAATGTCCCCACCCTTATTCAGAGTAATTTAGCACACATTGGCTGTGGTGACTTCAGTGATACAGATGCCTGTATAAAAACTTCATTGAATTTAGGACATTTAAAGTAACTTTTTGCTGTATGGAGACACCTCCCATAATGGGTTCCAAAGGGATGCTGAGTTTATTGTAGTTTGAAAAAAGACAGCTCAGAAATGGAGGTAAGTTATGAACACATGATCTGAAAATTATGGGACTTTCTTGCTCTTAAAATAAAGAAACCTCATTTTTACACACTGAATTTAAAACAAGACATCATTCTACAGTGCCTTGAGTCTAGTTTGCAAATAAAAGAAAATTATTTCCCTTGGTGCATATATTTAATAAACCAAACTGTATAAACAGAATTGCTAATAGAGATCCCCAGGCCTGAAGAATTCACAAACAATGATCTGAACAGAGAACAGGGTTTGAAAGTGACTTTTTTTACCTTGAAAAAGGCTAGATGAAGAACACTAACAACACTCTCCATTAATCAGTAGTTAATCAGTAGTGCTAAACACCATGGGTAAATTACAGTTGCCTTCCAAGCACTTGTCCTTATGGCTTTCCTGGCATCCCGTGGACTCCTGCTGCTGACATCACCCACACAGCTTTGCTCAGCTCGTAAAATTTCATATCATATCATATTCATACAATTTCATATCATTTCACTTTTGCCCCTATTAACACTGTAGAAATTATCTAGGTGGTCCCTCATGCATGCTGGGTTACAGTAATATATTTATACATTAAACCCCCAAATTATTTTTTTTCTCTTTCTTTAATTATGTTTTGGTTTTATTTTGTTTTATTTTCATGTGTAATTTTACTATGCAACCCACCATGTGGTTTCCTGGGGTAAGATTGTGTATTTTAGCTCTCCAATATCTTTTCTTTTTCTTAACAAAGACAGTCTTTCTGAATCAGGTAGGTTAATTTACCTTCTTAACCAAAGGAAAACATCATCTAACTAAATAATTGCAAAAACGATTCAACTTAGGACTGCAAAAGGTCATTTAATCAGACCTACCTCACAAAGAACACAGATGCCAAATGATAGGAAAACATGCCATAGAGCTTCTGACACCCTCTCATTCACATAAGAAACTAAAGACTCCTTTTTTTGCTATTGTGTCTGCATTTACCCTGTCATATAAAACCAGTGGCAATAGACACACTCTTTTTGGGGATTTTTTGTTGTGGGTTTGTTTTTGTTTGTTTGTTGAATTGTAAATGATTTATTAGTATTGATGATTTTGTAATATAAATCTGGTTTTAGTTGGCCTTTAGATATGGAAAGATGTGAGAAGTGACAAATGTGATTACTTGTCACAATACAAGCCCGGTCTTCAGTGAGGTCAGGAAACTACTGGTTTTCCACATATCCAGGGCCATTTGTTAACAGAAAGAATCCTCTGCCTGCTTACGAAACTCTGTTGCCTGATATTTTGGTCTTAACAATAACCTGATGCTCCTTTTCCTGTCTGAAAGTTACTAAAGATCTATCCCCAAGCCTGTACAGCCAGTGAGACAGTAATTTTAAAGATGTAATGTGTTGACAGGAATTGTACCTGGCTCTAAAGGACAGCAGACAGCCTTTGTGAGCTCAGCACTGCGAGCCATATGCAAAATCTGTAGAGTTAGACTTTTTTACAGGGGTTCAACCCCTGCTTTATGAGCAAAGAAAACTTCAATATTTATGATACAAAGATAGCAAGGTTAAAATGCAATTATAATCCTAAAGAGATTCAAAAAGAACAAATCTTAAAGACTTATAAATCTTATTTATAATTACTTCTGCCTTTGCTTGCATTACAAAGTATTTTAAGTAGAGGCTGAGGCATCATTCTCTTGATATGTGATTGACAATAGTGGCCCATTCTTTGTCCTTTTTCTTACATCTTGGCTCAAATTTCTAAGGATAAAGAGCTGAAGATATTGCATGTGTTAACTTACACTAAAGCAGGATTTTTAAAAAGGAAAGTCTACAATGTCTTTGGAGAAGTTTTGTCGGCATCCTCTATTTTAATCTGAAAGCAGTTGAGGCTGCTGCTCGGGAAGGGGGACAAACTTATCAGGATGCAAGAGGGAATTCTGAATACACCTATATGGGTTTCTGCAATTTTCATGCCATTCTATCGTATTTACATCTTTCAATATCAAATTCAACCAGAACCAGATGGAGCGCAGCAATGACTGGCATAAAATCCAGCACTTTTTAAAGGAGCTAAAGAAGTTAAGAGATTCCTGAGGATCTTTAAGCAGATTCCTCATTGTCTTTCTGCATTTTATGGGATTTTGAATTCTATGGATAAGTTATCTCAGGGTTTTTTTCACATTACTTATGGAAGCAGGTATGAGTCTGTCACTTTGTATGGTATTTAAAAGGTATATAATTGACCCTAATGGAAGTATAACTTTTTAAGTCCTACTGTTTTCATCATATCTTTGTCACTTTTCTTAAACTGATAAACTTAAATCCTGGACTTAAGCAATGAAATCAGAAGGGGAAACAATCCACTATAAATAGCTTAGAATTAGGAATTCTAAAGTTGTATAAAAATTAGAAAACTAAAAATATTATAGAGAGGTGAGAAGACTCACTAAGTTTTGAAAATCAATCATATGTAAGAAATTGCCATGACATAGTATGGCTGCAGGTGGTTCAGAAAGTGCTGAGTGTGGTTGAATGAGACAATTTTTCCATAAATATAATTTTGAGGAGATTTATGTTTCTTTTTTTTTTGGAAAAGAAAGAGAAGCATTCATTTATGAAGCATTATTTTCCAATTCACTTCTGCTAAAAATGTGCCCTGGCTACTTTATGTTGGTTTCTCATTTCTGGCTACATGTCTAATTTGATGATCTTGATAATATCGTGTTGTAGAACTCAATTTTTTCTCATTATAAGGTAGAAGACGCCTTTTACAGAAAAAACATTTTTATTTTAGTTCAGCTGTAGAGAGATTTTTAAAACATTACCTTCTTCTAAGTTTGAGCTCTTGTTAAAGAGGTCTATCAATAAAGCAATTTTCTAGTGATTCCTACTGTCTTACTGTTGCAGACAGTTTGTGCTCTCATAATACTTTCAGTCTGGTTTCATCTACTCAATACCTGTGAAATGCCAAAATGAAACTCCTATAGTCCAGCTTTTCTGTTCCTTAAAACTTGAATGTGCTATTGATTCTTTTACAGATAGGTATATATTACAATTATCCTAATGTAACATGCTCAAAGAAAAATTAGTCAATCATTTTTTCACCAATCTTCTCCACCTACCAAAATTCTGAGGAGAAAAAGGAGAAATAAATCTCACTGAATCTGCATGTAAAAACAAGGAGGAAAAAAAACAAACAAAGCCTGTAATAGTTTAACCAACAAACTCCAATCCAAATATCATCATATTCCATGTTGTTTGATGAAAATAATATCATCTGCTAAACTGAACTCTTTTAAGAGATAATGAGAAGATAGATTTTTAACTAATAATCCAGAATATTTTCCATTAAGATGTAGCAGTCACTTAGTTCTGAATAGATTATTAACCTATCAGAGAGAATGAATGCTATAGAAGGAAATGAGAGAAGTCTCTGTATATTGTCACCTGCCTGGAAAATATGAATCTATATATTATGGATTATCTGCAAAAATCTTTCCCACTTAACTTCTGCCTTGTGTGCAGGCTATACACAGGCTCTCTGGGAATCCATAGAGAACACAGCAGAACGGGTCTTGGCATCTTTTGTAAAGCAGTTGAAGTTTGAATGGTTTGGATTGAGGGTTTTGGCCACTTGGACAGTCTCCACTTTTAAACCTACTGTGAATGAAGAAAAGCTTCCAAATACCCAAAGTACAATGTCCTTCAGGGACTGCAGGCAGGCAGTCCTGCTCCTGTACCTTTCATCCTCTACTTTGGCCTTTCTGATTTTCCTATAGTTTCACTTAACTCACAGGTAAAAAGTACATATATTTCCTTGAGATTTTTGAGGATTCCCTTTGAAATAAAAAGATTTTTAAAACTACAGTTCAAGCCTAAAAAAGATTATTTTGTTATAGACACTTTAAATGTATGTAATAAAGAAATGCTACTAATTTCTTGACTTTTGTTAACAGGGCAGAGACAAATTTTACATGGTGTCAGTTATCAGTACTTTTAAAACCAGTGTCATATAATGATTTGGGTTGGAAAGGATCTTAGAGATCATCTAGTTCCAGCCCCCTGTGCATTGGATAGGGACATCTTCCAGTAGACGAGGCTGCTCAGAGCTCCATTCAATCTGGCCTTAAACATTTCCAGAGATAGGGCATCCACAACTTCTCCGAGCAGGCTGTTCCCTTTACCTTCAGTTGCATGGAGTTGAGCCAGTTTCACTTGCACCTTATCTGCATATTATTCTGGCCATCCAAACAAGGTATTTTGACATGCTTTGGGGCATTGATGATGGAAAACTTAGTGTTGCTCAGCTGTTCTTCGTTGTATTTTTTTTGTTGTTTGTTTTTTTTTTTAAACAAACAAACTACCAGGAATAATTTACATCTACATCTAGAAATTATCACTTAAAAACCTAGGGCATATAGTTTGAAATTCTGCCTTCCATAATGTTTTCATTCATGTTTATACTTTTCTAGAAATGGTGTTAATAAAGTTTTCTCCAATCCCTTACTACACATATGTATGATAAAACCATAGGAATGCCATAGTGCTCTACTTAGGCTATTTCTCAGCATTTTAGTGATCTACGGAGAAAGAGGATCCACATGTGCTAGCTGATCAGATGATTGCTATGGGCTCTGAATGCCCTACAGCTGTGAGAAAGGCAAATGCTATCCTAGACTACAACAGCTGAAGTATCTCAGCAGAAATGAGAGAGATATTAAAGTGCTCTGTAACAGCGCAAACCTCATTCACTTCAATTCACAAATTTTAATTGTCTACAGCCAGTAAAGGACAGAGGGAACTTTCCACAGCCACAGAAAACCATGAAATAATCCTGAAAATAAACAGAGCCTCAGTCCACGAGGAACAAAACCAAAAGGGAATTACTTCCCTTTAAATAACTGGGAGAAATTAATGATGGGTGGAGGGGCTGTGCGTGGGACACAATTATTAGACATTTTTACGTTAGACCAAATGTCTTAAACTGATGTAAAACAGACTAGAAATTCAAAGATGGATGTAAATGAACTTTTGGAACAGATCTCCAGTAGGAGCAGAGACTGGGGTTCAGTACCTCAAAATCAGGTATTGGCTTGGTCAGAAATTGATTCCATTCTTTTAAATATGCCTTTGTGCTTTAATGTCTCCCTTATTCTCATGAACTCTCAAGGTTTTCTAACTTTTTCTAAGTGAAATGACATTTGTTGACAGCACCTAAACTCTTTTTGGTAGGAAGCTAACAACATTGTTCATCTCATTAAGTAGATTGGTCTCAAAACAATTGCTGGAGTGCTCCACTGTTAACCTCCTGCCTGACCTATTCCAGCATTGGTACCTGATGTTCCCCCTTTTACTAGTTGCTTAACTCATCTTTTCTCAAGGCTGAACAGGCCTAGCTCTCAGCCTTTCCACATAAGAGAGACATTCCTATCCCTTAATCATCCTTGTTGCTTTCTGTTGGACCTGTTACAGGAGCTCCATGTCTCTCTTGTCCTGCGGAGCCCGGAACTGCACACAGCACTCCTGATGTGCCTCACCAGGGCTGAGTAGAGGGGCAGGATCACCTCCCTCCACTTGCTGGCAGGGCTCTTCCTAATGGCCCCCATTGGCCTTCTTGGCCACAAGGACACTCTGCTGGCCCATGGACAGCTTGTTGTCCACCAGGACCCCCAGGTCCTTCTCCTCAGAGCTGCTTTCCAGCAGGTTGGCCCCCAGCCTGTGCTGGTGCCAGGGGTTATTCCTCTCCAGCTGCAGGACCCTGCACTTGCCCTTGAATTTCAGACAGTTCTCTGCCCATCTCTTTATGTTTCAATAATGATTGATCATTTAACTTTCATTGTGGCCTGGTAATCACCCAGTGTTCTGAAGTTTAGTTGGAATACAGTACATTTTGCTCTTGCTCAGGAAATGTACTCTTTTAATGGCATTTTGAGTAACATAAAGGGAGAAACATAAAACATAAAAGTGTAGAAAGTTCATAAACTTGCTTGCATGTATTTAATTTGATCTATGCTGAGATCAAAATAAGGAGCAACTTAGAAGAAAGATTTACCTGTTTTTTACAGACAATGGAATGAAGAACAGTTGTGAAAAAAGATCCAATTTTAGAATACATTTTAACTAGAACATGTTAAATTACATTAATTCTTTTTAGGTGACAGTAGGTTAACACTTGACAGTGAAGCTCAGATCTATACACCTAATATGTCCCAGAGCACCATGTTTCAAAGAAGAATACCATGGCTTAAATAACAAAATTCAATATAGACCAAGGGCCATTGGAAGAAAAAAAAAAAAGAAAAACAAAAGCAGAAACCAAGAAAATACAAGGAGAGAATGAAAGGAATAAATTCCATGGATATAAAAATAAAGAAATCAAATTAATATAGAAAAATCCTCTACTGTAATTTATTTTCCATGCATTCAAGAAAACAACAAGTATATCTGTTCACTTTGAAATATAAGATCAGCTCCCACTTCTTGGCTTTTAAAAAATTACAATCCTCATTTCTTCCTGGCAAAGTATTGAAATAATATTCTTTCGAAGCTGAAAAAACCATGCCAATCATGAGCCATCACATAACAATCATGATTTTTGTCTGAAATATATTTTTCTCCTCCATGCCACGCCACTCATAACATTACCAGTATATTATTTCACTTTGTTCACTTATGCAATCGACTGAACTATCTAATAGCATCAATTTCTCTCTTATATATGTGGTCTGTCAGTCAATATCCTGGCTTGTTTGCTAGAGTTTTTCACAAAGCCTAAGGCGTTAGGAGAACATTTAAAACTAAGAAAATGCCACAAAAGCACATAATAATAAATAATAATACTAGAAAAATCAGCTGTAGTATTCAAAAATACAGCTCCTCAAAATACTTAATTTTCTTAAACTGACTGAATTTAATTTGGTATAATCCCATTTATTTTGTAGTATATATTTTTTCAATTTCTTGATTGAGTGTGAAATTCCAAATATAACATCCATCAGCATACATAAGTGTCTAGATGCTAATTTTTTTAAGGTTATCCTACAAGAGAAATGAGGCCTGTAAATTACCTGTACTTATTCCTCACAAATCTATATTATTATTCTTATTTCAGGTAAAGAAGGCATGATTTGGAGTGATTTTACACAGCTTGAAATGGACAGAATAAATAGTCCTGTATTTGGTGAGGCTGCAACGATTGCTAATGCTCTGTGAAAGAAGTAGGTAAGAATCTTATATAAATTATCTCCACTTAAGTTATGTATTAGTACTTTAATTATGTAAATACAGTATTTAACTGTCCGTGATTAGCAACATTTACGTAGCAGATATCCCATTTTGTTGAATCCCAAAAAAACCTATTGCTTTTCTCATTGCAATCAACATTGCACTTTCAGAAATTTTACAGTTAAATGGAAGGGTCAACCTAGAATAATAGAGCTGGGCATTAAGCCTGCTTTATTAAAGGCTTTGATTCTGAATCATCTCCCACCTGTAAACACATGCCAATAAAGAGGGGCAGGGCCAGAACACGTCATAGAACATGCATGTATGTAGCCACTTTGGTAATTATCTTTAGAAATGGAACCATATAAAAGCATAAAATAAGAAAATATATAAGGAAAAGAAAGAATGAAAAAGAAAGGATAACAGTAGAATGGCATCACCACCTGTGGATAGAGCAGAGACTTGTTTGCTGCAATTTCAACATCCATCGGTCAAAGTGATCCACTGTCTTGATCTATCAGGGATGGAAGCAGCCCATGGAATACACAGTTCAGTGGATTAATGTCGCAGGGCCCTTCTTGGAGCAGTGGCTCTGTCCACCCAAGCTAGCTCTGACACTGCGACCAGACAGGGAACACTCCTCTGGATTTTGGGAACCAGAGGAGCAGCTAAGGGGGTTTTCCCCTTATCACGGGAGAAACCTCACTGAACGAGGAGCGAGGAGTCGGACTCAGTTGGAGGGAAAAGTCCAAGGTGTTTATTCAGTCCCACTTGGGGGTCACCCAAACCTCAAGGGAGCAACTCCAGCCGAGACGGTCCCAGGTAGTGAGCGCTGGGATTAAATACAGGGGAGGGACTAAGGGAGGAGACAAGCCAACATCCAGTGAGGGAAAAGGTGGGAGTAGAACAGGTTTGGAGGGACATTCAAAGAAACCAATGAGAACATAAAGGGAGGAACCTCCTCAGCTCCTGCCCTATCACTCGATGTCCTTATCCGAACTCTCCAGAAGCCAGGAGGAACAATCAAATGACAGGCAGGGCCTGGGAGGACAGGGAGGAATATGGGAGGATTGACAGGGAAAAGGGGCAGGGACAAACCTCAGAACATAACATTTCCTCAGGAGAACAGGGGAGTGCAGAACGAACCATTACTATGAAAATAAATAACATAAAATACAATACAAAAATAATTAACACAGACCACAACACAACAGATTAATATATGTTTAGATTAATTGGGAACACCCAGGTACCTCTGCTGAGCGGTAGGGGAGTTTTACAGTGTCTGATGCAACACTGTGGACCATGCCTAGTCCTTGCAGAAATGTGTTTGGGGGCATTTTGGGGGTCTTTGATCATTGATGACATGTTCAAAGACATGACAGCTGTCCTCCCATCAGTGCAGCTGAACTAATTATGCTCCATCATAAGGTGTGAATATCTTCAGTCCTCTGTCTGAATGTCGTGGTACTTCCTGGGGAGGGGGTCGAGGAGTTTTATACCCAAACATAAAACCTTTTTGTTTAAGGTTGTGTAAGGGGAGATATTGGCATATAAAAAACATTGTCTTACTATTCTGGTAAGATGCTTGTATCCCCAGTTGTCTGTTAAGCGTTAAGCGTAAACAGAAGTTAACAAGTATGTTAAGTTCTGTACTTTTCAGACTAAGTAACCCCTGATAAGTAACAGCTAGGTTAATTAACCAATACAGCCTTGCCTCTGATGAGTAACAGCTATATCCAATCTATCATCCGATAAGAATGAGTGAGATAAAAGAGGGGGGTTAGCTGGATAACCTTGCTGGAGCAACCTTGAGGAGCATGAAGCAGAGACTTATGAAGCAGAGAGAATCACTGCTGTGAGACTAGTTCTGAGAGTGAAGGGGGAGAAAGAAGACATGTGGAGTTTATTTTGAAAACAGCATTCACTTTTCTGCATTCCTGCTCCTGGACTGTGCTTGTCTGAGGCGTGGACAAGCAGTGGCATGGAGGCCTGCTTTGCTCTTAGTCAGTTTTAGCTAGCTGAGGCAAAGGTTTTTTTCTTATTTTTCTCAAGACTGTTTAAACCTGTCCTGAACTGAAAAACCCAGGGAGATACCCAGATCTCACACCTGCACCCCCCAGAGCCCAGGATGGCATTTTTCCAGCACTGGGGGAACTGATAGACTGAGGGAGCTGAGCTACCCATAGCAAGGACTTCCTCAATTTACCATCCCACTTCAGAGCAATGAGAGGTTTTATTGTTTCATATTATTCATTCTTTATGCTTGTGGGCACATAGTTTGTTAAATAGTTTTTTCCACTTTTCTCCAATGAAGTTCTTTTCCTGGACTGGTTGTGGGGAGGGCCAATTTGGTTTGCTTCCCAGAGGAATACCATTCAGAGGTTTTCTCCCAAATTTCCCCTAAACCAGGACACTTACCTAGCAGGATCTGCATCTTATGAGCCTTTTCCTTTGCCTGGCTCAAATTCCAGGTTGTAGCCTCTGGTGGTGGGTGTGCATCCCTCTGCACCTGGGCTGTTACCGTGTGTTGTCAACAAAGCACCCATTGCTTTTCAAAATAGCCAGTTGTTTAGGTCATCAAATTTTAATCTCGCACAGACAGGAAAAAAAAGAAAAATTAAAGACATGCAATCTAAACCATTTCAAATTCTCAAGCCTCTTTTTTTTTTTTTTTTTTTTTTTTTTTTTTTTTTTTTTTTTTTTTTCTCATATTAAATAGAAAGAAGAAAATAAGGAAGTACTTGGTATTTGTTCTGTACCAGATTACTTCTAAAAAAGACAGACATGATTGAATGAAGGGCAGTTGTCTGGATAAGTCTTCCAATGTTCACTTTCCAACCCTCTTCCCACTACTTTTCTAAAGACAAGCATGGCCCCATGAATGGAAGATACCTGGCTAGGTTGCCTGGGGTCAGTGTCACTTAAAACCTATGACAGCTCTTGAGGGGCTTGCCCTTATTCCTTCTCACCCAGAAAATCTGATGGTGTTTAACACTCTGCTGTTGAGGAACAGTCTCTGGTTCTTGATTCTCACTGACAACACCAGGTGCTATTTGAAGAAAGTGGCAATTGGTTTAGAACACAATTTTTTCATCTCTGTGAGGCCTGGAAGATATCCATGTGTTCTTTCATTGTCCAAGTTAGCACTGCAGTTTTGCCAGATTCAGATTTATGCTTTACTTCAGCCCTTTCAAATCCTTGCTGAAGGTCTTGATTTATTAGTTCAACCTCTCTTTTGCAAGCAAAATTCTCCTTGCAGTATCAGCCTATGGAAATTGTTACAACATTATGGGGAAAAAAAGCAGGAAAAGTACTACCAGACTAATTTGTAGTATGTACACACTAAATATTTTCTGGAAACTTCAAAATGAAAAGCAAATACTTCGTGCCAACAAAGCAATTATAATAAGGAACTGACTTGAATGCTTTGCAACAGTATGCCCTCTGCCATCGATAAAGTATTTTGTTCTTCATTTGAATGCAAAACTCACTCATCTCCACACAAAATGCATAATTTCATCCCAGACCGACACATGCAGTTTCCATGACTGCACGTCTGCTGCACACATTTCTATTGTGCATGAACTGATTAATTTCCAAGTGAAGTGAAATACTGTTTGCATTCTTCATGCAGACCAGTCAAAACTCCTACTTAGAAATATAAACCTTTCTTCACACATTAAATTTCTGTTTCATAAACACCATGAAAAAGAACTCTAAAATTGTTTCTTTCGATGTTTTTGTTTAAGGAGCAAATTAAAATCCCATGATGCTTGAACTCTTTTGCTGTCTTTGATACTGAGTGTACATTATAGCTCTGTTTTACTGACCTTTTTTCCCCCTGCCCCCTGCCCAAGTGAGTTTGTTTTTCATGGTAGTCTGAAAAGTATAAAAACCCCCAACAAATAGCAAGTAGTCACCAAGGACACAAACCTCAACTAAACAAAAATCCTATTTTCCACTCAAACCCAAAAAACATAAAATAAATTTTTTAAAAAATCACTTTGTACCCTTGTAAGGCTATTCAGTATTCTCACCACTGTTCTTTTCTATCTTATTGTTTATTATGGACTCATTTTTACCTATGCAGGAGAGGATAGGAAATACAAATGTATCAAAAGGTCTTTAAAATGCCACTATGCTGTTTTGTATCTAGGCACTCAAGTGTTCTTAAAAAATTATTGACTCTAAGCAGCAAAATGCATGATGCAAAATTCTTTTGTGATGATATGAAATATCTCCAGATAACACCTGACATGAGAATTAAGACTTTTGTTCCAAAAGATTTTGCTTTGAGTTTCAAATGTAAGAGCTGTCAATGTATTTTCATTGCACACTTAACTTGAGACACAACATTAAACAAATTGAAGAAAATCCTCCCTCCAGGATTATTCCAGGAATAATCATTCCTTGGAATCTGGTATTCCTCTGCAAAACCAAAAAGGCAAATTATGGCTGGAAACAAATACATCACCCATATACACGGGGCAGAGATTTTTTTCTTTTAACTGGAAGCAAACTATTATCTACCATAATTTTATGGGTTTCTAATTCCTTTCTCTGTGTCTTGGCCAGAATACCTGAACAAATGCTAATGAAGGGGATTTACAGCATGCATTGACACATAACCTGTAATTTATGTTGATACTTTCTTCTTTTCTATTCCTGTAAATTTACTGCTCTTTATCCAGGACCCAGCAGACTATGAGAAAATGAACTTCATCAGGCTTCCACCTTGGATTCTAGAGTATCGTTTAAGCTGTCTGAATACTACAAACAGCAGAGATTAAAAAATTATCAACAGCTAAGCTGTACTTGTATATCTCTGCTCAGTCAACATCTAAATCCCATTCTCAGCAAGAGATGGCCAAATGGCTTCTTCATCCAAATATCAAGGTCAAGGAAACATCCCGTGATTCCTCCATCTACTCCAAACAAGCCCATAATCTTCACAGCCCTTGCTTCTTTGTAAGTCATTGTAAAGTCTGCTCTTCCCCCTGTTCTCAAAATCTTCATGGACACTCTGCTCTTCCTTGCATCAAAACTGACTTCTGTGTTGTCAGCTGTTCCTTTTAAGCCTTCCACCTTCTCCCCCATTTGGTGGGCTCCTGGAAATTCTGCTGCAGACTGTACATTGTAGCATGGTTAAATGGAAGATTTTAAATTCTTTTATTGTAGAAGCAGAAAGAAATAAGCTCTATTTTTTAACAGAAGCTATATATAGATAATGTCATCTGTCCCTATGCATCCTACATATTGTCACCTATTGAACAACTATGCAGCTCATGTTTTTCTAGCTGAGCTAAAAACTTGTACCTTTTTAGCATGCACTGCATTATTCTAAAGAAAGGCCAACCCACTCCATTGTCACCAAGAGGCAAGTGATGTTATTACACTGTCAGCTTCCATAAAGACTTTAGACAATCTCTTATGACAGCTTTTAAACTGCATTTACTTCTCTTTTCCTGCATTCAGGACTCTTTCAGAGATCACTGGTGACTGTCCTGAGTCTCCTGCAGACAACCTTGAAAGTTTCAGGGCATTGCACCATTTTTTTTTTTTTTCCCCTGATAATTCTGAACAGGTCATTATAATGAGAGCACATAAATTGTTATGAGTGATCTGAATTCCTCTAGATTTCTGTTCACATAGGACAAGTTTGGAGGCAGACGGTTCTGCTTCAAATAGATAACCATGGAGGAAATGGCAGTTGATACTAGAGTCTACCAGACTAAAAATAATTCAGAAACAAAATTGAAAGTTTTATTTATGTCACCAGACATAGATTCAGGAGCAACACTGGAAGTTTTAGTTATGTCCACCACGTGCTTGTATGCATGAGGATTTGATGCAATGATCTGTTCACATACCCCTGGTGTAGACCATTTAATAAAGGTTTTCTGGTCAGTTATTCTTACATGAGATATAATCTTGAATATTTTTAAGTATTTACTGCAGTGCTAAAAGCAAAGAATGTAAAACTCAAACTTGGTCTTATAATTTTGCTAAATGAAAACTAATGATGTAACACTTGTCCATAATGTAGGAGTCAGCAAGAAAAAAAAGCAAAAATGTGTCCAAATTATTTCATAAAACAAAGTATTACTTTTTAATTTAATATTTTATTCTAACATTGCAAAAAATTTTAAACTGACTTTTCATTATTGTAAAAAGAGCTTCTGAAATATATCTGAAAGCTCTTGACCAACCTGTAGCAAACCAACCCTACAAGGAAGACCATAGACAGATAAAAATGCCATAATTTATACAGCATTGTAATTCATAACACTCTCTATTATTATCTCTGCAGATGGAGCTAATCCTGTCACATTCAGCAAACCTCTAGCTTTGATCCAGACAAACTTCAAAAAAAGTACTGCTATATTTCATAAAGTATACTTTGTATCAGAGAAAATCTGTTGAATAAACTTGGTCTCAGCTAGTAAAAATCAGAAAGCTTAGAATTTGAGGCAGCTTATAGAGGTAGTTTATTATTTACACAAGAAAGAAAAAAATCCTTTTCTGTTGCAAACTATTACAACAAAGAAAACTTCTATTTATGTTCACAGACAAAACATTCTGCAGATATCATAATCCCTATGCCTCAGTTATATCATATAGTAGATCTCCAGAACTACAAATACTCAAAACGCTTGAAGTCCCCATACTCACTGCCCAAAATTGCTGCTAAATAAACACCCTCTTTCCCCAAAACCTCAATATTTAAGATGGTATAGGTACTCTGAAGTCGCTATAGCAAGAAAAAATCATGTCTGCAGCCAAACTGGCCTTAAACAGACCTTATCAACGGCCTGTAATACCAAGCAAACTTTAGAAAGATGGCAAAGAAAGCCAAACAGCTCAGATACTTATGTTAAGCAAGTTCAACTAAGCTTAGCAGAAATATAACAGCAACACCTCAGAATACAGCTCCGAAATAACTTAACGACATGTCAGAATATAGCTCTGAAATAACTTAACGACATGTCAGAATATAGCTCTGAAATAACTTCCCAGCATAACTCTTGTGACATTCAGGTTAGCAGTCAGTGGCAATGTCGTAACACTCCAGCAAAGAAAAGCCCCCTGAATCAACAGGATGCTGATTTCTGAGAAGTCAGCCAGCTACCTCTGCTAAGGGCTTTATTGCCTAAGCCCTGTGTGAGGGTCAGTGGGGTTTGTTAGGAGCAGAAGCAATGAAGCACTTGTCAAAGGCATGTGATCAAACAGGTATATATCTTCTCCCACTTGAATTAATGGAAAAACTCTGCCACATGAGAACACTTAATCCTAAAGGAAAACGTCTTAACAGCCTTAATAATTCGAAATAGTAAGACGTCATTACTACTGTGTCTTGCCTCTTTGGTTTAAGCTTTGCTTTTTAAATTCAGAAGAAATTGAAAAACCTGAGCATATGTAGTTTGAAAAGAAGGAAGAAAATTCTTGAGGTACTGGTATCCTAAGGATTCTCTTGCTTCATTTCATTACTGAAACATATTTTTAATCAGAAAACTTCTTTTGGTAGTGTAAAAAAAAATTTACTCTCTGATTAATGAAGATAAGTGTTTGCACTGGAACTATTTCAATGGAATTTAGTGTTGTTATTGAACTATTAGTTTAATTTCTCTTCACATTGTCAGGTATGAGACATGCCTTTCTTTCTTTCTTTCTTTACTGTGAAAATCCTTAAACAGAAAAAAATATTTTGTAAACCAGATTTCTGTAAGGCTTCTGGAAAAAACCAAACCAACAAAGAATCTGAAAACACCACAGACAAACCCACTCCTGAAACCCTGTCTCTTCCTGTACAAATAATAATTTATAATTTATGATAAGTGATAACTAATAAAATTATTATTTTTTATATATATATATGAGTCCTACACACACATACACTAATACTAAAGCTCTTACCTGATGCTATTTTGCTCTACTTTAAATATTTTGCTTACCTATATCATTAATAGGCAATTTTCTGTCATAGAATGTTGACATTTCCTCTGGCTGCATGCCTTTGCAAACAAATAGCGTATGTAAGTTTTCCATGTCTTTTCAGTTATTAAAGTGGAAACAGCTTAACCACGGAGAGGGAAAATCCTCTCTTGGTGGGTTTTTAAGACCTCCTAGGAGTGCTCTGATCTGAAGCATAGAGCTTCCATTGCAATTTCAATGCGAGCACTGGGCCTGGTCACAAATATTCACTCATTCATTCAGAGATTTCTGCAACTCTCAAACCATTTTATCCGCCTTCTATCTTCTGAACACATGTGGCTTCCAGCTTCAAAGGGAATTTTTCCAGTAGCAGGAAAAATTTAGCTAATTTGCAAAACTATTGGTCCTCGAATACTCTCTATTTTACCTCTATAGTTCCTAAGTGCTCTAACAGTTGCCAAGTCTTCCTTTTGGGGGGTCTTGTACTGGAGGCTGCTAAGAAATTGTGTGGACAAGAAAACTAGATATTTGAAGTGCAGAAGAGAAAACCTTTCATTCCCTATGAAAGTTATCCTAAGGAGAGGCAGAAAGGTTTTTGAATCCAGCAAGACTTGGAATAGAAGATAATGAAATACACACTGCATATTTTTCGTTCATATAGGGCTTTAGTCAAAGTTTGTTGAAATCAAAAGAAAGTTAATTTTTCTTTTGAAAGCTGTTTTAAGAATGTCCAGAATACTGAATCATCACTTTATAAATCTAGACGAATATAATTTTTCTTCTTCTCCCCATCTTCTGATGGATAAACCATAAAAATCTTCAGGTCATTGAAGAGAATAGTTTTCTGTGATGAAAGACATGGTTTTACTTAGTTGAAACCCAACGACTTTGAAGACAAACAATAACAAGGTTTTAATGGAAGAAGAAAGGAGAAAGAAAAAGCAGAGAAGATAACATACTGTGGGAGTAAAATGACTGCAGTTCCTTTAAAAGTGATTGCTTTTGATCCTTGTACAGTTCAGTAGCAATATAAAATCTAGAAATAAGTATTTCTGTGACTAGTTACTGTATAATAAAATGTTAAGATGGTGATCAGATGGGTTTCTTATGAAGAGATGAACCCAAAGGCAAAGAACTGTTATAAATTATCTTTCCCAAGGGTACTGTATTCTCACCTGCTCTAATAGGAATTAATTCCCCAAAATTCTTTGGCACTTTTAAAAGGCATTATTTCCAGGCATTAAAATTCCAAATGGTCTGAGCACATTGTGATAGAAGAAGTTCAGAATGTTGAAGAAAATTAGTATATTGAAATCTTTCCTTCCACCACCTGTTTGGCTCAAGAATTGTATGGGAAAATACAGCTATATACTACGTTTTTAGTTAATAGCCGAAAGTTTAAATGTTATATTTGAAAGTAGACTAGCTCAGCTTAAAGTTATATTGGTGAAAGGCAGTCTTGTCTTTCTCCATGCTGACTTCATGGATCTTTCATTAGCAGTCTTCAGTTTTCTTTATGAAATAGTCTTCATTTTCAGTTCTATTCAAACCATTAGTTGTGTAATAAAAATTTACATAAACCTCAATTACCTCCAGACAATATTAAATTTTATAGAGAGGTTATGGCTATGAAATTTCTAATTAAACAAGGAGAAGAAATAAATAGAGGAAGAAATTCCATGAAGTCACTCAGCTGCAGTCTGAAAATGTCCCCATGGGTCTAAGACTGAGGGGCCAAACACTTTTTTTGTACCCACTCTAAAGCTACTGACACCATCTTACAGAGGTAGTTTCTTTCATGGACTTAGATTGTCAGGGGGAACTAGGGACGTGTCACTGATTGAAAATGAGTGTTTCTCCCAGTCCAAAGGCAAAGCTCTAAATCTCTGGTGCGTACACGGCATCATAGCCACCCTGCTGTGGTCAAAAAAGATAATGACAAGGGACATGTGGCTCAGGGGCACCAATCTGTCCTAGAAATGAGAGTCTGCCAGTCAGCTCATCAGCCATATCTTGCAGCTGTGAGGGACTGTGGCTGTAGGGCCAGTTTGGTTCAGGTTGCTTCAAGAATATAAACAGAGCAGCTTGTTCCCATTCATGCTGGAGACAATTTGAATGGAGCCCTTTCCTGCATTCCCTGGCTAATGTGACTTGGTTAGGGGGAAATGAGAAGCATCCTGACATCAAGCAGCTTGTGATAACACTTCACTGTTTTATTGACTTAGCAAAGCAGAAAAGCTGATTCCTGGTTAATACTCTGAACATATATGATAATTTAATGAAAGACTGAAGGTATCTGGAAGTATTCTGATAAGGAGATATACATGACATTTTGGAGATATTTAGGCTTGCAAAACAACTCACAACACCTCCCTTCACAAAAAAAGAAAAGCAGCTCTGTTTTCTTATTGTCTTTATATAAACATTACACAATTACACATTTAAAAAAAAAATTAGCCTTTGTGAAACATTGATAAACAGCTGCAAACAGGCTTCAAGTGATTCAAGCACTTCAAGCTTTGAAAAACTCTGGGAGTTTTGAAATATAGGTTACTCTGGGCTGTTAAAACATTTTTTTAGCTGCAATTATTGGGGATTGTATGGAAGGAGAGTGCAGAAATATTGAAAGTGACTGGAGGGCAGAGAAAGGGTCAAATAATGAAGAAAATGAAGTTATTTCTTAAAGTGCATACAAGTCAGGCCACATGGATCACCACTGGGGTGTTTTTTATATGTTGGTCTGTAGGAAGTCAGGAATGATGATAAGAATCTGTGAAAGAGTATTTACACTAGTTCTCCTTGGTTCTTAGGTCTTCCAGGTTATTCCTTTTTCTCCCTTCTACCCACAATTTGTACTTTGACTTTCCTTTGTCTTTCAAGGTCAGTTTCCTGTCATCAAGTTACAGAAGCAGATTCTGAAAAAGATATTTAACAGGATAGTTAAAACTGCCACAGAAGTGAGGAGTCTCAAAAGGAGTAAGATTGGTTCTACTTTACACTGATCAGAGCAGTATACCCAGGACACTCTAAAGTGGAAAAGAACCTAGCTATTTCCACACTTCATTTAAATGCAGAGATATTTTTTCCACAAGGGACACTTTAGCTGTAGCAGGATGCAATTTCTATGCAAACTTGTCTAAGCATTTTTCTACTCTTTTCAGTCACCATTTACCCTGTCATTTACTAATGTTTGCTATTAAAATGCACCCATACAACATGTGCAGTATCCATCCTTCTCTTGCACAAACACACTGTTTTTGATTTTAAATATTGGGGATGCATGCATGAAAGTATGGAATAACTGACTCTATTCACAGGCTTTTCAAAACCCTTGGATTTTTTCACCAAATTCACTTGGAATGATAGAGCTGAAAAAAGCAATTCCTCAGCCAAAAAGGAATAGTGTTAAACATTTGTTTCTTGAGCTTTAATTCCCCATCTACTACAATCAGAAACTATTATTTAGTTGACATGCACAATTCCCTGTTTGGCTTGTTTGGAATTTTCTGCTTGTGCTCTCCTGTGGTAGTAGGGAAAACAAAGCTGGAACTGCAAATAAGTATTGTATGACTTCTGTGTATATTTTGTATCCTGGTTGACATAAACAACCATCAAAAATGAGAGTTTCATGTTCACAAGTACAGACAAAGAAAAGTTCTGAGACCTTGAAGTGGGTCAGTTCATCCTTACATGAGAATTGCGCATTCACTTTGCTGTTTTGCAGGAGAATGAAAACAGCAGCAAAACTACAAAGGTATAATGCTGTTCATAGAATCTCCCCAAAAGGACAGTGGAGAGTGGCTTTTCTGGATGATGATCAAACTCAGTGGCCTTTTTCCTTCAACTGGTGAAACCCCTCAGCCCATATCTGTTGCTTCATACCATGGGAATGGTAAAATTTCCAACCAGACCAGTTCTTTTGAGCCTGAAGTCCTAATCCTCTTTTTCTCCTACTTCTTTGTAAAACATCCATATCCTCAGTTTGTTAATGGCAGCTAGAGGCACCTGCTCTGAGGCCCTATCTGAAAAAATGAAAACCTCAACTCTTCCTGAGTTTTGTCTCCTGTGGCCAGTGACACACATTAGAGTCTCAAAATTTGATTTTGTGTATGGAGAATTTCCTGTCAATAAGCCATCACAGGCATTTCATTGCCACTATAATACTCTCACTACTGCCATTCATAAATCAGCAGCAGACAGAGAAATAGGCATATTTTACTAAGATGAAAAAGAGCCTTAAAGTTTTATGTTGCTTTCCGTCAGTGCTTAAAACAGCTATTTTGAAAGCCTTCATGGCAGAAACTCTTATGGACCCAAAGTAATATTTTCCTTTTTCTGCTTTGCATTGCCCTTCAAGAAAGGACACATTAGCTGAGAGAAAAGGAATGAAAATGTCTTGAAGGAGCACAAAGCATACTTTTAGAGTGTAGTTTTGCAATGAAAATTGTGTTAATTTTAACCGATATCTTTCATCTACAAGAGTAGTGATGTAAAGGAAAAAATTACAGCTCTATGATAAACTGCCAAGCCAGAGATCTGCACGTCATTTTTCTAGGACAATATATATGCACAAAACAATCTGTACGCGGCACACATTCCACATTATCCACATCACTCATTGTCCCAGGAAAAGAAACTGGCAGCACTGTTTTAGCCCATCCTCCAAACAGCAAATACATAAAGTTACAGAGGCGCCTCCCATAAAATATAATCTTAGAGCCATCAAAAATGTATTTACCACAAGTTAGGGGACATAAAGGCTCTATTTCACTTTTCGGGACTCCTACAACTTCCCCATTCAGGGATCTTTAGATATGCATTTTTTATCTGACTGTTGCCAGATCTGTGAAATAAGACAATGTTTGATCTGTCTACAGTGGAGTTGCTACAGAAAGAATAAAGACATTAAACTTTTCCTGATTTTTTTTTTTGTCATTCAGTACTGTAAAATAATTCTAACAAGTTGAATTTGCTAGATCCTAATGAATAAAACATATGCATTATGCAAGGTCTGTCCTTCGGTGCAGATTTTCAGTTTTTTCACTGTACTTTTCCAGCCTGTGTGTTAAGAATGTAAATTAACTTTCACTAGTTGTTGGTATAAAGGTATGTTAATGGATTATGCCACTATGCCTTTAAGAGGATTTTTTTTTTAATCAGAAGATGGAACTTCAGGACTCTATTCTTGCTCATTCTATATTTTTTCTATTCCTACATCACTTTTACCCCTCAAATCTCTGGATATCAAGAGCATTGTAAAGAAAAGTTAAGGTCAAAAAAATGAGTCTCCTACTACTATTCAACATTGTGCAAATGACATCCTGATAGTGAGGTCCTTCTAAGCTCCATTTAAATTAGAAGCATATTGAAAGTATAAGTAATTAGATAATTAAGTGTCCTGTAATGTCAAGAGATAAATTTGTGGTTATTAATTGGTTTATTTTCTTTCCTTTTCTTTTCTTTACAGTATTTGTAGTCCCTTAGTAAATACTTCAATTATCCTTTGTAAGTCTTTTCTTCTTCTATTTCTTCATAAAATTACAGAATGGCCTGGGCTGGAAGGGACCCTAAAGATGATCCCAGCCCCCCCTGCCATGGGCAGGGACACATTTCACTAGACCAGGTTGCTCAGAGCCCCATCCAACATGGCCTTGAACACTTCCAGGGATGGGGCATCTTTCTTCTTTTTCCTTTTTATGTGAACGGCATTTACGTGTAGCTTAACATGAACCTGCTGTGATAGTCAAGAGGTCATGGACATTTGTATAATGAAAGCTGAACACACATTGGGACTGAAAAGCCATAATCAACTTGCAGGTGAAGGAACAAGTCCTAATAGGGAATGCAGCGGAAGTAAGTTGTTAACCTCCAGACTCTGTACTGAATAGGTACCTTCTGCTGATAAATTTATCTCCTGCTACACAGAACCAAGATCTTTTCTCCTGTCTGATGTTCAGCAGTATCACTTCTCTCCTGCTCTGCATTTTCTCCTTTTGCATTGTGGTGTTAAACATTGATTGCAACGAATCCACACAGATTATGCTAAATACCCCTCCATTTCAGTGAGCAGAAATCAGAGCCTTGAAGAAAGATTCAGCTGGCAGTAAGGTAATAAGGCATAGGAGCAGTAAATGTTTTGAACTTTAAAAAATAATTAGCTTGCTGCAAACCAATAAAATTAACCAAAGTGTTGGTTTGAGTGGGCTCACTCAGTCAGCTCAGATTTAACCATGAAAGTATTAGCCATATGAGAAAATGCTTAGTATGTTTAGCATTTCAAATTTTTAATAAGTGATTTATTTTGAATGTTGTAATCAATGTTTTTGTAAAGAAAAATTGATTATCAGTTAAGGAGTTGAAGGGATGTAATTTTGTGGTGTTTCAGTTTCTACCTAAGTCATTATTGCATACACACTGGCCTCTGTACGAGATTTTTAATTTTTCAGTAAATCTTACATGGTCATCTGGGATCAAATTATTCTTACCAAGAAATTTTGACAGAATGCAGATGGAAACAATCAGAAGAGATTCCAGAAATAGGGCTGATAGTTCATCTTCTCCAACCCACTCCTCATATGCTATGAGGAGTGTAAGCACAAGAGAAGAAAAAAATCTCAGTGAAAGATAAAGATTAATAGGAGATTCAAATAGACTTTAAGAAATTATGAATCATGGATCTGTCTGTAGATTTTTGTCTGATAATTTACCTTTTGCATTTTATATGACCCACAAACACTTCTTGACTCTCAGAACTCAGATGAAAATTTACAGCATGATTGTGCATTCCAAAAAGAGAGTATTAAAAATTGCAGAATTTCACATCTTTTTCCCTACTTATCTTTTGGCTGTTGTAGATTTTTTAATTTAGAAACCTCTTTAGACATCAAAAATTTTGCTTGAACTCTTGTGATAAGGTGAAAAAGGTAAGTGAAAAAGAATATATGATCAATTAATAAATATTGCTAACTAAGCTAAGAATGTATTTAGATGTTCTTTTTGTGGATTTTTTTCCCTCTATATTTATATTCATGTCAGTAAGAAGTTAGGAACTTTACTGGGAAGATTTCTCAAATCCAAAATGATTTTTTTTTTTTTTGTGCACAGCCCAGGCAGTGTTGTTTGCTCCCAGATTCACATTTTCAGTTCTACTTCACGTGACCTCTAGCCAAATCTTGGAGCTGAGCTCAAAGATCTCTTTCCAGATTTTAAGGGAGTGTAATCTCTACACACAGTTCCAGTGAGTGAAGGCACATCCTCTAGTGTTTACTATTAAGTCAAATGTGTATCTTTGAGTTACTCTGTCATAACTCCCATGTTGTGTGTTCTCGGAGTAACCCACCACACCCAACCTGATGTTCTTTGACAACAAGGAAAACTAATCTGTTGATATTCCATTCCTTAGGAAGTGAGAGAGTTTAAAATGATGCCACTGCTTTTCTGCAGCATTTAACAGGGTAAAATAGGAAAAAATACCGCATTTATAATCCCATATACTAAAAGACGTGACAATGCTGGCACCAGTTTCAATAGCTATAGCGGATTGAGACAGAAAGAGACATGTGCCTACCCAAGAGTGATGTGCTTGGATAGTCTGAACAGAAATTTATACACCCGTCAGAGTCTATATTTCTTTTGAAAGGTTCTCCGTGTATGCGCATACTCCTCTCAGGTTTACTGAGAACAGCTAATCAATGTTGATCTGTTATGGTTTAAGGCTGCAGTGGAAAACATCATTAATTGCTCATGTACATCTATTCATGTCACCCCATAGCTCTGCATGTAAAGAAACATTAGTAACAGTTTGCTAATGGGATAATTTTCAAATACAATTCCAGAGAAGGTCCTACTATGTGCTGGACTTTCTCCACCTCAGAGGCTAGAGCTGTGGTTAAATAGGGCTTATAGCTTACCAAAAACTCTTTCCACATAGAGTAGCAGATACTTAAAAACTCTGGAAGATGCAAAAGCAAAAAGTGAAAGTTATGACCAAAATTATGAGTAATTATATTATAAAATCAATTGAAATTTTTAGTTTCCATTTGATTCTTTAGTTTATATTTAATAGTTTGTGGTTTAGCTTCATTTCCCTGGGAATGCTCTTATTGAAATAAATGTTGTCCAGGATGTGGCTTTACTTTTGAAGAATAATTATGAGAATAATATACTTATTAAACATAGCAGCTTGAAGAGAAAAAGGAACATTGGAGATACCAGACCCAAAATTTTAAAAAATCAAATATATGATTGTTTACTATGGCACAGTTAAAAAAAAAAAAGGTGTCAAATGGATGTAACATGGAAGACTCATTGTAACTTAATGGAATTTTTAAGGAGAGGAGTTGAGTACCAGTTCATGGCCCTATTTTGGCTTGCTTTTTTCTGAACTCCTGCATACACTATTTCACAATGTGTCAACAGTAAAAAAAAACTAAAGTCAAAGCTGCTTTTAAGGACATAGCTGAAGTGAATACCAGATTTAATTGAATAAATGTAATTCATTAATTTATTATTTCAAGTGAAGGCAATGCATGTGGTGTTCCATCAAGGTTAATCAATTTATCTGTCTGAAGGGACACAACAAAATGGTGAGTACCAGATGATGGTATTGAAGTTTGTTTCTTATTGGTGAGTCAATAGAAGTCAAGGGATTTGTAAATAATTTAGATCCCATTTTTTAATAAAATGACAACGTTATTAACAGGTTTCAGGACACCCTATCTTCACAATTTTAGTAGTCTAGGAAAATTGTTAAATATAATAATCGCAAATAACTGATTTATGACTAATAATGTAAATTACAGAATTACAGCACAGCTCATTATTTGCCTCACCCTGTCTATTATAACTCTGTTTTCAATTTATGGTCCTATTAGCAATTTTAAAGATGTACATGCTGTTTGTATCCTCCAGAGTACTTCAATGGCATTTGCTGAGCTTGTAGCCCTGATTGAAAACTTGCTTAGAAATTGTTTCTTCACGACTGAGAAAATTATGCTTAACAATGCTACAAATAAAGCAGATCAATTTTAATTTAAAACACTGGAGCTTCCCATTCTGGGTACAAAATTTTATAGGGCTTGATCTGGGAGGTAGGCTGGTGCCAGTTTTTCTTCTGTTGTCCTGCAAATAATAGTCCAAATCCAGGCACCGGGGGCTCCTCCCATGCCAGTAACTTTAACTTGCTAGGAGACATTCTCAAATATTGGAATTCAACCCCTTAAACTAAAAACAAAACAGTGTCTCTCATGACTTTGGATTGTGTCAAATAGCACGGGTCAGGGACCACGACCAAGGGCATCTTGTTTGCTGCAGCCCTGCTCTGGGGGCTAATACAATTTAACAGCTTGGACACAAACACAGCCATTCCAGTGTGGCCTCTGTACCACAATGCTCTCCATCATGTTTAAAATGTTTTTAGCCTTTATAAATTATACTTTATTAATGCTTGTACAGTTAAGCAGCCAACAGATCAGATCTTGCTAGGAAAACTTTAGCTTTTAATACCTCAAGTAATGAAAAATGGTTTTGTGTGTGACTGGATTTAAATATTGTCAGGGGCTAGATTAGACAGATATTGCAAGCCAAACTTTTGAAAAATAAAGAAGGCACATTCAAAACCTTTAGCTACAGTCACTTGTCCAGGAACCATGGTTCCCTGAGGCAGTGTTCTGTCAACCTAATCACAACACTATAAGTTTATTTTTCTCTTGTCCTTTCAGGGCTTTTTTTTTTTTTTTTTTAATCTCATTCCCTGTTGAAAGTCTGCAAGAAAGCAGTCAGACATAGTCTTTTGCACTGCACATTGACTGCTTTCCAGAGAGCAGGTTGTCATTCTGTGAGGCAGGGTGCAGAATGGCATGACACAGAGACACTTACTGAAAAAACTAAAGTTCAATTCCCCAAAGCTGTGCAACTTTTGCCTACAAGACAGCATCTTAAAATGTGACCTATATTAAAAATATTTTAAAAATTATGAATTCCAAAAATGATCACACCCTAAACAAAAACTTCCCCTCTTGGACCACCTTTAACTCACAGCTTTAGGCTACCCCCCTAGATTAGTTCTTCATTTTTTATATTCCTTAGATTTACAAGAGTTAAATGCACAGAGATGTTTAATTACAAGCAGTAACATGAGAAATACATGCAATAATTTCAGACTCTATGGGTGTTTATATGGCATGTCTAGTCAGTGGTAAGAAAGATGTAACACGGAGTTTTTGGAACTGTAACATGGAGTTTTTGGAACTGTACCTTTATGTTTCTTCCGCTGTCTTCCTCCATACACAATTAACAGAGTGATGTTTTTCCTGAGTTTGGCACATCGATACTAAGAGAATAAACAAGTGGTTAAACATATTTTAGAAGGGAGAGATGTAACTGCTTAATTATGTCTTGCTGAATACATATATGTGCAAAAAAGAGAGACCATTGGAGATATATTACTTCTATATATATCAGTGTATATATATTTATATATATCATATGTATATATATCAGTGATATATAACTTTTTAAAGAAAATGGTGCTTTATTACAAAAATCTGAAGCAAATTCCATGGTATTTAAATGCAAATGGTAGTCACTCCATTTTCTAGTTCCAAGATGTGCTTGGGTTTTTGAGCTGTCCCAATTCTCCCTCTGCTGCAGAGAAAGAGGGCGGAAAATTTAGACTCAAAGTCAGTTTAGTGCTGGTTTACATTAAGTGAGTTGCTCTTTACATGAGCAAGATGCTATTAATTAGTCTTTTCACATAGTTAAATTGTTCCTGGACTTATGGCAGTGTACCAGATTGATCAAATTTTAATTTTATCTACTGGGAAAAAAAAAAAAAAAGAAGAAAGAAATAAGTTATAAGTAGAACTCATATGATCTGACTTGTGTTCCTGAGAGTCTGAAACTGAGTGTCAATCTATAGGAACTGTTTGTATAGAATACATTGTGTTTACTTTCCCTCTGGAAATGTCATGTATTTCCATGTAACAGTATTCCTCCTCACAGTAACATAAAACACTGGCTGTGCTTGGTAGTGACTGAGAACATTTAGTTTGCCTTTGGGAATCCTGGGTGTTTTTTGAGTATTCGGATTAAATATATTCTTTTTTCAGAAGACACAAATGATCTAACATTTTCTTACTGAAGACCTTTTCTCCTTCAAACATTTATCACATGTTTAGGAGTTGTTACACATGGTCTTATTCAGTTCTCAAGCATAGCTTTATTTTTGTGTAGAGGCATTGAAATTTCTCAAATGCAAGGCTCTTAATTTACTAGAAGAAGAATTAGCAGAGGGGTAATTACCTTAAGCTATTTTTAAAAATGCCTGAGATAGTATGAAACTAAAGGCGTTTTCAACGGTTGTAAACAAACTGCATCTAAGTCAGACCTACAGTTAAGTTTACGTTCTTTTTTCAGAGAGATTATCAAAATACTTAAAATTGGAAAGGACAGATCAGGGTATACTGTGAAATGGATAATGGATAGACATTTAATGACAGTTTCCAAAAAAGATGTTAGGGAATGATCATAAAGTTGGAAAGACCAAGGAACCAGTACAAACTGACAGTAAATGACAGTGTATGTGCTTTGTCCAACTCAGGTTTAAACGGAACTAGTGCAGAAAACCGCAAAGATGCCTAAGCCAGACTAGTTTTGTTGCTTTCAGGTATGTGTATGTGGCCTTTTACATGAGAAAGGGGCAAACTGTCAATCCACATGACTGTTGAGTCTGGAAAGTTCACTCCCCACTGAACATCTTGTCATTCCCTCGCGCTCTCTCTCTCTTTTTTTTTTTTTTTTTTCCTTCCCTTTCTTTCTTTCTTCTTTCTTTCTTTCTTTCTTTCTTTCTTTCTTTCTTTCTTTCTTTCTTTCTTTCTTTCTTTCTTTCTTTCTTTCTTTCTTTCTTTCTTTCTTTCTTTCTTTCTTTCTTTCTTTCTTTCTTTCTTTCTTTCTTTCTTTCTTTCTTTCTTTCTTTCTTTCTTTTTTTCTTTCTTTTTTTTTTTTCTTTTTTTTTGGTGCTTGATGTAATATTGCTAGCAACAGTTGCAATATCTGAGAATCATATCACCAACAAAGCAGTCCTTAGAAGACTTGATAGAGTCTCTGATATCAGATGTGATCAGATCAAAAGTGCCAGGATTTTGACTAACTGCAAGAAATTCTGAGAAAACTTGGGCAAACTTTGAAGGCATTGGTGGCTGTTCACTGAAAGTCTCCTAAGTCTGAACAGAAAGGACTGAATTTATGGACGGAACTTCAAAATTATTTATGATCTGTATTATATTGTAGCAAAACTCTTGGGATCTGTATACATATCTCAGTTGAGGTTGAACCAGGAATCCTAGACTTCCATTGCCCACACTGCAGATGCATCATAGTGACTCACTGGCAAAAAGAGAAAGAATTACCGTCAATTTCATGGCTGATTACCTGTCTGGAGGCACATGAAAACTGGTTGCTTGTCAGCCATATCCACTGCTTTTTCACCTGTCTGTGGGTTACTCTCTTCCTTCTGCATTATTCCTAGAGCTTTAAAGCTCTCCTCACCAGGCTGGTCAGCTGGCTGGCAAAGAGGCTTTTGTTCCATGCATTTGGGTGAATGCTGTCTCTGCCTTTCAGGCCTTGATCCTCAGGAGTCATAAAAATCAAATCCGTTATTGACACCAAGTACACAGCTAGGTGTTGACCCAAGGGATCTCCCTGTACTATGAATATTCCCGAGTGATTTTGTCCTTTCCTTTTGCTAATAGGAAACAACAGTACTTGGTCTGAAATCAAGAACCATGTTCTGAGAGACTTACTCAGCTGCCATGAGTTTTTAAAGAAAGTAATTAATGTGGTTTTATGTTGCGTCGTGAGGCAGCAGTGACCATCATAAAGGGAGGTTACAACCACTGGCAGAGACAAGTCTTTGTTATAAGCACGAGAATCCATTTATTCCCCCCTACCCCGGGCTGGGGCGGGGGTGAGAGCAAAGAGCGGTGAAGAGAAGAGAGTGAGCAGGGGCAGGCTCGTGGGTTTTATCAGGTATTCTAGGGGAGGAATCCTAGGTTTAGGTCAAAGCGGGGAGATCAGATTTCAGCCTCCTCAAAGCAGGACTCCACAGTTTTAAAATTTTGTTTTGTCATTTCTGAGACTTGAGAGTGTGCCTGGAACACATTTAGAAGTTTTCTTAAGCCTTGAGGACTAAATTATTCCGAGATGCTTTGAACAGTGCAAAGTGTAGCGCACAGCTTTTGTATCACTAATGTCTTGAGGGAGAAGACAAGGAACCCTCATTCATAAACTCTGTCAAGCAGCTCTTGATTTGCAGCATGCTACGTTGCTATAACATCAGTAGTGACCGTAAGATCTGTATTTTCCCCACATTCAAGGGTGTTATGGGGCAAGTTTGTTTTCTCGATGTGAGGGCTTTGCAGTGAAGTAGTTGAGAATACTCATTGTTGTCAGGTATTCTGCAAGTTTTAAAGTCTTCATACTGTGGAGTAATAAGATGGAGTGATGTCATCTTTTCACTTCTTAGTTTGTGTCATTAATTCCTGCTTTTGTTTTTTGAATTCTTCTTGATCTTTAAAACAGTAAACAACTGTTTCTTTTACTTCTTCCATTTTTTAAAAACAATTTATTGAGCTGGATAAGGACCTCTGTTGAGATTTCCAGTTCCATCACTCATGTGATAGCTAGACCTAGTAAGATGGGATTGTGAAGTTTTGATCTAAATTATCCAGAAATTTCCCAGTATTTTTATAGGCATAGTACAACTACATCTTGAATGACAGATTCACCAAAAGATCAAGAATTGGAGGACAATAAACATAACCTGTCCAGAGGGTTTTTTCCCACCAAAATGCAATATTTACATATGCTAACAGTATGGAGTAAGCTTGTGCTATTCTGCCTGATGCTAATAATAACAGACGTGCATTTCCTTTCTAAAAACAAACTGAATCTTGCAAGAAACTTGGCTATTTGTTTATGTTTAACATGCTACTATATTGGTAGTATGTTAAATATCTTATTTGAATTAAAAATATGTTTGCCTTTTTTAACTGAGAGAAGCAGAAGGTAGAGATTTAAATTAAAATTAATTTTAAATTATATCAGTTTGCTGAGAAATGGGTGAAAATGAATCTTGACTTCCTCTTTTAGGCTCTTTTGACATGGGCAGAAACAAAGGGAAATGAAATGGAAATAACTCTGCTACCACAGAGTGATCAATTCCCCTCGCAGATCTGAGATGGTCATCTGGTTTTGGATAACAGGGGACAAAGGCAGAAAATTTATGAAGAGAGTAAGAATGAGAATATATTTTTTTAAAAAGGAAAACATTGGTACAATACCTGAAGACAACATGGAAAATGACAAGATCACCTGTCTATTTGAAACTGCTAAAATTTGAAGAAGATGCTTAAGATTCAAAAAGTACTTTGTCTTTTTATGAAAGTGTTTTCCACTTACATCTGGATTTTCCTTGAAAGTTACTGAAAAGTTAACTTTTCCACAAGAATAAATGTTTTCTTTATTTTTATTTACTATGTTGCCTAAAAACAATGTATAAAATAGTTTGAGATAAAATGTTAATGATTTTATAAATAAAAAGGCAGAATATGTCTATATGAGCCATTTAGAGGAGCAATTTTAAATTTTATATTTGTTTTGTGTAACTATAAAAACACATCAATGTCTTTCAGATTAGATGTTTTGCTAGCAATAGGAGAATAGTTATTCTTCAAAATAAATGTTTCTTTCTGCTTTCTCAAATTGGTCTATAAGCTAAAATGTACATGATAGCTACAGAATTGCTTCCTCTAAAATCCCAGGATTGTTCCCTATTTATCAAAAGGATTGTGCAAGAAAAGTTGCTGTTGATAGAAAAATAGCACAGAATGCAGTAAAAGATTCGAGGGAAACCATTTCCAGCATTTCAGATACCGACTCTAATTGCTGGAGGATAAGATAACACAAACTGTTGTATTTCAAGAGATAAAGACAAAACAGAGATGAATAAAACAAAATATTTTTTTCTCATCTAATTTTTTTCATTTAAGAACATGTGACAGCTACAATTTATCTTGAGTAAAATAATTGGCAGCTTCTAACAGCCGTGCTAACAGATGGAATTTTGGTGCTATGTGTATTGGTTTTTATGCATGAGAATTGGGTAGACTGGATGAAGGATTACCAGTATGTGAAGATAATATCTGACTTGCAGCAGAAAAATGATTATTCTTACTTCCAGTTCCCTTTCTTTTCTATGTTTGCTCATGAAAAATATGGAATTTGAGTTTTGGGAGAGAACAAGACAAAGATCCATGCTAAATGTCACAGAGAAGGTTTAAAAGCAGTAACTCCGAGAATTTCCTAGTGTCTTATATTCACTCTTATTTTGATTTCCAGGTGTTGGTATTATGCCTTGATGAAACTTACAGCTGGCTGAATGTGTTTTTATTTTTTCCAGGTGAAAAAACTGTTTAGCTGACTTATGTTGACACTAATTTTTTTTTTTTTTTTAATATTACGTACTTTTCTATACCCCACAATGTGCTGGATATATAGTCAATGCAAATTTTGTTCTTGTCTATACACACATATCCTTTCCACTACAGCCATCTTTGCTAATTATCAATATTGGAGGCAAGGACCACTTCTACCTCTCCTAAAGACAGCACACTTCAGAGAGAGCTGCTGCCATTCTCCCTACTCTATGTCTCTCTGCTCCTGATGACCTGGGTGTTATTAATAACTTTGATCATATAAGAGGATATTCTGTCTCTTTTGCTTTAGGACTCCCTTTCACGTTCTCCCTTAGGGTGGATGTATCTGTTCCTGCCTCCAGAGATCATAATTGCAGCTGTGGCAGGGTATCAGGGGCTTGGATGAGGAGCTCAACTAGAAGATATGTCAGTATGAGCTATCTGTGCTTCATTGAGAAAACCTGGAAGCTGGGACAAGCAGTGTCAGGATTTGCAGTCATCTGAAGGAGCATGTTCGTGTTGGGAAGACCTATCTGAAGTCACACACCTGTGACTGTTAAACACCCCAGAAGAGAGATTTCACTTGCCATTCCCCAGCTTAATATATTTTAATAATTTTTGTTAACAAAGACATCCATTTTACCTTCCAAAGCCTATAAAAACAAGAGAGACAAGCAATGAGGGTCATTTTAGACATCTGTAAGCAGAAAGGGCTATTGTCTATGGCTTGTGCTGTGCGCTATTGTCTGACACAAAGAAGGAGGTCTTGGAAACACAGAGCTGCATTGTGTTTTAGACCTACCTTATAGTAATTTATGCTTTTGTCCCTCAGATTTTTTTCTCTGTTATGGATGAATTAAAAATTCATAACCAACTGTTACTGACAACCCTGTTATGTACAACTTTTTTATTACAATTAGTGATGAGGAGCTCCATGCAGATAAGTCCCAATCTTGCTCCAGTGGATTTCTGTCAGAAAAGAAAAGCTATGGTTTGACAGACTAGGGGCTTTGAAAGGTAAGCCCTTGCCTAGATGATGCTGAGGAGATAGTGCAGAAAATGCAAGAGACAGAAGACTGAAGCAGTAATGGTCAGTGTGAACCTCAGTGGGGAAGTAGACCATGAGAGTCCTTTCAGACAGCACAGGAAGAATGAATGTGTGAGTGCTGTCAGGACAAGAAAATTATTTTGGAAAGTACCTTTAGCAGGTTAAAAAGCAAAAGCGTATTAAAATTTGGAAAAGTTATGAAGGAAGAAGCCTTCAGGTTTAGCCACACCTGGGGTTGTGAATTCAGAGGCTGAATGGGTTTTCTCTGAGTATGAGGCTGTGTGACTAGCTGGTGGTTTCAATGACTGGGATCAGCAGAAATGCAAACTCTGAAGCAGAGTGAATACCAGCCCCCTGGAACACAGTGTACATAACACTTTAGCAATGAAACCAGTGATTTTTAAAAATTTTTCCTTTACCAGATTCACAAATATGTTTCCTTAACTCTGACCAGGAATGTGGGTAGTGCAAGAGAAAATGTGTTTCTATGCTCCAAGCAGTAAAGTGTGTAAAATACCAAAATTAAATAGAAACCTGGAAACTAACTTGAAATTCAGCATGGATTTATTTCCTGCCTACTATAACCACAATCTGAAAATGCACAATGCCTGACTGTACATAGGATAAACAACATTCTGCATCAAAATGTGAGTGTGGCCAAATAAACCAGAAACTCCGTGGCTTGGAAAGAAAATGCTCTCATTAATTTTTCATCTAATATATATATATATATTTAAATACATGAGCTCCCATTTTCTTTGAAATCATCTCTATTCTCATTCAAATAGGGTAGTTCTTGATTTGTAGTAAGATAGCACACAATATGATAATGGTAGAAAAGCTATCATGGGAAACAGATCAGTAAATGGCTTTTCCAGATGACAAATGATGCTCCATTTTTGATTCATCTAAGAATATGTGTGTTTACTGTGTTTGTGTCAACATTTGAATGCTGTATGTGCACACATATCTGGGAAAGAGTTGAACTGTGACATAGATCACAGATTTCCAGTCTGTTCTGGGCATCCTTTTCTTTATTGACATAATATACTGGGCTTCCAAGTGATCTCCCTCAAATATTTTCAATAAATGGAAAATGGGAATGGAGGGTGATAACTAGGCAGGAACAAATATACAGAGAATAACATCTGTCAGCTGCTGGAAGAGAAGGTGAAGCACAATAATTGAAGTGATAGTGACTCCAAAGCCTTCTGAACTGCCATGTTTGGAACATGTTTGGAATGTCCTTCTGGTTATTGTGAGAAGAGGCTACAAGTGCTCATTGAACTGCCTGAGTAGAAAGCAGGAGAAACCTTGAAGAATTTGTGCACTTAACCTGACTGGCAGAAGCTTGGTCTTTACTTCACATTTACCAACCTCATCCAGATTTGGTTCTCCTTTTTCATTTTTGCTAAAGACACTGCAGCCTTTGGGATCCTCTGGCTATATATATGTTGATACTGAAGTGAAGTGAAAAAAAGGGGAGTTTTTGGAGATGGGGTAGATGCAGTATGTCAAAATGTGTGATCTGAATACTTTAATTCTCAATGTTGTTGTGTATTAGAAACTTAAAGGGGAAAAAAGCCCCAGGTATATGCACTGGGTGAATCAAAGGGTTTGACTTTCAACTTTTCTTGGCCCATTCAAGATTTATTCAGATTGTATGGAATCATATTTTGGATTATGGCAAAATGCCATGTTAGAGTGTGAACCTCTCTCTGGGAGGTGCTCTGGAGTCTGCCATGTGTCTACATTTGTACACGAAGTTTTGTTTAAAGCGAACAAATTCAAGATGACTGTGGGCTTGAGCACAGGATCAGATCTTACTTGGATAACTCAAAGTGCAGAGGGAGCATCAATTGACTGGCTTTAATTCCACAAGAAGACAGTTCTCTGTGGGCTGTCTGTTATCAAGGACAGTCTAGTTTACTTCAAAAGCACTAAAGGAGATAAAGAAATTATCTGCTGTAGGTTTCCTTTCTTCCTGACAATTTAATCCAAGTAGCTCTAGCAGGTTCAAGGAGAGAATTATTCCATGTGCCAAGTGAAGCTGATGGAAGTTAATATGATTGCCTACAGACAGGTACCCCCCACAAAAATGGTTGTTTTCACAATAACTGTGGACAGTCAGGGGTGCAAACATGTTTCACATTTTTAGTATTTCTCTGGCTGTCAACAGTAGAAAGAAGATACTTGTTATTGAGGCATGCAGTTTCAGGCTCCTAAACAAAAGTATTAAGGGTCTTGACAACACACTTTTGCTTCTAAGTTAATTAATTTATGATATAGACCCATATTTTTTTCAAAGGCCCAAAGGAAACTAAAAGTGACCAGTCCCTTTCCAGTAATAGCTTTTCACTATAAAATGCATACAAGTATAACTCCCTATTAAAATTTAATGCTATGCTTTAGATAGATTTTTCCCCTTTATGTTCTAATTGTGCTCATTTGAAAGTACCATATAGTGGTATAATAGAATTAATGTGAGTGTAAGGTCTAATGCCCTCTCTCAACACCATTAGACAGCTATACGTGCTTTGGTAGGCAGGTATGAGATCAGCGCTGCCCCTTCAGGGATGCATGATGGAGCCTGTCCAGCTGTGCTATACCAGGCTATTGGCAGACTGTGCCACCTTGGGCAGCATTAGGGGAAAGGCAGACTCCCCTTAATGACTCATTTCTCTTCCCATTCACTCCTATTAAACTACCCCTTTCATTGCCATAGGTTTTAAGTAACTCACACCAAGTGCATTAACAGTACATTTCAGGTTACTGGTGAAGGTTATCCCTGCTTTATAGTGGAAGACCAGAGCTTAAATGATTACATGAAGTCACAGCATGTATGATCAGGAAAACTGTGGTTTTGTTTCTGTCTCAGCTTTGTCCCTTGCGTTAAGGGAAAAGTTCATGTGAACCTTTTCCTTTCATAGTGCTATGATTGGGGAACATGTGTGTTACTCAGCAGTGTTGATGTGAAATCTCGATAAAGAGCTTGTTGGAGAAAACCCCTGTAAGGGTAAAAAAACAGTGCGTGAAAGAGCACTACTGTAGACAGTTCAGAAGTCAGCTGAACCCCTGCAACTCTCCCTTATAATCAATACTTCAAAACATTTAGAGGAGATTATGCCTCTAGTTTCTACATTTGTCTTTCCCTTGCCAGCTGCAGAAAGAGGTATGGCTTTTTTTTTTTTTCTGCCATATAATCTCTGATGAAAAAGAACTTGTTTTTCCTTCATCATGCCTCTCTGTACTTGGGTACTCTGGGAAGAGATATGACCACTGTTTAACTTTCTGTCAAAATTTTGCATGGGTGGCAGGAGGAAGGCTAATCTAAGTTTCACCTCTGTTCACTCTCTTTTTCTTCAGTGTGGAATCTAGTTACAAACTGGGAGACAATGATAAAATTTTCCCTTTAGAGACTTATTTTTTGGTACAAAGTTGATTTTTCAATGTGTATTTTAAAGGAACGTAATTTTGATTGTGAACATTTATTGCTGCCAAATTAGTTTATAACTAAATCAAACAAGGTAGAATGATTGACTTAGAAAAATTTAATTGTAGAATGCCAAAGTATATAAGTTTTTTGCTGTCGTGAAATAAAATTTGATTATAGCCTAAATGACTTCTTTTCATTTTTTTGAAGTCTGTGTCACATGTCTGAAAATAATTTACAACAGTTTCTAGTCATTATAAAATAGCCGGTTTATGTACTTTTAAAGATATTGCTATTGATTGCTATTTTTTATTCAAAAATCTAGGAGAAAATTAGAGAAAAATTAGTTAAAACTTCTTTTTTTCCCCATAAAAGTCACTCAACATTTACAGAATCCCTAAAAGTTCTAGAATAAAATGACTTAATTCAATATGATGATATAATTTTAATGAAGGCTATTTAGTTAATTGATTTCAGTCCTGTTACCTTAGAAAATTGGCAACCAGACAGTTAATAAATACTTTTATTGATCAATATACCTCAAGAAGACAGCAAGAGACAGGAGCTTTATTTACACATATAAAATTATAGGATTTGGATTTAACAACTTAACAAATAAAATGAAGTATTGGGTCTAGTCTAACCTGAAGTGTCATCATGCTTTATGTAAGTTAACAAGAAATTCTTTTATTTCCACGAGGAAGAAATATTTCCTTAAAATATTTGAAAAAGTTCCTACTGTTACCCTTAAAATGTACATTTAGAAAAATAAAATAAATGCTTTATCACGAAATGAAATGACCAGTTAAGAAATGAGAAGTCAAAATACCCTGAAAACCAATAAAAGTAGTTTGCTTTCACTTCGTGCTTTCTTATTTTTCTACTTTTGTTAAGTACTTTTTATTATTCTGCACTTTTTCTTTATCCAATAGAACCTGATTTTCCAAACAATTTAAAAAAATCTACTTTACATTTGCCAGCTGCCAAACTTGATATTATGCATGTAAATCTGCTCTCCCTTCTCCTTTGATTTTCAGTCACATGTGTTGTTACAGTGCTACTTTTTTTTCATATGTTTAGAAACCAGTGAGGTCAAAATGGACAAAGAGAAAATAAAAGGAGCTCAGTGTTGACAGGGGGAAACTTGCCACGCATCCCATAGAGTGGGAAAGATAACTGTCTTTCAAGCTAACCTTCCTCTGAGGGAAAAAGACATTTAAAAAGTCCGAAGGAGCCAACTTTATTTCAGGAGAAGGAAATTTGATTAAGATTTGGGACTACAAAATTATAAATCTATACACTTTGGATCTCAATAGTGAAGATGCTTTTTTTTCAGAAATAATACCAGAATACTGTAGCAGGTGAAAGAGCCACCGCAGCTTGAAGAAGGGTTCCAAGGAGTGCTCTCAACAGTGTTCCAGGCTGCAAAAGGCAAATACAGTCCGCTTCAGTTACATCTGTAGTTTACTCAGAACAGCTGCTCTGCAGTGCACTGTGGCTGGTTGGTGACAGCCCTCTCTGCAATTTATCTTAAATGGACAATGTTTCCACTGATTTCAGTTAGAGTTTGTCTAGCTTTCATGCTCCTGGATCAAATGATTTTCCAAGAATTCAAAGACATTTCCATCAAAGTTCATTTCAATAGAATGATGTTCAAGATTCTGGACACACCCAAGAATACACCAGAGAATACCTGTCCAGCCACCTTGCTGTGCTATTGATACATTAGACTCGAAAGCTGAATATTCTACTCCTAATTCAGTGTTCTATGCCAGTTTAATGGCAAAAGTTCTCTAACTGAATAAGTAAAATAAGTCACATAATACATTGCCACTTTGAAATATCAATAAGAGATGGAGTACTTAACAACATAATACGCTTTCTTTGATAATTTTTTTCCTCTGCAGAGAAAAAATGGAAAATGCATCTTCTGGCCAGGTTCTTGTCACTGGTGTACCAGTTTTATGTTATTTTAAAATGGAGTTATGTTCTGAATTCCATGAAGGATGCAAGCATTGCTTCAGGTCCTAACATGGTACCAGATAAAAAAGGTGAGTAACCGAGAGGAGAGTACCATAAGAAGAAGAAAGCTTTAAAAACTTGGAGTTTACAACATTTGCAAGTTCCTACAGTTTTTCTTCTGTAGATAATATCAGAAACCAAACTGAGAATAAAAGAAATGGAACTTTCAAAAGAGAAACCCCAACAAAATAACCCTCTATGAATGTAGCACTTCTATTCCTAAGAAACTATTATACGATTATTTCAGTAATTTTAAATATTGTCATATTAGTACCTTTTATGGCTATGTGGCCAGTCATTGCATATTTTGAATTTTAGTGCAAATGCCTAAAAAGTTAACATCAAATTATGACTGCTCTTGGCCTTTTTTCCCCCCCCTCTTTTATCCATTGGTTTTTCTTCTGTGAATGTCTGCCTACATAACTTCTACACATGATTTGTGGTGAAGGAAGTCTCTTCCTTCACAGAGGCATCTGCTGATGAGCAGGAATACTGAGCCATTCAGCCTGGGAAGACCAGCTGAACAACTGTCTTCCCAAGAATTGTGTTATCAGCTCTGTTGACTTGTTTTCTGCAGAGGAGCTGTGGCCGAGTGATGTCTCATGTAGAAACACGTCTGGAAGGCATGTAGTACACTTATATACAGGGGCCTGCAACAGAGACATCTCAGGAAAACTTCATCATGTGGGTTTGACAACTTCTATGGCAAGTGAACTTTTTGCTGTTTGGTAGGAGAAGATGATATTTAATCGAGGGAATCTAGTTCAGTGTTATGCAAAGCCAATCTTATCTTTTTCCAGTTAGTTTCATTAGTATGTAGGTTAAAAGCTTGAGTATATGACTGACCCTACAATAACCCATCGAGATCATTGCTTGAATTGGCACATGGGAAGAGATAATCCCTCTGGTTACTTAGTCACCTTTCAGTTGGAGGTCACCCAACAGTATCTAGATGCATCTTTTCTATTAATAGATAAAATGCCATTCAAGTCACACAAAGTCATGGGAGTTTAGCAGAAATCAAAGCTATAAAACCCACAGAATGTACTTAATCTCTGATTTGTTTGAGACACCCTTGAAAAAAGGGTCTCAGAAAGAGGTACTGACCATAATACGTATGGATGAGCGGCCTCTGATCTTTCACTGAACAATAGCATTAACTAATGGTAGGTATTTTTAGTGCCATCCTGCTACATCCACTAACGCTAGTTAGGAAATTCAATGACTAGTGATGCAGCCCTATCTATGCTCTTGCTTTGGTTTTTAGTTATTGTAAAGACTTAAAACCTTGGCTGGTTTCATCCGTTCATCCTAAGCCACAACATTTTCCAATCTGTGCCGTGCAATGTACAGAGAACTTCCCCAATGTGATCTGGTGTTACGTGTCTCCATGAGGTGTCCCTCAGTGGCAGCCAACACGTGCAGTCCCACACCTACTACGTGCCTTATCTGCTCTGCAATCATATACCCAGAGTAGTGAACAATTACATTCTCTCTAGACAAAGGTGGCTTGATATATACTAACCTAAATTTTGCACTCTCTAACTTTATTGAACTCTTTATTAAGATGTGACACTCAATGAAATGATAGGGATTTGGCTTTAGTAGGCTTTTTTTTTTTCTGTTCAATTTTCCTTTTTTATTTTACATAATGAATATTAATCTTCTAACTTAATTGGTTTTATTGATTTTTACATTACTTATTTAAAACATTTGTATGAGTAAATAACAAGTATTTTAAATCCTTTGCTTCTGAATAGAGGTTGAAACAAAGAAGCACAAAATGAAAAACAGTGCTTAATAAAAGGAAAATAACTCAAGTTCAACAAACTTACGTTTGTGGAAAATTAAAATCCGGGCAGTTGTTGTGTATTTCAGCAAGCTGGGATATGATCAGCAGTCAGCACTTTTTTAAAGGTAGTCAAAATGGAATTCTTCTTCTCTAGTCTGACACTTGCTTAAATGTGCTCACTTAATTCCCATCACCATGAATGTAAATATTAGTGCTTATTTTTTTACTACAGACTGCTGTCTACCCAGCTCTGTCTCCCTTATCACACAGTTCTGAGATCCATGGGAATATGCCTCTAGTTTCTCCTTTCCTGTGAACTCAGGAGTCATCCCAGCATTAACTCAGATGTATCATGTTCCAGAATGAATTTCTAGAACTAGTAAGAAGGAAACATTCCTGAATTACTGCTTCATAGGTTAAACTTTCTTTGGAAACTGAGGGAACAACAAGACTTTGTACAATTCTTTTTTAATAGAAGATTTAAAATCATTTTAATTCAAGGTAGACTATTTAAATTATTCTAATGTCTTTTTCTTTTCCCCTCTAAGCCATTATTTAAAACTTTTAAATGTTCTTCTGTTAGTAAAATTACACACTACATTAATCTGCCCTAAAAATGCTGAAGTTCATTATATTTCAATTATATAGTTTGGGTAATTAAATATTTTTAATTTCTTAGAGTGCATTCACGGCAGGTGGTTTCAGGAAAACAAGAAATGCAGAGAGTTCAGTTTAACTTTTTTCATTAACAGGAACAACCTTCTTGAAAAGGTGCCTTTCTGACTTCCCTGCTGAAATGTTAGCAGAAGGTTATCTCCATAGACAGAAGCAAGCAGGCAGGCAGACACAGGGCAGACAAAATTACGGTTCCTCACTGAAAGAGCTGTAAGCTGAGCCCTAAGTAAGCTACACAGAGCTCTGTCAAATGTAGACAGCGGGAATCTGGCCAATACCAGCCTTTAGAAATACAAGGAATGAGAAGAGAATGCTACAAGCACAAAATCATACCGACAGTCTTCACTGCCTTGAATCATGTCCCCACACAAGCTGGCAGTTTTCATCTTAAGTGAGAATCCTCAAAATCCACAAAGGTGGGTTTGAGAATAAAATTATTTACTTTAAAGTAGCAGAGAAATTTCAAAATATAAAGATTGTATTATTATTATTTTTTTTATCATCATTACTAAGAACAAAGAAATGTATTGGCAATCAAGTGACAGCATATTTCTTGTGGTGTATTGTCTCACATTTCCTTTAGGAAATACTTTGATGGAAAGTATTAAGGAGCACCCAAGAAATTTTTTCAATATTTTCATTTTATTCTGAAATTAGTAGGATTGTTTACACAAAATGTTTTTACAACAGTCCATCTCAACAAGCAGATACCTCAGAAGGTGTATAATGTTTCCTGTTAACAATGCCTGTCTGCACTTCTGTGTGCTGTTTATGGCTGTATGCTACTTCCCTCATCCTTAATGCAGTTTACTTATCTCACTCCCAGCAATTGTCCCTCTAGCTCTGACCTTGCAGGCCATATCTTCTCTGCTCCTACTAATCTATCAACAGGGAATTTGAAACACACCTGCTAAATTCTGGGGAAGTTCTGGCCATGTGTCCAGCAGTGAAGTGTTTAGAAAAGCTTTTGTAAAATTTCAGAATAATCTTTCAGTTAAGACAAAAGTCACAAACAAAATAATACTCAAATCAGATCCAAGTCAGCTTTATTAGGGTGCTTTTTGCTCATTTTTGTAGCTATGGGACACCTCTTTTTAGTATGATCTCTCAGTTTACATTAGACATCACTGTCCTAAAATAAATTCATTAAGATTGAAACTAAACTACATGAGGTTTTCTTTTAAACAATACCAAAATGTGGGGTTTTTGTTTTTTTTTTGTTTTTTTTTTTTTCCATTATTTCAGTAGTGTTTTATCCAGATTTTTTGAACTTAAACCAAATCCTTCACAACACAGCAGGAATACAGAATATACAATTGTAATGCAAAGACCATAAATAACTTTAATAATTTCATCAAACCTTGTTTGAAAACTGTGCTGTCTTGAAGGCAAAACTAGCGAGAGACTCCAAGTCAGAAAAAAACCAATTTAATAGGAGAGAAAAAAAAGGTAAAATAAAATAAAATAAAACACATGCATTGGTACAAAAGATCACTGACAGAGTCAGAATACAACCTGAAACCATGGTGGTAGTCCAGATGAAGTGGTCTTGTTGAAGCAGTGTTTCTGCAGAAAGGTCTAGTAGCTCTTATCCTCTGGAAATCCAGTGGGTAAAGAAAGCTGCCTGTGCTGTCCCAGATGCCAGATTATATCCAGGTGGGAACGCTTGGCTCCTCCCCCTGGGTGGAGCATCTCACAATGGACTGATATCATTTTATCAGTCTTGCAATGGGTCCTTGATTGCCCATTAAACAGAGAGAGCTCCTGGAGGGAGTTATCTATGAGTCATGCAGCAGGGCGTTGATGGGACATTAACAGAAGATAGTCTGGAGGGAGGGAGCAAGGGAAACAGTGCCCAACCTAGCTTCAACAGCTCGTGTAGATGGTGATAGAATACATACTTTTGGGCACATGTTACATTGTAACCTAGGACAAAAACCAGTTAGATTTCCTGACCATCCTTTTAATTTACAAGGTGGTATGGAACCTCTTGCAAAAATTATTAGAACATTTTCTGTTTCCAAACAGAAAAAATTATAACCACATATATTTATCTGCTTCAGTCTATGAAGCTATTCTGAACAAAAGTCTAAAAAAAATACCGCTGTCTTTTTCCATGAATCTAAGCTCAAATTCCATTTTTAAAAAACATTTTACCCTGAATATGATTCCATTCTCTTCAAATCTAATGGAAGTTTTTTCCAGTGATTTTTCTGGAGGATGCACCTAGATATAATATTTTCGTTATTAGTAGAAAATAAATTTAATTTCTTTTCTCTCAAACAGAATTCAATCCACAGGAAATATAAAACTGATTCCTTTCTCTCAGCTAGCCATGACAGAAGTTTTCCATTCCTGATCAGAGTGATTGAACCAGATCATGTCCAGAGACCCTTTCCAATCTCAACCCTTTTGTGATTATGTGTATAAATGACTTCACAAAGTTGCTGCTGAGTCCAAATCCAAATCTGAAACCAAGTGAAGAACTAACCAAAAATTAATTCAGAAGAATCATGGTTTTTGTGTGAGACTGTGGTCTATACTTTCAAATGTAACACCAACCGAGTCTGGTCTGAAAGCTGCAACAGTTTCCTCTCCAGAGCAGTTTTATTTTGTTTTGTTTTCCTTTCCCTTTTCACTTTATTTGTATTGACCAATTTATCTGCATTTGCATCGACTGATTCAAATTTCTCATTAATTCTGCCCAAAAAGGTTTTAGAATATCTGTCCTCAGAAATATTCAGAGCTTGAGAGAATATGACCATGAGCAATGTGGTAAAACTTTGAATTTGAAACTAACTTGGGGAATGCTTTGGCAAGGGAGTTGGACCCACAGGGACTCCATCCAACTCCATCCAACTTGAATTTCTCTAACTTTTTTTTTTTTTTTTTTCTTTTTTTTTTCTTTTTTTTTTTTTTTTTTTTCAGTTTTATAGTGAAAATTAGTAAGGCATTAGAAATAGTGTGACACTTTTTGGTACATCCCTTTCTCAACCACAATCACTGACAAATAAGACTCAGGTATTTGTCTCCTCAGTAAAACCAATCCTCTCACAATGCTAACAACTTTAAAAAGACACCTATATGTCTAAATTAAGGTATCACACTATTCCTTACAGTTCTACTGTTAATAATCAATGTAGCTACTGATGGTAACTGATCATTATGGTGTGACTCAAACTAGATAATTTTTAACCCCTTTCAAACCAAACCATTTTTTGATTCTGTGATTCTATGATTCTATTCAGAGGTGTAGATATGGACTGTTGTTGAGCAATTTCCACTTGTTAGGTACGTCTATTTTATTTAAAGTAATTTTTAATTCAAATGAATGGAAAATATTTTCTATTTTGTGGTAAGGAAAATCAAGGTCACTGGTGCAATTATGGCTCCAAGTTATTTTCAAAAACTGTTTCAAAGAGCAAATGATGGAATAATTAGAAACAGATTACATTTTTCTCTTCCTTTACAGGAACATATATGCCATGTTGGCTTAAACCAGTGTGAAATAGCCTAGGGATTTCTCAACTTCAGTTTAGCTGCAAAAATCTTAGATTAGCCAGGAGTTCTTGGAGTATGTCTGCTTTCTGCTCTGTTCTTGTCTTTCTCTTATGTCTGAATAGTAATAAGGAAGACAGCGCAATCCTCAGCTCATGCAATCATCTGAGAATTCTCCTTCTGCATAGGAAATGGTAGTTGAATGAAGAAATTGACTGGAAAGGCAGAAAAAAACCCTTCAAATTCCTTGATGCCTTCTTATTTAGAAGGATGTTGTTTTAATGCATTCAATAAAGTAAAGTTTAATAATTAAATACAGACGTTTTTGCCATTCAGTCACTGAAGTGTGAAAAAATTTCCAGGCAGTCCATTTATGTCCAGAAATGAGAACATTGCAACAAAACATTCAGTATGCACCCAGAGTCACTTTTATGCTTGGTTCTTCACCACATAATTTTAAGGAAGGTTTCTGACTGAAATGTTAATTAAAATTATTTTTTTAACTATTCTAAACCCTGAATAAATTAGAGGATTTGAAAAATACAGTGAAAATTCATTTGTGCACTTGCATATGCCTGGGAGAGGAAGGAGTCAAAGCAATTTGAAATATGTACAGCATGGAGGCTAAATATGTAAGCTTTACAATGCATAAAAGCTATGTAGTCTGACTTCACACACCTGCTGAAAGCAGGTGGGAAAGAGATAAAAATGTTGCTTCACCTTTTTTCTTGCAGGCTTTTCTATGCTTTTAAAATTCTCCAACTCCTTTGAGCTATTTCAGAGTTAACAAATGTAATCTAGAAAAATGGATGAGGAACTCTAATGCCCTGGAGAAGCAAAAAGGATCCTTTTCATATAAATCGCAGCTTATTATGGTAGTAGTTCCTGTATTTTTTTTTTTTTTTTTTAAGTTTTAATTATTTTCTTATTTTTCTACCAGAAAAATAGTTTCATTAAGGCGAGGATGGTCAAATTTCTAGCAAATGTTATTTCTTTTGTACTTCTATTTCAGACACTCTCAGAATTTACCAACTTTATTTAATGCAATTGCCTTTCATGTGTAGTGTGCTGGCAGTTTTTCTGTCCTCAGTCCCCGTACCAGGCTATGGTGGTTCACGTGTTCTATTTACAAACGCTCATATTGCAGGACTGCCTGGACAAAGAGAAAGAGTAGGTCAGGATAGGAAAGGAAGGATATAACATGTTCTTTTTTTCCCTAGTAAGGACTGAGGACCAAAATAAATCTCACTGCTGATTTCTAAATCCCTTTTGAAGGACCAAATCAGTAATATGTTTTAAAAGGCTCATAGCCAGGAGAAAGTCGGACTGTGCCCCTCCTTCTTCCCAAGGTCTTGTGAAGTGGGGGAAGAAACGATGGGTTGGCTTATCTTTGATGTAGCTGTATTTTTCAATTCTGCGACCTAGCTCAAGGTGACGCTTCTTTTGGCTTCAATTTGCCTTGATTACGGGATAAGAGAAAGTTTTACAATAATATCTCCTTTACGGATGGGTGCCATCCTACTTGTGGTCCAGGCTGGCTGACTGCCACTCATGAAGCCCTGGATGTGTGCCACCCTCAGCTACCTGGCCACTCTCAGAACACTCTCAGAAATGGCAACTCTAAATGGAGTATGCAGTAAGGTGTGGTGGTGTGAGAATTGTTTTTATTAAGTTATTAAGTTATTTTTGTAAGATTTTTGAGTTATTTTTATAATGGTTGAGTCCACTGTATACCCCTGTGTTCTGTATTGGTTTTCCCCTTATGAGTTAGGTTGTTTAACCAAACGTTTTCTGTCATTCATCCCTTCCCTGCACCTGTCGCTGTCAATTCCCCCCCTCTCTCCTCGTGGTCGCCCTGTCTGTCACTCAGAGACCCTTCCCTGGCTTCTGGAAAACTCCGGGAGGGGTGTCGAGTGATAGGCTGGGGCCCGGGAGACCCCCTCCCATCATTTCGTGGTTGGTCCCCAGTTCTATGGTTCACACCCCCGGTTAACCCCCCGATTCCTGTGACTGGCTGACCGGTTGTCGCCACCCCCATTTCCACCCCCCCTTAAAACCTGTCGCACGCCTGCCCTCAGGGTCTCTCCTGGGCAGCAGGTGCAGCGTGCAGAGCCCCGCGCTCCCTCTGTTTCAATAAACCTACGTTACATCCTGCTCGGGAGAGTCCGCCTTTCATTAGCTGCCGGGGTCGCTTACGTCATCTACGTGCCCGTCGCTGGCGGTGGGATCCAAGTTCCCACAGGGAGGAAGCGGCTTGCTCTGCCTGCCGCTCCGACCTTACCACGCTGCCGCAGTGAGACACTGAGCTAGCCTGTGGCTGCGCTGGTCAGCGCAAACCAGACACTGCGACAGTAAGGTCAAAGGACTACAGCTCAAATTTTTGTGCTATAAGAGCTTGCCAACATAACAGCAGGTTTTTCTTGTGCTTTTACTAGATTTTAATCAGGAAGAACTCTGCAACTTCTGAAAAACCTCTTGTTCACTGCAGCCACCAGGGTGGGTCTTCAGTAGGCAAGAAACCTGATCCTGGAGAAACGTTCCCAGGTGTTGATCACTTGGACATGAAATCATACTGGAGAAACAGCAGATGTCATTGACTAATGACAAATTGGTCGCTGATAAGAGATCTTCAGACACTGTGAAGTAAACTTAAGTAAGGAGTGATTTTGGTGTGAAATAGGTGGGATATAAAGAACTGAGCATTTCTTCTTTGATGTAAAAGAAATTTATGTCTTGCCTGCCGAGGATAGAAATTTGTTAGGCTGCCTTTGGTAGATAAATAAACACTCTCTAAGGATTTCCTAACAGATGAGATAAAGGAACTGAAATATTTCCACAGTATTTGACCTCTGTAAAATGTGACTCTTGCAAATAACTCACAGATTCTTTCTGCTCTCTGTTAAAATACCATCTTATCTTTTTTGGTTATATTTAAACCTGGCATCTACATTTATGTTTTGTAGACAGAACTGTATGTGCATTTGATGGTGTATGAGGCATTATGTGTTTTTTAAACCACTACTTTAATGAAAAAAATTCCCTGAAGGTGAGAGAGGTAGAAACTAGAAGAAATTATAATTTACATTGGAGGAACCAAAATGTAGAGGAAATAAAAACCTCCTGTGGTGCTTTCATGAATTTCAGGCTTCAGGCTTAGGAATTCTGCAGTCTGCTGGATGACATAGTTTCAAATATGGAAAACATTGGCCATATACTTATTACAAATGTAATAAACTTGATTATTGAAAGCTGAATTACTATTTCTTGTTAATATATTTAAGGAATTAATTAGGTAATGCTTTAGTTTTGTTCAAGTATACCTTTTTAGACTATGATTTGACATATCTTCCCTGCAATGCTATTAAGAATTTGAAAAATAGTTTTCCTGATGAAATCAAAGATCCCTTTTGGTAAGTCTGGAAGTGACTATATATCCTGTCTGGCAGTGACCATTTGTGGATGCTTATCAAAAAAAGAACAAGAACAGGACAGCTAATACATTGGCACTTTCCCTTGTGTGTCATTCCAGCTTTCAGCAATCTACATTTTAGAGACTTCTAAAGCCATCAATGTAGACACTTAACAATCTCTAGTGGATGTTTCTTCCATTACTTTGTTTAAAAAATTACTTTCTGAGCCTGCTTATAGTCTGGCCTCTGCAACATGGTGTGGCGATAAGTTAGTTAAATTAATTATAATTTTTAAGGTAAGTTCACTGTGTATCCTCAGTTTTTTCATTAGGAGGAACTATAAGAAGGTTCAGAAAATTGCTCTGCTAGCCATGTTTTTAGTATCTTCTCCTTTGCAAGTTGAACTGTATTAACTTAGTTTTTCTGGATACATAAACTGTTATATATCTCTGGTCAACCCTGTAGCCTTTATCTACCCATTTTTTAGTTATGGGCTATTTTGTAGATAAGTAAAGCTGGAAGCACTGAGGCTGTAGGTAAACAACATTTCATCCCTGAGCTAACAGTAGAAGGAATTATTCTCAATTCTTTTCTTAATATATTTTACATTTTATTTCCTTTCTCAATTGCCATTGAGAATTGAGCAGGTGTTTTCAATCCTCCTATAAAGACTTCATATTCTGTTACCTGCATTGTAATTGTAATTTTAAAATATGCCATGCATTTCTTTTACTCCACATATTTTTCTTTGAACAAAAAAAATCAAAGTCAGCCATTTTTCCATTTTTCTTTTTTTCTTTTCTCTGTTTATACAGTGCTATGAGAATGTTTTGCATAATTTCTCAAAACTCTGTTTTCTCAGTGTCCTAATTTTTGTGTTGCCTACAAACATTGTAGTCAGTATCTTTTTCAAAAATATGATTTGTTAATCATACCACAGGTCCTAACACAAATCTCTACAAGGTGCCTCTGGAATTGTCCAGCATTGAGAATGTCAATCATTCATTCTTCTCAGCATTGACGTGCTCATCATGGTCATAAGCTGGCTGATGTGATACAAATCTTATAACTAATTTTTAAGGTTTGTTTTGTTTAGTGGATAAATAATTTAAAAAATATATATCCATGCAGAATACATTTTAAATGATAGTATAAAATTCCAAGGAACAAATGACCACAATTAATTTTTAAAATATACTGAATTAGTCTGTGTTGTTGAAGATAAACATCAGATTTGATCAGTCATAAAGTAGGTCTAAATTCAGTTTTAAAATGTATCTTCTTTGTTTTGAAACTATTCCTGACAAGCATGAAATATATTTTATTTTTCTCTTTAACTAGACAGAAATCATTACTTGAATCTATAGCATGTAATTTTGTGCAGGAAGCTGAGTTATATTTTGAGATTAATGAGGGAGAAAAGAAGCTGACAGTTTTAGGTCTTAATGTCTGGGGTTTATAAGATATTATGACATGCTTAATTTGGAGAATCACTTTTTTATTTATGTGTGTATGCACACACATTTTATCTCTTTGAAAGGACAAATATTCCTTTCCCATATCCAACAGATGTTTATTATACCTGTTCTTGCAGATTCAGACAAATGACACTCCATAATATTCCTACAGAGCCTGGTCTGGGACTGATGTGTCAATCCTTTTGAAAACGCTTTTTATAAATCTAACCTAACACTGATTTTGTGCAAGTAAGCCAATCAACCATCTTATTTCTAAAAAACTTAAGTGTAACTTACTGTCATTATAAAACCTTTCAAAAAAAAAAAAAAATTGTTCCTGTTTCAAGCTTTCTTGATCAAAAAATATCCCTTTTGTTATTCTGCTTTGAATTTTCCGATATTCCATCCCTTTCTTAAAACAGTTCAAATGCAGCTGAAGCTTTTCCTTTTATTTATTTATTTATTTTCCCCCAAATATTATTTCACAGGTCTTATTCCTGTTTGCATTTGCACATCTTCATATCAGCAGAATACCGTTTTGACCATGAGCATGAATACCACCGTCTGACCAGGGTTGTTAAATGCTCTCTTCACTCTGTGCTCTCAATTGACATTCTCATGACAAGAGTAAGAGAGGGCATAACACTATATGGAAGTAAAAATACTCATTTATCATCACAAACTGAGTGTAGATCAAGCTCTAATAATGGAAGAAACACACCAGCTGTGCTTTAAAAATTCTTCTCAGTCAGTTTTATACAGAGAAGGAAACCAAGGAATTAAATTAACCTTTCCTGTACACCACATGATACTATTAATGCTATTTACGTTATATAATGTATTTGTTTCCTTCCCACAGTTTGCAGCCAATTAGAAACAAAGTACATTCTTTTTATCTTTCTTGGCAAACTTCTTTGTTTAACTTGATTTTGGGAGAGAAAACATCCTGCTACTAAATGATTTAATTTTTAAACAAGTTTTTCAATTTAATTTCAGAAAATAATGTTGAATAAAACTAGATTCAGATGATCTTCTCAAATCCATAATATTATTTCTCAGTGTATATATTCACTTGCTTTACATCTAAATTTCTTCTGCTTTTTCTTACATTATTTTTTATAAGCTTAATTGTTGATTATTACAGTTTCTTTTAACGGCTTTGTCTGGCAAACATTGTTCATATATTCTAAACTGATAAAAGATATATGTGTACTGATGGGAAACATTCATAACAGTTATTGTAGGTCATGAAAATAAGTTATGGTAGCAAGAAAGACATTTTTATTATCTTAGCTAAACATTTTTGGATTATCATTAGTGCAGGGAGATTCATGACTTCCTAAACTGAAGTTCAAGATGGTTTTTGAAAGTTATTTCCTCTTCTTTTCTTCTTCGTTTTTATCTTTTAAGTTTTAAATGTTCGAGGTAACATGCAATGTATTAGGTTGTACAAAATGAATTAATTTCCTTGCCTTAATGAGAGATGGAAATATACACTAACTATAATTATGAAATGACATTCATTAATTAGCACAATATTTGTGGATGCCTTATTGCCACTCTGCAATCTGTATTTTTCTGTATTTTATGATGAAATCACACACACAATGCTCAGTCAGGTGGTAATTCCAATTTAGGAGGAAGAGGTGTGTTGATTAAAAATATTCACGGGAGAACTGGAGATGCTTTGAACAGTGACACAACCTCTCATTCTAGGAATAAATGTGTGATTCAGTGCAGTAAAGAATCTCCCAAGGATTCCATTGCCATTTTTCTCTTTCACTTTTGTTAGCTGACACTGTACTTCATGTATTATCAAATCTTATAATAAAATAATTATTTTATAAATAAAACACCCAAACATCCTCATTCTATTCTATTCTATCACTAGAAAAACTGGTAGAGAAAATGTGGACCAGTAGAATAACAGAAATTATTAGGGACACATTTCCATTTTGAAACTAATATGATAAGAATGACCAAACCACAAAAGTCCGTTTCATGCATGCGCACCAATTCTACTTGTTCAGTCTGACCAGGATCAATGTTCTGTGACACTTGGGAATAATCATGAATAAAAACAGCCAGTAGACAAAGAATCACTGTCAATAACAATCTGTGTAATATCCTCCATTATGTATTACTGTAAAATGCTGTTTTTTAAATTTAGTGCTTTTTTGCTATTAATATTTTATCTGTTAACAGACTCTTGTTGTTACATGTTTCCCTCTCAAAGTATCCAAAATATATGTTAATTACATTGTACTCAATTCTATTGCCTCTGAACGCTGAACCTGCTGGTATTAAATATATATATATATATATATATATATATATATATATATATATATATATATATATATATCCTGGACTGATGTATTGGGCAAGAGGACGTAGAGCAGAAGTTTTTCCCCAGTTCTGTCAAAAAATATCTCTACCATATTATCTACAGATACCCTGTGAATATAATTACACCTGCCCTTGTCTTAACTGCCAGCAAGCACTGAAATCTGGGCAAAGAAATTGAGTATAGCAGCCACTCCATGTCCTCCCATCTAGTTCTTTAAAGCTCATAATTTAAAGTAGTTCATCATAATTGTGATCTAGGCTTGTACCATGCACTTTAAAGTCCTTCAGTTGTACTGTTTTCCTTACATGAGAAGTGTTTGGGTTAAAAAGAGTTGTAAAAATTTTTTTTCCTTTATAGAGGATAATGGTGGCTCTGCATCTGTGAAGAATCTATAAGCACAGGTGTAATAATTTTTTCCATGTACATGCACGTGAATGTGATGTGAATTCTCTCCTATGTTGTGAAGGGCTTTTCACTTTCACCAACCTTGTTCACAAATTTCATAGACCTATGGTAATGCTGAATTGATATTTTATGTGTTCCGGTATAATTCCTGGTATCACACACATACACGTCTATCAATATTCATGGCCCTGAACTTGGCAGCCTGGCCATGAGATTCATCACAAGAAATCCCACTATCACTTTTCTTAGCATGAATGCAGCAGTTCTGCCACTACTGGGGGCTGTCCAAGTGCAGGGAGAAGTCATATTTACCTGACAGGCCCGCTTTGTTCGTGAGAGCGTATAGTTCTGAACAGCTCTACTGAGGATTTTGCTTCTTGCCCCTGCACTTGTGCCTCAATTCTTGTCCCTGACTTACCTAGCCATTGCAACAAAAAAAAAAACACATTAAGCTGTCCTGTTAGATTCATCATGAAGCTGAATTCATCAAATTATGAAGGTTTTCCCATATATGGACCTCTACAACACCCTTGAATATAACTTTGTAAAAGGAAAGGTCTGAAACAAAGCACATATTCTACACACTCTTCACAGTGTCACTGGGACTTCTGGTATATATGGGAAGTGCCTTTAAAATAAATTACTGTTTGCAATTGCTTGTCTTCCTCTTCACGGCAGGGTATCTCACTTCATGGGCTAGAGAAAGCTGAAAGAAAGGTAAGGCAAAAAGGTATAAAAAGAAGTATTTGTTGCAGAAAAAAGAGTACAGCTTATTCCAGCTCTATCAGAAGTTTCTGGAAATCAAAGGAAAATCTATTGCCTTGAGCTGAGTATACATCACTGGGTTTTATGGCCTCTGTGTTATTTCCTGCCCAGTTGTGTCTAATTAATGACAAAAGAAAGTGTTTTATGATTATGATGATGCAAAGGTTCTTTGGTTTGCTCAGACTGGTAATAAAGCTGTGTATGCTGAGAATGGGGAAAATGGATCAAATGATAAATGATCTCATTCAACATAACCTGAATTTGAACGATTTTGAATTAAACATTGGCAGTTAATGTATTTTAGAAAAGGAATACCTATTGTGCAAAACCTGCAGTATTTACTGTTATTGGATCTGCCTGACTACTGCCGGAGTAGTAAAAGGTACTCTGAGACAATATTAAATGGGGCAACTCAGAAATTTTGTAGAGCTGGGACCCCATGGAGTAGGTTAGGGAGGGAACAGAAACAGAAAATATGACAAAGGAATGAGAAGCACTGCTAGGCTGCCCTGACGAGTTCTGCTTCAGACACCTCAGAGGCTGAGGCAATTAGCTCTTGCAGTGTGTAACAGTCAAGATGGGACTAAAATTTGCGACTCAAACTTAAGATCTGTGTTCAAAAACTTTTCTTACAATGTTCTTTAAAGCACTATCAGCCTCCCTAGAGTACCTGCTCCAGGAAACTCAGGACTGGTGCTTTCTTTTTTCTTGCTCAGCTCAGCTTCAGTTGCCTCCAGGGTGTACCATGGCATGAACTGAACAACATTATCCTCACTGGCTGAGTCAGCACCAGACATCACTGAAGACCACACAGCAGATCTCACACCGCTGATCTGGCACCACTCCCCAGCACATCTGTGCTACCAGATGAGGTGTGCTTCTTTGTTGATCAGGGACAGAATTACACAGACTGCAGTACAGAAATTTCTGTTCCTGAGGATCCTAGGTAGAATAGAGGGAACTTTCATGGAAATCCTGGACCACATGGATCTGAAGACTGAGTCTTATTTTCAGTCTTCTGAAAGTGAGATGGCTCTGCATTTTTTCCATTTTCTCTAGGTGAAAACTTTGCAATAAGTAATTAAATCAGTATGTTTAAACATATTTGAGAGATTATTTCAGCTAGATACTATCTTATTACTTGCTCTGCTTAAAATCAGATTTTTTTTTTTTATATTCTATAAAAGTCACTCAAAAACAATTCTGCAGTATACTGTAATTTTCAGTGGCTAGAAATTAAGATAATGGCATTCCTCTTTCAAATAAATATAAAGAACATCCTTATTTATCCATAAAGTGAATCAAGGGATTTGGTCACTCATCTCCCCATGAAATGGCATGATGCTATGACAAATCATAAGAGATGACATCGGATAGCCTATGAAGGAATACACCAGAGAAACAGTCTCTGCAATTTGGACTTCAGCTGAGATTGTAGTGCTTTAAAGTTAGCAAAAGTAACACAGTTTTAGCTATTAGTTCTTCACTTACAACATCAGAGCCTGATGCAAAATTAAAACCTTCATCATCCTCCATTATACAGCCATACATAATTCATAAAAAATTCCCTATCACATAAAAAAGCTCAGTGTTTAAGTGTATGGCAAATTATCATATATATTTACAACATTCCAGCCACTAATGAAATAATCCTGCTTCGTATGTTAGCACTCAGAAAAAAACCTCAAATTATTAGACCAGAAGTTCATTACCTGACCCACTTCAGAGGCTCATAGTTTAAATGAACTTAGTGGGAATAGCAGAAACAAGGGCTAGAAGGAGAGAAATTAAGATGTGAAGAACTGTTTATAATATTGACTATCATTATAATATTGACTTGATTTAATATTCCTCTTTATTATCTATATAAATGTTACATAAATATTGTACAAAAGATATTTGAAGTGCTAGCAATTTTAAATGGCCACTTGCTGCTTTGAGTGTTCTGTACCTAGCATGTGATATTACTGCTCCGACTTTACATTGTTACAGCAGTATTATCAGTGCCAGATCCATCCATTTTAAAATAAAAGAGTAAAAACAACCTTACTCCCTGATATTTTTAAATTGAGTAAAGTGCTGTTAGACTATAAAATAAACACAAGAGTCCATTTTACCTGTCTTACAAACCATATTTGCAAGCTTTGTTCCAAATCTATGAGCTTTTTCTCCTCCCTGAATAGTAATTTATTTAGCAGTCTAAAAGCAACAGCTGAATAACTTTTCTAATGGTTAACACCATTTATATCACTGAGCTAAGTCCCATCTTAAGGCATGCCCTACATTATATTAAGCACAGCTGTCAATCTACTTATGACCAAGGGTTTTTTTATCTATAAATGTAATCCAGTATGGTGAATTGTTTAAAATGATCTTAGAGAAGACATTATTCATGAGATCGTTGGTCTCTCAGGGTGGAATTGGACACTCAGATTCCTGTGGTAGTTTCTGAACTCCACAAAACAGAGAAATCTGGCATCAGGCACATCTCATCACTCTGTTGGAATCGCAACCACCAGGCTGAAAAGCATTATCTTGCTCCATGACATTTGGTGAATTTATTTGAAGAGGGTTGGTAGAACACCAGATTGCAACTAAGCCTCCCAAACATCCCTCTAGGCTGGGAGGCTGCTTTGGCTTTGGAGATCTCCAGAACTGTCCTTCCTGAATTAAAATCTTTTCCACCAGTGTACTGCAAACATTTCAATAGATTAAAGGATTAATTTACCAGTATTTCTCAGTGTCAGACCCAGATATTTCAGCTACTTCACAGAACAGAGGTTCCAGAGGTTCACTCAGGTCCCACTACCCACCCTGTACATGCAGCAATATCATGCCCAAACTGGGGGTTCAGCAAGTGCTTATAGCCTCCTGAGGAAGAAAATGTGAATTACTGCACTAAGCCCTGCAGCCTGGAGGGCACAGGCCAGCCTGACCATACTGTGAAGTGCTGCAGGCAGCAATGCCAAGCTTAGCACCAGGAGGATGCCTGGAACCCCAGCTATGAGCTGGAAGCAGTGTGGATGGAGGATACATAGGTAGCAATTCCACAGACACACTAAGACCCTTATTGCTGCTGTTTCACTACCGATGAAAAGACAAGACAAGCTAAGTTTTCATCTGACAGCTCATCCTGTTTTATTTGGGACTAAGTTCATTTCTGCCTCTCTGCTCTTAAAGATGGAGCTCTGTCCATTTCAAGGTGGATTTCTACATTGAGCCATGAGCCGTCATCCCGGCACTCATGGCTGCTTGCCAGCCTTTTAGCTCCAGCCTGTGATCATGAAAGGTTTGAAATAGGCATTTAGATCTCAGCCAAGGGTGAGACCGTAGAGGAGGCTTACTAAGCAGAGACCCATTGCTAAGTATAATCATGCCAAGCATTGATTAGATAGTTCATGTATTTTTGCCGTATCAGAATATCAGACTATACCTCAGTTATATCAGAAAATAAAAGGGCAAAACCTTCATCTTCACTACCTCTATCTTCACAGCCTGAGTACATATGGAGATGTTATCCGTCCACAGTTTCTACTGCTGGCAGAAGGATTTCAAATGCTTGTTAATTTTAAATATCAGACTAAAATTATAAAGGTGTTTTTTAAAGATTTATATGACTGCCATTCCTATGGGATGAGGTATTAGCCTTTTCAAAGGGGATATGAGAATTGTTCCCCTCTTTCTACTATATATAAACTACTTCAGTTAATAATACAAGTTGCTACAAAGAAGAAAGCTTCCTAGGCTAACATCACTGGATTTATGATGCAGTGTTAGCCATTTGTTCATGGCAAAGATTAGAGTACAAATTTGACCGAAAAATGTATTGTTTAAAATCTTACTCTTGAAATGTATGGCAGAACTTTGCTGTTCTCTGTTAAAAACTACACTTATTACCAGACAACTGCAACTGAAATTTGCAAAGATGTACAGCTTACTTCATGTTTGATGATCTTATGTTTGAAGCCATGTGTGTGGTTCCAAGAAACAAGTGACTACATCAAACAAGTCCAAAGTCTCCATGTACAGCTTCCTCCCCGGGCAGTTCTCTTACTAAATATTCAAGCACGGAGAGCTCATGTTTTATCACAATATGAGAGTGAACAATTATATTTACAGGAAGGAAGGTGCAGTTACAGCTTTTCACTTATTTTTTTTTTTTTTTACCTTGCCAGTACTCATGCCTCTGCCTCCAATGGAGGTGGCATTGGCTATTTTTCTTCTCCTGACCTTGGAGCCACTATTATACTGTCCATTTAAGGATTTCAACTATTTTCCCTATGAGAGGTGTTATGAGAAAAATTGAATGTCTGCAACTATGAGATTTTTTATTCTGTTGCAAAATGGTTTATAGTCCATTTGCAGGCTAAAATAATCTAGATTTAATGTGTCTGAGTATTAGCAAACATTGTTAATGCCATGACAACGAAAGTGGCTTACTACAAAGTACCTAACAATGATAGTGGCTTACTACAAAGTACCTATGATGATAATCTTTCTCTTCATCTTTCTAGACAGGAGAACAGGAAAAATGTTCCTTTCATAGTCCATCTGAGAGTGGAAGTCTCATCATTCTTTTCCTCTTTTGGTCTTTGAAGTTTTACTTCTTGTCTGCCTTGTCTTTCAGATGCAGAGGATGCAAAAACATACTTTGTTGGAGAGAGTCACAAATATCACGGCAACTTTATACAAAGATGATGGCATATACTTCATACAAAGATAATGGCATATTTTAAAAGAAACTGTGAAATATTTTTAACAGGTGTGCCACCATTAGAATGAAAATAAAGAGCAGAAGGTGGGTGTTTTATTAATAATGCACCTTTAGATGTTACCTTTGAAAAAATAATGGCATGTATAAGATACATTCCCATCCCCAACAAGACGTTGGGCAATTGTTCTCCTGAAGTGAGTTGACTTTTGTAGTCTCAAATACTCTCAATCTATGCACTTACTGATTTTTATAGTAGTCAAGAACATTGTTTGTGCTGATTGATTTAATCCTTCCTTTAGTGATGGCAAGATATCATATGGGTATAATCTACTGGTTTAGACCTGGCACATTAACCTCAGCACTTTGTGTATCTCTAAAGCAAAGGCATTATTCCTCTGACCACTGGCAACAATCTGTGACTGAACCTCAGAATAACTTTCAGCACTAGTAGGAAATAAATACAGACTGTAGTCCTCCTTTATCTATTCTTTCAGAATCACATCTCCAGTAAGGACACTCACCATCACCACTCCCGCTCAGGCCCTCCCTTAGGCTCTTTCCGTGGTAGGATAGAAGTAACTAAACTGAAATATTCCCAAAGAGCTAGATTTTGACATTTGTTTCGTACTTTATTCACTGGAAGACTTGCAGACGTCAATAGGGAAATTTAAATAACATTATGCTTAACATGAACAAAAATAATACTGCCAAGCTCATAAAGAACATACTTCAGATATCTCATAATCATCAAAAGGACAGAATATAAAGTATATAAATGGCCACTTATAGGTTGGGTGCATGGAGTGGAGTATGGTGACAAAGTTAGATACCAACACTCACTATATGTGTGAACTGCTTCTTTTGCAATCATTCCTATGTAACTTATTATGGACTGTCCTTTTTACATTTTGGACATAAAGCCTGCACAAATAGAATTTTAAAAACAAAACAAAACAGACCAGAAAAAGCCTTTTCCACCTTCTGGTACATTTTAAAGAATTATTATCTTCCACTCACAAAGCATTTGAATATGTAAGGTGCTTAAATATTAGAAAAGTGTATGAATTTATATTGACCAGAACAGAACTGAATTCAGTAGTCAAATACATGATTTATCAGAAAAATTTTCTGCAATACAATTGAGAAACACTGTTGGTCATCTACCAATGTTACTATTTTACCTTAGTATACAATTTGTTAATATATAGCACAAGAAGTACATACTTCTCTTTAAAGAAACTAACACTTGTTTTATTCAGAATAATTTTCAGATTAAAGTTAATTTTTAAAAAATCTTGTTCGGTGTTTTCTTGTGTTTAGCATGTACACTACAATATCTTGGTTTTATTTTATCTGTTAAAAGTTGGTCTTCATTAGTTAGGGTTTTACAATTTCACTGAAGGTTATGCTATATGATTCTGACTAGAGAGTAACACATTTTTCCTCAGCATCATGCCAAGTGTGATATCTAACAACCACAAGAGAATATTTATAGTTCAATAGACATATTATACAAAGACTAGAAAAAAAATTGGCCAGGGTTGTTTAAGCCTGTAACTTCACAGGCACTCCAATAAACAGAAGGTTTTTTTGCTGTGTTCTATGCAATTTTAATCATTGAAGACAAGTAGTTAATTAATGAGTCACAAGTTCAGTAAGATTTGACACTGTGAAAAAGGACTAATAGTTGTGCCATATGATGAATAAACCAAATGCTGAGAGGCAAAGAAAACAACTCCCACGGTAAAATTACATGAGGTAACATAAAAGTGTGCTAGGGAATTCAGTGACAGGCCTTTAATATTTTAATGTAAAGTGATACAAGAATGAAAAATACCTAATAATGCTGCTGAAGAGGTCTCTGGAGCAGGACAGAGTGTATTTTACTGCCCTTACTTTTCTAGTAGGGTCTAGGGAAAAAACATGGGGAAAATTATATCCAACAGTAAAAACAGGAACAAAAAAAGAGGCTCCAGGAAACATGACTGCAGGAAACTTTTAAATTTTTTAGCCCGTTAAGTTCTGGTCCTCACTCAAGGACAATCTGTGATCTTTCCAAAATGGAGAAAACATTTGAATACAGTAAACTAACTACAGGAGGCACAGGCAATGCACCTGTGCAATTCCTTCCTGAGTAAAGAAAAGGAGAAAGAAAAAGAAGTACATATGGATAACTGTTCCCAAGAGGAACCAGGAGACTGCAGAGACAACTAAAAGGAAAGTGTGTGGACCTTACAGCTGCTAGGGGACCAACACTGCAGAGGAAGCCTCATTCAATCTCACAAGGGCAGTAACACTTGTGGCAATTGGGAAGCCGTAGGAGTGTGGAGCTCCCCAGACAGCAGCAGCAAGGAGAGAAAATATTGTGTTTTTTGCTTCTGCCAGCTTGCTTCCTTTTGGCATTACTTGAGACAGACTTAGTTGGTATGTCTCAAGTAGAAAAACATACCTGATTTTTCATGGGATGTATGTTCCCCTGCTGTGCTTGTGTCTTAAAAGCTTGATAAATAAAATGCATTTTAAAATTTAGAAAAACTGCAAAAACATGGTTCTTACAATCCTTGAAGGACCTCCCTATCTTACATGGGTAACAAAGAACCTTTGCTGCTACTTACAGGAGAAAAAGTTTAAGCTCAAAAAAAGGTGAATTGTTTCCTGTATTGGTATCCTTAATATGCGTTCAATTCAGTTTATGTCAAGTCCTGTTCTTTCACACCAGTAGGATGCTTTGATGAAAATTACTTGCCATTTATGTTAGATTAGGTTTGCTAAGTTTTAAGTAAGTCTCATGGGATGACCTCAATTTGACTTAGACTCCATGGAGATTTCATGGGTAATGGATGTGAAAGCCTTTATTATCAGAAATATAAACTACCCTGCTCAAGAAATATACAATTATTTAACGGTAAAATAAATTTCAACTATAACACAGTTGCTACACTGCAATGAATTATATTTTTTACATAGAGCATGGTAAGATTAGTTCTCCTATAACTGGTATCACATTGGGATTCTGCTTTAAATATTTACCCATGATAAAAAGATTTCTAAGACTAAAGGTTTTCAAGTTCGTTCTTAAGCCTGCAGTGACTGTTGTTTCTTTCCAATAAATAGAAGATAAAATATCTCTGGTCATTCTTTAACAGTGGGGGATTTTTTTCCATGCTTCAGTATTATTTTTGGGATGTTTTTCAAATTTTCTTTTACTTCTTACATTTGCAAGACACTTGTTATCAACAGTGAAAGTTATACTATAGCCTAACTTTTGGTTAATTATTTTTTGTCATTATGCCTGACAATCTCAAACTGTGTGTGCCTTGTGAGGCTTCTGTTCTACAAACACATAAACCATGAAAGGCAGAAGGATACGCTTGCAGGGAAGGTATTGAAATGGAAGAGAGAACCCCTGAAATAAGAATATTCTGCCTCTCTTAAGTCTTCACACTTTCCCTCTGTGCTCAGGTAAGAAATGGGCACCTACTTTTTCCAGGTACCTCTAAAGCTTTGCTCTGAAGCATAACCAAAACTCAAACCTAACAATTCAGGTCTTGTTCTAAGAAGGATTTATTAAGCAGTGCTGAAGCTTTCAGTCTACAGATGAATTACCATTTTTCATCACACTCTCCCTGCCCCTTAAATCTACTAAGCAGAGTTGCTAACGACCCTGTCTGATATAATTTGGTTTAGCAGGAAGACTTGCTTTCTACGGTGCTGGATGAGTGATTCATCATCCATGTTGCTTCAAAGTTAAAGTTAAGTGTATCAAAATAAGTGATGCAACAGTACAGCCTAATAGTGGTACACAAGGGAAGCCTTGCTCCTTCTGTTTGAAAATATTCTGTTCCATAGCTCTGATGACCTAGTAATTGTCTGCTTTCTTTCTTTTTCCAGTCTATAAAGGTAAAGCTGTCTTTGGAGTGGCAGTGCATCTCATTAACTGAGATAAGAAAGAACAAAAATATAAAATATTGCAAGGATGAGGATGAAATTTAGACACGTAAGATTTCATTCTTACCCTCCTTTTTATTTTTTTTTCTCTTTAATCCCATTTTAAAAATCTAAATATAAATCTTATTGGTATCTTTTTTTCTTCTTGGTTTCATCCTTTGTAGATCCTGAAGCTGCTTTTCATTCAGTTCATGCTCACATTCATAGAAATAATTCCAACAGCTAACAGTAGTCCCTTCTAAGTTGTGCTTGTGCCATTAAATGTTTATTGTTCTCTTCTTTTGCAAAATATAAAGGTACCCTCCCTGTCCTTCATGAAGATAATCTCATACAATTTAATGAAGCTGACAATTAGGTCATAAATGTCGTGATTTTACCATGACATAGTGACAGTTTTTAATGGTTCTTTGCAAGCTGGAGAATGATAATGGTATTCCAAACAGCTAAAGTCATGCATTACTTCTGAAAAAAAAATATTTTCATTACTGTTACTCTTTTACAAAGCAACGGCAAGTTAGAATTCAATGTAATTTACTAGGAATAGATTCTGTATTAGCTTCATAGCTAATTCCCAAAATTACTTTTTTTTTTTTTTTTTGTCTGAAATGAATTCTTAGATATTTATTGATAAAAACCAAAGTCATCTGCTATCCCACAATATTTAATGGATAAAATCATTAGGTATGTCAAAATCTTTATATTTGGCAAAGTCAGCAATTACTGCTAGGGACTTTACCCCTTTATCCTTTTCTTAGCATCCCATTTGGTATTTTGATATCAGCACAGTCTCATATGCCCCTGTATAAGAAGGATGAGTGACAAGAAAGAAGGGTCACTCCTCTTGTGACTTTAGGAGAACACCCCTCTCTTCCTCAAATGCAACTTTCACAAGAGTGTCCATTATTGTACCTCAAGGGGCCCCTCCAGTGGCACCACTTAATCTGGCACAGGCTCTTCACATCATCTGAGGGGTGAAGCATATTGGAGTTAATTCCTTGATGCTGATATGATTCATAAGGATCCAGTTACTCCTGCACAGCTGCAGCAGGAGCCATCCACTCTGAGCCACATCAGACCACCTGGATTTCTTTCCATCTCAACTTGCCTGTTTTTCCAATACAATTCTGATCTCAACACTAACTGCAATTACAGGCATTCCTCTGTAGGATGCCAAGTACTGCTCTTCACAGAACCTACCCAGTTCTGGCCTCCTGTCAGCACTCACTAGAGTCTATGGAGAATTTTACCATAACAGCAGAAGATCCACAGGAGAAGAAAAAAAAAAAAAAAAGTATCCATTTACATAAAATGCAATTAAAAATATCTTTTGAATGTAAAAAAGACTTTCTGGTGAGAATAAGACCCAATCCCTCATCATCACACAGATTTTTTTTTCCCAGTGCCATGTATTGTTGCAATAATGTAAATTGTCTTCTCCCCTAGCTCCAGCTTTTCAACAGCAGCTCATATTTTCAGCCCTTCTTTTGTCTCTGGTTCTCTTTGATTTAATCTCAGTTTTTGCTTGAGAAAATTTCACCAATGTGTCTACTGCAGAATGAGACAAATTGGTGACCCTTTTTGTGGTGCCTCTCTCTATTCAACATCCAGTTCTGAGCTGCTCCCTTTTCTTCATCCTACTCCTAAGCTTTTTTACCTACTGTCAATGTTTATTTCTTTCATACATTAAATCTTCATTTACATTCATTTATCTGATAACATAATTATTTCCTCAAGTTTTCTACACTTTAGGGAAAAAACATCAGGTTTTTTCTTTTCCCTCTAGACTATGTCATGAGGGAAAAGAAAAATCATACTTTCCCTGATCCAGAGATTTCCAAAATGGGTTTATTCTGTACAAGAGTGAGGTCAAGGAATAGTTTAGAGGCTGCATACAACTATTTTTGGCTAGAACATTGTTTACCAATATTTTTTCAAGATTATGCATTTCCACTAAAGTTTAAGAGATTCTTAATGAAAATCAAATTAACAGAAATCTTGTGTCTTGTACAAAATAAATACTGGGGTTTTTTAATAAAAATGCCTGTAATTTTAATGTAAAACAACTCTGTGGTATTTCTAAAACTAACATTTGACAACTGCTTAACAGTTACATTTAATCATGTAAATTTTAATTCTATATGCATTGTCTGCAGTGTGTGTCTGTTTCCAACTGTTGACAAACCTAATTTTTTACTCTGAATTAGTAAAAAAAAGATGGAGCTGGATTCCATAGTCAATATTTTCCTCAAGTATTTCTTTTTGTGCAGCAGTTTTTCTTCTAAATGTTACTGATCTTCAATGTTGAGAGAGATCTCTATATATTTGTAATTCTTTCCCATTGTTAGTTCCAGTCTCTATACTTTATCAAATACAAACCTTCCCCCCCTTTTATGATTAAAAAGCCAAGGTTATTGTTTTACCAGGCATGCAAGATCTAAAGGCTGTTTTGATATTTTTAACTGAAGAGAGAAATGTATTTCCTTCTACTACGTGAAGAATCATCGTCCTGAAATATCACACCTCTGAGGTTAAAAGCATGCCATAAAAAAGAAATGCTGTGGAATACGGAGCATCATGACAACCAGCAATACCAAAACCAATCAAACAAATATAAGCAAATTAAATAAGCCCTGGGTCTCCCAAAAGGATATCTTACAGGTTAAATGTATCAGAAAATGCCGTGTTTTTATTCAATACTACAAGAGGCCTGGGGAGCGTCTACCTTCATTATTCTCTTCCTCTGATTTCCTTTTTGATTTTCTTTTATTTGGGGTTCAACTTCAAAATATCTTTCATTTCTATTATCAAAAAAAGTAGATATAATATGCTCATCTGCTCTTCTGTTTGTTCAGAATACAGGGCTGTAAGCCTATCCTTTGCCTTCTTCCAGCCTTTCTTCCCTCGCCCATATCCTGCACTTCACCACTCCCCCAGGGACTCTTGCTGGCCCCATTGGCTACTGCTTTGGCTACTTTGCACAACAGATCCTTGACTCGGCACCTCACACCGACTCTTTGATCGCACCCTGCATTTCTCCCCTCTACATTCTACTTTGGTCAAATCAGAAAAGTAGAAAATGTTATTTTCTCTTTTGTTCTTTGTATGTGCTTTTTTAAGGTTATGTTTGATGGTTAGAGCCTGTTTCTCAACTCACTGACACTTACTTGATTTTTGCTTCCCTATAATGCTTGCTGCTATTTCAATCTTCAGTTCTGAGAAAACTGAGCAACTTTATTGTTATTGTCATGCTAAATTTGCATGGAACTAAACATGAGCCTACACTAATTTATATCGCATTTTGAATTTAAGCCCAGATTAGTGTTTGTATTTGCTTTGTGTCCATGGTATCCAGATATAAATCCATTGAAGCTACAGTTTTGAGGTAAATCTCTTAGCAAGTGGGATAGAAACTTTGGATATGTAGCAAAGACCAACGTATACCTCACTGAAGGTAGACCGATTTGAGCCATGCAGTCAATAACTGTGCTGGGTGTCTTTTCAGGGATCTCGTAAAACCTTCACAAAGACCATTGGGATGGTTTCTAGAGAATATTAAAATTACAAAATAATTAATATTTAATTTGTCAGTCTTGAATGTAAAGCAGATTTCCAGCACCACAAAGAACTGTTGAGTTGTTCTGTAGTCCTTCTGTGTACAACAGTCAGGAGAGGTGAGGGAATTCCTGCCAGGTTTCATCCATGAGTGTCTCCACCACAGATCCAGGGGGAAAACTAAAAGCACATGACCCGGTCACAGCGGTATGCCCACAACACACAATGATTTTTGTTTCAGAGACTTTTTGCATGGGAGGTAATAACTTCATATTTAGCAGGCCTCAGTGAACTTTTCTTCCCTGAATGTGCTCTGTTGTTATTGAGCCTGTGTACATTTACTATAGAAAATGTCCCGTGGAGTTTTCATTGCTGGGAATTGTAGGAGAAAATACATCCTTGCTTTGCTTTGAAGCTGCCCCTTGCTGGTTTATTTGATGGCCATTAAGTCGTGTGTTGGAAGAGACAGTGAGTGGGTCCCTACTCATCTTAATAACTGTAACGCTTCTGTGAAGCATTGCCGCATTCCCCTCCAGCTGCTCTTTTCAGCCTGAAGCCTTCTGGTCTTAATAAATTCAGTGGCTTGTTACACAAAGTCATTCCATACCTTTAGACATACCTATTGCTTTTTCTGCACTTTCCCAGCTCTGCTGTGGAAACAAAGCAATATTCAGAATAGAGGGCATCCTGGATTTATACAGAGGTATAACTTTTCTTTTCTTTTTTCTTTTCTTTTTTTTTTTTTAAGTTTTCCAAGAGTTGCTAAAATTCCATTTTCTTTTTAATGGACTACCAAGGACTGAAGCTATGGTTTCACAGTTCTGTCTATAATATCTCAAGGTCTTTTTTCTTAAATATATTTTCTTTTTTTTTTTTTTTTTCTTTTTTTTTTCCCCCCTCTGAGAAATAACCCCTTTAATGGAATTTCACTGACCATTTTACCATCTTTGTTATTTGTACTCATCTTTTCCACTCTAAAAGTGATAGTGTAATTAGAAAACCTTCTCAGCTAACTTTTGAAAACTTAGGAATGTATATATTGACTAAACCGTGGTCTTGATTTTGGATTCAGCCAGAGGAAACATGCCTTTAAAATATGTAACTCCAAAAACTTGCCAGTACCTAATAAATCCACACACATCATTGTCCTAAAACAGCACTGGATTGAAATGTGAAATAAAATTTTGCACACAGCTTAACATTTGTGAATTTGATTAAGCAAATCAAGATTCAGTTTTTCTTCTTGACGCTGTTCAAGGAAATGTCATGAAAGGAAAAAAATACGATCCAACAGTGTCTATAAGTAATTAAGAGGTCTCTACTAGTGAAAAAGCTCAGTGAGTAATGAGCTTTTAAAATCTATTTTTCAGAATAACTCCAGCTCACCAGAAAGAAATAGCAGGAGTGCACTTAGGCTCTTGAGATACAAATGTTTTATATCATATGATTTTCTAGATTTAGAGCTAAATAATCATTGTAATATGAACTGTCATTGGAGAACACAGAAAGCTATCAAGATCTAAAAGTAAGTGTAATAATTACCTAATTACTTTCACACAGCTATGTGGCTTGTGATGATGGGAATGACCGGACTGGTGGTAGTAACAAAGTCAAGTCTCTTCTGATTTAGAGCAGACTTTGCATTCTCCTGAACTGAGAGAGATGCTTTTACAAGTATCAGTGAAATATAAAGCCGGCTGTAGGTTCTACATAACTTTTCTTATTTAACTTCTGTATATAAGATGTCATGAATTCTATTCTTAAACATATTTTTAGAATAGCTTTTTCAAGTAAAACTCCTAATTTTTTTTATTTGCAGTCTATTTGAATATAACTGCTAAATATGGCTGATTAAAAGCAAAAACGTGCCATAATATTACTGTCACTTATTACCTAAGTCACTCAATAATAGTTTTGTACCATTGAAGTTTAAAGAACTGTTAAGAGTATTCATAAACAGGAATGATCTGAACTTTGGAAGTACATTCTTTTTTTGACTGATGATGAGATACTAGAGGAGATGTCAGTCTGTACAATTTAACAGAAAGTAGAAAAGAATGACTATTTTCTCAAGTCTCATACTGTATGGTACCAGAAACTGACTATAGCAAAATTGTAATTTTCTCTTAGAAATTTACTATAGCTAAATTGTAATTTTCTCTTAGAAATTGCACAAGGAAATTCAGGTTTCTATATTTATGAAAGAAATTTAGAATTACAGGATATATTTTGTTTGACATTCTTGAAGTCAATGCAAGACTGAAACATTTCTCCACAAGGTTAATTATTCCTATATTATGTCAATAAAATGATCTGAAATAGTCTCCTCTGCTACTATTGGTTAAATTAATTAGCAAAATATATATTACATATTTGAGTCTTTTAGATTTTATATTTTTAAAAGATTCTAAAATTTGGACCATTTGAACCTATAGGTACTGGTGTTTATGAAAAATATGTATGTTGTATGCTGAAGTAGAATAAATAATAGATTATAAATGATCTGATCATGTGTCATTTTAAAAACATGTACTCCATAAAGGGAAACAATTCTAATATATTTAATCCTGTGAAATTCCCTCATTTTGATTTCAGAAAGCTAGATTACATTCATCTAATTCACTCATTCTGAAAACTTTCATTCTGTAAGTCTGCTGAGCATTTTTAATGAATAGATATTTGACAGAATATGAAGCATAGTCAAATTTTAGAAATATTGTTCTTTAAGAGATCTGGTAGAGTACTTATTATTCTGGAATTTTGTATCAAAAAAGTAATACATTTCTTGGCATTCTCATTCTATACCATTATAGTAGAAAAAACAAAACCCAAGCTTGTGTTGTCTCTTTCTTTATTTGCATTTAAATGCAGCAGTAGAAAAATATTTTCTTGAGTAAATAAGCTTGGAAGAATTTCAGAAACCCGATAAATATTTATTCTGTTAAGGCAGAGTTCCAAATAAATTCCAGTTGTAACTGTAGACTGGTTTATGAATTGGTTTAAAGGAAAAAAGTATCAGATTTATTGAAGTCATTATTATCATTGAACTATTTTGATGTTTACAACAACTGAAAGCAGAAGAAATGTTTAACTGAGAGAAAAACACCATCAACATCAAGAAAAATAACAAGCAGTTCTCTAAAATGTTCCCTTAAAAAAATAATTCCTTACATTTTTTCAGTTATCTTTACCCCTAAATAGAATAAGAGGAGACAAATATGCTATGTCTCTAAAAAGTATTTCAGATCATTCCTTCATTAATCTCTGGAGAAATCTGTTCAAATTCCTTTGTTTAAGTTGTTTTCTTTAGAAGCCCTGTTCTTTCCCATCTCCTATGATATACAGGCTTTTAGTCAGAGCTTTTAGGCTTAATGATATTGATTTTACCACCTTGATGGAGCCTACCGAAGTGACATATTCTTCAACCTGCTACAAGCACATAAGTTTGGAGCAGAAATCATAGTTAAATTTTAATAAAGAATTGCCTGAGACAGAAAAAACTGAGTTTAAATTTGAAGTTTTTTTCTTACATGTTGAGCTGTCTAAAGCTGCTATCTCCTTTAATTTTTCACCAAAGACTCATAAATAGCTTTTATCTCACACACCTATGCACACTAGACTATTTCCTCAGATGGATATTATTTCTTATGTATGTAGTCAATTTGATTTTTCAGTACTTTATTGCATAACAAGAAGAAAAATTTACTCTGAGATTATGGTGGATGAACTCAGATTTAGCATGGTCCAACAGAATTTAAAGAAGTAAAAAAAGTCCATTTTTGTTTTCAGAACTATATTTTCAGAGAGATACTGAGGCTTGAGTGCACAGTTATGAAGCTAGTTTGTGGGCTTAGAAAACTGGATAAATAACACATATGAGTATGTTACTGGATCTTGTCTCCAAAAATGGCCAGGTGTGAAAATCCAGGGAAAGAGGTCAAGAAACAGTGCCTGTACAGGCTGATCTCTTCTCTAATATAGCCCTGCAGAAGTTTAAGGACTCCCTGATCTGCAGCATCTGCTCTGGTTTCATGTTTAATGTTCCCTGATGGGTCAATCTTTCAGCAGTTTCCTGAATTTTAACACACAACATCCTGAAGCAGAGAATTTCAAAGTTTAATGTAAATTGTGAAAACAGCTTATGTCACTTTTCAGTCTGGAGCTTGCTAATTTCACTGGGTACCACCAGGCAGTTGCATCATAAGAAAGGGATGATTCATGCATCCATTCTCTGTCCCTTCTCTTGGCCTCTTCCCAAGCCGAGGAGCTCTGGAGTACGTAGCTTCATCCTAAAAGAGAGACAGGAAGATGTATTTTATCACATTTCAGTGGATTTATGCTGCTGCAGCTGGACTGATACTAAACCTCAGGGGTGCTTAACTAAAGCTGGCATGACTTCATTGCACAGTCAAACCCGATACTACAATGCAAATCTTCTCCAGTAAAACAGCTTTCCATACTTCGTGATCATCTGCTACAACGGAGTTCTTGATATTGCTCTCCAAAGTACTTCGAGTTTCTAAAAGTAATCATTTATTCATGACAGTCTGAACCTTATTTTTTCTAGCAGTATTAAGCGTGGAAAATTAGCTCCTGCAAAATGAACTTGAAGCAAAATCTATTCTGCTTCCTAGAAACTACTCTATACATTGAGTCATATGATTAGTTCCTGCTTTAAACCTTAATTCCATTCAAAAGCTTCAGGCCAAAATTGCTCCTTCAAGGTAATTGTGCCAGGAGTTTTGAATTCTAATGGTGTGTTGGAATAGTTGGTGTGTGTTTCAAGTTGCAGGAATTAATAAAATCTAGTCTTTTTATGTGCTGGCACTGAAGAGGGGTCTTCAATCTCTCTAGTAGAGACATTGAACTGAGTCTAAATATTCTTAATTCATATAAACAGACCACTGGTTTTAGTTTCTGTGTACTAATTTTAATTAATAGAAATCTGTAGCGGATTTATTTTGAAAGAGCATTGTAAATGTAATTTTTAAAAGATTGGATTTCCTACACCTGGCACCATAAAGCAGTCAGACCTGTGAAATTTTACAATCATAGAGTAAATATATTAATTTCTCTTCTGCTTGTGTCTCTGGAAACTATTTTTATTTTTCATTTCTTTATTTTTAAAATATGCTTTTGGACTCGCAGTGAATCCTAAAAGAGAGCAAAATTTTCCCTTGGGTTAAACTGAAGAGAATACTGTAAGGGGTATGCTGGGCAAACAGTCAGCTGAATGCTCTTCACAGAGATTCAAAATCCCTCCTTTATTACTTGATGTGGATAATGTTTTGCAGGTGCAACAAGCTACCTCCAGGAGAGAGGCTCTCTCCAAGTGTTGCATGGACTCCAAGGGAAACAGAGGCTTGGTGACCTTCAGAAAGGCATTGTAAGCCATAAAACTAACTGCTTAAAACAGTGGAAAGTCTGAAGGAGTAAAATGTTGTATGAAACAGATCATAACTTTCTGAAGAACAGAATCCTGTTCAGCAACTGAAAAGTATTTGAAGCCTGACAGGAGGAGAGGAATTAACTTCATGTGTTCCTGCTGCTCAAGGGTACATCTTATGAGTTACTGCATATCACAGGCCCTTAACTCACACTTTACTACTTCTCTGTGGAACACTCATAAGCTGGACTTAGCTAAAGAATAACTTGGATAAAACACATTTCCAAGGAAGATGTTCCAGTAACACATTGAATCTTGTTTTGTCCCACTGGCTAGACACTGAATTTGCAGCAGTGATGGGACAGGTGGGCTGTACAGCCCTTCAGCTTCTGTTGGGTCTTTTCTGCAGGAGCAGATGCTGTACCTCAGGGTGTTAGCACAGAGGAAGGAGTGACTTCCAAGTCTTGTGAAGTAAATACACTCTTTCCACTCACTAATAATCACTGCTTTTCAGGCTCTAAGGTAAAGAGACTTCAGATGCCATCAGTTAAATGGTAAAATAATTCCTGATCTGTAATGCACTTCTTGTTTAGATTTAAGGAATGCTTCACCCATTAACTTATCAGAAAAAAAATAAATTAAAAAATGTGTCTGGAAATGTCTGCCTTTGTTCCCAGACACTGAGGATTCACTGTTCCTAAGTGCACTGAGCTCATCTGAGTAGCGCTGCATGAGCAGTGCTCCACTAGGTTGTTAAGAGAAATGAGACTGCTTGCACGAGGCCAACCCCAGAGAAAAATATATTTAATAAATAAATGTGTTCTGAGGCAAAACTTTCATATTCTTTGTCATCTATTATCTATCCTGCCCTGGATGGTGAGACAAGCAGCAGTTTTTGTCATTTAATGATACATTTATAAAGCACACTCAGTTTGCAAATTTAGAATTTTGAAATGACGACATTTACTGTAGGTGCTGTAGTAGCAACTTTACTCACTTTTTAGGAGATAAACTTTCTTTACTTTCAGCTTTCTGAAAAATTGGTTGCTGGGATCAAAACTGTCTTTGTTTAGTATCTTGTCATGCTTCCAAGGAAGTTAAGATTGTGATTGTTCAACAGCAGTAGGAGCAGTGATAATTTTAACATTTGACGTGTCAAAAACTACTTAGAGGAAAGGTTGAGGAGAAATGTTTTCCATTTGTTAAAAAGAATACTTTAACTACCTCCAAAATATCAAGACACAGGAAAATACACAAGGAGAAACTTTTTTGGAAATTGTAAGTACTCCTTAGTTTTCCCAATATCTCCACTTGCATTATGTTTATAAAATTTTGAAGTAAGATAAGAACTTATTTACCCCTGTCTCTTGGTTTCTGAGAATCCAGCAGCTCTTTTAGTACATTTGAAAACAAAGCCCTTAAAAAAAAAGAAGCATAAAAATGAGTACAAAAGAAAGAAACATAAACCACTTCTGGTCTGGGTCAGATATTTGCAAGATTTCTCTAAGATGTAAAGTACACAATACACTAAATATGCTTCTTCTTAAAAACTCTTGGTACCTTAGCAACATCAATATGAGTATTCATTTTTCATGGTAAGATTAACAAAGCAATCAAGATGTATCCAATATTGAACACAGAGAAAATGTCAATACTACAATTTTAGAGAAATCATCTCAAAAAAGGACAGTTGTGTGATATTTGGAATGACAAAACCAGCATTTAAACCTCTGGAAAATGTTCAAAATGCAGGTAACCAAAAAGAAAATAATGTGTAAATGAAGGCCATCCTCAGAAATGCAATAGTTGTAGCCTGCCTTTGGTAACAGCTAGAACAGCACCACTAAGGTGCCCAGGAAGGCTGAAGGGGATTTGGCACTTATTAGGATATGAGGGGGGCATGTTTCCTTTGTATAACACATAGAGTTTTTGACCTGGAGCTCAATTAAAATGAATACTTGCTGTACAAGAAGCAGAGTAATTCAGCAGATGATTTGTATGTTTGAACAAATCTCTCTACCACAAGGAGTGATACTGAAAGATAAATAACATTTCTCCATTTCCTTTTGTTTTTCTTTTCATTTCTTTTCTATTTTTTTTTTTTATTTTCTTCTAGAAGATAAAGACCTTAAGACTTTTGTTGCATGGAGCTCCAGGATTGTAGGAACCATGTTTTTCAACTATTTTTAAGAAAATACAAATATAAATGATGTGTATCCCAAGACCAAGGGTTTTAAATTATGCTCTGGATTTAAATCCAAGGGATTTAAATTATGTTCTCTAAAGATATTGTGAACAGACTAAAAAACCCAGGGTTTTAGCTCTGAGGTAAATGGGCTGAAGCAGATGAATGGCAATTCTTTGACATTTGTATCAGACAAAAAGCAAACTGGAAATGTATGTTTCTTGAGTCCCCTTAATTGGAGTTTTTCAAAGCTTTATAATACATTACAGAAAAATGAACAAAATATTCCTCTTCTACATTTTTTTAGTCTTCTTAATTTGACTATTCTGATACAAAATATAGCAACTATAGCAATTTTTTATGCATGCATTAAAATGAGGGTTTTTTAATGTCTGAATAATATTGTAGTAACAAATATTTAAAAAATAGACTACAATAAGATCTTGGCCCATTTTTTGCAAATCATTAAGATAACCCAAAGTATTTATTTATTTACTGCTCTGTGAAATCTGGGATTAAATAAGGTGTAATCAGTGAACACTTTATGCACCTGGCATTTTTGAGACCAAGCACATTGTAGTCTTTTATCTCAGACCGATATTCAGCTCAAACATGTTAGGAAAATAAAGGTCCATGGAAGTGATAACAAATGGAAATGTTTCCTGACTTCACGGTCCTTCCAAATTTCAGAGCATGGGCACTGCATGCTTTCACTAACAGAATTTAAGTAGTGTAGTAATTCTTAAATAGCTGTTCATTATGCTAATTGGGAGAGTAATCATGACAACTTTTTAAAAATCAACTGTACTTTTCTTCTCTTGATACAAAGGCCAGTGGCAAGTAACAGTGAAAAGACCTGACTTGACTCATTCCTAGCAAACTGACTATGGGTTCAAGACTAAGAAAGCGCCTTCAGGTAGATAGAATGCTACAGCAGTTTTGTTTTTGCATGATTTTCTTTAATTTGAGAAACCACATCAGTTTTTTTGCCTTAACTTCTTTTGTAAACTGTGGGACAAATGGAGAAGGGAAACACAGTTGTATTCCCTGGGATGATTAGGATCAAATGAATCCATGTTTAACATCCTTACCTTATCAGATATAGAAACTGCATCTCATGTGTTATCTGCAGAGGTTTCCTTGGCTGTACGAAGTAGGAGGCATGGAAAGGCTGACCATGGACTTACCATGAGCTTACCATTACATTCCTCCATTACTGCTTTTCAGTCCCATGCTGGAGAGTGGGGAAAATTCAGGGCATTTTAAGAATTTGATCCATTTATGTAAAATGTGGAAAGGCAGATACCAGGGGTTTCAGGTAATTTTCAGACATATACAGTTCTATTTGTATAAGAATTATTTATTGAATAGCAAAAATATTTTAAGCAGACCTCAGGATGCTATGAATAAATTTTAAATTAAACTAGACTGCTGCATTTCTGGTACTGAATTCCTTATGGTGTACCTGAGATCTGTGAGCACTCAGGTATACCTTATAGTTTTACCTTATAGTTTTATTCTTGAGAAAGAAAAGAAAAAAAATCTATCCAGCTAGATGTATATTGCAGGTTGTCAGTCATAATCATTTAGAAATTTCAGCTGCTAGAACATAATATATGTCAGGTGTTCCTTGCTCATCAGAAAACTGTGTACTCTCCACAACCAGTGGAACGGTTCTGGTTGTACACAAGATACAGGGTGAAACTCACATGCTCCACCTTTGAAAGACCTCAATGCACAGAACTAACAATTGCTTACATCCTGGCACCCAATACACTGGAATAATAATTTTTGAAGATACAATGATTAAAATACAATACTATATGAAGCATTCATAAATCACAATACTATATGAATATTCATAGATCAAAAAAAGCTTAGGGAAATGGCAACTTTTCTTTATTCACTTTCTCTGCTTATTTGTGTCTGAACAGCAAATGGACGACTTTTTCCCCTAGATTGTATCCAGGACATAGAAAAAGGAAAGCTGTGAGCAGGGGTTTTTGTTGCGATTGTTAATTGCTTTTTTGAAATCTGTTTCCTAGGATCACTGCTTTCTAAGAGCTGTAACTCAAACAACTTTGCTAGTAGCACTAATATGCTATTTGGGTTCATAAAACCAGGAAATTCTAATTTTATCACATTAATGAAGAGACAGTAAAATTTCAGGCAAGCTTCCTATAAATAAAATAACCACTCCTATTTTTTTCATGTTTTGACTGGTTCTACATGCAGAATCCTATATTTATCTAGTTAATACCACTTTTTTCTTTTAGAATTAGATATTCAGCTCACATTCAGGCTCTTAGAAATGATCAATAAATCTGTGGTGAGTTTGCATAAGTATTTTTCTCGAATGAATCAAGCCTTTGACTGAGATATTTTAATTGCTATAATTTGAATAACTAATTCCAAGTTCTGAAAATTAGGTGAAGGTAGTATGTGATTAACTGCAGTTAATGAAGGCATTACCTGATCAAGTAACATTTCATTCTTGGAACTGATTATCTCTAAATGCAAATGAAATTGATCTGAATTGTCAAATTCTTTTTAGATTTATAGTACATCTTTTAAATATTCTGCAACTACTGTTATGCAGCATACTTTACTATCTTTATTCTTCTGGAAGTTCTGTAAGTTTATATGTCTAACATGAAATCAGAAAAATTCTGCTCCAAACAAGAAGAGTGTCCATTCATATGCAAAATTATCTTTGCTCAAATCATTAAGACAAGATGAAATTTAAACTAACTTTTAGTGAAATGGGAGTTGTAATTATGCTAACAATTGCTTACATTGCTTCACACAGACTACATCAAAATACAACATATTATCTAGTGACAGGATATAAAATTATTGATGAAGGAAGTTTATGATGTGGTGGGATTCATTTGTTTAATTTAAACAACTGCTGGTCTATTTTCTTAACTTCTAGACTTCTTTTTAGTTCTAATGTAAAGAATGTTGAGAAATAAAATGATGGAGCTATGCACAGAACACTAACAATTTTGGAACTAGAGGGATCTTTACCCAGTAAAATATAAAAAATTGTGAATGTTGATTTCATGTTATCTATGTTATTATATGTACTGCAATATCCCTCACCCAGGTCCTCCAGCTGTCATAGTGAATTTTCCACAACCATTTGTATTGAAATACAGATCTGCCTCAAAAATTCTTAAATTAAATGGATGAGACAAAAAAAGATTGGGAAAAAGAAAGGAAAAATATGTTTGTGGTAGGAGGTTTGGGAAGGGTTGCCTGTTGTTTCAAGATGCTTAAGAGTACTAAGCAGCATCAGCTATCGTGGTAAAATCTTAAAGCCACTGAATGATTGAAGTCTATATTTTTCTCCATTTTCTAACTCCTTGTCTCATCTTCAACTTTGACTTTGCCTTCTTCCATTTTATTCCCCAGGGTTTTCTGCTCTGTATCCTTCATGCCACACTTGACTCCTTCCTGCTGTCACTCTATTCCTGGGAAGGGAAAGAGGGGTTACAGAGGTCAGTCACCATCCCAGAACGCATTTTCTGTTACCTGGTAGGTCCACATAAGACCCATTTTCAAAACCACAGTAAGAAGATCTCATATGCACAATTTTTTCCAGTTATATTTCCTCCCTACGCTGAGAACCAGCATCTGCAAGGAAAGCCTCTGTTATACAACATGGTACCTTCCCCTCCCTTCCCCTTGGGAATGTAGCAGTTATCATTTGATACATTTAGGTTAATCCAGCTTTAAAAATAATTTCCTTATGCTAATACCTGCTAATAACTTTTGCTCTTATAAATTCATTGAAAGGGAATAAACTATGATCTTAAGTGTATCACTCGGTTTAAGGGTTAAAAATTTTCCAAAAATAAAGCTGCTAGTTCAAAAGTAGACAAGCTGCATTTGAAATCTAAACAACCAGAATGGTAAAACATACACTAGAGTAATTTTAGAAAGTAAAAAAATGTGATAAATGTTTCTTTCATGGGGATCCAGACTTGGGGGTTACTTGCAAACCCTTCTGATTTGTACAGCTCCTTCATACCCACCCACAGCCAGCCACCCACCCTGCATGGTCACTCAAACACAAATCTACATTCAATCTGCTACCTATGAACCTTTCTGCTTTCTTTTAGAGTGGAAAATAATATTTTCAGTAATTAACGTATATATCCAGGTTTCTCCACCTGAGTGGGTCATTGTTGAGTCATCCTAGACGTCAAACATCACCGAGCATGTTAAGGAGGCCTGCACAATTCAAGATAAAACATTTTAACATCTAAAGTCTCCTCTAGCATTTAGGATTAATTCTGTCTTTAGAAAGCCATAGTTGCATACATATCTATTAATTTGGTAATTATAACTGAATTCTAATACAAGTAAGAAATTAAAGTCCTTAAAATAAAAATAGCAGTTAGAGTCACTTTTTGTAGTTTGACACAGAACCTTCCAAATGATGCTCAGTCCTGGGGAATTCGGGCAAACTTGCATGAAGGTTTAAAAAAACCCCCATTTTCAGCACTTTACGTCATGTATTTGTTTTATCCAGTCCACTTCTAAAAGTTAAGAATGTGTATGAAGATAAAGTTGGGGGTACTAAACATGTCACATCTTGAGAATGGTGGAAGAATAGAAAAAATGCACTCTAAAAAGTGATATTAAGAGAACAGAGTAATTTTATACTAAAAAGGTCTTAAACAAAAAATACACAAACATTGCAAAAAGATTTCTATGTACTGGGAGTGAGTTTTTACTAATCTTACTAGTTTTTAAGCGTGACATTCCTAACCGAGAAACATTTGCTGGCAATGCTTAAATGGATGCAACAGGAACCTCAGGCAATTAACACTGAAAATATCCTTCATTATTAAGTTAGATTTAATCTATAGATGGAAAAAATAAAAACAGAGAGCAGGAAACCTAGTTTTGAAAAGGAGACAAAATATTTGTGAACATACAGAACTGAAAACCATCTACAGCAGCAAAATTAATCCTAAGAATATTAATGACAAGAAAGTATAAAGGTTTTATCTTCATTATGTAAATAGAATAACTGTACTAGAACTATTGAAACAATTTATCACATGAGGGTATTTTCATCAGAGGGGAAGAAAATCATCGTGGCATTATGTGGGCTTTGCAAATGATCAACCTACAGAGACTCCGTGACAATAATAGCACACAGGGTCATAGCTGCCCTACACTGTTCTACATCAACCCGACAGTAATCATGAAAGATTGCTGCAAGAATACAGATAATTATGCTGGAGAGACCTTCGCTGTCCCTAAATAAGGTGGGTAAGCCTATCTCAGGTTCTGAGCTGTACAGATATTCAACTACATACCAAATATGGATTTTAAGAAAAGGAATGAAAATCAGACAATATATGCTGACCATTACATTTAGAAAAAAGGATCTAATTTTTTTCCAAGAATAATTTCTAATTATGTAGCTAAACTGCATAAACATCTACATCATGCTTCTCTAAATAAGCTGTAAATATGCAAGAAATAAAGCAATTACATTTTACTTTTGTATACTTGTAATCTCACATTCAGTCTAGAGTAGGGTTATCATTATGATGATAAAAAGTTTTGCCAAACTGAAGGAAAAAGAATTCGCTCTTCTAATAATTTACAGGAGACAGTTATGCTGCATGGTCTACAAATTATGCAAATATCTTAGATGAACATGCTGAGTACAAGATACATGCAGATTTCTTGGGTAATGGTTTTACCACTTACCATTGCCATAAAATGGCAAAATTGTTAGGTGATGGCTGAGTACACTAAATATCCATCAAGTAAAACAATGTAGAATAAATGATGTGAAATAGGGTTTGGTACCACATCAACACGTCCTTCGTGAATCCATATCCCGATGTTCTTGCTTGCTGTAGAGTCAGACATACCAGAAATGCAAGAGTTCCCTAATACTTCTTCTTCTTCTTCTTCTTCTTCTTCTACTTTTGCCACTTATATTACTATGTTCTATGTATAAAGGAATCTATTTTAAATTAAAGTGTCATGCAATAAGGATAAAGCTGGAAAAGCCAAGGCAATGCCACCAAATTAATTCTGAAATTTAGTGAGCTTCTACCAATATTAGTAAATTCTAAGAAAATATGTATTTCCTGGATAATAAGAAATCCCCAGACAGGCTAAGATTAGCCAGCAGCATTGTACACTCATTTTCAAAGAAGGAAATATACTAGAGACCTTAATGAAGAACACACTGAAAAGAGACAATATAAACTTCCCTGTAAGTCTGTGCTAAAAGGTGTAGATATTTTCTTATCTAATGCATGTGATATCGGTTAGACTGTATAGTTTCTGGAATGGCAAACTGCTTGCTTCTTGCAGGGCTTAATGTGAGCTAATCCTTCTCATAAGGAGCAAGTAGTCAGTGTAATACATAAATGGCTAATAAGTGCAAGAGTAAAGCAAGATGAATGTGTTTGCTTAAATTAGCACTGCATCAACCACTAATTCTTGACAAGGTGTGAAATAGTTAATATATTTCCAAAGCAGATTTTAAGTGAAAAAATAACATGGATCTCTAAACCCAGACTTCTCTGGGAATGTATCTGGATCAGCACTAACAATATACAGAAAAACAGAGAGCCCTGCTATAGAATTGGAGGTATGTGAGAGCTGAATCACTGGAATGTGTGTGTATGGTGTTGGTTCCTCCAGGTGGGGCCAGTCACATCTTTTGATGCAAGACCAGAGATGATTGGAAAATGATAGATATTGTACCTGTTTGCCTCATCTGCCCCTTGGACCAGCACCAAAGTTCTCATTTAGTGTCATTCTAGAAAATACAACATTTTACAACAGCCCTATTAACATGGCGGATACCCTGCAACTGAAGTCTTATAAATACATAAATGCTTTCACAACATAAAACTTTAGAGCACTGAACACTGGGTCTTTAAATATCCTTCACTCTCAATGCAAGAATTCTCTGAGTCTCACAAGCCTAGCTATGGCTTGTGATACAATAATATTACCATGCAGCAAGAAGTTCAAATTATACAGTAGAATTTTCAGGATGTTTTCATAAAATATGCACATCTTTTCTAACTTCAAGTATATTTTTTCCTTTTCCTAGGCTCCATCCATTTTTGAACACAAAATCTAGAGATTGTATTTCATGTTATTCCATTTTTCAGACAGTTGCCAATTAGGGACATTAACAGTTGCAGTGACTCAAAACAAAAAGGACTCAGCAGTGTTAAACATGAAATTGCATTTTGGAACCTTTATGCTCTCTGGGTCATGAGCCTCAACTAAATTTGCTCCCTTCAGCCTCTGATTTTGGGAAATCCTGTGAAAAATGCTGTAGCTTAATAACTGCAGTATAAAATGGAAGGCATTCCCAGTTCTGCCTTATTGTAGGTTCTGTGACCTAGGGTAACTATTTAAATTCTGAGAGTAGGTGTTTTCCCTTCCCGTAAAGGAAAGGAAGGAAAGGAAAGGAAAGGGAAAGGCAAGGAAATGAAAGGATAAGGAAAGGAAAGGAAAGGAAAGGGAAAGGGGGAAAGGAAGGAAAGGATAAGGAAACGGAAAGGAAAGGAAAGGAAAGGAAAGGAAAGGGAAGGAAGGAAATGAAAGGAACAGGAAAGGAAAGGAAAGAAAAGAAAAGAAAACGAACAAGAAAAAAAACGAAAAGAAAAGAAAAAGCAAAGAAAAAGAAAAGAAAGAAAAGTAAAAGACAAGAAAAGAAAAGCAAGGGCACCCCCAAAAAAACCCCCCCCCCCCCCCCCCCCCCCCCCCCCCCCCCCCCCCCCCCCCCCCCCCCCCCCGGGAGGATTATTTTACATATATATATATATATATATACACACACACACACACACACACACACACGCATGTGTGAATTTATTTGACCTCCTAAACTAGCAAATCTTATATCCTATGGTTCTTTTCTAAGAGGAAAGTCAATAGGGTGATGTAAGAGATTCTTTCAATTTTCACATCTATGAATAAATGAATAATTTTGTACTTTACTGAGATAACAAGGTTTAGATCTTTAACGTAAGTGGGCTCAAATGAGAACACCAGTATAGACAGGGAACAGGAAATACAATCCAGGATCTCACTCAGTTCAGGCTGACTAATTCAGGATGCTGGTCTCTCAGGAACACTGATGCAAGGTAACACAGAAGTTAGCACAACCTGGGTATACTTGTGAAATAGCATGGATGTAATCAATGAGGTTACTCATGACTTATGGCAGGAGAAGTGAAAGTGTGCTCGTTTTTATAAGCAGGAATACAGGTGAATAACTAATAAAAAATTAATTTTTACTATATTTTATCTCTTTTATTGTTCAATATTTGTCCCTATACAGGCCTTTATTTTGTCCAATGTATTAATAATTCACTGTATTATTTCTCTGAGAAATTTTTACTCTGAAGGTTGTCTGATAGAATTTTATTGCAAGAATTCATTATTCAAAATTTGTGCTGTTCATCATCAAAATATGTAATCTAATATATTTTTGCTTCTTTCCTTGATGATTGTGTTAGCATAATTCTTAGATTTCCAGTGTGAACCATGAATTGGAAACTCACTTTCCAAGTCTATTATTAAATACCCTTTATTTGTTGCTATGTCAATAAACTAAAAAAATATTGTAAGACCCATGAAGATCTCAAACAAATGGGTACAGCACTTTATGTGATATTATTTATCACTGAAGCCACATATCTGTGAAGACATTCTATTTGCACTATGGGGAGCTCTGCATTTATCAAGTTTACTTCTGGAAATGTTTTCTCAATTCTAATGTTACTATGTTGGCATTCCTTGAAAGATTGTCAGTAATAAAGGAAATTATATGAATTGCTCATTTGACTTGTTTTACCCCTGATGCTGACCAAAACAGGAATTTTCACAAGGTGAAGAAGGCCTGCATTAGCAATATATGACAAACAATCCTTTAAACCCTCTCCTGTTGTACTCCCTAATACACACTGTTCAGTGCCAAATCCTAAGTTTCCTTACTTTTATGAAATTTAAACTGAAGTTCTGACTGAAATTTCTGAAGGGAATTCTGAAATTTTTAACAACTGGCAGAGAAATGGACTGTAAGTCTTCATGGAAGAATAATAAGTAGAAAAGAAGCATCACAGCTACCTATGCTGGTAGACTTAATATCACTGGAATTAAATGTTTTGCTTTAATTTTGTCTCCTGATATTCTTCTAAAATGCTTCCTGTGGAACAGATTGATTTCCATGATTTCTGCCATATCCATCAATATTTTGACAGTGCATTTTAGTTATATCATGTAAATGATATCCCAGATTGAAGTTAACCGAAATGTTTTCTATTCCAAGATGTTTTCTGAAGTGATACTCCAAAACTGCACATGCCAGGTTATTCCTTCAGCATTTATTCTGTGGCATCTCCTCAGCACTGCTGGTTTTCAACAAGGAGTCAGGAAAACTTTGTGTTGGTGCCGTTTTTTCCCCTCAGTCCTGAATAGTCACTAGGTATGGGACCGGGCTCTCTGGCAAAGTGTGAAAAATTGTATTACATTCATGATAATATGTAATTAACCAACGTTTAAGGATCACATTGGGATAACTGCATCTCCTATGGCATTCTATGTTTATTAATATGCAGCAGGACTGGATATAGACATTGATTTCTTGAACAGTCTAAGGTTCTTTTTGGACAAATAATGAACAAAATGACTTATGCCTTTGACTATGTTTGTGTGTGGCAAATGCTGCTTGAGGGTATCTATTTAATCTTTCCTTTAAGACACTTAAAAATACAACTGCACTTCTATATGCCCACACACTGAAAACCCAGGAAGGGAGTGTTCTGAGGAAGAAGCTGCCGTTAATGGTTTTTGCAAATTAGCACTAAAAGACTTTGTATCATGGCATATTCTATTACCATGCTTATCATCTCCAGTAGCAAAGCAAAATAAAGAAAAATTCCTGGTTTGGTGAAAAACCAGTCATCATTTCCCTTGATTTTTTTAAAGATAAGTTTTAAGAGTTTGAGACACTCTGGTTTTGTATTCAAAGTCACTGAGGTTCCTTATCATATATACTTATCAGTGGAACCCTGAGTCATCTCATGGCAAGCAGTCGCATAAATTATGTACATCAAAGTTTTCCTAGGTAAGTCTAACTGTAGTTATAGCAGGAAGAAATCAGTCACACAGTAAAAGTAGCACTCATCCTGGAGCAATGCATCAACTTCAGAAAGTCAGCTCAACATAAATGTCGTTTCTCTGAGTCATCTCAGTTGTGAACACAAGCTGTCAGAAGAAGTGGAAAGAACTGAAAAGTTTTCCATCATCTGAAAAATACATTAAACATTGAATAAAATATTTTTTTTCTACATCCTTTAAATTCTGTATGAAACCTGTAATGTAAGTATATTATAGAAGCATGCTAATTCTATTAACCTTGTCACATAAAATTCATTAAGATTAGAAGCCTGATGTACCTATTTGAAAATACTTGACAAATTGAAGAAATTTGACACACAGAGAACACTGAGAACGAAAAACCTGGTTTTTTTGGTTTTATTTTTGCTGAGATTCAGAGAAAAATCAAGTACTGAAAAACTAGAGAGCAGGTTTTGTTCCTTCATATAACCTTTTTTCATCTATACAAACTTTCTACCTCTTTGGGACATCATAATCCTCATCTGTAATACTCCTCTAATCTTAGGGGTTTTTTCTTCATTCTGCTACTCCCTGTGTCTGAGGGCTTGGTCAAGGGGCTATTGAAATCTCTGTGAACTGCAGCCAGTCCTGGCTTACTGCTTCTCCTTCAGGAAGCACCCACTGGGTTCAACACAGCTAGAATCCCCCAGGCATCCAGAGACACTACTTGTATGGTGCTGGGAAAAGCAAGGGTGTCCCACCAAATTTGTTACCCTGGTTTTTCTGAGTTTTTTATAGCCTTTTGATTTTCATAAATGGAGTCAGATCTTTTTAGTTACTGTACAATATTAAGAGCAGTATTACCTTTTTCCCACAGATATAACATAAACAAATCCTTTGTTTTTCATTCTCTGTACGTTGTTTGCATATTTCTAACCTGAAAACAATTGTAACTGACTGTTGGTTTAGCCACTTGGCTGAGGGGTGAAAAACCCCAGAAGCCAATCTTCTGCTAGACCCACAAATGTATAAAAAGTAAGAAATGAAACAAAGAGGCTCTCTCTCCACCCTGTCTCAGCTTTGAGGTGGACGGAGAAACCTCTGCTCTGCAAAACCTCTGCTCTGCAAAACCTCTTGTCTGCATGTGGCTGCTTTTTGTGTCTCGGTGACAAAATTCAGCTCGGTGCTTGATGCTTACTACAGAAAAGGGGTATTCTGTCCTTTTTGTTGATTTCATTGGGAGTTTGGATTACTCTACAACGTTGAAAATAGCTCTTCATGCACTGTTATTTTGCAATTCTTTTGCGTATTTTTTTGCCCAAGGAGCAAAGAAAGCACCGTTACAGGTTTAAAAGCATTATTATTGTTTTCATTAACATCAGTGACAAGATTCCAATGAAACAGTTTTAATTTATGAGTAATACATACACAAAATTACTCTAACATCCCAAGTTCTTAAGCCAGCTTGTCTGAGCTGCCATAGGATTTTAACAGACAGCAACCTTTTTGATAACCCTTTGTATTCAGATCCTTGTTTCCTCTTTACTTCTCAAACACCACATCTCTTTAGTCTCCTGCTCAGTCTCCCATATCTCATTTTCCATGATTCTTCACATGACTTACGCAGTTTCTGCCCTCACCATCCCTCTATTGTTGTGCTGCAGTCATTGGGTCTTCCTTTCTTGCTGGTCTTCTCTGTGAAGTCTTTCCCTTTCAACTGTCACTTTTGGAACTCTCCTCCACTAGGAGATAGTTTGTTTTTTTTTCACTCCAGTATCACTTTTGCTCTCAGGGAAGACAGTTCTTTCATTTCTGCTATTCGGTCAGCTCCCCACTTGAAAGAACAGTCTCAGTTCTCACTCCCACAAAGTCTTTTGAAGGAACAAATTCAAACAACGACCTTCCATGCCCTGCTGTTGGGTCAATCTCTTTCCCAAACACCTGGATGCTTTTATTCTCCCTGTACACTGATTTTATCCAGAGAATATTTCTCTCTTCTTCCACTGACTGATTCAACTGATGCCCACCTCCCTCCACCCCGATTGTTCAACCTGCCAGTTTCAAGGGCACATAACCAGTTTCACTGATATAAATTAGTTAAATGTTTATGAAAAGGTCATAGTAACTAATACTTAATGACCCCTGTAGCTTGCTAAACAACAGGAGATAATTTTTCTTTAATTTGTGACAGATTTTTCAATAATAGAAAATAATACAGAGCAACTTGTAAAGTCATGTCAAGATCACACCAGAAAAGAGATGCTTATTTCAAGGCTTGTCTCAGAGGCAGAGGTATTGTTTGTTTCAAACTAACTCAGCGTGAAAAAACATTTTATGTATCTCTGGGGAATTAATAGAGTATGTTCCCTTAAACTTTTATGAAACACCTAAAATCTAGAATAAAACCTGTGATGATCCTTAATCAGAAATAGCCTAAGAAGTTTATCTGCAGGAATGCTATAACTTACTTTAGCAAGTGTTTTCACTCTGCTTCACAAAAATTGTATTTTGAGGGTTTACGTATTTAAAATATGTCTCTGGAATACATACAATATTTAACTTATTTCTCTAAAATTTCAATATCTCCATCAGTCACAACTAAAATCAACAGATTTTAAATTTATTAATTTTATATTATTAATTTTTTTAATAATGAACAAAGACCTGTGAAAGAAAATGAAAAATAAGAAATAATCATAATTCAAAGCTCTCAAAATTTTTCAAAAATTGTCCAAATTACAGAATCACAGAATCATTAGGGTTGAAAGGAATCTCCAGACATGATCTAGCACCCCCGCCAACACAGGGTCACCTGGAGAAGGTGACACATGAACGTCCAGGTGGGTTTGGAATATCTCCAGAAAGGGAGACCCCCATGACCTCCCTGAGCAGCCTGTTCCAGTGCTCTGCTATCCTCAGTGGAAGTTCTTCCTTATGTTGAAGTGATAGCTCTTGTGTTTTAGTTTATGGCCATTACTCCTTGTCCTGTTGCCAGGTCACCACTGAAGAGATTTTGTCACCATCCTCTTGGCATCCAGCTATGAGATATTTGTATGCATTAATGAGATCCCCTCTCAGCCTTCCCAATAGCCAAATCAGTCACCTTTATCTGGAAATTGTGTTAGCAATCCCACAGCCAAAGGACTTTCTCTTATTCTTCCACTGAACAGGACTGAAATATGAGGCTCTTAACTATGAAAAATTATAGGTGGACATCTGGGGTGTATTTATCTTCTTTCACATTCACAAACCCTTGAAAAACCTTTGCACTGGGATTACCATTGTTAAGAGTAAGAAAGTTCTGTTGCATATATAAATGAGAGACTTTGATTTTTTGGGCTAATCTGAGTTGAATTGCAAAGGAGAAATTTAAAACATTTCAGTAAGAAAGGATCTCAAACTAATGGTGAGAAAAGTTTTGTTTCAACAGTGATAAATTGCCTAATTCTTTCACCTTTTCATTTTTGTCATGGGTTGGCAAAAGTTTTTAGTTATGGAAGAATGTCAAGGACCTTGGAATTGCTTTAGAAAGGACAGTGACCTATCAGGAGGCTACTTTGGGATATTGGCATCTGTTTTGACTGCTGAGGATGGCAAATGTTACTTTGGGAAGTACCCATATAAAAACTCTGATTTCCTGCAGGTCACTCGCTTGCTTCCAGGTCGCTTTCAAGGTAACATCGTGGGCAGCACAGGAGGGCCCAGCTCAGGCCCCGCTGCCCTTGGGTGTCCGGGCTGGGCCTGGCCAGGTCTCCGGGAGCCCCTGCCCACACGGAGAATGGCCCGGGCCGGCTGAGCCCCTTTCCCCCGGCTTGCAGTGGGGGAGAGGGGAGAATGCAGCTCGGCAGTGCTGGCGACGTGCCTGGGGCCGCAGCAGAGGGAGACAAGCCATGGCCCAGGCCTAGTAGCAGCTGGCAGCGGAGAAAGAAAACCTGCAGCTTTATAACAACTTTGAGCCGAGACACCCTAAATGAGACTGAGGGATGGAAAGGACAACATCCACCAGCCTCCCGCATCAGCACAGCTTTGTGTCTCTACAGCCCGGCAGCCTGGGGCGGAGAATCACATGGCCACCGCCTTTTCCTGGCAACATGAAACTTCCAGGGTCTAACCCTTCCCTGAGAAAGAGAAGAAAGAGACAGAGTGGACGTAGAAAAGACACCGCATGAAGTCAGCGGATAAAGAGTGAATGAACTGATAATATTACTGGACAATGGGATCAAGGAAATGGACATTTTTAACCGGACTTCTCTGGGGTAAAGTATGGAGAAATAGACTGTTCCTTGTAGCATCTTAATGTTTGAGAAAATGCTGGTTCTAAATCAAAATTGGGGACTGATATGATTGAGATTTAAGTGAGAATCTCAACCCCCTCACTCCTGGGTTAAAAGGAAGTCTCAGCCTTTGAGATAAAGATGATTTTATAGAGAAAGTTATTTGAAGCCCTTGGCTCCTGGGGTAAAAGGAGGTCTTTATTTCTTTTGAGACAGAGACAATTTTAGAGATAGAAGAAGAGAATCCTTGTTTTGTTCTAGAAGAAGCGTTCTTAAACCAGTACTGCATATACACTAAGAGGCCCATGAGTAGCCAGGGGAAAAGCTGCTAACGGGTGGAACAGCACAATCTTCAAAAATTCTGGGCGGTTGCAGATTTGTGGGATTGGGAGCCACGGGACTGTTGTAATTTTGTTGCAAGCGTCTCCATGGTACTCTGGAGAGACTCCTCTCCCAAAGTGATGAAAGATTATGTTTAAATGGTGAAACTGACTGAAAATCACAGGTTGTGTCTCTCTATGTTGTTTTGTAAGGAAGATAACAATTTGTAGGAGAAGGGAAGAGTGTTTTGGAGTTTCAACCTGTTTTGTTTTAGTTTTTTTTCCCCAACTTTCATTTTTCCACCCTTTTAGTGTGCATTAATAAAACTATTTGTTTATTTTTTTTAAGCTTAAGCCTGCTTTGCTTTTTTTCCCTAATCTTTCTCCCACAAAAAGAGAATAAATCCTAAGACCACTACACTAAATTTTGTAACCAAAATTTAGCAAACGTGATACCACTACAATTTTACATATTCAGACAAAAGCACTTGATTTTGTAAGAGATCTTTTTTTCAAATGTAAAAAGAGAGTATCCTGCTAATTCCAGAAATGTATTCTTGTTTAAAAGTAAATTTTAGCAATATATACCTGTTTGTACAGCAATTCCATGGAAAACTCCTAAGTGTGAATGGTTTATGGTTTTCTTTATTCTAATGAGAAAATTTCTCCAGACTTGAAAAGGTACTTAGATGTTCCTTTAGATGACTCAGAAAAGAGAAAAGGGTAATTTAACATTAAAATTAGCAGGGGCAGTCTAACTTCAATTTATTCCTTGTTAAATTAAAAAAATGCAGTCCAGGATTCTGGATATAATGAAGTGTATGGCAGGGCTAAATCCTAAAGATTAACCCATGATAGGTATTGTTCTTGGACAGAAGTACTAGTGTTTTCAAGATGCGCTTACAAACGAACAACTTTATATTTTATATTCAGAGGTGTATGTCCACAGAATTTTAATATTGTCATGAGTAAGGAGTCTACAAGCATTATATCAAGGGGAAAAAAAAGGTAAATTAATAAATAAAACCTAAAAGACTTGAAAAACACAAGTAAGTATGCAGAAACTTTTTTCACCAGAAATACTATTTGTTTCTTCATTTACTCAAGAGCTGTTCATGCTAAACTTCCTTCCTTGTGTGAATTCTATCCACATTCAGAACATGTATCCACACATATCCATATGCATTCACATTCAGAACTTGTTCTGCTATGTAAGAATCAGTTTTTCATTAGGTTATAAACAGAACTGAAAGTGCAGAACAATTTCTTTTCAAATTAAAAACAACTTAAATTTGCAAAGCATATTATGATGTCATTGTATATTTGAGAGAAAATCAGTGTCAGTTTATTTAGGTGTATTGCTTGTGTGATTTATTTCAATTAAATCTGAATATGTGTTTACGTTGTGAGTCAATCTTTTTTTTGTACAAATCATAACCAAATTAATGAAGCCAAATAACACTGATTAAAATTTTTGAAAATATTGTTTGTGTTTTTAAATAAACTTGTTAAAAGAATTAAAAATGTATCCTACTTTTTAATAATGAACATATTTTTAGGACATACACTGGTGCCTCTGAATAATTTTCTTTCCAAATCCCTACATTTCCAATTTTATAAAATTAAAGAGATACATATTTTTGTATTCACATTGCAGACAGCTGGGGGGATTGGGGGTAGGGGGGGGAAGGCCTAAATTTAATATTTTTACATTGACTTACTATTATTATAAAAATAAAATAATTTCTTAAGATTTGACGAGTTCCATGTTTTTAGAATATATTGACGTCAAAATTATGCAGAAGTGATTAGGCCATGGGGTTTTCCCTTCTAAAAGATTCGGTCATTAATTTTATCTACCATTTCCTAATGCAACATTCAAGGAACTACTTGGCTAGTGGCAAAGGAGAGTGGGGATGGTTATACCATGTATCATACCCATACACAGTTTTATGAGGTCTTGAGGAGAAGTCAGGAAAGTCTTTGACAGAGATGAGAAGAGTTTCTTGGAGCATAATATCCAACAATGTCCAATGAAATGGCTGAAGTGAGCTTTTACCTGCTCTGTGACAAATCCATTGAAAAGGCCTGGAGCCTGAAACCAGTCTGGGGATGAGGGTCTGGGCAGGGAGCACTGGAGACAGGCAGGGCAGGAGCTGAGCAAAGGCTTTAAGTGGGGACATGAGAGAGGACCCTGTCCTGAGAGGAAAGATGTGGGACAAGGAGAAGAGCAGGGGAAGGTACAAGGTGAAGGAAGTATTAATAGTAGAAGGAGTGGAATGAAGAACAAAGAATCCTCCACTGCAGATATTAGGAATATGTCCTGGTCTCTCACTTACATGAGTTGTGCCAAGGAGCTGACAGAACCGCAAAGGGAAAAGCAAGAAAACCTCTTCCCTTGACTGTAGTCCCCTAAGCCCCATCAGTTCCTCCCTCCTCACTCACTTTCACTTGAACATCACTTTTCTGTAGTCTGCTTTTCCAGAGTGTCAGAGGTGTTCCCTGGGCTCTGGACAAGTCCATCAAGTAACGACTGAACGGGAAGAAACATTGTCACATGCACCTGCTCGTGACATTAACACTGTCCTTTCCATGTAACACTCATTACTTAAAAAACCCCTTCAGTCAAGCAGATTTATTTTACCATACAAGTGGTCAATGCAAGACAAACATAGAAGACAGCTAGATTTTGCTGCTCAGACCCTACACTCACTGAAACAACACTGTTGGGAGTTAAGTTTTCCTGAGGAATTTTTCCCCCCCATAAGTTGCTAGGAGACTAAATACTGATGCTTAAAGGGTGCTTAACCCGTACAAAAGAAGTGGATCACTTAGTTTAGTGGGGGAGGAAAATGCTCCCGGGAGCTGAGTCAATCAGCTCTCGGCTTCCTGGGGAGGACGGTCGAGTTACGGCTGGCTGCGTGGAGTCCACGGTTAACGGAGGAGTCCGCTCCTGGGAATTCTATCAACTGCTGGAGCGCCCGGGATTTCAGAGCTCTTCGCCCGCCCTGCTGGATCTGGGTCAGCCCGGGTCCAGCCGCCGCGGCTTCTTCAGCGCTTCGCACTTTGCCTGCGAGGGCACCCCCTGCCTGCTGGGGACACCCCACCATTTCCAGCCATCAGCCCGGAGTTTCCACCTTTTTGGCTTCTCTCGGGGTCCCAAGAGATCAGATTGCCCGGGACTTGCGAGACAAAGCCCCTCAGGGTTCTTGGTTCTGTTTATTATTATTATAATTGCTGTTGTTTTTTGTCTGCCCTGTTATATTTACTAGTAAAAGACTGTTATTCCTTTCCTCATAGCTCTGACTGAAAAGTTTTTTTTTAATCTTCCAAATCATAATAACACGGAGGGAAGGATTGGAATTCCCCATTCCTAGAGAGGCCCTGCCTCTCCTTAGCAGGAGAGTCTGTCTTTTCAAACCAAGACAGACACAAAGTTATTGCTGAAAGTTATGATTCAATGTCCTTTTCCCTTTGCTAGGGTACAGCCTTGCAACACAACTTTGTATCTATGTAACACTACAAAGATAGTTTATATTAATAAAATGTTTAATATACAATGGATTTCTATTCCACTTCAGAAATGTCAGCTGAACTGCCAATACCTTACACTAAAGACTTGATAGTCTTTATTGTAAGGTATAGTTTTTAGAATTTATATTCGTGGTCATTAGGCTGGATTTTCTTTTCTTTTCATCTACTTCATAGGCTCTCAATAGTATCTGAATCCTGCGAATGTCTCAAGAACAGCAAGCAACAGCAAGGAACCCAGGGAAGGTGTCAAGTGAGGATTGATTCTGAGGTCATCAAGAATGACCCCTCTTATTCCAAGCACTAAAATAAATGACCTGTGGAGACAGAAGGAGACCAGGTATTATTTTTTCAGGCTGAGATGAATACCTAACGTCATTGCATGCTTTCAGGAACAGCTGAAAGGAATGAGTAGAGTACTTGTAAGTGTCATAAGACACCATGACTCTTATTGAACAACTGTATTAGAAATGATGAGAAAATCATTGGCTCTCTGATTTTCAGAGTGGAGGGAGGGAGTGCAAGTTCTATATATTCTGTAACAAAGATTTCTGAGGTAGACATGACCTTGCCTCAAAAAATGAAGTGTGTTATTAGAGATAACAGTAGGGGGAAGGATAGTTCATATAAACATTCCAAGCCTTTGATCAAAGCTACACATTGCAATGTGCTAGCTACCTGTACAGTATACCATGGCTGTGTTGGAGGAGAGACTGCTCCAGAAACTCACAGTTTTAATCTCAGACACAAATGGTGGTTGTAGTCTCACATGAATGTGCGGTTGGTAGCTGTTTATTAAAACACCAGTCATGGAGCAGCATGCTTGTAGCTAACAAGTCTGAGTCTAATTTTGCGTGTCTCCAAAAGTTGTTAAACAGCAATAAAACCTTGCTCAGATGAGGGAACACAGCGATGATGTACCCTCACAAAAGAATGCTATGAACAATATAAAAGAGAATAATAACAATAAAAAAGCAGATGTAATTTGGTTTGGGTTTTTTTTCTGGAGTCTGGCACAGAACCTTACCCAGAGGGAAAGCTTTCTATCACCAATAAAACTCATCATTTCTGTGCCATGAAAATACCTTTGCATTACTTGTGCATTTGAAACAGTCTTTAGTGTATTTGGATATATTTGCAGTTTTTTTCTTTCTCTGTCATGCTAGTCCCTTGAACACTAAAATAAGAACTTTTGTAAAGATTTTAACTCATTTATTGTGTGGGTCCATCTATTCACAGTTTCCTTTTCCCCTCTGCTCTAACTTTTCTATTATATTGAATAACTTTTCTGTGTTCTACCATGTAAGTGGGTTGTAAAAACTCTCTGAATTTACATAAGTAGTGTATTCTCTATATAGCATGATTTTATACATGCATGTTTGTATACATTAAATCTTTATACATTTCTTTTTATACACTCAATATCTGTTGTGCTACGGTGAGGGTTATGTTCTGAAGCATGCAATCACTCACCAAAGTTATATTACATGGGTTTTATAATAACTGTTCTGTACATTTTTATACCACCATTGATTGTAGAAGCAACTCTGAATACACCATCATTTCAGGTTTCCCTATTGTAATACTTTCAAACTTCAAACTGAGCAATTTCATGTTACTTGGTCTCATCGTATTTCTTTCAGAAGAATTAGCTTCAAAAGGTATGTTTCATCTCTACCAAAAACAGGGTGCAAGGAAAAATGATGATTTCTGCACAGCACATGACTCAATATAATGTGATACAGCCTTTAAGGAAAGTTATACCCAGACACCCAGTAAAGAAAGAGCTGAAAGTGTGCCTGGATTTTGGGAAGAGGACAAAAATGAAGATATACTTTTCACTCAGATGGAGTTGAAAAAAAACCCCTACTGTTTTTTTCACAGGACAAGAGAATAAACTCCGAAGAAGCAGTTATTTGATGGGCTAGGTATCCTGTGGCAAAGCCTGATTAGAGATGATATCTTTGTGTAGATGAAAGAAGACCATGTTCTTTTCTTCATCCACTTGGCTATCTGCACTGGTACTGAGGCAATAAATCAGACTATGCACAAGGGAACTCCTGAAGTAATAATCTCTTCCAAAGCAGAGGTCAAGGGCCTTGACATGTGAAAATATTACTGAAATATGGAAAAAGTGGTATCCACTGTCAAAGTAAGTGACATCTTTTTAGCTTAAGTAATAAAAAATTAAGTGTGACTATTTTAGTTTTTGTGGAAAAGGCAGTACTTAGTGAGAAAAAGGAGTCAGATCCTGGACCATTATTCTTGCAGTGATGATGTCAGAAGATAGATTTTGAAATTAAAGAATTGTAATCCAATCCTTTCAGGTCTTAATGTCCAAACTGAGTGTTTCAACTCTGCGACAGGATTTGAGGAGGCACTCATGGTCATGAAATAGCATCCTGCTATTTAACTCTTTAGGCATCTCAGAGATACAGCTCCTGGTGATGTCAGAACTAAGATCCATAAAACCCCTTGAAAACATTAATAACATTTCAATAGGTAAAGTTTCACTTAGAGTGTTAGCTCCACATTTTTCATGTCATATTTGAGAGGTATCACTATGAAGTTAAAACATGTTTTTTCAGTGCAAAATAGATAGGTCCAATATACTGGAATCCTGTGATATGTGCATATCTATTTCTATATATGGTGCTCCACAGACTATACAATCTGTTTGTTCTCATAAAAATATTTCAAGTGATTTCAAGTTAGGTCAAAAGTCTTTAGTCTTTAGTTAAGCCTTTAACTTTTTTGTGTGTTACAATAACCATAACTTTGAAATACTGTTCGTAACTGTAGTTTAATTAAAACTGGACAGTCCTGATTGTCCATTTTATTTCCCAAAGTTTGCTGCTTCCCAAGCAGAATTATTGTCTGAGCTGCACTAAATATGGTGCCAGTCTGAGCTTGGCTTCTTGTATATGGTTTTAAAAATAAGTCCTGTAGCTTCTGTCTTCTTGCATTACAACAGTATGAACAACTGATGTTAACAGCTCTGGAAATAAAAGGAGTTTTGAGTGTTCCCCATTGCATATGGCATCACCTTGCCTCAAGCCTTCGAAGCACTGAAGCAAATGTGCACTCTGCATAAGAAAGTATTTTAATAAAATGTGTAGGAATTTTAGAATAAATCAGAATATCAAAGAATAAATTATTTTTAACATACAGGGTGCTATCTTGTGCACTAAAAAAAAACCCTGAAAAATAACCTATTCCCACTTTAATATATCTTAATTAGGTTTCACTAAGTCTTTGTAAGTTAGAAGAACTACATCCTTGTACGTGTGTAACTTTTCCACTGACTGCATTCTTTAGGCTGACGGTAAAATGGAGTCATTTTATGGTGTATTTAAGGGATTATTTGGTTTTGCAGAAAACTGGAGTCACTTTCAGAAGGCTCTGGTCATTAAGCCTCATTCTGTATTTTGATAGTACATTTTGATTGTACATTCATAGAATATACTACTTTAAATTAATCCATCTGTCCTTTAATATCCCACAGCATTTTCTTCTTTCTGAGATTCAACACAGATTGCCTAAGAAATTGTAATTCTTAACTCTTTAAAGAAAATAGAGATTTCATTCCTGCCACCTGCCTTAAGAAGAGCTGCATATCTGCCTTCAGCTGTACTGAGATCATGTCTGATTTGGGAACTAGTAAATCTGTGACTTATCTCCACATCCAAACTAGCGCCAGGAACCTGCTCCACAAGAAAATACTTATTTGTGTGCATGTTTGTGCATTTTCTGGTGACCATGTCCTTTACCTGATGAAGGAAGATAAACTGTTACTTGCATTTCCAGTAATGAATTAATACTATCAGCAGAAAGATTTATGTCTTTCTCTATGACACAGAAGCTTGAAGGGGCTCAAGGCTCCCAAGGGAAGCATCTGGATTTGTACTTGACACTGAACAATATATATATTTTTTGTCAGGCCAGTTTCTTGACAAAGCACAGCAAAAAACATCTTTCTTCTCTGATTTTACCATGGCTTTGGAGAGGGCTTGGATTTTGTTGCTGGTGTCTAACTTAAAATTTTTATATGTCTTAGGCACCTTAAATTATATTGCTGATTTTAATGTATTTAATGGTGTTTTGACAATTTCTCCTTTACCTGACAATGAAATAAGTCTCCTAAAGACTTCTATTAATTACTGCCAAACTCCCTCTGTGGAGTTTGAGAATGCTGAGAGTGATAATATGATATAATATTCATTCCAGTCTCTCTGAAAAACTAATTGTTTCCTGATAAAAACATTGCCTTACTAGAGTCCTACTCTTCTGAAAAGCTCATCCATAGTATGCATTCAAATAAATCAGGAGGTTTGAATATGAAGCATTTTAAAATTATATTCATGCCCTAGCTACTCTGTTTTGATGTATTTCTTGGAGCTCAGACCCAGGAAAGGGAATCTGCAATGTCTTGTTTAAATGGTTCCTGGGAGCCTCACCAGCCTTACTATTCTACACGTTAAAAGCTGTCTGAAATTTGGAATTCAAAACACTTTTAACAAAAATAGTTTTTAGAAAATTGTTGAGGGTAAATTTTCACACTTCCCTGCTTCTTTAAGCAGATTTATAGGGGTTTTGTATATCAAGATACAGTACTGTTATCTGAAGGAAGGGGTTTTTTTAGGTGAAACTCTCAGCTGTGATTACCATTAAAAAGCTTGTTAGCCTCACAAGCCCAATAAATTTATCTTTATATATAAATATGTAGCAGGAATATATATAGTTTTATTTGAGCAAGTTTTAAAATTAGTTTTAAAACAATACCATGCATTTTATGTAACTAATATTTCAGGCTAAATGCATAAACTGTCCAAGAAGCAGGGAGCAGAAATTAACACCTTCCTTCCAGCAAGTGCCCTCACTAAGGGGTGAACAGACCTTATTCTTTCAAGCACTTCTTGATCACATAAGTCCCAAACAATTTCCAACAGTACCTGAATTTCAACGGAAACTTGTAGGTCAGGGTATTGCCCCAGTGCTGGGAGTATAGATATGTCACTCTGAAGGAATTCAACACAGGTAGGTGCTATAAAAAAGGATGGGGAAAAGCATTTTCATGCTCTCTTGATCCTTACATGAGTTAGAAGAAATATTTCATAATTTCCCCTCTGACAGATTTTGTCATTCTGTTTTGAAGACAATAGTCAGGGCTGCAATTCTGAAACAAACTTTCTAAATTCCAAAGGATGGTGAAAATAATGATTGACACCAAATTCTGTTCAAGTGTACAGCTAAGGTTTTTCACCACTGGGATCTGTTGCAATTCTTATTTTTCCAGGGCAAGTGTCTTTTTGTTTTATCTAACTCAAAGCATTTTGAGTCTAAATTAAATCTTTTTACTGATTGCAGTGAACATTCAGTCAATGTTCTGTAGGTTCTGTACCACTAAACATTACTCCAAAGGATCCTGGTTAAGTGTACAATCATTGCTTTCTCAAAATCACAGTGGATTATACCGCACTGCCTCTGGAGCACATTACCTATTTCTCTTAAGACACTGACTTCCATTAAAAGTTTTCTGTGTTATAACCACACCAGTGTTTATTCAAAATGAGAATATGGCTATTGTCTGACTGGTTGCTATTTTCAAGCTCAGGTTCTGTGGAGGATGTTATAATCTGACAGTTTTATATCAGGACTTCCTACAAACATTGGTTCCGGCATTAGGATCCTCGTAATTGGACATTATTTTCTGCACTTTTTGTCTTATTTCTGTCTTCCTAGGCTCCAACCAAAAAGCTCACTGTCCTGAAAGCTGGATTACAGTACCCCACCTCTAACTCTCCAGAAAAAATTTGGATTTGAATGCATGAAAAGCAATGACTTCCACTTCCATGGCTACAAAACAGCAGCTTAAGCTATATCAATTTTAGAAAGAAGTGAGAAAAAAGAAATGACTAGTGAGAGCATATTTCCCCCCCTCTTATTTGCTCTTTCCTCACAATTCTGCTAAAAAAAAAAAAAAAAAAAAAAAAAAAAAAAAAAAAAAAAAAAAAAAAAAGGCATGTAAACTTTTTCACTTCAGAAATTGTTTTGAATTTTGGATACAGGGGTTTAGTCTCCGGAAGGCATATCTAGATCATATTTTGGTGTGTATTAGATCTTTTATCCCCATTTCCTTTGTGTTCAAATTGTTGCCTTATTCTAGAGAAAAGATTGGTCATTGTTCAAATGAAGATTGATGGACATACAAATTATTATTTTTCATAAATGATATGAGAAGCAATAGAATATGACAATGCTTCTTCTCATCCCTTTTTGTAGCACTTACTCATGTTCAATTTCCTCTCAATGACAGACCTATACTAAAAAGTATGAAGTCTTTGTGCCAGCATTTCTTGAACTCCTTTGGTTTTCAGGCATTTTAGTTACTCTTCTAGTTTAGTACCTGTTACTTTGCCTCATACAAATTGTCTACCTGAAACCCACCTTTTTTCTTTTCTTGTATCTTTTTGTTTGTATCCTGTTCTATTCCTTTTGCTTTCTCATTTTTACTAAGAAGTCTAAAAGTGTAAGAAAAAACTGCCTAGAGGCTTTCTCCCTTTCTTCCGTGCCAACAGACTAAGGGTCAGCTTATGTAGACTTGACGTCTTCACATCTTACAGTCTCAATTCTTCATTTAAAGCCATATTGCAGGAAAGAAAAATTGTTCTACAACTCTATTTGTGCTAAGGATTTTAATCTTTACTACCTAGCCGAAGAGTGCTGCTCATCTCTAAAAACAGTTTTGCAGCACTTCTCATTAAGCAACTGTTGCACAGCGCTGTCAGTACTACTTTTCAACAGTCCCTGACAATTCTCTCTTTAGGGAAAATGGGAAAAGGTTTCTTAATTTTCTGGAAAATGTTCTAAATCTCTGAACATTTGGATCCTTTTTTAGACCTGCTCTCAAGATGAATGTCAGGATGAGAGTTTGGCTCTTGCTTCAAGCTTGCCACACTAAAGCTGTGGTAAATAACTATTTTCTGAGAATTCTTCTCAGATACTTGATATCTGAAAAAAAAAAAATCTGTAATAATCTGGGAAGTGTTTGACCCACAGTGAAGCCTATCACAAAACCCAGTAGAGTACTCCCTGAAAGAGGGAAATTATTCTTCAATTTCACTTATTCTGCATAGGTTCTTCTTGTAATGGTGCAACAGCCTAGCAAATAATTTTTCGATACCTCTATGTCCAAAATGCCCGCTATACCATTCAGTAGTTTATCACTATAATCAACAAAGAATTATAGGGGCAGAACTATAGGAGAATGTCAGTCCTTGCTAGCAGACTAGTACCACCCTGCAAAACATTTGTCAGGCTTTCATTTATCAATCCTGAGCAACTTATAAAAGGTATCACCTTCTTGGTAGATTTTATCTTTCTCTATTTTACTTTAATATTAATATGGATCTGGACTGTTTCTATAGCAAGTAGTATTAGAGATGCTAATCATGGCTCTCCATCCAGAGGTTATAGCAGTTAAACAGAAAAATGCTGATGAAGCATCTTCTGATATTACTTGAACTTTTGTTCAGTAGATTTTATCACTCCTATTCACAGCAGTTAAATAAATTATGTTCTTTGTTTAAAGAGTACACTGATGCTGGACGTTAATTCATGTTTATTGCAGGAACTTGTAAAATATCTTCTTCGTAAAGTGAAGGAGTGAATAGTTTTTTGGGTACGCTGAAGTGTTGATCAAACAAATCATTGATCCTTTTTACAGCAACTTTTTATGAAATACAAATTAACAGTGTGAAAAGTTCAGCATATTTATCTTTGGGAATAATAAAGATGAGCTATTCTAAATTACTGTTAATGATCTGATGAGAAAAGTAAATCTTCTTAACAATCATATTTGGGAACTATATTTCAAAAGAACAGAAGCCGGGGGAAGGGAAATGAATCATAGGTATGCATAAACATTTTTAATAAGACATTTTTTCTTGTCTTCTAAAATAAAAAGCTGAAATCAATTTTGTCAACATCGCATTATTTGGAAGAATCATGAGGTGTTAAGAAGGGCAGCTGTAATGCCATTTTCTCTGCAGCTCCCAGGATCTCGGATGAGAATTTAAGTTAGTATATCTTTATATCAACATACATTATTCTTCTTTTCTGATTCTGAATTTATTTTTTTCCCCCAAAAAATCTTCTCTAGTTCTGTTGTTTAGGTACCTTTTTCTTCAAGATCATATGAGTTTCAAATTTCATTGCCTATGATATACTCAGTCTTTCTGGCAGAAAGGAACACTGAACAACATCTAAAAGAATGGAGAGTAAAATGGATGTAAATGGAATTCTTCTTTTCAAAATATTTTGGATTTAGTATTACAATTGATAAATTAGAAAATCCTCTTTCTATATCTTTCAAGGAAAAACTCAGGAACAGAATTTTGGAAACTTTTGCCTATTCATTGCTGTTATTCATGAAGAACAAGCAAAGCCTTTTCCTAAAACTTGTTCTGCTGTTGGCTCCCTACTGTCTGCTTACAGTCAAAACAACAGTAAACTGAAAATAAGGATGTTCCTTCTTGGCTGCAGAAAGATATATTTACAATTGTTTGGGTAGTGCTTTCTTCCTGAATTAATTCAGTTCTTCCATTACTGCAAGTCTTGATGTAGTTATGGTAAAATAATAGTGGGAATATCAGACTCCTTCTACCTCCTTTTACCTCATACTAATACCACACTTGCTAAAAATTGGAAGGGTCCTTTTTGTTCTACTTTTGGTTACTATATAATAAAGAAGATGATTTTTAATGAAAATTTCAGCATTAAAACATATCTCCTTCCAGTGACAGGCATGGTTAAGTTCTTACTCAGTAAAGAAAATTTAAGCAAGCACCAAACACTTTGGAAAACTGCCATATAAACAAGTTAAACAAAACATTCTACTGTATATCCTTTTATTACTGTGAAAATATAGCAGCATTTTTTCAGATCTAAATTTTTCCATATAATTTGAAAAAAAAAATGAGATATTTTTGAATACCTACTCATGTGCGGAAATCTTCATGCAATTTAACAACTATTTACTTTTAAAAAGCTTTCCATGCCTGTTTCTCCATGCTGTTTCCTGAAAAGGAACAGATGATGGGGGATTTTTAGTGATTCATTGACTGTCAGGATAAATAGATGGACAGAAAATTTCAGTAGTATGTACTTTCGTGCTAGCAAGCATTGCAGAAAAACTACTATGGAGAATCACTGTCTTGGTTTGGAAAGACAGGTGTCTGCCAGGGAAAGCTGGAACTTCCCTCGGAACAGAGAATGAAAACCCCTCCCTCCAAATTATTGTAATTTTGCAATTAAGGGGCTTTCAGACAAAGATATGGGAATAGGAATAATAGTTCTTTACTAGGAATATTAAAAATTACAAATGTAGTAGTACAAAAAACAAGCAAACAAACAAACACACAAACAAAAAAAAATCCTAGAAACACTGACAGAGTCAGAATATGACCTGATACCCAGTTGGTCAGGGTGCTGGGAGCAGTCCAAAATAAGTCCTCCTGGAGTAATAGATGTGGTTCTCTTGGAGTAGAGATGATCCTGTAGAAGATTACAGTGGTGGTGGTGAGATAGGTCCAGTCTTCCTCCAGGAATTCAGTAGAAAACAGGCTGCCCTGCTTTTCTGAATCTCAGTTTTCATCCAGGTAGAAATGCATGGCACCTCCCACTGGGTGGAGCATCTCACAATGGGATGATGTAATGTTAATGTCATGTGGTGAGCCTTAACGGCCCACCAACAGCAGATATCCATCCCCCTAGAGGGAGGATGGGTCGTGGAAGAGATAAGAACACTGCCCCGCCTGGTTTTAACAGCTGGCCCTTTCGCAAAAGACACCTCCTCCCTCCAGAGCCATGAGGAAAGAAACACCTCCCCAACAGGTTTCAACAGATGGGAAATAAAATACATCATGCATTGAACCCAAGAAAATCACTTAACAAAAAACTTGAAATTAAGAATAAAAATACTTTGGTGCAGCTTTAACAATTTCTGTATCTAACATGGCCTTGTGTTTAGCTAACCTGTGTTCAGAGCTAAGTATTTTTCAGACTATTTGGGTGGCTTTACACTTTGGTCTTAACATGATGGACAAATACCACATATCTGTGTTTCTGTAAGTTGTTCGTTCTTCTCAAAATCAGGTTGTATCATAGAACCACAGAATGGGTTAAGTCAGTGTTGCAGTGCCTTTTGCGTGGTCTCCACGCACGCCCAGGCTAGCTCAGGCACCACGGTATGGAAAGGTACGGACAGCTGACCATGCCAGCTAATCTGATCCTGTGGGGCCTTGGCTCCCACACGACCTCAGCGGTAGGCACAGGTGGTGCAGGGCAATGACAACGGAGATAGAAATGCAGACTCTGCTGAACGAGTCACAAGAGTTTATTGGAGCCCTGGCACGGGACCTCCTGACCTCCAGGTAACTGACCAGGCAGAGCTCCCCAGGCTGCTTGCCAGCAGCTTTTATTTGGGGGTGGTACAAGGAGAAGAGGCAGTGGGTGAGCAAAGCAGGGATCACCAGGGAGGGGTCAGACTAGGGAGGGAATATTTTCATAAACGATACATAACTGATGGGAAGGGACCCCCCCTGGATCTGACTTGAACTTTCTCGCTCCAGGGGAAGGCCCCAAGATGACAGGCAGACCCCAGACGAGGGGGGAGTGGGGGATTGACGTATAATAGTTGGAGGGGAGAAGAGCAGGGAAAGACCATTAAGGGGAACAAGCCAGGGTACATAGAACAAACTATAAATTAACAGCACATAACAATAAAACTAAAAACAAATCCCACACCACTACAGGTCAGAAGGGATCACAGTGGGGCATCTGTGAAGCAGGGTCAACCCAGAGCACGGGGTACAGGATTGTGTTCAAATGGTTCTCAAATACCTGCAGTGAAGGAGACTCCACAGCCTCTTTGGGCAACCTGTTCCAGTGCTTGGACACCTGCACCATAAAGTTCTTCATTACACGCAAGTGAAACTTTCTGTTCATCAGTTCCTTCCAATTGCCTCTTCTCCTACTGCTTGGCACCCCTGAAAAGAGCCTGGATCTATCCTTTTTTCACCCTCCCTTCCAGATGATTGTAGACATGTTCTCTTGTCTTTTCTTTCTGAGACTGAATAGCTCACTCAGCCTTTGCTTCTAAAAATGTTCCTGTCTCTAGGCCATATTTGTTGCTCTCTTCTCAGTCTATTCCAGGAGCTCCATGTCTTTCTTGCCCTGAGAAGCCCAGAACTTGACAGCACTCCAGATGTGCCTCACCATGGCTGAGGAGAGGGGCAGGATCATCTCCATCAGCCTGCTGGCAATGGCCTTCCTAATGCATCCCAGATACGAAGTACACCAAAGTAGTACTGTAATTATAAAAATACGTGTATAGATACAGGAAGAAAATAGGATTTCCAAGTTGAGAATTGTATTCCTTATAATAGTTTTAACTCTTAAGTAAGGAAATATACTGAAATATATACCCGTGGATATCATAATAGCAGCCCTCTTGTTAGAGGGTAGAAATGAGCCAAGGCACAGACTTCTTGTTTATCACAGCACAAGAAGGGTTCTGGTTTATTCCTCTTTACAGCTCAGCCATCCTGACTCCAACTATTCACTGACTCTGGCTGCAGCAAGCGCCTGCTGCAGGTTTCCCTTGCAGCCTCTGACTGCTGGTTATTTCCCGCTAAACTATGACTGCAAGTATTAGTTTGCAGACTCTGAATGCAGGCTTTTACAGCCAGACTGTGACTCCAGGTTCCAACAACAGGCTCTGACTGCAGACCCAGACTGACCTCACAGCAGCGATTATCTCTCCCCATGATCCTTCTTCATGAGCCTCCCATTCCATTTTCCATCATAATCCCCATACCAGGTAACCCACTCCCTTTTCTCACAGTTATCTTTATTGAATATAGTTGTGACTCATCAGGGGTGACGCTGCATCGGGTAATTAACACAGCTGTTACTTATCAGGGATGAGGTCACCTCTATTTCCTTTTTCTACAGCTTATGGTATTATTATTTTCTGCAGCAGATGTTTTTCAAATCTCACTAGCCTGATCCTTTGTAAACATGATTCAAATTTATTAAATTGGTTAAAAAAGATGCTAATTTCAAGCGAGATTTCATAAACTGTAAATACACACAGAAAAAAAAAAAAAAAAGTAGAAAAAAATTTATTCTGCCTAAGAACTCATTCAAGTCCTTTCACCCTGTTTCATCTGCAGACTCCTTAAAAAAACTGCAGTGCTGTCATTAAAAGCTGGCTATTTAAAGAGTGAAGAATAATTACTCTGGTAACTAGAAATGAAAAAGAGAAAGAAATGAGACACTCAAAAATTAAAAACAACAAAATTTTTTCTTCAGCATGTCCAGCCAGTATTTTTATACTTTTCAACTTAATCTGTTTGTATTTCTGAGAATCTGTCAAAATAGCAGTCTGTAAGGAAATAACTCCCTTTCTTTACTAATTAGTGTGGTATATTATGGGTGGTGACACTCACAGATTATCACAGAGCCACACCTAAAATTTTATAAAGACATCCCAATGCTCAGGTCAGTCATTTTTTAAGCATTATACTGGTTTGAAACTGTGTTCTGAACACATGGAGATCCTACCTTTAATGGATCACATAACAGCTGGAGCTTTGTAGAAGGCATGCATAATGTGGATTGAGTAACATGAATTACTGATATAATTATGAATGTCTTATGATGTATAATTATCTGCACAAAGAGCCCATATAATACAATAACTCTGTCCAAGGGGCTCCAGCTTGTCTTTAATGTGACAATAATGTTTAGTACTTTACTTTTATGAAGCTCTTTCTAAACACTAACTAATTAATCCTTACAACAGTCTTGTGAAGTGCACGTATGAAGAGCCTTGAGCTCAATTGGAGATGCCTACAGAGGTCTGCACAAGTCAGTTTCCCTGGACCGTAGTGGGAGTGGATGGGAAGTTTTGCAGGACTGATCCTGTAGAATAGCTGAGGTAGATCTGGTGAATTTAAAATTATTGCCTTCAAATTTGGTCCTTGAATAAACAAGTGTAGCCTCAATAGCTCATTTTGCTTAAATAAATATTCCAGCCTCGAAGTTTAAGGAAGAGGTGAAAAATCAGATTTGTACAAGTCAAATGAGGGCAATACAGGGGAAATAGAAAATCCTAAAAGTCTAAAAAAACCTTAAAAATCCTTGGCCAATGGAAAACATCATTACAGTAATTTTGAAAAAAAAAAAAAAATAACTACAGATTGTTATCAGTAGTTTTTCTTTTTTATGTCAGGTTGTAACAAGGACAAGCCAATACAAGGTAGAGTCCTTGTCTTGGACAAGTGGTGCAAAAGGTAGGTGGTCTTTCCATGGCATGTGACTTCTGAGATCCCAAGTAGCTGGATAGAGTTCAGGTAAAATAGTTCCAGGTGCAACTTTACATGGTCGCTCATCAAGGTGAAGGCTCCTCTCCCAGTCAGCTTCTATCCTCCAAGTGGGAGGTAAAGCATAGCAATCACTTTTGGAAGTCATTTGGGAATAGTTTATGATTTCCAGTTTAGACTAAGAAATAATTCTTGCTTTCTTACCTAGCTGGTATAGTCATACAAGTTGGGGAGAGAAGAAAGAGAGATATATGGTTTAGATAGCTTTTTTTCCCCCCTTCCAATCCCCTTTAAGTTAGGAAGAGAGGGAGGATAGGGCACAAGCAGTTCACTCCTGTCAAGAAGGCTTGTCAGCTATATGAAAAAGGGAAATATATCTTTATACACTTCAGAAAAGCTAAAAAGTTCCATATGCTCTCATTTCACTCTTATAAGTAGTATTTTAGGAAGAGATGGGCAAGAGTTCCTGCAAAGAAATGGGAATCAACTAAAGAAACAGATGAATATTGAGAGAACCCTAATTCATGTGAAAATAGTTATTAGAAGATGATATTTGGATGGGTTATTGTCCACCTGCCATGGATAGGGACACCTTCCACTAGACCAGATTGCTTAGAGCTCAATTAAGCTCAGCTTTCACATTCACATTTCATATTCACAACTTCTCTGGGAAACCTGTTTCAGCTTCACGCCACATGCACAGTAAAGAATTTTTTCCTAATATCTAATCTAAACCTACCCTCTTTCAAACTGAAACCATTCCACCTTTGTTCTGTCACTACATGCTCTTGTAAAGTCCTTCTCCATCTTTCTTGTAGACTCCCTTCATTTACTGGGAGGCTGCAAGTGGGTCACCATGGAGCCTTTTCTTTTCCAGGCTGAACAATCCCAGCTCTCTCAGCCTTTCCTTGTACAAGTGGGGCTCCATCCCTCCACGCATCTTTGTGGCTCTCCTCCAAGAGGTCCATGTCCTTCCTGTGCTGGGACCCTAGGGCTGGATGCAGCACTGCAGGTGGGGTCTCACCAGAGCAGAGCAGAGCAGAGGGGCAGAATCCCCTCCCTCCCCTGCTGCCCATGGTGCTCTGGATGTAGCCCAGGACACATTTGGCTCTCTGGGCTGTGAGTGCCCATGGCTGGGTTGTGTCCAACCTCTCACTCACCTGCACCCCAAATCCTTCTCAGCAGGGCTGCTCTGGATCTATTCATCTCCAACATGTGTTGGAGATGAATATTTGCTTTAATTTAGAACAAATCTTGCACTAATTGATTTTTAATTTCAGGAGGCCAAATAGCCTGATTGAGCCAACCTAAATTTAAAGATAACTTTTGATTACAGTCTTTCACTGGTAAAAAATGAAACATTCAATATTTAAACATAAAATAGTAACTTTAAAGCTTTTAATATTTTACTATATTGTCATTATACTAGGCACATATATGACATCCTTTTACAATTACAGACAAAAAAAAAAGTAATTTAAATAATGATTCAATACTCACCTCATTTATATCTTTGTATATGTTTAGCAGATCACTTCTTGAAATTATTATTTCTCCAACCACTTTATAGCTCCGCTTGGGAATATAATACAAGTTATTCTATCACAGTGGAAGGAAGAATGTGAATATTCTTAAATATAAAAGATAAGTGTATATCAGGTCACACTGCACAATGAGATAACTGAAGGCTAATAATCCAAAACACTATTTTCAAAATTACATCACAGGTTAACACCACTGCTGTTGTCTGTATTCACTCTTTGGTATACAGAGTGATTAGCTTTATTGTAAATAATACTGCAAACAATTTTTAGACAATGGAATATAAATCCAGGCAAATTAATATTCCTTCTGGGAGATGATAGATAATTTATGGCGTGAATTTTGTGAAGTTTGAGTAATATGAATTAGCTACAGACAGTCTGTTTTTATGAACAGAGGCACCTCAAACTGTTTTCTCTCTAATTATTTTGTCTGCTTGTCTCATTTTTGTCCCTACCTAGTTTGTGATAAAATGTTTCCATGGAAGAGAGTAAAAAAGATCATAGTTTTCTGATACCTTTTGTGCTTACAAAACTTTGGTGAAACAGGAAAAAAAAAATAAAAAAGAAAACTCATTTGTAGAAAATGGTATGAACTGTTACCCTGTTTTTTCTGAGCCTTTTGATTTTCTTCAATGGAGTCAGATCTTTTTAGTTATTGTACAATATTAAGAGCAGTTTTCTACCTTTCCCACAGATGTAACATAAACAAATCCTTTGTTTTTCATTCTCTGTCCTTTGTTTGCATATTTCTAACCTGAAAACAATTGTAACTGACAATTCATCTGGCCACTGAGGCTGAGGGGTGGAAACCCCAAAAAGCCAATCTTCTGCTAGACCCACAAATGTATAAAAAGTAAAAAATAAACAAAGGGGCTCTCTTCTCTCTGCTCTTTCAGCTGGGAGCTGGATCAGAAGAACCTCTACGAAAATCTCTTGTCTGCGTGTGATTGCTTTGTGTGTCTCAGTGACATCGAAACAATAGATATGACTTCATATAAGTCATAAATATGGCATTATAATTATTGCTTAATAAACTTTGGGTGTTCATAATTTTTATTTGGGGAAAAAAAAAAAATAGTTTGAAAGTTTCCATTCTCTGTCTCTGCCACTAGAGAAGAAAAGAGCAGGTAGGCATTTTTGCTAACATCAAAACAGTTGAAGAGATTATATAAAGCTTTTGACACATGTTGGAATTGGGAATGAAAATGCTTTGCTTTTTAGACCTTAGGTGTACAAGAATCCACCAAAACTCTGCCAATCTACTGACTCCATGAGGAGAAACTAATTACTTTGGTTTTGGAGAGTCAGAGCTTGCTTACCCTGGGGAAAACATGCACTCACCCATGTCCAGCATTTAATTTGGATGCTTTAAACTGGTGCCATTACTTCCAGGGACTGGGGCAGTATGAGCTGAGAGGGCAAGAAATGGGTGCTGTGCGTCTCTGACCCTGTGATGGTACAGCTGCAGGCTCACTCCAGCTCTCAGTGAGATCTTTGGTATTTCTCTGTTGAATTTCAGTCCCTGACTGAATCAAAATTATATGAATGACTTAAAACCGTTCTTACCAATACACCAAAAAGGGTAAGATCCTTCATAAAACTCTGTTGCAAGAGACATGTACAATACAAATTCATTATAACATTTAACTGACACCACAGAAAGATGAATAGTGCTACAAATTAAATTGAAGATAACAAAATGAGAAGCATAAAACCCAAAATGGTTTTTAAATATGTCCCATTCATAACTGTACACAACAGTTGATAAAACTTGTTGGCCTTCATATATAACTTAGAAGGTAAAGGGTAATAATAAGGAAAGCTACTGATTATGAAAATCTACTTTATTCTAGATTGCTCCATAATACATGAGAAGAAATGAAAACATTCTTTTATTTCAACAAATAATCCTGAAGAGAGCAACATTTGTACAAAGCAGAGATATTTTTGAAGTGTAATTTTCCCTAACCAGGGAAAAAGAATGTGTAATTTTTGCTCTATTTAGAAAGTAGAAACTGATGAAAAGAGGGGGAAAAAATGGTCTAACTACTGTCCATATCTATTATATTTTTGTAATATTATATGACATTTCTTGGCATTTTCTTGATGGCTTTAATTTGAAAGAACTGTAGCATTAAAAAAAATATTTTTGCCATCTTTGAACAGAAGAAGGAAATTCTGAAGGAAAACATTCTGGCCTGAAGTAGCTTGCTTTCACTTGTTAGGTTGAAACACTGTATGAACATCTTGACTGATCTTTAGCAGAATACAAAAATGTCAAAATTTGATGATAATAGTCAAAATGTTCTGGGCGAAGAATTGGGACATAAAACTACAGGGATTGGCTACCCTGAGGGAGAGAAATTGCACTGACACTGGTTTTGGTTTTAAGCTGCAGTAGCAGAATAGTTTCTAAAGAAAGGGAGGAGAAGAGGGTGCCCTGCAACACTGACTTGCTCTTCATTAAAGGAGGATAAGGGAATACTCTGATTAGCAGGAGAAATAATTAAAGGAATTTTGTTTTCTCAGAGGTCACAAGATCAGACTTTGATGTCCCAAATGCAATCACTGAACAAACCATTATATATCTTATTTAAGGAAAATACATGAATGCTATAGCTGGTGATGCAATCATATGGATTACACTCTTAATTATTTTTATTGTCTTCCTTGAAATTTTGTGCCTTTATGTATTTTCTTACAGAAGGGGGAAGAAAATACCTTAGTATAGTCAACAGCTAAATTAATGTTCCTTTTGAAGACCTTAGCAGCTTTCTAAAGCCTTTCTGTGAATCACAGTGAAGGAAAAAAATTCAATCTCCATGAGGGGTGGGGGTGTTATTTTAATTTAATTTTCTTTTCCATTGACCCTTTCATTTTCTAGATTTTAGTGCTTTCACCATGAAATAAATTTCATTTAATCTAAGCATGAGGACTCTTAATTATATTGGAGGAGCTCTTAATTATGTCATTTCCAATAATGGTGGAACTTCTTTTTGTCTGAGACTAATCAAAGGTAAAAGAAGTCAGAGTGTACTTTGGAATTAAATTGGAATAGTTTTGTGCACTGTGACTTCACACCAAGCAAATAGTCCTTGAAGAACTGATGGTCTTCCTTGATACAACTTGTGAAAGTTGTGAAAATTTCTTTTATACCAGGTGAATGTTTATTATGTCTACTTATTAAAGTCTAATACACAAAAAACGGGAGTAATCATACCTACTGCGTTCCTTTACAAACTCAGAAAGGAAGAGGGACATAGATATGAACTATGATCAACCACTCGAATTGTCCAGTGCTTCTCCTAAAAAGCAGCTACCAAAAAACAATGTTTCTTCAGAATGTTTCTTTTTCCAAGAAAAAGGAAAAAAACAAAAAAACAGTCCAGGGAACTTCTCTGCCCTAGCTAGCTGAAACTAACTAAAAGCAAAGGAAATCTCTGTCCTGCAGTCTCTGCAAGCCTCCGCCGAACACCCCGTCAGCAGAAGAATGTGGAGGAGTCAGGTAGTTTTCTCAAAACAAACTCCGCGCTTCTCTCTGCTCTTAGAACCAGTCTTAAAGGCACAGGACTCAATATACAGCACAAACAGAACAGACAATTGGGGATACAAGCATCATAAAGTTACCCTAGGACATTCCACCCCTTATCCCCATATCGTCAATTTGCTAAAACTAATTTATACTCTAGCTCTACACACACATACATCTATATAAAAACAATATGCAATATACAGCTACATACAATGGCAGTACCATTCAGCACACAGTGATAATTACACACGGTTCTCACCCAACAATCAAACCTCCCTGGGGTACACATCGTGTGGTTCCATCTTTCTGCATTACCCACCGTGTGCAGCCTGGTCCCTGAGCAAGGACAATCCCACAGATGGGATCCTCTGTACTTGAAGCAGAATCGATCCAAACTGTCTTCCCTAACAAACCTCTTACATGTAAGAGGTTTTTTTCTTTCAGATTTTTTGATGTCCTGAGATGGAGACTGTGCTGGTTTGGAATGGGGTAGGATTCATTTTCTTCATAGTCACTAGTATGGGTCTATGTTTTAGATTTATGCTAAACCAGCGCTAAAAATACAGGGATATTTTCAATACTGCCGAATGGGGCTTACATGGCATCAAGGCCATTTCTGCTCCTCACACCACCCCAACAGCAAGAAGGCCAGGCATGCAAAAGAATTTGGGAGGGGACACAACCTGGACACATGACCCCAATTGACCCAAGGGATATTCCAGACCATATGGAGTCATCTTCAGTATATAATGCTGAGGGATGAAGAAGGAATGGGGGACATTTGGAGTGGTGGCATTTGTCTTCCCAAGTCAGTATTATGCATGATGGAGCCCTGCTTTCCTAGTGATGGCTGAGCACCTGCCTGTCCATGGGAAATGTTTGTCAAATTTTATTTGCATGCATGGCTTTTGTTTTCTCTATTAAATTGTCTTGAACTAAACCCATGAGTTTTCTCACTTTTGCCTTCCTGATTCCCTCCCCACCCTGATGTGGAGGGAGTGAGGGAATATCTGAGTGGGGCTTAGTTGCCAGCTGGGGTTAGACCTTGACAAAGTCAATGCATGTGATTATAGAAGTTGATTAGAGAGATGTAAAAAACATTTTCAGAAACAAAAAACCTAACGTCTTATTAAGCAAATATGCAAAGAAAATTTTCTCTTTACTGGAATTTGGTTTTAGATGTAATACCAGAAGTCAGAATGTACAGACATTTAGGATGAAATGCTCAACTCCTGTAAAACTGCCAGCACAGTTGCTCCTAATTTTCTTTGAGGCAAAGATATATGGTAACTAGCTTTCTTAAATAAACAAAGGAGATATTCACACAAAAACTTGAGATTTCAAGTATAAAAGATGCTTTAAAGAAATTTAATTTTCCTTATAATATTCAAATTTTTCTCTTAGGGGAATGCTTATATTGCTTTCCAGTGTGCAGTTTGAACTTGTTAAGTTTTGCTATTTAAGAGTATAAATCGATTCTTATGTTTCAATAAAGCTTGTTCTTATTTCAATTAATAAAAGAATATATGTAAATTAAATAAATCTGTGGTTCAAGCATAGCACATATAATATCTCACAGAGTTCTACTACATCTTGCTATTTTTACACAGACAAAATATCACAACTTCCTTTGAGATAGGGATGGACACAGTAGATCCACAGAATTTAAAGCTCCTAATAAAACTAAGAATTGAACCAGGGACTACAGAATTCTTCAAGCATTCATAGTCTTGTCCAAATCCTTTTAATATGATTTTCCTTGTGGAAAAACAAACAAACAAAACCAAAACCAACAAACAACAAAAAAGCCACCAAAAAAAGCAAACAAAACCAAGCCCAAACAAAAAAAAATGTTATCAATTCTGTTCTCAGGTTTCTATCCTTCTGTAACCCTGCAGGTATCTGTAAATTCAATAATTTTTCTGGAAAAGGTGGATGAATTGGGCTAAAGTAATATACTTTTCTTTCTGAATGAAAATGTAATGATAAATGTTTAAGAATTTGTGGATTTTTGGATGCAGTCATACCAGTGTTTTTGTGGTTTTCTGTCAGTTACGTTTCTAGGCAAACACTTTACTGGTGTTTCAATTCACCTTTCAAATAATTCACAACTCAAAAAAATATTAGTTTATACAAAACTGGATTGTGTTCTAACTGTAAGACTGTATAACAAACAATATTTGCACATTGTTAAAAAAGCATAAACAGTACTTGGGTCTGGGCAGCTTCGTTTAGCCACCCTGGAAGGATTTCCTTCTTGCAGAAACGGAATTGGCCACTGAGGAGCCCTAAACTAAATAGCAAAATAATTTTTAAGTGTTGGAAAAGAAGAACCTTGCAAGCTGTGACGTTTGGAAATAATCTGCAGGTTATAGACATATACAATCTTCAGGATAGAGTGATCATTGAGGGTATATGTCTCACTGTTTCTATGAATTTGAGATGAACAAAATTAAATTTCCCCCATAAAGTGGAAACAGTGCTGCTCCCATGAAGATATGGGATTTACATATTCTTATCACTCAACCTAATATAATATTCCCTAAACAGGCTGGTTAATTTGCTGGGGGGAAACCGATTTTCTCCTCTTCCTGCAATACCTGCAATACTTAGAATCACAGAATTATGATTTAGACAAATTGTTTATAACTGATTTCTGCACGCTGTTCGGTTTTTTTTGTTTGTTTGTTTGTTTTTTACTTAAGTTAGGAGAGTCAGAAAAAATGCCTCTGGTAACTTTCGTAACTTAAAAAGTCTCAGACATGGAGCCACAGATTTAATTTAGATGTGCAAAGGAACAGAGTTCTAGAACGAAGGAGATTTTTCTTGAGATCTGCAGTTAGTTTTTACTAAAAGATGAGGTTCTTTAAACTAAATTAAACACCAGAAGAAGTTTATTTAATTTTACGTTATTTGGTGGTGCTAGACTTGACTATTTCATATAGCTTTTCTAGAGTTAATTCTGTATATCTATGAAACACAGGATGCTTATTAAACCTAGGCTTGAATGATGATCCTGGTCAGTACTGCTGGAACAGGACAAAGGGATAAAAGAAAAAAATTGTGTAAAAGGGCTGTAAAGTGTTCTTAAAATTGAATAATGGCAGTACAACTGGTACAAAAGAAGGTGAAAATATCCAACATGAAAAATTTGGTGTCTTGTAGGCAAGAATTATACATATGGAGTATCCCAATAAAAAGGTCATATATTCAATGGCTGATATGAATTTCTGCAATAAAGTCATGGTTACCCAGCAGAAAATGTCAAAGGAACATTAAAAGACGACTGTAACTGATTTGTCAGTGAGACTATGACCTATTGCTGTGTACGGGCTGTGGAAAAGGTAGATAGGGATACTTCCCTTCATTCTACTTATGTAGCTGTTCTGAGGCATCCTGCATAATGGGAACCAACCCAAAAGGTGGTGGAAAGAGCTTATTGAGAAAACCCTATGAAAAGCTGGTCATGATACTTTAAGAAAAACTGAACTCTTAAAGAACTGCTATTAAAAAGACCTAGAATGGTGCTCTGTGGCAACTAAAAAGGCCCAGTTGGCTTATCTTTGTAAAATTAAGGCTGAGTAAGTGGATGAACATTCTCTTTAATCAATATATCAGGAACCAATTTTAGAAAAGTTAAACAAACAAACAAAAAAATCAACAACAGAAAACAAGACAAACAGAGGACTGCATGACATAGTCTCTTTAATTTATAATGTTTCCTCCCACAACTAAGATTTGTGATTTTTTCTGATTTATTCACACAGAAAATTCTAACTTGCAGTGCAATGCCAGGTTGTGCTATGATAACATATAGTTAAGGGTTAGAAAATTCATGTATCTCACCAGGCATTGACACAACCCTCAAAAGATCAGAAATAAGCAATTTTATCCTGTTACTTATTCCCTCTATGTTTCAAATCAAAGATAGCAGATGACCCAGCTAAATATGGAAAATTTAAATACCAAGTAAACACCCTAATAAATTGCCTGCCAGCAACCATTTAAAAAATTATTGTGCTTGGAAACACTGAAATCACCTATGTTGTCAAGAAAGAAAAATTCATTTATAAATGATTTATCAAATCTTAATTTATCACATCTATTATAGATATTAAATATTTTTCCTGGTTTTTACACATTCATATATTATACACATTTTTAGTTGATGTAATTCCATCATTTCAAAGAGATGGAAATTACCAAAAATCCACATTAGAGTAGTACTAATGTAGAAATAAATAGGACTTTTTAAGAACAGCAGTAAATGCATTCCTAAAGGAACCAATGGGCAAAAAGCCTAGAATTTCATATTCCTGTAGTAAACACTGTAATGAGGTCCCAGTTCAGGACAAATATTTATAAAACTGCCTTACACACGCGCTAATCCATTCCCCCATAGTAGTCACAGCACAGCTCTACATGTATAATGGATAGCTTCGCAAATTCAGATGAAATTCTTATGTCTGCATGTGAGAGACAATAGCTTTCAGAAGACTGTTAAATGATAGATGAGACCTGAAACCATCATTAATAAGATAAAAATTAGTAATGTATTCATTAAGTTTGAATATTTATTTTGATACCTGTTTATATCAAACAAAAATATTACAAACCTCTTTCCCCAAAAATAACTCGAGTAGAGAATACATTACTATGCTTTTCTTTACTTACAGAGTTCTCTGTGCAAAATAAGGTGTTTAATAGTAAACAAAAAGCCTGGTTTTCTCCAAAAGCTTTTAAACTATTCTGGCTTGTACCTGCGTGGCCGCTTTTATTTCTTTGCTGTCAATGCATTTTTAATGTTTTTAAATTGCCTTGTTCTTACTGACTTAGGCTGAAATTCTGCTGGCATCATCTGTGAAAGGTTGCCAAATAATGGTTAATTTGCCACTGCTGATTTCCCAGTGGAGGAGACAGGTTTTCCCAAAGTAACTTTATGCATGTAAAAGCAAGAGGGCAGGAAAATCAGGAAAGTGGGCAATTCAGTAAAGCCAACTGAATGGAGTAAAGTGAAGAAATAGATATTTTTGGGGTAGGTACAATAAATTTCTACCAAGAAACCTGAGACAATTCCATCTCCTCAATCTGTTCCTATCCCATTTCCAAAGGATAAGAGCAATAACTGTAAGTCAGTAATGTCTCATATCTATGGGAATACCTGTTATCAGCCATACACAGCCACAAAACAGTTGATCGTAATTGATTCTAAATTTTTACAATATTTTTTTTTTTTTAATTGAAGATAATTCTCCAATCTTCCTCTGAGATTTGATGCCAGAAAATTATTTCTTAGAGCCTAGGGCTGTAAGGGGACAGAGATCTAGATGCCTTTTGCCACAAGATATTAAATTTCATCCATATAGCCAATAGGAAGCCTAAATATTTTAGACTAAGTTCCTGAAACTAAGCTGTGAATCAGAGCCAGGGTATGCAACTTGGAGGGAACTGATTGGTCAAGAGGCACACAATTGAACAGAAAAAGAAAATCATATCCTACACTGAAACAAGGTATTTCATGGCAACAAAAAAAATTATGGCAATTAATAGGAATCCAAGTATGCAGATAACATTAGTTGAGGAGGTAAGGCCTTACCTGCCTTATTTCACAATGTCAGAAAGACTCATATTCTACAACATCAGAATTGTCTCTGAAACTACTGATTATGTATGGCTTCTTTCAGCCCCCATTGACTCCTGTAAGTTTTGTGTGCATTTAAGAATTCAAAGAGGGAGTGGTAGGTTGAGTCAGCTATCAGCCAGACACCAACACAACCACTCATAATCAGACTGGCTGAGGAGAGAGAAGACCTATGGAGGAAACCTGGTGCAAATACTCTGCTCAAGCAGGGCCACCTACAGACTGTTTCCAAGGAAGGGTATTGAACGTCTCTAAGAAGGGAGATCTTAGAATGTCTCTGGACAAACTGTGCTAGTACTCAGTCACCCTCACAAAATAAAGTGTTTACTGATTTTTAGAGAGAACCTCCTGTGTTTTAGTTCGTGTCCATTGCCCCTTGTTCACAGTACTTGGGTCCTGCTGAAAAGAGCCAGGTTCCCTCTTCTTTATAACTTTATCCGGGTACTTACATACGCTGATAAGATTCCTCACTGAACTTTGTCTTCTCCAGGCTCTCTCAGCTTTTCCTTATGTGGCGGTGCAAGAAGTGTTTTGTTAGGTTTTTATAAGAAGTTTATGTTATGGTTCATTTCACTGTATCCCCAATGCTGTAACCCTTTTGTGTTTTCTGTATAACAAGGTGTTTTGTGTCAGTCTTCCCACGCCCCACCTGACTTGTAACATCCCCTCTGCCCCCCCTCGCTCTAGGGCAGCCTGTCTATCACGTTGAGGAGCCCTCCCAGGTTGCGAAATCTCAGGGAGAGGGATTCAGGTGATAGGTAGCATGGGGGGAATTCTTTTCCTCTGGAGGTGGTTGGTCAGAGGCTTGGGGGTGGGCACACTTTGTTACCCTCCGGATCTACTGATTTGTTGTCTTGTTGTAGCCTCCCTGGAACCCCTCCCCCACTTAAAAGGGATAGGAGGGAGATTCAAACTCTCTTCAGCTCTGCTCTTGGTCTCTGGCCTCTCTGGCCTGAGATTTGGACCAGCTGTGGACTTCCCGCAGCTGGCCAGAATAAACATCTTTTAACCAGCTGAGAGACAGCCTTTTCTTCAGCTGCCATTGCTGTCATGACACTCTTGGGTCCAGCTGCCGCTGACAAACCGATCCAGCAGGTAACAGCGTGGGTGCCGATGCAAACTGGGAACTTCAGTGGCTGTGCTGACCAGAGCTAGCCGGAGGTCAGCTCCCGCCCAGTGCAGGATGGAACCAGACACATCCTTATATGAGAGATGCTCCAATCTTTTAGTCATCTCAGTGGCCACCTTTGCTGAACTACAGTATCACCAACTCTCTGAAGACTGGGTAGTCCAAAACTGATGGGGAGCACACTCATTCTCATTTTCTCTGGAATGGGGAAAAAAGAGAAAGAAGGTAAGAAAACTCATGGATCAAAATAAAGTGAATCAAAAAATGCACACTTGAATAAAGAATGAAAAAAAGGCACTTTTCTGTACTTCTTATAAACAGGCAGTTGTCCAGCCGCATCTCGGAAAGGAAGACCTTTGGTCCACTCACAATGGTTACCTGGAAAGAAACTGTAACCACATATGTACACCCCCTCCCCCCCCCCCAGTCCTTTCCTTGAGCTTTTATTGTGAAGGATGACATCATATGAAATGGGACTGGTTGGGATGGGGTAGTACAGGATAGCCCTTTGGTCACTTTGGGTCATGGTTTTGTCCCTTCTAGCCTTTCCCACTCCCAGACTACTCATGTGGAGGACAGAGTAGGAGAAAGATAAGACCTTGATGCTGCACAAGCACAGTTCAGTAACAACTAAAGCTCTTAACTGGCGTATTTTCAGCACCGTTTTAGCCACAAAACCAAAATACAGTAGCATACGGGCTTCTCTGAAAGACATTAATGCCACCTAGACAGACCCAGGATCAGACATAAATGGAGAGACTTTTGACATGAACATTCTTGAAACAAAAGCATGAAATGAATGAAGATATTATGTCTTGGTTTGGTCCGGTGGTGAAGGTGCTGCAACCTCCCTCGATAGAAGCATCTTTAAAAAGACACCTAGATCGATGGAGACACAGGCACTCTCAGGCGCAGAGTGATGAGGTTTTTGGTGCACTCTCAGGTACAGAGTGATGAGCTCTTTTGTGAGGCTGCCTGAGCAGCAGAGCCTTGTTTGCCACGCAGGGTGAGGCAGGAAGTAAAAGCAGTGAGACCGGGTCTTTTCAATCTCCAGGAGAGCTTTTCTATTCCATGAGATCTGGAGGGAAAAGAGTTGGCTGGCCCCAGGGGAGACAGACTATATAGAGTAGCTAGGAGCGGGGTTTCATAACTTGGCCAATGGGGAAAGGAATTGGGAAAGGGACCAATCAGGGAAAAGATCCAAAACTGACCAACCAGGAACAAGGAAAATAACCAATAGGGTATAGAATATTAGCATAGAACTGCAAAGGCTCATGGGTTGAAATACTTTTGCTCACCTTGAGCTAAAAGAAAATCTTTCAAAGGGACTTCCCAAAGGCGAGTCACTGTAAACTGAGGCAGCCTAGGGGATGCACACTCTCCAAGGGAGTGAATCATCCAGGGACCACCACAGAAATAAACAAGAGAAGCGGGGGGAATATAGCATGTTTATTACGTAAATGAATGTGCATTTTTCCTTAATATAAATTTGAATTCTGTGAGATTGAGAACATTCTGGAATCAGACCTGATTGCAACATGGAAAAAGACACAAACATCCACAAAGGTCTTAGTAGATCCTGAGAAATCGTACAGAAATAAAATCCTTCCTCCGAAGTCCTGCTTTTCATTCTGACCTTCACTTACCTATCTGATCTCAAAATCATATGAATTTATTACAGTGCTTGCCTATGCAAGACTATTCTCCTGGTATTTGTGCTTGATTAGATATGACTGGTTAAGCTCACAAATAAAAAAACTAGGTTTCTGTTTACCTATTGCTGCTGGAAGCCTAAAGCTTCCTGACACAAACACAACTTCTAGAATTAGGCATTTGAGTAGCAGTCATAGGGAAATTTTGCAAATTGAACATCCAGTTTTGTCTTTTTCACCCAAATTCTGATGGCTAAGGACAAACCCATCTAAGTCACGTCAAGAAAGATGCAGACTGAATCATCAACCCCATACTGATACTGATTCCACTCCATTTTCTTTTGCCTTTTTTTTTTTTTTTCCCATTTTTATTCTTCTAATATCCTTTCTTCAAAGCTCAAAGTGTTTCAGAGTACTGTGACATGGCACTCCTAGAAAGTGCACTTTTGATTCTTACCTAAAAAGTGCCTTTCTGATTGCACTTTACAATGAATACCTGGTATAATATCACAATATATGTAAGAATGATTCAGCAGCATTCATTAAGACAGGTCTTTAAACTAAACTGAATCAGTGTGTGGTTCAGAAATTTAGAACCAATTAGAGCCTCTCTATATTAAAATCTGGTGCTCAGTCATTAAATGAAATATTTTACAGAGTCTGACAGAACTGATGGAATAATCTGTTATGATCTGTGTATCATCTCGTTTGTGACAGACTTATTTTCCACACCAGAAAAGTATGGCTTGCGGATTATGGAATTCTTAATTCAGGAAACCTGAATGGGAAAGTGTAAAATATGAATTTCTCTGTTATGATTAATGAAAGAGAACTAGGTTGAATAAAGTTAACTATCAGTTTTAATTACATAAATATGAGACCATTACGTATATAAAAGCTTGCATTTTGTGAAAGAAATTTTCACTGTTATATGTGAAACTGTAAAAAAAATTAGTGATCCTATAACTGAAGACTATACCATAGAGCAAAGAGGCCAAATTTTATTGATTTAAATTCTGGAATGCCTATATTTTAATAACTGTACTTTCAAAACTCATTTAGATGTATTTTATATTCATTTATATTTAGGTGTAAAAGATTTTATTTTCCATACCTTTTAATTGTCTATAACAGCACCAACTTTATAGCTACAATAATGATCACTGTGGGGACTATCGTACACCCAAAACTACAAAATCAGGGAAGCTACAATAACAGTAATAAAACATGTGTAATTCACATTTGTACATTTCCTTTGTTTTCCCTCATTGACATATTTTGTGGGTATGTTTAATTTGAAATGTGGTAATCTTTTGAAAACCAAATAAATTAAAATAATTTTCCAGAGCTTGCTTTCCTTTTTCTGGTTATTATAAAGAACAAAGTTAAATTTTTATCTCTAAAATTAGAAATGTACTAAAAATATTTCTTACAACTAGTGGCGAATTGTAAAAGTCAGAACTTCATTAGATGAAAAATACCAGCGCCAAAAAGGCAACAATTGTGCAGTCAGTAATTCGTAAGGTTGTTGCCAATTAATTATGAGGAAATGTAAGAATAACAGTGGAGGGAGACATTAGAAATTAAAGCAAGATAAGAGATTCCTCAAGTGAAGAGAATTTTTTTCAGTTTCTGCTCAGTGTAGCACTGCTCTTTAGATTAAAACAAACAAACAAACAAACAAACAAACAAACAAACAAACAAAAACCCACCAAAAACTTCCTCACAAGAAATAACTTCCACTGGTAAAAGCTCTCTCTGATGCTGGAGATTTGGGTGAAGTAAATGCTCCTCTGACTCAGTACAAAGACAAAAGACACTTCACTTGAGTCCAACCTCTCCCTTTAATAATTCAAAGATGTTCTCTTTTCTTTAAAAACAGCTCTTTTTTTTTTTTTTTTTTTTTTTTTTTTTTTTTTTTTTAATTCATTTTACAGGTAATGTTGAGGCTGTTTCTCTAAATATTCCCACTTTCCATGGAAGGTTATTTAATTATTTTCCTGTTACTTCAGTGAAATACTCATAAGCAACCATTGCTACACATAGAATGAAACACTATGTGTTTCCCATATAGATTTATTTATTTAAGAGGAATTCACAATGGTACTTATTGAGACTATTACAGGTGAATTTGATTTATTCTGTTTTGATTCTAATCAGCATCAATTCCTTCTTGTAAGTCCAATAAATACCTCTGTCAGGGAGGTCTGACACAATATATAGGAGAATAATGAAAGTGCACGTGGGAGCATGAGATCATTGCTCAGAAAGTGAAATTTGCCTGCTTATGAAATGAAGAGAATCATGTGAGATTGGGTGTTTATCATTTTTTTTAGATCTATCAAGGACTCAAATAACCAAATTCATATTTAAATGGAAATAATAGCCCATAATAGGAAAAAAATTGGACAGATAGTTGATGATAGTAATTACATACTGTCATAAGTTTACAGTAGCACTCGAGTAGGATATGACATGTAATTGATATTTTATGAGTATAATTTGCCACCTCTGTGAAAAATTATAAGGTTTAATTCATTGTCAGACACTGGTCTTTACATGGTGGGGCCTCTGTTTGCTGAGTTGTGACCATTACACAACTCTGATACTGGTAGACAGTTTGAGTATCAAAATATCAATCTATGAATTCTGAATGTGGTAGGTCATTGGAGAAGGGAATACAGGTGACCATGTCCCTGATAAGTAACAGCTGTGTTAATTATCCAATACAGCCTAACCCCTGATGAGTCACAGCTATATCCAATAAAGTGTGATATAAGGGGGGGGAGGGGGGAATGTTACCTCATGAGGGGGTTATGAAGGAGAAGGATGGTAGGGAGAGATAATCACTGCTGTGAGGCCACTCTGGGTCTGCAGTCAGAGCCTGTTGTTGGAACCTGCAGTCACAGTCTAGGTAGGTAAAAGCCTGCATTCGGAGTCTGCAAACTGATACTTGCAGTCATAGCTTAGCAGGAAATAACCAGCACTCAGAGGCTGCAATGGAAACCTGCAGCAGGCGCTTGCTGCAGCCAGAGTCAGTGAATAGTTGGAGTCAGGATGGCTGAGCTGTAAAAAGGAATGAACCAGGACCCTTCTTGTGCTGTGATAAACAAGAAGTCTATGTCTTGGCTCATTTCAAAAGAGGGTAGGTTTAGATTAGATTTCTTAACTGTGAGGGTGCTGAGGCACTGGAACTTGTTGCCCAGAGAAGTTGTGAAAGCCCCATCCCTTGAAGTGTTCAAGGCTAGGTTGGATGAGGCTCTGAGCAAGCTGGTATACTTGAAAGTGTTCTTGCCCATTGCAGGGGGATTGGAACTAGATGATATTCGATATCCCCTTTCAACCCGGTCATGTGACATTTAAAAAGACATACCAATGTGAAATGCAATTTCTCTTTCTTACTTTTACTGCTCAAGACAAGTAGTTCATGTTACAAAAACAAGAAATATAAATCTGAAAATGCTCAAGAATGGAGGAGAAACATTAAGTTCAAAGTCTGTACTGCAGCTGAGGTGTAGAGATTTCCTTTTAAAACTTCTAAGTTGTGTATATATGTGAGAAATAAACTCTCAGCATTCATTTGTGAGATATGGAAAGATATGTTTGAGAATCTGGAGTCAACTATCCACATTATTGTTCCTCACATGAGTGTTTTTTCATGCTTGAGCTCCTGTTTTAATTTGGGTTTAGGAAAAGCTACCAATTTAATTAAGCAGCAGTATAATACATCCTTTAAAGACAGAGGGTAGGTTGAATACTTCCATAGCATTCATTCCTAGGACAACAATTGCTGCTAATAAACCTTGAGCTAAAGAAACTTGATAAATACCATGGCAGAAGTATTTCTTATAATTTCTTGTAATTTCTTTCCACTACAGGATTATTTATACCTCCTTTCTGATCTGTGATCATTGCAGAAGTAAAAATGGAAAATATAGATACTGAAATTTCTGACAAGTTTTTCTTACAAGTTTTTTCTGGAATATAAGCAGCTATCCCAGGATATCCTGGGATATATCCAGGATTCCCACCCACTTCTTATAGTAGTTAATAGGAAAAAGTGAGAGTTGTATTTATAATTTGTTCAGATCCTTACTGGAGCTTTTGAACTTTTAGAACTCAAATATCAGAGACCATCCTCTACAAAAGGATGAAGCTTCAAAATCTACTACCAGTTTATTAATAGTAACAGACTAATTAGAGCTGTAATGATTAAATATCCTTTTATTAGGCCATATTAACAGCCAGCAGTGAGAAGCCACCAGGTGAAACAGTCTCAGACAAAATCTTTTGTATTTCTCTGAAGCAATTCTATATTTTAAAATTAATCTGAAGGAGCATAAGAAGAGTCAGGTTAAACTTGTAAATTAACAGTCTCTTTTTCTTTGTAGTAAGGATATCATTGAGTTTTCTATATAGTTACGAGAACTTTTCTTCCCTTAGAATATGCTTAGGTAGCCTATTTTCCAGACTTCAGCTGATTTCAGTTATCACCTTCAGCATCATGCTTTCTTACTAGCCTTCACCAAAGCAATTTTTACATTATATATTTAATTTACTTTGAAGCCTGGCTGGACTAATACAATGTTTGGTATTAATGGTTAGATGCTCCATCTCCCATTGATCTTATGAATTAATAATTTCAAGTCTTCTGCTCATACTTTAATTCACATAGAAAGGTAAGAATGCTTTTTGAACCGCAAATAAGTGTACTGCTGCTTACCTTTTTGATTGGATTGTGTTCAGAGCTCGTGTACCAGTTCAGAATATCCCTAGAAACAATGGTAAGCTTTTTCCCCCTATTACTCAGAAAATATGTATGTGTTAATTTCTGACAGGTTATACTATATAAAGCATACAGTTTCAAATCATCTGACAGGCAATCTAACAACTACCATGGCAGGACCATGTGCAAATTCTCAGGAATACCGATGTTTACTGTCTGTTTAAAAATCACTCTCGATGGATAGAGAATGAGCAGCAGCATAAAAGCTTTCAATTGCTGTCCGTCCAATGATTTTTCCACTCCATTTTTCTTCCAAAGACAGTGACCTAGTAATAATGAATGAAGATAATAGGCAATATGGCAGGCAAAGCTGACAACTTACAGCTTTGACTTTGGTAATAAAAATAATTTTTTAAAAAAAAAATAAATTCCACCCCCCCTCATTTGAATATCACAGGAAACAAGTCAGCAGTTCCCAGAAACTGTCAGGTCCAGTGCTCCTTCTCCTCTGCCAGGAGTTCCCATGGCAACATCTTCAGCTGAAGTAAAAGGAATTACAGATATTTCTTTTTTTTTTTTTTTTTTCTCCTGGCTCCCCCCTTCTTCTCCTCTCCTCTCTGTAACAGTTCAGAAAAAGTGTTGTTCTCTAATCTTTGGGGCACTGAGAATTGCCATTGGGCCACCCAGCTACATGTTCTCTGTTTGTTGCATTTGAAAAGTCTGTCCTAGTTCTCCTTTGTCTCTTGGGTGTCTGATTTACTACATCAAACAAGAAAAAAAGGCAAGAGAGAATTTCAGGAGTAGAAGTTCTTACTGTGGGGGGAGATGATAGCCCAGAGCTGTCTCCAGTTCCGGTGCTTGAAAAACACAGCGTTTTCAGTTTCTTCTTTAATCTGACTGCAGTTTTCCAAGGAGTGTGGCTATAATCCTTAAAGATAAGACAACACACATGAACTGTGGCATCTAGCACCATGACTGCAGAATATTTGCAGATCCTTGGATTTGTGTTGGTGAATTGGTGCTCTGATGAGATTGGTGGTGGCTTTGGCCACATTTGGCAACTGATAAAGGCCTATAACTACAACAATCATCTGTGAGAAAATAACCTAGACCTGGGTGAATTATTTTGAAAATTTTGTGAAAATATCATCAAACTGTCACTCAAGAATTAATTAACTTTTTTTTTTTTCTTTTAGCTTGCAGGCCTACTTGAAAGAAAAGCACAGTGACAGGCGTATAACACCCAACGCTTGCTCAGGCTGTAGTTCCAGTGAGACCATAAATTCTGGGTGCTCTTGCACAAAAATGGAACAGGTTGCTCTTGGTGGACCTGCTGCCAGCTGTGGTGAAAACAGTGAGTATTCTTTGCTAACACACTCAGCTTTGAAGAGAACACATATCCAGGACGAACACATGCATGGCCCAGACATCATGGAGAGGACCAAAGCTGTCTGTGTTTGTGGTGTGCGAACAGAAAATTATCCTCTTTCTCTTGTTGTTGCTCAAGGTGTGTTTACTCCTGCAGTGGACCTAAGATTTCCATCTCTGCCCCTGGGTCAGGGTTTATTTCAAAGTGGCATTTGAAGATGTGAGGACAGACAACCAAGACAGATGTGGAGATGCTTAAGACACAATCTGTCCTTCAGAGAGCTGGAATGTGCTCCCAGATGTGGTCTGGGACAACACCAGGGGCTGCATTTTGCTGAATCTACTCTGTGCTAAGAATGAGGATGATTCAGGCTTATGTTTCTGAGAAGTTAATTACTTAGATGGAAGGAGAGGTTATGCAAGAAGGAGGCTGTAACTGTTAGATCCTCCTAAGTTTTGTTTTGAAAATTATAGAACAGAGCATCATCAGTACTGTACTATCCTGCTCTGCAACATTTCTCAGTGATGATGTTTCAGGTAGCTGTTTTCATCATCCCTTTGGGTGCTCAGATGTAACTCTCACATCCCCCACACTTTGTGTGTAGTATAGGGATGTCAGCAGCCACCTTTGCTGACCTCAGCCTCAAACAGACATGAATCCAAGCACATATATTCAGTTTTAAATTGCTGACCTACAAAGCAATTTAAGATGACAGAGACTTGAAAAGATAAATGAAGAATTTTGTAATATATAATAGAAATTGCCAAAAAAATATATATAATCAGAGTGGTAGCAACTACAAGAGAGACTGTATTAATAGTTTTTGTAGAATGTTTAATACTTTCAACTTAAAAGTATACCTGACACGGGACTGCAGGAACTGCATGAAATAAACTAATTTGTTTGGTTCGTTTTTTTTAAGAACTCTTCCTGAAAATTTGATGAGGTCTGGGATTGCTTTTATCCCTAGAAAAAAGCTTCTGCCATCATTTGTTACCTCAATGGATAGTATGCTTCTCATCTTTACCACTCTAAACCCAGTGAGAAGCTCTCTTGGAAGCAAACCTACAGCAGATACCAGACTTCAGAGCCCTAAGCTGAATCCTGGAACTTCGTGAGCAGAATTTCTCTGTTGCTGTTACAAGGAATGAATAAATATTTTTTGTAAAATTAATGAAAACCAGTACTGATTTAAATTTGTTTCAGAAATTCTGAAATAAGTAGGAATATTTGAGAATTTTCTTGCAGCAGAAGCATTCAATAAATCAAATATGCATATCCAGTCCAGACTACAGCTTTGCGCTTTATGTTCTAAATACATAATTATGATCACTAATAATCTTAAATACAGAACGTTCCTTTCTTCAAAGGTGTGAAATACCAGCTCAATAGTCCAAGTTTTGTTCTTGTATAAAAGAAGTTGAATGTGTCCCTGCCATGATCCTGCTTTGAGCATCTTAAAAATCTCCCTTGTTTCTTTCATTCCATTTAGTTGCTGACCAAAATAACTGTGCCTTCAAAATCCTGTACAGTTATTTTTGTATTACTGTTCAGGCTTTGTCTTGTAACCTAATTATCAAGTAAAAAATTGGTATAATCTCTCATGGAAAATCTCTCATACACTTTAATTATGAAGAAGCCTGTCACCTAACAAACAATGTAACAGGTGAAGGTTCTCCTCTGATTCTCCACTGACTCAACATTCTGTCTGTTCCCATTTCAGTTAAGAGAACTCTTGGAACAATACAGCACATGGAGGTTTTCCTCTTCTCTTGACAAATGTTGTACAACAAAGACCTGCTCTGGTAAGAAACTAATATATGATGATAAAACAGATACTAGCAGTTAAATAAAGATCTCATACTCTAGACCACCAATAATAATGATGTATGTCTGTATGGTAGGAACATCTCACCATCCTATGTCAAATATTCTGCTTGTCTCATAGTACATATAATTGAATTTTTTTCCCCCCATACAGTTCACTTGAAGTTCTTATATTATTCATGTATGAAGTACTAACTGGAATTAATTAAATACTTTCACACAGTAATAAAACTAATGAATTGAGCAGTAAGGTTTAGGTACAAGAGCTTAGGTATGCTAACAAGTTACCATGTGTCAGCTGTTTCATGAGAAGTGTGCAAAAATACATAATTAATAGCCTATAAAAATTTCACCCTTTTTTACAGAATCCCATAGATTATGGGATTTGATTGAACTTTTTTCAATAAAAGCTATTTGATAGACTTTTTTTCTTAAAAAAGAATTTAACTTCTTTTTTGAAGGAGCTCTAAAATTAGTCTAAAATTCTTTGAGTATTATCCTGAATTTCCTTAGATAACATTTTAATAGGAATTTCTTTTCTTACTAGCATTAGTTAGTACAGTATTTCCAGAACATTTACATTGCTCTTTCTAACACCTGGCCCCTGCTTCTGCATTGTAACATGCTGCATTCCTATTTCCATTGGTTTATTTTGAAGATTATCACCTTAAACATTTTCTGTTTTCAGTAAAGGCAATCTGGCATTTTCACTTCTATGGTTATCTCACATTTTGTTTAAGATCTCTCTGTATATCACCTGCAAGGTATTTAGTGCCATCAAGTACTGAGGTTTAACATTCTATAAAATGTCACAGGGAATTTAGATGGTGAATAAGTCCAAATGCTTATGAACTTAGTTTATCCATTCCATTATTAAACAGAAACAGTCCTTTCAAACCTTAATTTCCAGTGCTTTAAATTAATAAAAACAAAACCAAAAGAAAGCAATTTGTTAACACAAAAAATTTTATATAACTGCAGAAAATGTGGATACACAGTAGGCATAAAAGCAACATCTCACTAACAGACCAAGAAAAATATTTCCTTACTGCATTTTTGCTAGTGATGTTTTTATATTTATGTGAAACCCCAAATTTTGTACTTTTTATTATTTGAAACTTTTTTCCTCCAAAAGAAGAGTTAAATGAACATTAACCTTTATTGTTAGTTTCGACTCCTGCAGAAATTATAAGCGAGGTGTCTCTTCTCTAAAATTTATGTCTAAGGTATCTTCTACTTGTAGACTTACAATGTTTCATGTCCTTTTCAGCTTTACTAGAACAGCTTAATATTTTATGCAGCTGAATTTTGTGTACTGCTACTTTTATTCTTCCTCTTTGAAATTATTTAAGGTTTTATCATTATTACATACCTCTGGGCTTGCTCCAAGGCCTGTCGTTACCAACTGAAATATTCTGTCACAAATATATTTTTTCATGCTGTAAATTGATTCTTCAAGCATTAAAAACCATGTGGCTGAAACAAACTAAGCAGATTCTTGAGTACCTTTAAAACCAAAAATAACACTGTAATAATCTGTGTCTGGTTTGTGCCACACAAAATAGATCAGAAATTCATTTCACAGTGAAAATATCATAAAACTAACATGTAAAGAGAGGATAATAAGGCCATGTTACTGTACATGCCCAATTCATTTATTTTACTCATGGATTTTTGGCTGGTTTAATCCTCTTCCTGGCACTGCATTTGGGTTTTGGTGAGCGAAGCGTGTGTTTCTTCAGCTCTCATCCTATCTTTATTTCCCCCATTCACCTAGAATATACCAAGTGCTTTTTTTTTGGGCCTCTAGTTAAAAGGTGTCATCAGGCTGCTGATAAAACACTAGTACTTTGTTATCTCACTATTTTTCCATGACTTGCAAGTGAACACTGCTTTTCAGTGCCAGAGAAGCATATTTGCTCTCAGGGGCTTGACTCATGAAGGTAGTTGACCCTATATACATGGGTTTCCCATGGATACACTTGCAGTGTTGAACAGACTTTTTCCAAGCTCTCAAAATTTTTAAGCTTCATGTATCTTTTTGAATAGGTACTAATACGGTATTGCATTAGTACTAACATACTTTTTTTTTTTTTTTTTCCCAGATGAAAAAATGTAAGTAAGTATGCCTAAACTGTTAATTCTTTAAAGCCAGAGGTGGTCTACTTTATTTCTTGTATGAAGATGCCAATAGCTTTTATGTTTGAAATCACTAATTGTAAATATAAACTTAAAAGTGTATTGGCAAAGTACTGCAAGCCTGCAGTATTACATCAAGGGATATAAAGAAAAAAATAGAATCAAGGCCTTTTTATTCTCACATTTACCATGAACATTGTTTTTCTTGTCATTCTATAGTAAAATAAAATAACTTTTAAAAAGCACGAAGGAGCATTTTTAAGATCTCCAAGTCTCTTCTTACAAAGGGAATGGTGAAATGTCCTGAAGTGATATTATGAAGTATAATTAAGCATTTGCTTTTTAGCCTGAAATCTGAAAACTATGGTTTCAGAGAAAAAAAGAAAGCAGCATATACACTATGTGACCCTCGTTGACAGGCAAAATAAACTTCTAAATCTTGTGACTAAAATGCTATTCTTTTCCCAAAGTCATCTCTATAAAAGAGAGTGTGCCTCTGTTTCCAATCCATGTCTCATCATGTCTGTGGGGGCATAGCAGTTTGGAGCACATCATTACTTGGAAAATGATATATTTAAAAGTTGTTTAAAAGACCTATTGAACAGTTGTCCCTGGGATTGACTTGAGTCTACCATGTTCAGAGCCAAAAAAGTAAGATATGAGGAGAATAAAAAGTACTGTGTTGCAAAAAACATTTAAAAGTCAACATCAGTGAAGGTATGTCTTGGGTACTCACAGCACATGGGTAAACAAAGGGCTAACATCTGTCAGAAATCTGAAGAGATAGTAGAAATATTCTCTCTGGGATCTATTAAATAGAATTTTTTTATTAAAGAGAGATGGGAAAAAATAGCATAGAAAATACAAATCCTTTCAATAGTGTCATGAAAGAATATTCACGTTACAGTGCTAAAATTTTAAGGATGATGTTTACTTGCCTGTTGCAGGTGCAATTCCCTCAACACTAAAGATAATTAATGATATGAGTTAACAACAGAGCAGGTCCCTAGAAGAATCACAGATTTTGGTAATGAAGTAAAAATTACTTAATTCTTGACTCAAGGGAGAGAGTGGGTTATGTCAAATGATGTTGATTTATTGTCTCTAATACGAATTAGTAATTTTTTAATGGCAAACTTACAAAAGACACTAAATTAATTGCTTTCTTAATGTAGTAATACCTTTCATTAACAATAAATGGCTGATAGTACTGGAGGCAAAAGCAATAATTTGTAACAAATGTAAGTATTCTACAATACTCTGGAATTTTAGCTGTCTAATTTAACTTAGGTAAATTATTAACACTATTAAATTGTTAGAAATAAGCCATGTGAGAATGAGTTACGGATTTCAAATGTGGATTCATTCAGACCTGAATGAAAGTGCTGAAATGAAGATCAATCCTGAACTCTAGGAAAATAAGTTGTGCAGCACTGCACAAGTGCTTAATTTGGGATATTTAGCAAAGTTTAATTTAAAAAGGGATTTGAAAACTTGTTGCTTTCTGATACAAATACTGGAGATGGTATGGAAAAAATTACTCAGGCTATGAAGGTCCCCTTCTTAATAAATCTTGTCTGAATTCCTTCCTTTCTTGTGACATTCATATACCACCTGTAATACACTGCAATGATATTAAAACTGTTCAAAACCAATAGTGCTGTCTGTTGCTGGAAAACAGAGGAGTCCCATCAGCTGACTATGATCTGGGTATACTGAAGTCTCTCAATTGTGAAGGGGATGAGACCCCTACCCTCTCCACTAAAAAGTCCAATTGAACCATAAAAGGTGTCAGTAATTAAAACTTCATGCACAGCTTTTGTAAAAGATTTTTGTGTTGGGGCATGTTTCCAGAACCAGAGGCCTATATTGGATGCTACTTAGTGTAGTAAGCATACAGATATAAATATATACAGAGGGATACACAGCCCCACACATGTGTACATGCACATACATGGGCACTGCAGTAATGGTGAATTCCATTGAAATAAATGCTACTGAATATGTCTGTAGCTGAGTAGCCTTTAGCAAGTCAGCCTTCTAATTTTTGAAGTGGTCAGCCTCCTGACCACTTTTTAAATGTGTCTTATTTTACTTTTAGCAGCAATTATTAACATTTCCTCACATTTACTCATCGTTATTATCTTTTGCTGACTACTTACTTCAGCTTTAGAAAGACAGTTTCCTAAGATATGCTCATTGATCTTTCTGTTCTCAGAGAGGAAATATTGCTGGTTGAAGTGGTGTTGGAATCACCCGCTAGCTCCCGACAACACACTGAGAGAGACTGTTCCCAGACGCAATGCGATCTGAGTGACAGTAGAGCAGAACTTGGTCTCTATTGCACAGTGGTGTGCTGAAGTGCTGAGGGCAGAGACAAGAATGAAGGAGAGTTTGGCGGTGCAAGAATTGTTTTATTAAGTTTGTATAAGAAGTTTTATGTTATGGTTCAGTTCACTGTGCTCCCAGTTTTGTAACAGTCCATCCCCTTTTGAGCTTTCTGTATAACAAGATGTTTCATGTCAATCATCCCACCCCCCACCTATCATTGTCAATCCCCTCTCCCCCCTCCTGCTCTGGGGCAGCCTGTCTATCACTTCGGAACCCCTCCCCAGATTGGGAAATTCCCAGGGAGGGCATCGAGTGATAGGTCAGACCCAGGGGAATTCCTTTGCCCTTTGTATCAGTGGTCAGAGGCTTAGAAGTGGACACCTCCTGTTGCCCCCTGAATTCCCTGATTTGCTATCCTGTTGTAACCTCCCCTGAACCCTCCCCTGCTTATAAGATCAGAGAGGGAAATGCAAACTCTCTCTGGCTGGCAGTCTGGACGAGCTGCGGACCTCCCGCAGCTTGGCTTGAATAAACGATCTCTACACCTGCTTAGCCAAGAGCCATCCTTTTATCTGCCGCCTTCATCACAACACTATTTGGTCCAGCTGCCGCTGAGAAGCCGAGCCCAGCAGGTAAAGATAACCTGTTTGCACACCCGGACTGAAAATGCTCTGGCCTCTGTGCAGATATGAGCCAGCCAGAGGCCTGTGTCCACCCCGTGCGGAAAGGCACAGCCACAGGAGAGAACTTCCATATAGATTCCAAGGTGGCCTGTCACCAAGAAAGGTCAAGGGACAAAAGACCAAGTATAAGAGCGTGCAGGGACTTTTATACAGGGGAGGATCTAGGAGAGGGTACAGATTTTCAACCAACAGGGGAGGGGAGTGGGGAGGATCACAGGGTGGGGTTTACAAAACACAAACCAATGAGGAAACACAGGGGAAGGGGAACAGTTCACACAAACCAATGGGGCTTCCAGTAACAGGGAATTTCCAAGGTGATTTCCAAGGCAGGGGCCTGGCACAAGGTGGGATTGACAACTCAGTAGGAGGAGGGACAGGGAACAATCTGGATCAATGGGCAGAATTAGAACAAGATAGATAACTAGGTGGGAGGATGCAACTTGGGACTAAACCAACAATACAGGGGGGAACAGAATACACCATTAGGCATAAAACACACTGCAACAGGCAGTAATTGATATTTCTAAGGGCTTCTCTTTTTCTGTGTAAGAAGGTGTCTTCCCTATGTGTACATACACAGAATTTATTTCTAATATCCCAGAATTCAGCTTAGCATTCTATTATGAAAGAAAGATGGTTAGGGATCTCTTTCCCTATACGGCCAAGATACGTATCACACGTGAATAGGGAACAAAAGGTCCCCTGTATCATTGCAAAGCAACACTTAACAGTAGTTTACAATTAGAAACTATCTACCAGGGGTTTCATGCAGGTATCAATTTTCTTCTTCAACCAGTTTGCATTCTACCATTCAGTCAGTTTGGGTTAGTGTGTCTGCAGAAGTACTTCAAAACGTGTGAAGCCCAAAATATTTAAAACTGTGTAAATTGATGAGAAGTTCGAAGGAAATATTTTCACTCACCTTTAGATATAAATGCATATTGTACAAGAGTGGCCCCCAACAAATAAATCCAATGTTCATTCAGATGTTGATGTGGTTTCTACATGACATTTCGAGAATGACGGTGTTGAAATAAACCAGGCTGGAGTGACAAAAGCTTGACTAAATTCATTTGAGAACGTGAAAAACTAACCACGGCTTCTTGGCCAGCCAAATACAGGCAAAACTAATTTCCTTCGTGTATTCCTCTATATGTTTCAGCATGAAAAATTCAAAACGTAGTGATAAGGGTTCTTTTCTGCTGGAAAAGCATTACTGTGAAAATTAAGTCCTTGCCAGCTTTAATACCACTCTTTCAAAAGCCTGAGATACTTGATGTCTTCAAATCCTGAAGACACACAAAGGTGATGGAGTTTATTGTAGAATTGGTTATTAACATGTTAACACTTCAGGTGCTTTTATAGTTTGTAAAATTAAGTCCCAACCATAACGCAAAAAATACATGCCAAAGTTTTGGTGCATGTCTGCTGTGTATTGCTCAGTTTGTTGGAAAACTATCAGTGAAGTGAATAAAATGCACACAACTTTTTCGGCATACCACATTAACAAACAGAAAAATGAGTTAATTTTCTAATTTGGAGGTAAGAGTTATTCTAATTAGAAGGTGATGAGAGAAACACAAACTTTTCCAGAAGACAATAACTGTTTAATGAAAAGCCAGCCAGTCCAGTCCTGTGAAATTCTACATATTCTAGCTTGGTCTGGCATGAGTTATTCAGCTCCCGCTTTGTCTCTGAGAGGGAGAGATTTGCAGATTAGAAGCATAGCCTCCAGTCTTCTGGGATGAATCAAATAATTTATGTTTAAAATGTTGCAAGAAATTGAATTAAATACCCAGTTTCCTAGTAAGCACATTCAATACTGTCAAAGGTCTATTTTTAGCCCTTGAGCCATGTAATTACTAGCTGTGGTCCACAAGGGAATTTCATCCTGAGAGATTTTCATTTTATTTCAGAAGGATCCTCTCTGCTAGTGGTAGTGGATGAATCCTAAACAAAGTTCAGCTTCTTGTCAATGGGATACTGAGCTTTCCAGAGAGTGGAAATTCATACCACTGACATGAGACAACCCATGTCTCAATACCAGCATACTGTTGTATATCTCTTGCAGATACTTGTTATTTCTGATTTCCTAATAGTAAGAGAAATAAATAGCTCATAGGAAGTTCTACCAGGAATAAGATTCAATAAACTCCAGCCAGCTCCATCATTCTGCTCTTCACAGTATCAGTGTGTCTGGCTTATTAATGAAATAGATTTTTGTTTAAGAATTGCTGCTTCCCCATAAAGTTATGAAAATATTCTAACAGCAGCACTATAGACTTTCACGTACAGCTATAGCTTTTTTCTTTTTTTTGTCAACATCAGGGTGAGGAAAGAAGAGGTATTTTACACTGTTAGTGTAAACTACTTTCCATATTTTAAAAAGCTGATCTGATTTTAACATAAATAATTTTCCTCTATTGATTTTTTTTTTTTCAATTGATCAACTCATGGATAGCACAACTCTCCAGGTTCAAAATTTACAGCTGACACCTGCTTTAATTTTCTTCCTGCTTCCCCGATCAAAAGTACCAACAAATGAGGCTGATGAAAATACTTATGAGCATTTTTAAATAAAAAAATTCACTGTTAAATGAAAGTTATTTAACACTTTCTGCATAATTATGTCTAGGTGGCAATCAAGGTAATATTCTAAGGACATATTTTGAACCACGATTTGTATAATTAAAAGGAAATACAGAAATAAATTTTTTTCTTCCACCAATAATGAATTTTTTCCTCTCATGTAAAATCAATTTATTTTCCCACAAGAGTACCACAATGTATTTTGCCTTCAATGCCTAAACACTTAAATTGTTTGCCTCATTTAGCATTAAAAAGACAGGGAAGCTCAGGAAAATAAAGAGGAAATATGAAGTCCAGAATGATACAGCTGAGCACTTAAGATCAAATGATTTCAGGTAATATAGATCTGATCTGGTGTCAATACACAGGAAAGTGTAATCCAAAGCATAATAAATTTGAATATCTACACTTCTGAATGAATACTCTTATAATGTTACTGATTCTAATAGTAATAATTTTGTATTAGAGGAATTGCTTTCCACAATACCTTCAGGCAATATTTGTCCTCAGCTGTATACAAACACAGAGCTTTGAAGAACTGCTTAGGACAGCCATCCTGCTGAGTATATCCAGTTATCAGAAGGGCAAAATGGTCTGGCTTAAGATAAACCATGATAATAATAGTCTTTCACTTGTTTAGTAACAAAGCATGAATAATAATCTTAAATAGTGTGTCCAGCAGGAGCAGGGAGGCCATTCTTCCCCTGTGGCACTGGTGGGGCCACACCTTGAGTACTGCATACACTTCTGGGCCCCTGAGTTTAGGATGGACATTGAGACGCTTGAGCGCGTCCAGAGGGCAATGAGGCTGGTGAGAGGCTTGGAACATGAGGCCTCTGAGGAGTGGCTGGGGGAGTTGGGGTTGTTTAGCCTGGAGAAAAGGAGACTCAGAGATGACCTTATCACTCTCTACAACTTCCTGAAGGGTGGTTGTAGACAGCTGGGGGTTGGTCTCTTTCTCCAGGCAGCAACTGACAGAACGAGAGGATACAGTCTTAAGCTGCACCAAGGGAAATACAGATTGGATATCAGGAAAAAGTTTTTACAGAAAGAGTGATAGAATACTGGAATGACCTGCCCAGGGAGGTGGTGGAGTCCCCACCTAAAAGACCTGGCCTGCCCAGGGAGGCAGTGGAGTCACTAAAAAAGACTAGATGTGGCACTCGTTGCCACGGTTTAGTTGAGGTGTAAGGGCATGGTTTGGACTCGATCTTGATGGTCTTTTCCAACCTAGTGATTCTGTGAAATATTTTTAAAGCCTAATTCATTTAGTGTCTCCAAAATTCATGCTGAGAAAGTATTTTAAAACAGATGCATTACAAGCACAGAGCAAAAGATGACAAAATGCCTGACAGTACTCTGAGAGTATTGTATGAGATCAGTGGAATTAAGGACTTACAGTCACCAGCTGGCAACAGGCGCAGCTCTTGTCTTCATGTGCAAGCAGAGGACATGCTCCTGCTGTTAACAAAGGAAGATGAAGTATACTTCCATTAAAAGACATCTTCAAAGTAATAGATCATTAAATTACCCTATCCTACCTCCTTGCTTTTTAAAAGTAATGAATGCTAGTCAGTCATATGTGTCTGGGAACTATCAGTTTATTTTTATATGGCAGCGACAGCCTCACTGACAAGAAAATCTATCAATGCAAATATATATGATTAAGGGTTTTTTTTCCAGTTGCAGTGGGTTTAGTGCTGGCCAAATGCCAATGCACCCACTGGAGTTATTTACTCATTTCCTCCTGTGAGACATGGATTAGGAGGAGGGCAAAACAGGCTCAAAACTTTAAAGGGTATAAAGAGAACTTTATTAACAGAATTAAAAGTAAAGTATTAGGAAAATCAGAAAAATCCTTCAGAACAGCTCCCCCCACACGTTCTTTTCTTTCCCACTGACAATGTAGAGACAAAACCTGGGACTTTCAGTCAGTTTACCAACTCTAAAACAGTCTTTCTTCAGTTCTCTTAGGAAGAGGAGTCTCTCTTGTAATGTCATAGAGACTTCTTTACAGGAAACTCTTCTCTCATGGTTTTTAATTTCCATGAATAGCAGCCGCTTGGAAATCTGCAATCATGAAGTCCCTTCAATCTCTTGCAGCCTTCCCACAGATGCATTCATGGGCCATGTCTACTTATTGGGGTGCTATTTAATGATGAGCTGTTCTAGCATAAAAAACCAAAAATTCTCTTCATCCATCTCTGGGAACAGAGTTTTTCTTCTTCTGTTTCTGGGGTGAAGTTTCTCCTCTCTTTCTCTCTTCAAGCTTTTAATTGGATTACAGCTAGTGCAACAACTATTTATTTCAACACTGGTGCTTCTGGTCATGGCTGTGGTTAGACCACTACATGTCCTCAGTGCATTCCATGAATTACAGAGAAAAAACAAAGTCTGATATATATATATATCAAATATATCTTCCCCATGGCCTTACAAAAGAGTTTCAACCCAAAACTAAGGCATCTCCTCAATCACGTCCCATCTAGAATTTGGTTCCTTCTTAACAGACCTCAGTATCCCATGCTGTTTTCTCTACATGTCTTCATCCTTTCCTTTTTGATTAAGGAGAGAATTTGTATTTGTAGGTTCATGTGTTCTCCAGCTTTATCAATTGAAACAGTTTTTATAGAGTTCTGCGGTGCTTAAAGGTTGATCTCGTCCAGGTTCCGTAACTGAGGAACTGCTGTGTCTCTCGCTGCTGATCACATGGTTCCCACTGGCCCCTTGTGAGTTTCCTTCATGCGAGGTGCCGGAAAAAGAAAAACTGCTGCTGCTGCTTTTGTCCTTCTGTTTGCACTGTAGCTGGCTAAAAGCAGCTAGGGAAATAAAGCTCATTGGGAGCCATACTGAGATAGCCATGGCCGTGCTGCACCGCCTGGCTGTGTGGCACCACCTGGCCACGTGGTTGCTTGTGGCATTGGGATAGTCGCAGTGGCATGGTCCGGTGGCAGCAGGAATCTCAGCTGAGCCACGCGCTGACCTGGCCACGTGGGCTATGCAGAGCTGGCCTGGCTGGCACTGCAGCAGAGCCCAGCCTGGCCAGGCTCAGCCCAGCCAGGTCAGCCAGCTACCTCTTCCCAGGTCAGAATCCAAGAGAGCATTTCCCAGGCTTTGTTCCTTTTAAAAATGTGTTTTTCCGTAGAGGCGTGTTCAACTCTTTTAAGTGTTTTAACCATGTGTCAATCTTCAAAAATAGCCAGCTGATTGGTTGTTTTAAACTAACCAGATGATTGGCTCTGACAGGTCCCCACAGGGAACCACCCCCACAGCGCGGGGACTCTCCCCCAAATAAAACCCCGACAATCTGTTAAACCATGACACCAGTCATGTTTGCCATTATTTCTTCTTAATTCTGAGCCTTCTAATTTAATATTGCATTAAGTGCACGCTATTTCCATGTCTTAAAAAAAAAACAACAAAAAGAAACCCAAAAAACCAAAAACCAAACCAAACCAAAACAAACCCCAAAAAACAACCCCTCAAAACCAAAACAATTAGTGTATCTGAATGGTAAGATAGTAAGATGTCATTTCTTTGTCTGAGAATTATAAATACATTGTTGCTAGGAAACAGTTTCCAAAGACAAATTTTTTGAAGGAGAGCAATTGTATAGATTTTAAAAATGTCCCAACTATAGTCTCAAAGCAATACAAAACCAAAAAGTTCCCTTATGGGATTAGAAGGGGAAGGATGGAGAAACTCTGTAGGCAGAGACAGCTATTTAGTAACCTGTTTTACTAGATAACCCTTTTATTACATATCCTTAATTTACCCTCTTCCTATACCATGTAAAAAATACATTTCTGAAACAACAATTTAAATAGTATTCAAGCATGATTGTAGCTCCCACTTTTCAGGCATATAATCTGATCTTCAAAAACATTGTCCATAAGAGCAAAACCAGGTTAACTCAGAAATGGGCATATTATGGCCCTTCCTCAATGGTACTGATTTGCATAGTTGACTTTGACAATATTTTAATTGATGTATTTAAATATATGTATATGTATATGTATGTGTATATGTATATGTATATGTGTGTATGTATATGTGTAAGTGTGTGTGTGTGTGTGTGTATATATATACACACACACATATATATACACACACACACACACACACACACACACACACACAAAGACCAGATAAGTCTATTTGGAAAGTCTCAGTAATGTGCCATTATGGCAACCTCAGTAAAAGCTGGGTGAGGTGACAGCTGCACTGAAATTATTGACACTAGAAACCTTTCTACATGGCTCAGCTGCCAAATATGTGAGATTTTTATTTCCTAAAGTGTCTTTTAGATGATGCTGATTTGGGAAGACCAAATGCTACTCTGCATGAACTTGCACCTCTGCAGAATATCTTATGTAGTCTCACTTCTTGGGAATAACTTTAGAGAATTCATCATTCTGCCCCTGGTCCCAGAGGCCCTCTTGTCCAGTATGGGATGTTCCCACACTATGGGCTCCAGGCAAGGTGAAAACATCACATATTCCCCAGGGAAGCAGTCATTCACTCAGCTCAGAGCCTCTACACTGAGCAGTGCAGAACAGATCCTTCCCCTGCGCCACCCGCCCCCCCCATTTTCTTTTCACAGCAATCCCCTGTACATACCTTCCCAGCGAGCCTGTCCTTTGCTCTGACACATCTTCTGCAATAAAATCCAGATGCATTTCAGAAGCATCTTTAAGATAAAACCCAAACCTGCTCCATCTGCTGCCTCTGTTCTGTTTCAGGGACAGTATTTTTCAGCAGCTGTTTTCATATGAGAAGTTCAGGCACAGCCATGGGAGAAAAATAGACCCTTGAACACCTGCAATGGCCATGGCCAGGAGAGGATGTATCCTTCATTATGCTGCTGGGAATTTTCAGGACTCAAGGCAATTTTGGTGCAGAAAAAGAGTGTCTGTGAGCACAAAAGATAAAATTACATATATGCATAGAATTTGGCAGTAGCACCCTAATTATCCATTGAGATTCTCAAGTAACACAAATAAATACTTAGGAGTCTGGCCAGCATTCAGGTTCCTCTGATTGCTTCATTTGTCAGCATCCAGATGAGATTTTCCAGTCTATCTTGTAAAACTCCCTTTTTGCTTTACCAGAGAAAGTTGTTTCCAGAAGATAACTAATTCACACAGGTAGTGAAAGTCTATCAGGAGGCAAAAAGGATGAGGTAAAGGCTCTGAAGTCAGAGCTCAAGGGATGCTTGGTTGAACAAGAAAAATGCTGCTGAGAGATTCTAGCTGTGCAGGTGCATGAGACATGTAATGATCATTTCTTTTTCACGGAAGAGTAATCCTAACATTCCTTTGGTCTTCACAATGGAAATGAGTTTGGATTTTTTTCAAAACGTGAAGCTTTCATTACTTTCTTGATGTAAACTTTCAAATTTAATCAGATTTCCACTATGATTAGGAGAATTTAGTATTTCTTTCATATACTATAAAATATAAAAAAGTGCAAAATATATGTGTATATGTATATATAATACTATATACACATATATAGTATTATAACTAATAAATACAACTTTGCAGATACATCACTGAATGCAGGATTTCCTTTGCATGAAATGTTTCTCACTTTAGAGTTTTTGACCCAAGATAGCCATCTATTTCAAAAAAAACAATAGCAACGTGAAACTGCCCAGACAATGATTATGAACTTTTTTCATTACAATAAATTAAAATTAACGTATTTGTCACCATTTAAGAGCAATTTAAGTATAGAATTGTAGAAACATAGAATCACTGAAGTTAGATAGGACCTCCAAGATCATCAAGTCCAACCTCTGGGGGAACATCACCATGCCATGAATCTCATGTGATTGGCCTCAGTCCATTGATCCAGCCTGTCCAGATCCCTCTGCAGAGCCTTCCCTGCAGTGGAACAACACTGCTGCCCAACTTAATGTCATCTGCAAATCTATGAAGGGCGCACTCAATCTCCTCACCCATATGATCTTTAAAGATAAAGTCCTATTGAAAGGTATCTTTGTTATGTAGAGGGAGGAGTTCCCAAATATACAAATTGAGAAGCATATTTTTCTGCTTTTAAAGTTTTATATTACAATACATAAGGGTCAACTGTACTGGAATTGCATTTATTTGCAGTTCTGTCTGCAATGTGCACTGACATTAAAGCAAAATGGGTAGGATGACCAAATTGAAATATGCTTAAATATCTCAAAATGTAATAGTGATTTCTAAGTTATGTCTCTGGGTCTCTAAACGAATGGCTAAATTTAAAAAAAAACATAAATATCCAAGTTGAAAACTACAGTCCCAAAAGGCTGCCCTTCACTAGCTGTTTAGTTAGGGAGATTATTAAAATAATAAAATCTAAAAGTTTTGCTTTTAGGATCCCACAGTTTTTCAGCCCCAGAAACTGCTGTATCAGGTATTTTATGTAAGTCAGGTATCCCACAGTCCCCACTCAGACTCAGTCTGCACAGCCCTTAGGGGCTTCTCAGCCCTCTGATGTTTCAAGTGTGTTGGGCATTGAGTGTTGGTATCCAACCTTTTGCAGGAAAATTCACCAATGCACTTCACCAAAACTCAGCACCAAGCAAAAGCCATACCGGACATTAGTGTCAAGCATGCCCTAGCAGCCACAAATTTTGTTCTGGATCAAAATGTCTTTAAAAGGCTAGATATTCTGGAGGCATTTCATGTATTCAAAATACTTTCTCTGTGTTTGTGAAGACAGGAAAAGAGAATTTCCTGACAACTACAGTGGGTTTGTCTTGTGCCTTTTCTCTAGATAAATTAACTAATTATATTTGTTTCCTCATCCCCCTGTGTGTGCTTATGTATAAGCAAAAGTACTTAAAATGTTTTATGTATAGGAAGAATATTTTGAGTTTTAGTGTGATCCAGTGTCACTGGAGGACCAAAGTTCCATCTAGTGAAATGAAATATTACAGATGTGTCCTTCTAAAGTCAGAGGAGCAGGGAAAGAAAGCTCTGTTCTTTTACTCCAGCCACCAGCAACTGAACCCCATAAGCTGCTTACTCATTCCTTGCTGGTAGGATGGAAGACGATCAGAAGGATAAAATTTGTGGGTTGAGATAAGGGCAGTTTAATAGGTAAAGCAAAACCCTTGCATAAAAGCAACAAAACCCAAGCAATTAGTTTGTGACTTTTTATGGGCAGGCAGGTGTTCAGCCATCCCCAGGAATGCCTGTCTGTCATGTCCTGTCATGTGTAATGGTGACTTGGGAAGACAAACACCATCACTCTGAAAGTCCTTCTTCATCAGCCAGCTTTCCACGCTGAGCATGATACCACATGGGCTGGAATATCCCTTGGTTCAGCTGGGATCAGGTATCCCAGATGTGTGTCCTCCTAAATTTTTTGCTCCCTAGCCTCATCAGTGGTGAACTGGGGTGAGCAGCAGAGAAGGCCTTGGCTGTGTGTAAGAGGAAAAAATGTAATATTTTATGCTGCTCAGCAAAGCATAAAAAGCATCCCTGTGTTATCAACACTATTTCCAGCACAAATCCAAGGTATATCCTACTAGCTATGCTGAAAAAAATTACCTCCATCCCAGCCAAACCCAGCACAGCTTGTATTATCTCACAGTTAAATCAAAATCCCTTGAGTAGTAATAAAACCCACAGAAATTACTATCCTCTGATTATTTTCTACTCGTAATTGATGACATGGTCTTCTTTCTAATTCTCTAATGTTTCTCACTGATTCAATCAAACAGAAACCATCCTGTTGTAAGGCTTTATAAGGATGAAATTATTTAGGTTTGAGAAGATTTGGGCAGGGAAAAAAAAAAAAAAAAAGACTTTCTGAAGCTGTTATGTAATTACACTAGATAATGACTGCTGCAATTCGACGTGGAGAAAAGGAAAGCATTGAAAAGGAGAGGGTCCAATTTAAAATTTCTCACACATACAAAAAGTCCTGAGAAGGGAAATTATAATTATTGAAGTGTAGAAGATCAAGAACTTCCCTAAAAGAGAAGATTGATAGCAGATGGACTAATTAATTTGAAGAGAGTGAGGAGTAGGTTTTTTACAAGACAATAAAATCTGTTATGGTAAAGATATATATTAAATAAAATATATATTAAATCAGAAATTATAAAAAGAATGTTAATCCATGCCCTTCTCATAATATAAATACAGAAAAGCATTCACAGACAGTAGGATTAATGTACTTGAAATGGTTCAGGTAAATAATTTTTTGTGCAAAGTGAAATTTATCTGCAAAACTCCCTGTGGAAGATATTTTTCGTCAATATTGTTTAGGATATTAACTCCTCACTTCCACTGATAAATAAGAGTAATTGTTCCAAAGACATCTGGTATTATTGATTACAATTTCCTCTCAAGCATCAGTTACATCATATTCTCAGAGACACACAGTGTTAAAGGAGCTGTGTGGTGTTCTGCTCCTCCGGCAAGATGAACCATCTACTTGCATACCTGGCTGAGGACTCCAGAAGGGGAGAACAGTAAATTCCCAGTTCTCATTGCTGGTGCAGGAGAAATAAGACTCAGGCAGCTGAGTATTTCTCAGCAATCTACTGCAAAAGGAGTATTTTAAAAATCCCATTGTGCAAAGTGTTGTACACCTTGATTCATGTCCATCAGGGTACTTTAACTCATGCTTAATTTTGGCATGTAAACTGGTTTTCTTTCTGCACTAGTTTTACCTCTTGGATCTAGAGATAACTACAGAGAAAGAGAAGGGATATATCTGTATCCATTCACTTAAGAGACAGCAGACCTCAGCACATGCCATTCCCTTGTGATACCTCACAGAAGAAAACATTTTCTGATTTCCTCCACAAAGTATATAAGAAAGTAAAAACTCAGCAAGCAAACCTTATTTTACAGCATAGTAGGATGATTCCCCCTCCCCCCCGCCCAAGTGCTTCTCACTTCCTGATGGAGCTTGATAAAATGATCAGACTTCGCACTTGAGGCCTCTCTGGATTTTCTTCCACGCATCTTTGTCACTCATTTTTCTAATAAAAATGCTAAATTAATGTCTTTTTTCTTTGATGTTATGGGATTTATATAAACTTACTGTTATAAAGCTATTTTCAGCTGTGTATCTCATAACATTTTCACAGAAATCATCCAATTGACTTTATAGATTTTTAAAATCTCCTGTGTCACATTCCAAAAATAAAGTACTAAAGAATATTTCTTATAACAACAAAGTCCACTACAAGCCCAGACATTTTGAATGCAGGATCAGTTTCATGCACATAGAGTAACTTAGTAAAAAGTGAGAAAGTTAGTTATAAAGGGGGTTTAAAATAATATCTGATAACTCTCTTTTTTAAACAGTTTTCAAAATATTTGAGAGTCTCATAAGTATCTTTCTCTGAAAGATAATGCATGTATTTTCATGTTTGGTTGCGGGTTTTTGGGCATAAAACTTGAAAATTTGACATATCATGCAATGTTATCTTTGATAATAATTCTGGTTTAAGGAATTACTGTCTTTCATGAGTATTCAAATCGCTAAAAAAAAGAAAAGAAAAAAAGATTATGTAAATAAAAACAGCAGGAATTTTGGATGCAGGGTGACTTTACAAGCCTAGTTAAGCATGCTAGGACAATTATACAGCCCATTCAAGTATAGCTGATTGATTTTTATCTGCAAATTGTTATCAGCTGTGAAAGTTGATAACCTGGCTGCACGTTGTTAAAATCAAGAGCCCTGTGCATTCTGTTTAGAGAACAGTGGTTGCATAATAAATCTATTTTCCTGTGAAAAGCAGGCAATTGGAATTAATGATTTCATCACAAAGAGCAAGAAAACAAAAGTTGCCAGAGATACTGGGTTGAAAACACTGTTTAAACAAAGATTATGATGTTACAGAGGAAGAGCTGCATTCCTCAAAGCCTGGAGAAAAAGTAAGGCTCAGTGACATGGTGCCTATAACAGCATGATCTGCAAAGTACACAAAGGATTTCTGGACAAAATGGGTGTTCCCTAGATATAAAAATTAAGAAAGGAATACAGCCCACTAATACACAGTGGTCCTGTGTTGAGCATACCACATGATACAATTTTAGCCTCATATTCTGATGAAATACAGAATTAAGCAGGGAATTAAAGATTGACTAAAAGGCTGGAGAGGTTTCTGTGTGACAGTGGACTAAAAACCTGCTTTCTATCCATCCAAAAAAACCCCCCCCAAAACCTCATAACGATTATAATTATTGTCTATAAATGCAACAAAATATATACATATGGAAAGAGCAAACATGAGACAACATATCCAAAACATTTTTATCTGAATTATTAAAAATACACACTTTGACAATATTTACTTTTGTTAGGTTGGTTTGTCATGATGTTTCAGCTTTCTGGAAGACAGCTATAAGGAAGTTGAATAGCATTTATAATGAAACTTTTTATAACTTTTTATAATGAGAGGTAAGGAATGGTAATTGGTCTAGTGTCACAGTATCCAGAAATTGCGCTGACCAGCGCGGCCACCGGCTAGCTCAGTGTCTCACTGCGGCAGCGTGGTAAGGTCGGAGCGACAGGCTAAGCGCGCCGCTTCCTCCCTGTGGGGACTTGGATCCCACCGCCAGCGATGGGCACGCAGATGACGTAAGCGACCGCGGCAGCTAATGAAAGGCGGACTCTCCCGAGCAGGATGTAACGTAGGTTTATTGAAACAGAGGGAGCGCGGGGCTCTGCACTCTGCACCTGCTGTCCAGGAGAGACCCCGAGGGCAGGCGCGTGGCAGTTTTTAAGGGGGGGTGGAAACGGGGGTGGCGACAACCGGTCAGCCAGTCACAGGAATCGGGGGGTTAACTGGGGGTGTAAACCATAGAACTGGGGACCAACCACAAAATGAGGGGAGGGGGTCTCCCGGGCCCCAGCCTATCACCTGACACCCCTCCCGGAGTTTTCTAGAAGCCAGGGAAGGGTCTCTGAGTGACAGACAGGGCGACCACGAGGAGAGAGGGGGGGATTGACAGCGACAGGTGCAGGGAAGGAATGAATGACAGAAAACGTCTGGTTTTACAGTAGACAAAACAACCTAACTCATAAGGGAAAACTAATGCAGAACACAGGGGTATACAGTGGACTCAACCATTATAAAAATAACTTAAAAATCTTTCAAAAATAACTTAATAACTTAATAAAAACAATTCTCACACCACCACAGTCTAGTTTGAGGAACATTTCACGGCAGGAGGTAGTTCTGAAGGGAGCAGGGGAACTATTCTTAGATGTAGGCCATTGGCTCTACTGGAAAAGTCTCATTTCTGTAGCAGTGCCAAGCAAGTAGCAGGGATTTTTAACCATGAGTGATGACAAATAATAAGCAAGATGTGTTATCGTTCATTACAGTAAGCTGAATAAAAATTACAGAAAAATCAATGATATGGCATTATATGAATGAACATCTAGAGACCTCCCAATAAGGCTTATCTAAATAACTAGCATATGAATAATGAATTAGCTCCAAAATTGCCTCATAGATATGCAAGAAAAGATGACAACCAGTAAAAGAATGTTAAAATATATGAGAAATTAATTAAAAGGGGATATTGTAGTTCAGATTTTCTGCTTTTCAGCCACTGTCCAGATGGGCCCATGGATGCTTTGGTGACCACTGTGTTGTAGTAATGTGAGATGGATATGTATTGCAATGCTCTTAATTAATACTACTGGGTGACAGAACAGATGCTGATAAAAGATTATAAAGCAGATTGAACCTAATCTCTGGAAAAATTGGAAGCGGGAAAAATTCTGGAGAAAACATCTCCAGGCAGTAAGTGAGCTTCTCAGCTCCAGGGCATTGAGAGTACTTGTATGGGACAGATGCTGTGAAGAACATGTGGCTTCTGGGCTTTGGGCTTCTGGACTTTGGACTTCTGGATGAGGAGTTTCGTACAGCAGAAATCAGTTCCTCAGGACACAGGTGTAGTCCTCTGCTTTATCCTGCAGCCAAAGTCACCTGCAAAAGTGAGAAAAAATATTTTTGATACCTTTTCCTGAAAAGCTCTTTCTTACGTTCTACAAATAATTCCACCACCAGTGGTGAGTGGAGACTGAGCCAAAGGTAGGAGGGAAAGGAGGAGCTCAGCTTATGAAAAAAAAAAAAATCAATTAAGTCAACACACTACTGGCAAAACCCATCTCAGAGTCATAATATGCTGTCATGGACTATACCATAACTTTCCCTGACTGACACAACCACTTTCACTGAAAAACAACGTGCAACATTCTCATTACCAGTGGACACTTCAGAAGACATGACTGAAAAAATCCTTGGGTAAAATAAAAAACAAAAGACCACAGAATCTACAAGATATTATGAGAAACATTTAGAAATTAGAACTAGAAAGCTTAATCTTAGTGTGAATTTTCTAAAACAATTAGACAGGTTTTGTATTCCATTGAGGCAGCTTCTTGCTAAAATACCATGGATCTGGCTGAGATACATTTAAAGCCAGGTCATGCTTTCTTTTTTCTGCCAAATATAATTAAAAATGTATTGAAATGTACAAGCTGCACTATTCATTAAGCACTTGCAGATGTAACACCATGAGGAGGACTGCTGCTGTTCTGCTTTTGGCACTTGACATTACCATGGCAAAAAACATGCTGAGCTAATAGAGTGTCTGCACATTGGAACCTAAAGCACGGCTGGGGTTGAGAAAAACAATTCCCTAAACGAAAAATCACTTGTAATGCAAGTTCTTGGAATTCTCCTTTAACTAAACAAATTTGTGGTGAAAATGTAAAAAATAAAGAGCAGGACTGGCTAAAAATATAAGCAGGGATTTGGTTGTTTTTTTGTTTGTTTGTTTGGGTTTTTTGGTTTTTTTTAAATTCCTGTTCTTATTTAGAACAAACCCAGAATTACCAAGTTTAAAGTCCTTTACAATTTTTTTAATATTATTTATGAAATATGTTCAACTATCTTCTTAAATTATTAAATTTGATTTTAAACCACAATATAATTGATAGCAATAGGAATTCAAGACCAGGGAAAATTCTCTCTGAAAAATACAGATTTGATAGGGTTTCAGTTGATAGGGTAAGTGCAAGAGGGTACTTAACCACATACTTTATACCAGAAAAATACAGAATCATAGAATCTTTTGGGTTGCGAAGAGAGCTTTAAGACCTTTGAGTCCAATCATTAATATAACATTTCTAAGTCAACCACTAAAGAACGTCCCTAAGTGCCACATCTAGATGTCTTTTAAATACCTCCAGATACGGTGACTCAACTGCTTCCCTGAGCAGCTGTTACAACGATTGACAACTCCTTTGGTGAGGAAATATTTTCCAATATCCAGCCTAAACCTCCCCTGCTGAATCCTGAGGCCATTTCCTTGTCTCAATTCTTGTTTCTTGGGAGAAGAGACCAACCCACACCTGTCTCATGTTCTTTCAGGAAGTTGTAGGGAGTGATAAGTCCTCCTGAGCCTTCTTTTTTCCACTATAAACCGCTCCAGTTCCCTCAGAGTAATGGCTTTTAGCTCCTCCTCTTTGCTGGCCATGCTGTGTGCATTGATGCCACCACCTTACTCTTTCTGTGACTGAGATGAACTTGATCACATTCAGTAAAACTTGGTTCCCTGCTCTTCTGGCCCAGCAAAATTTCCTATTTTGCAGCTTATCTTCTAGATTCGTGCTCTGGCTCTGGCCAACGATACAGGGTTTTTTAAGCCAAACCTTAATTGGAATTATTCTTTGAACTGTCAATTCTCAGTTTGAATTTTCCTTTGAGAATATTAAAAAAATCATTTAATGGAGTTCTCATCAAGATAGTCTATCTGCTGTAATATGAGTCATCATTGTCTCTTTTTTGCTTTTCATTCATGAACAAGAATCCCTGGTCATTAGTTCAATGACTAGAGAAGCACTCCCCATGTATTCTTGCTTTCAATAATGAGGAAGTCTTGCATAAGTAAGACATACATAGTAAGACACTGCCTATCAGACACTTCCCTCAGCAGACAGTGAATCCTGTTTACTGAAAACTCCCTCACTACAGGTTATTTTTACAAACTGTATAACAATTTTGATGTGTCATATCCCACCAGTAATTTTGAATAGTGGCTTATCTCAGTCCAATGTTATTCTTGGCTGATGGCCTGGCAGCATTATCTAGATCTGGAAAGGTCAAAAACAAATTAAGTGCCAAAGTAATGATAAGCTGCAGGTGGGACTGCAAGCTTTCCAAATCACAAAAATTGCCAGTAAATTTTCCCAAAAAGATTTTATTACATTTATAAAATTATGGAAATAAAAATTATTAGTATGTCTGTGATATTTAAGTAGCAGAAGAAAAACTGTAACTTTTGCTGTATGTAAATTATTTTATTAATCAGAATTTTTTAAATATAATACTAGAGTCAGTGAAATATTACCACATCATGTTCCATATTACAAGCTCTCTTCAGTTAATGTTTTGGTCTAATATTTTGGTCTTTGTATGTGTTCGTGTTATGTGAACATTTGGAAATCATTTTTGCTATCAGAAAGGTGGAAATTACGTGTTCTTATGATGTATGGACTTCTCACTCCTTAAAGTCCAAAATTAATCCAGAACTTTGTGGTTACTTAGGAAGAAAAAAATACCTGTGAAAAATTCATAGATGGGGAAAAATCAAAAGCTTAAAGAAAAGACAAACTAATAGGAGCAGGAGGATATAGATAGGCAGTGAGCTACCCATGCCCAGTTTGGCTTGTAAAATAGCAGTGGAAAATAAACCAGGCATCACAACAAAGCACAGGTCTAAGGCAGAATGTTCAGAAGGGGCTGAGTGCCTTGCTCCCAGCCCTGTGCTGAGTCAGGTGGAGCTCTAACCTCACGCAGCACTACCAATGCCCTTGACACTTCATTCAGGTCTGTCTTTTGCACCTGTGCACAATGAGAGATTCATAAAGACGTATCCATGTCTGATCATAAAAAAAAAAACCCAAAAAACCCAGAGGTGTTGAAGGGCAGATATGTGCCATCTAGAATCCAAAGATGTTAAGAAAAAAAAGCTGGATTACCCCATATAATAATTTTTTATTTCCACATACAATGAACATTTTACATGAGTCTTGTTAATTTCTTCTTTTTCAAATGTGTGAAAACAGCTTAATTTGGAGTCTACAGGTCTGGTATATCAGGAAGTCAGGAACTGAGACTGTCACTGCAAAGCCCACAGCTATGGCCAGAACTGCAGCAGCCTGCTTACCCAGTTGTCTTTTTCCCTTCTTTTTCCAAATACTCTGTGCAAAGCCTTGGTCTATTGAATAAAACATTTTTATTTTTCCCTAAGAGGTTTAATTGTCATCTTGGAAGATCTACTGTTTTATTTGAACTTGGGAATGCTTCTGGAATGGTTATTTTTGTTGATGGCAGTGTTGATATGAGCTGCAGCATGCTTCAAGGTGTTTCTCCAGCAGATGGTGAAAAATATTTTATAATGTGGTTGCTCATAACAATAGTAGTTCTTGTGTTCCTGGGCAAGAAAAAACAAAACAAAACCAAACCAAAAAAAAAAAAACAAACAAACAAAAAAAACAAACAAAAAAAAAAAAACACAAAAAAACCCCCACAAAACACCCACCCAAAAAACAAAACAAAAAAAACCCCCAAAACCCACCACAACCTCCCCCCCTCCAAAAAACCCCCAAACCCAACAAAAAAACCCAAACACAAAAAAACCACCAACCCCCCCTCCCCCCCAAAAAAACCCAACAAACCAAAAAACCCCAAAAAACACCACCAAAATTTTAAAAAAAACCAAACCCAAATTTTCATGTTTGCATGGATTCTTAAGGAGTTCTCAGAATAAATATAACAATATTTACTGTTATCCCTAAAAGTTATATTTTTCATTTAACAACAGCTAGATTTCTTCATCTTGCTGGTTTGATGGTATTGAAGCAAGATGAGAAGCAAAGATTGCAACCAGACTTTATTACTGTTTACAAGCATTAAGTGATGAAAAATAAATGAATAATTATTTTTGTATTTTAGCATCAACAAAGAGCAAATATTGGCACCAAAGTCTTGGAAAAGTCATAATCTCTGAGGATGCTGTGAAAAACAGTGTATAGCACCCATACGGAGGCATTAATCCTTTGTTAATACCTTTAGACTGCTGTATCTATATGGTTTATGAGGTTGCTGTGTGGTTACTCAATACCTGCTCATCTCAGATAAATGCACAGTCATAGCTACTCCCCTTGGCATGCAGAATTTACTTAAGAATGAAATAGCACACAGATTATCAGTGGAGGTGGATTTTCCATGTGTATGTTCACTACTTGCAAATTATTTCCATAGATTAAATAGAGCATATCAACTTCTTGTCATTCATCTTTCATCTTTGTTCTTCAGGCTCCAAAAACTCTGGACTTTCTCATTATATTTCCTTTAGGTTGGATCTGGAAACTAATGAAAAATTAAAAAAATACTAAATGTATTTCTAATTTGATACTTATTAAAATCCAATTTGGAAAAAAATTGTATTCATATTAACCTCAGGGCTGTACTGAAATGCCTTTCAGCTGTCAAAAACATTCAATGCAGAGGAAGCACACATAACTAATGAGGTTGATATTAAAGACTTCATTTTGAGGTCTGTTTTAAAGATATATGCTTTTCTAGCTATTATATTTTACAAATACAATGAATAATCCTGAAAATATTTATTATTAGATAGTCTATGTTAATTGCTTCACTAGTGTTAGGGCTTTAGGAGTCTGCATTGAAAATGGAACATATTAATGCTATTGAAAATCTTTTGTATTCTGATAATCATTGAAATGTCTGAGACCTATTATTTTTTAAGTTTCTCAGGCACTATCCTTTCCCTTTCACAAAAAAGGGTTGGCTTCCTAACTACAGTGCAAAATTTTTTTCTCATATGTCTTGAAATGTACTGTATGGTACTTGTCTTCGTATATTCAATTTCAGCACATTTTCCCCCAGTTAATTGAGTTCTTTAGTTTATTAACTATTAGAAACAAGCTTTTGAAGTGCAGTTAAATTGTATGACACTTAAAATTGACTATATTTACTCCTCCTTTACTTGAAAAATGGAATTTTCTGATTGAGATATCTGCAAAACCTTTCTGACTTAATCACCACCATCATGGTATTTATTCCATTTTCCATGGAAACTTTTATCAAGTTTAATTAAAACCTGAACTGGAAATTAGTAAGATAGACACTTAAAAAGTGATTTTAGGAAAATACTGTCACCGTTTTCAAAGCACTTTTTTTGGTGAGTGTCTCCTTTTACCCAACCCTCTGGGATACATACGATCCCGAACAGCTAATCTGGGGCACAGCTGCTTTAGAAAGTCCCCATGCTTTGCCAGACCCTTTCTGCTAATTCACCTCTCTTCATGCTGCCCCAGTTCTGTGACTTTCAACAGAATATTCTGTGTCGGAAAAGACCGACAAGGATCGTCGAGCCCAGCTCTTAAGTGAATAGCCGGTATGGAGATCAAACCCACAACTTTGGTGTTATATCTTTTTCTTCTGGAATACACTAAAAAAGTCTTCATGTTTGCAGGTGTTAAGCTACTGCTGAATTATTTCGAGTGAAGTGTATTTGTTGCAGATGGTGTGAGCAAGTCTCACCAGGCTCTGCAACCTGTGTACACTGTGACTGTTTGTTTCTATACTTTCCTTTGCCATGGCAAGGACTCCTAACAACCTCAGAAGGGCAATTTGCCCCTTCTAACCGTCTGGTCCCCTCATTGTGTATCAGCAGAAGTAAAGGTAGGACTTAGGGCAAGAAATAAGAGCTTTTACGTTCCATAATTAATTTGACTACAATCTTGTCCTAAGTACCTATCACTACTAACAAAGGACAATTCTATCCTTTTTTTGTTGCTGTTGGTTTTGAGTTTGTTTGTTTGGGGTTTATTATTTAGTTGGGGTTTTTGCTTTGATTGGTTTGGTTTGGGTTTTTTCTTTTGTTTGGGTGGACATTGTTGGGTTTTTTTTTTGTGTTCTGAGGCATAAAAATTTAAGTAGGATAATTCCTATTCAAATGTCAAAGTACTGAAGTAAACAGATAGTAATAGACTTTCACTCAGACATTATGATTACTTAAATACATTGCCATGAAAAGGCAAACAATCAACAGAGTTCTTTAAAAGGTTCAGTGCAAATGAGTTTCTGGCAAGGACTGTGCACTGTTCAAGGCTTCAGTAAAGACTTTCATTTCTTAATTATGTCAGGAAAAAGCAAAGGATGCTATGTATGCTATAAAATGAGACAAAAGCCTCAGAAACCCTCAAAAGGCACTGGGCAGCTCATTTTAAGGTAGTTGTGAAGACCATTATCTGTCATTGTCTCAGGCTCATAGATAGCAGCAGGACTTGGGAAATAAAGACTTTAATCAGATACGAACATTTATGTGTGTACCTGTCCAGAGTTTAATTCTAATCTGGAACAGTATTTTTAACATTAAATACAGATATTTATTCTCTCAATTTTTCAAAGGAAAAGTGTATTTGAGGACATGCAACACCACACTGATTCCTATCTGTTGTCTCTGACAATAGGTGGCACTGGAAATTTTCACATGCAAATCTGTTGAGCTTAACCTTCAATTTCTTGCCATTCAGGTAATCCCCTGTAAACGAAAAATTTCCCTGTATAAAATGTTTTGGAAATATCACAAGCTCCTTCGGTTATTTGCATAGTGTCATTCCATTGCTTTGAGACTATTTAAAGAAATATAATGAATATTTACCTTTTTGGTCACCGTATTTACATTGGGAGACATTTTCATTTTTCTGTTTTCCAAGTTGGTTATTTTCCATCATACCTTCATACCTGTATGAGTTAATTTGTCAGTTTCTTTGTCGGCTCTCTAGAATGTCTGACCAAACATGACAAATGTTACAGTTTAGCTATTTTATGTATGCTTTCCACAACTTTTGCCTTTCTTGTTCTATGGAAGAAGGAAATGAAAGACACTTACATCCTGTCAGATGAGATTTTTCCTTAGAGCACAACTGTAGCAGCAGAATGCTCTTGCTAGATTCTCTTCCTGTTGCACAGGGCCTGATTATTAAATGTTCTTCATAAGGAGGTTGTGTCTGTGAACACGCTCTCTGGTCCCTTTCCAAACTTTCTGTGGTAAGATATCGGTGTCACGCCAACAATCTTACACCACATCAGTGTGGTGCAAACAAGCTTCTGCTGGCTCCAGTGGGAAGTGGACACCTTCAGAGCTTCTGAGAGGTTTCCAGGTCTGTGGTGGTGCAGAACTGTTTTATTAGGTTTTTATAAGAAGTTTATGTTATGGTTCATTTCACTGTATCCCCAATGTTGTAACCCTTTTTGTGTTGTCTGTATAACAAGGTGTTTTGTGTCAGTCCTCCCACCCCCCTCTCTGGGGCAGCCTGTCTATCACTTTGAGGAACCCTCCCAGGTTGCGAAATCTCAGGGAGAGGGCTTCAGGTGATAGGCCCCCTGGGGGGAATTCCTTTAGCTTTGGATTTTAGTGATCCAAGGCTTGGGGTGGGCACACCTTGTTACCCCCTGAATCCACTGATTTGTTGTCTTGTAGTATCCTCCCTGGAACCCGCCCCCCGCTTATAGGGGGTAGGAGGGAGGAAAAAACTCTCTCAGCATCTCTCTCTCAGCGTCTCAGCGTCTCAGCCGCTCAGCTCCTCAGCTCTGGAGCTAATAAACATCTTTTAACCTGCTAAGCTGAGAGCCAGCCTTTTCTCTTCTGCTGCTGTTGCTGTCACAACACTTTTGGGGTTCAGCTGCTAAGCCGAGAAGCCGAAACGAACCGGGACAATTCTGTGGCTGTGTTGACTCGAGCTAGCCGGAGGTCATCTCCCACCCGGTGCGGGACGGAACCAGACACACAGGTCTTGCTGGCAATGGAGCTTGTGTATTTTTTTCTTTTTAAATGACTCTGCTATTAAAAGGTCAATAGGTTTATGCAACAAAAATTTGAATAACATATAACTGCTCTTCTAATGGCTCCTCTTCTGACCTCATTGGCGGTCAACAAATTTTTCCTGGACTGAGGGTACCATCATTCTTGTGGATTCTGAGGAAAATCTTATACACAGTGTTTGAAAAAGTGTACTTTAGTCAAAACTGACCGTGTGGGAGACAAATGGACATTTGAAACTGAATAAGAAATAGACTGAAAGGGGGTGGGGGAAAATAAAAATAAAGAAAAATAAAAAAAAAAAAGGGAAACCTCCTCATGGAAATGTGGGGAGATGTGCAGTCAGTATAGGATGAGTAGACGGATAGACAACACAAAGAAATATTGGGAAGAAAATGGAAGAAAACAATGCCTCTTAATTGATATGCTTATGTTGAAAGGGTTGCCTTTGTACTTTGTAAACTGCATTTCTCCTGCAATCAGTGAAACAAAAGGTTACAGTGACAGGGTGAGCTCTGACAGTGCTGCCTGCCCCAGTGCTGGAGTAGTAGTGATGTCTGCTAGTTCTCTGTTCAGAAAGTCAACACCAGGAGGCTTCACCTTGTTCACACTAAACACTTCCTCAGGACCTCTGGTTAGTTCAGACAGCATGAACGAAACCCAGTTGCAACATCTTGGAAAAAAAATCCACACAGCAGGCTGTGCCAAGTGTTCCATTTTATTTGAAACCATTGGTTCATGGAGAAACTATCTCATATCACTCAGTGATGTTCTGCCTCTGGGGCTCTTAAAAGGGGAATACAAGCTAGCAGGCATCATGGATAAGCTTCCACTTCTGGACCAGGCTAGCACAGCGACCAAACCTAAAAAGTGAGTACCTGCTTCCATATGGGCAAACAGCAGAGGGAAAGTGCAGAAGTAGCCACTGACTGTGAAGATTTCACTGGTAATATTCCTGCTCTCATTGACACTCTTATAACATAGTTGGATTTTTTTTTTTTAATTGAAACATCTACCTTAAATAAAATGTGAGAAAACCTCATTTTGTATTTTTCCTGATGGAGAAAATGCTTGGTAGGCCTTGCAGCTGACAGTGAGTGCAGACCTTGAAATCCCTGGAGGCTGGGGCTGTGTGGAAGAGAAGGGGAGGATTGCTGAGCAATATAGACGCTGCAGCAGCCACCCAACAAGATGTAGCAGCTGTACCAAGTGCCACTGTGGCTTCCAGCAAGAAAGAGAAGCCCATATTTCTTGAGACTTCAAGCAGCAAAGAGGAGTGGGAAGTCCTGCAGCTGTGCAGTTTTTACCTCAAGGCCAGTCTCACACCCTGGAACATCTCGCGTCAGGGGAATAGAAGATGAGGAGAGGAAAGTAATTGGAATCCTTCTGGAACATTCTCTGAGATCTCTTTCTGTGGACTCAAGGTACTTCCCAAGTAATCTGTGCCTCATTTCCTTAGCAAAGAGAGTGTGCATGTATAGTTGTCTTCTGGTCATTTAATTTTTTCTTATAGGATCTCCATCATTAGGCTCATGGCAAAGAGAAATATTTGATGAGGAGCCCATACTTGTGACTCTCCTCAAGAAGGAGGAAAAAACTTCTGCCGGAAGAGAGCATCATTAGAAATATCGGTTTTAGAAAGACTTCTGTGGAGCTACATCTAAGTAATGGATATAAACCCATAAGTATGTGCATAAAATCACACACACTGTGGTAGAACAGGATAGAAAATGAATATCACATGGAAGCAGCAAACACGTTTAACAAATCAGACAAATATTATCAACACTATAATGTTAAAAACAATACAGGAAATTATATAAACAAAATCAGAAGAAGATGGATAAGCATATAAACTCAGTATTTCTCTGAGTTTGATGGAAAAAAGTTGTTTTAAAGCTTTCTTGTTGCATTTTGATGCAATTTACATTGACACCTGACAAAAGATTGTGGAAAATGTCATTCAACATATGTTGCAAATCTTCATAAAAGATTTTGCAATGGCTGTGGTATTAAATTTGCATCACCAGTCTTTTTTGAAATATAATAGCAACAACTGGAAAGCACTAAAATGATTACCAGGAAGAAATATATATAAAAAATTCCAATTAAGTTTTAATTCCTGAGACCTCTGCTATTTTCTGAAGCCTCCATTCATCTCAGAATTTTGAGCTTGTTATACTGTCAAAGCTTTCACTCTTGATTAGAGTATTTCTTCCTGAATATTAGTTTGTGTTTTAGAAAGCACTTTTTTAAAAAAATGGCTTTGTAAAATTATATGAAATTTTCTTCTAAGGTCCTTTGATACTAATGATTTTTATATATTGGACATGGATGTTTTCTTTTGCACTTAATATTTTCAGTCACTACTTTTTGGGTGCAACAGAAGAGATCTGGTTGTTATAAGAGGCTAAGACACTTAATTCTTATTTTTGCTACTTCCTACCTATTACTCAAATGGGTCCGCTAGTAAAACCTCTTTCTGAAATCACAGGCACTACAAAGGACTTGGGAATTTTCTGTCATTCCTTTCAGTGTTGCTTTCAGCAGCTTGATTATATAGAGCTGGGCTTGAGTTGGTCCCTACTGCCTTTGCACATTTTCTAAACAAGATTTTTCATGTCAACAGCATACAATATACTTCTTTGAAAAGAAGTGGAGTAAGCAGTTTTGCTGACCCAGTCCACCTGTTCTTTTCTGTTCTTTGTGGCTGGAACTCTGTTTCTGTTTCATCCTGGACTTTGGCCAGGATTTTATCATCAAAGCATACTTTAAAGTTGTTCCTATTATGAATATTTGCTTAATTGGTTCAGATTTTTGTCATCATAATGGATTGAGTAATAAATGTGGCTTACTGCATCATACTAGTAAGTGGAATTATTAGGTTTTAGTTTAAAACATAAACTACATGATCCTTCACTTCCCTAATGAATTTGATCTTAGATTTTATGACATAAAATGCAGAAATTACAACTTTTGCATGAAATGATATCCGGCTTTTATTTTAAGCCATGATATTCTTGACAGAAAATGTATTCAGATTTTTTTTTTCACTAATTTTGAATGCCTGCTGGCTCAGTTAGCAGACTTGCAGGCTAAGCCTGGGGAATCTCAATAGCATGTTCATTTTATCAGAACACTATCTTTTTCTTAACCTGCAAAATATGAGGTTAAAAAATATAAAATCTTCTTAAAGGAGAATCAAAAAGACTGAAATGACTGATTGGTGAACATAGATTTTGCTTGTCTTTCTCAGGTTTTTCTCATCCATGGAGTGACAGCAGTGTTGAGGACTAATTTTACAGGCATACTGGTTTTTGCAGACAAATATTGAGCACCTTATTTAAGGTTACCAGATCCTGATTTTTTGAATTACCTAAAACCTCATGAGAGTTGTTGAAGCTTCCTCCTATCAGACTGAAAGAAAAATGAAAGAGCTTTTTTCCTCATAAGCATATCCATAACAGATTTGTGACTCATCTGTAATTGTCAATATTCAAAATATACCATTAATGCATCAATATTATACTGGGAGATGATTGTTTTGTGGCCATGAAGAGAAATGCTTACCCGTCCTTAATGCTTGTGAATAAACTAGGAGTCCATTAACCAGCTTGATTTGTACATGATTGTTAGCACATTATTTTTAGATTTAAGACATAATTATTCATGGTTTGTTTCTCCCATTTCACAAGAGAAAACACACATAACAGCAAGATTTTTTGTAATAAAATAGAAATAAAATGAACTTTCCTAATCGTCAAAGGATCTGCCCTAATTTAATTTTGCCATTGCTGCATGTCTGCCATAGATGTAGGGAGGTGTCCTGAAGCACATTTTACGGCATCCACCAATGCAAGGAATCCTGTCTTTGGGAATCCTGCATGCTGTTTCTTTACTTTCAAATGCAGCACCTGCTAATGAAACATCTCAGCTGAAATTATCTTTTCCATTAAAATACAAACTGAGGAGATATTTCAAAGATAATCTCCTTAACACCGCAAAATTTCATTGAAGGTTAAAACACACTAACTGGGAAAATATATTTTTAATTTTGCTTCAGTGAAAGTGTCAAGTAATTTTTCCATGATCTTTTATGCTATCTAGATTGATCCTCTCGTTACAGCACTTTATTATATAACATTAAATTAATGAAAGATTGATTTAAATCATGATGCTGAGTCAAGTAAAAGATGAAATTCCACGTTGATAAACACAAAGTAAGTTTTCTCAGAGAGAAAGAAGATAAACTATACATACTTAATGATGAGTTTTAACTTGACCATTTTAACTTTGAAAGAAAATCTTTAAGGCAATTGAATAAGATTCAAAAATATTATCTCCATCCTTAGAAGCTGTAGAAAGACAGAAGTAGAATGTTTTAAGAAAAAGATTGAGAGAAAATTATGAGTAGTTATACCACTGCATACCTCTTTGGTATAGTCACATCTTTATACCAAGATTTTCTGAACTCAGGTAAAAAAAATATAGTGGAAGTGAAATAGGCAGAAAGACAAACTGAAAGGATGGTCAGAGTTATAGAACAGTGTCTCCTCAGGAAGCCTGAAATGGATCAAGTTCCTAAGTCAAGAAGCAAGAATGACTCAAAAAATAACAGAAATTTATCAAATCAAGTGTCTAATTACTGACCCATTGCCAGAGGATGTAGTTGGTAAAATCTTATGTGTTTTTAAAAGATGATTTGACATACTTTTGGAATAAATAAAAAAAAATCCATCAAAAGAAATATAAACCCAGATATATAATCTCTAGCTTTGGAAGTCCTTAACTTCCAAACTGCTGAGAGCAAAAGGTAGTAGAAATGTGCCTGTATGCTTGCTCTGTTCCTGCACTTTTGCCTAGAATTTGTGTTTAAATATCAACAGATCCACATTGTAAAATTCAGTGCAAGGAGAGGATTTCTCACATTAGTTCTCCAATAATTGTAATAGGAGAGCAAGCGAAAAAGCTTTTGCAGAGAAACAGAGGTTTCCTCAAAGAGCTTCTTTGTATTGTGTTCCTGGACTGCAGTGCCTTGTAAAGATGAGTCAAAAATGGAGAGACTGATTAGAAATTTCTTGGGTCAAATCATTCACTAGGACAGATAAGCCAGCTAAGAGTGGAGGATCAATGACCATTTTTTCTGCCTGAGAAACTGCCCCACATGTCAGGTGAGTCACTAATTACAGCATCACAGCTCTGTACCTCAGTGATGAGCACGGCCACTGGGGTTTTATGCACGACAGTTAGTATGGTATAATGAATATAATGAAAGGCCTTAGGGTTTGACCTTCAGCCCTGGGGCATAATACTGGCCATTGGGCTGCCTGCTTCATGCAAAGTGAAGCCACCTGGACTTAATTACTTCATATGAACAAAACATCCTCTTCCAGGTATTTCTGAAAACTGTGGAGATTTCACATTAATCAGAAAGACGGTGTCTCAGGACTCTGCTTCCAAACTGAGAGTATCCGATGTAAGCCTAGAGGCAACAAATACTGTGCAGGATTAATGCTAAGTGCATAATAAATCATGGCTGGCATTATATACTGAGAGGCCCAGGAGTACCTGACAGCTTCCAGATCTGGGTGTACTTGCTGGCTGCAAAGTTGTTCCATGCCATGCATGGAAGGACAGTGCCTGTATGGAAGATGTTCAGCTCCTTCACCCCTCCCTGTTTTCATTGCAGGGAGGAGGTTATTGTGTCAGAACTGAGCAACACTTAATATCACAGGTCCTGGAATAACCCCGAAATGTGTGATGTGCTGCTAATATACTTGTTTTCCCAGTCAGGGTTAGAAAGATAAGTTAAAGCAGTTTCAGACATGGAGGAGGAACAAAACAAGGAAAGGTAAATCTCATTTTCCTAGACCTTCCATCAAAAATTTTGGTAAAGACAGGAGAGTTTCCTTTAGACAGTTCATTTTTCTGCAACATGTATGTGAGTAGATCATGCTCCTTGGCTGGTAAGCATTTAATGTTATTATTCTGTGAAATAAAATCTGCAATTTTCTTCACAAGGTTTGACTTGGGGCATAGCTCTGTGTTTTCACTCTACTAGTAGTCTTCAGGTTTTATTTGTAAACATAGCTATGTAGAAGAAGTAATCTTGTCTAATTAATAATTATTGTTGTTGCTTCTGTTTCAAGTCTAACTGCTTCCAGTTTTCTACTTCCTGCAGGGTGTCCTGACCCATAATTACTCTGGTAAAAGGATTTGTTGGTATCAGATCTATTTTCAGTCATGCTAACCACCTCATATGTTATAAGAACTCTTTTTAATAAATGCTTGTTTATGCTGCAGAATTATCAGAATCCCAGCAAGAGCCAAATATAACAAAAAAAAAAAAAAAAAATTTAAAAAATATTTTTAACCTGAAAATCAACTGCTTTTAAAAAAATTGTGCTTTTGTATACGTATTCTGTCCAGCAGTGATTTGGGCTGTTGGGCTCAGGACTCCCTAGTTAAGATACACAACACAATCCATAGGAGGTAAAGATCCTGTCAATTAGGAGATCCATGGTAAGTGTAATTAGACACAATCCTTGAGCTTCTCAGGGAGGTTTTCATAATTATTTAAACGGTTTCTAAGTAATTAACACCTTTAAATGTAATTTTCTTGTATTCTTAATTAACAATATCCTAAAATAACAGAGAGATTCAGAAAAAAAAATGATTGAATGATACATTGAAAATTTTGATTATATTAGATTTGTAGTTACATTGAAGTTTTATATCTTACACTTCAAACTGATCTCATTATTGCAAAAGAGCTAAAATATTTATTAGAATGTGACAAAAATAGATTTTACCCATTTAAATAATGTGCTGATATCTACCATTTGAAAACAGATGATGGTCCACCACTGCCTCCACCTGAAAAATTCTAAATTGATATTTCCTTTGGTATTGAGAACTGGTAGTATTTTGGTCTATGAGGATGTTGTAAGAGACCCAAACTGAGATAAGTTACTAATTTTTGGCAGCTTTACATATGATTATATGAGGAAATGATTTTATGTAATTGCTACACATCAATCTGACTTTATATTTCTAAAGTGAATCTTAAAACAATGAATTGGGAGATTAATTTTTTTCAGTGTTAATGGAAATAATTCTGCATTTTACAAATGTTAATGTTGATGAAGCTGCACATTATGGAAAATGTATATATGGAAAAAATTTAATACTAGGGTTTTTTTCCACTTGTCAAACACAGAAAGCCATGTGAGCTTTTGATCATGGAGATCAGCAATAAAGAATGAACAATATCTTACTTTTGTAATAAATAAAATAAATGTAAGGCTTATATTTTTCAGATTACTTTCAATAATAATCTGAAAGGTGAAAGGTGAGAAAGGGTAAAATATCCTCAGGAACAAGAACAGGTGTTCTTGTGCCCTATTTTCTGGCATGCTAAGGATGTTATAGGATGTTATATATAGTTATATCAGAATCTTAACCCGCTTATATTTTCCTATTCATGCTGCCTCCATTTCCCTCCAGTGCTTCATCTTCTATGCTGATAAACAAACTTTTAAAAGAAAAATGGAAAATTATAATTAAAAAAGAAGCTGATGAAAGTGCTCTTTTTATCTCATATGAACACTCTATGAACATCATTTATCATTTTGTTTCTAAATCAACACTGCACAATAATTTACAGCATTTGTTGATTCTTCAGATCCTTAATAGTACTCAGGCATTCTACAAAATTTAGTCTTAAATGTTGATGGCTAAGAGCCACTGGAAGTAAGGTATGGAAAATGGCTCTTATTCTACGATCTCAAAGGATGGAAATAACCTGCCGCTGTTTTGAAACATTCCTTCCTTTTTGGTTGTTGGGGTTTCTTTGTGGGTTTTTCCTTTTGGTGGTGTTGTTTTTTGGGGGTTTTTTTGAGTGACAAAACTGGGAAGAAGTGGAAGCTACAATCTTGCCAAGAAATTGAATCATCATGCCAGAAAGGGAAAGGGTACGTATCTGGTACTATTTGCTATTGGTAACATCCTATGTTTACTCTGTTTTCCCATTCAATTAGAACATGTTTTTATCTTGACACCTGTAACTGGGATATTTTGTTTTTAAAAGACGAGAAGGGGGGGGGGGGGGGGGGGGGGGGGGGGGGGGGGGAGGGGGAGGAGGGGCGCAGGGAGAGCAAAATCATCCATTAGGAGAAAAAAAAAGCAAATAAAAAAATAAAACCATGTAGAATCAGCCTGAGTTTATTGGTTTCTTTTTATGTAGGTTTCAGGAAGGTGCCACTGAATCAAAATCATTCATCTGCTATGTGTGAAGTGCACTAGAGCCATCAAAAAATCTTTTTTTGAACATGATAGGAGACATACATCAGTAAGGTAAACTGCGGATGGGTCTAAGCACTAAGTTCTACATTCTGCAGCTGGGAACCATCCCATTTTTCTTTGGAGTGAGAAAAAGAAGGAAAACATAGTAAAATGTGCCACATTGATGAACTCAAGACAGCCAGCAAGGCAAAACCAGACAATTATTTACCCTTGTGGTAAAGCCCAGTGAGACATTACAAATCCATTTATTAATAACGAACTCCATAGTGGAGTGCTTCTGCTGTGTGATCCTAAAGGTTTATTTAGTAGCTGACCATGGTTGTTACTTTTTAGTGATGTCAACGAACATAAACAAAAAATAACAAATCTCTCCACCACCAGATGGAAAAACACTTGATAAAACATACCTGCCTCATACATGTACTAAAATAAGCATTAGCAAAGATGAAGAAGGCAGACACTTTCTTTTCCTGTCAGAAAATAACTTTAGAAGAAAGTGGGATGAGTACATGAATCTTGTTTACTTTGGAATGAGTTTTCCTTTTATCTCTTGAAATAATACACTTGGCCTGTGATTAGTCATTTTGCAGAAGCCTACATTCTATAAATTGCTGTATCTCTACATTTTTCTTGGATAATAATCCAGGTTAGTATATCAAGAGTTCTAGATAAAAATAGTTTAAGAATCAAAGCAAGATCAAGAGAATAGGCAGAATACACATTGTTAATAATTTCTTTAGCTATTCACTAGGTTATGGATTTTGTTTCTGTCTTTTCAATTATATTCTCTACATGCATTTCATTTTCCTTCCCACTAAGAGGGTTATAGTTTCTTTCTAAAATTAATTTTGTGTCTATGGATAGTTTCATTATCCTAGGTCCTGTCAGTGAGGATAGTCTGACATACTGAATTGCGTTAAATCAAGAAGGAATGCTTAGATTACTTAGTTTCATCTCCTGTATCTTTTGGGTTATATATTTTTCCAGAGGTGTTAAACGTAGTCATTGTGTAGGAATCAATTGTTCCATTGAATAAGACATTAAATAGTGAATCCATTTTTTTTTTTCAGTATAATGTACACTTCTTTTTAACATTTGCAGTCACAAATAAGAAAATAATTGTAAATTTGTAACTATAGATTTTTGTTTAAGAAGACCCTTAGGATCTTGTATTCCTTGGTTTTTGGTTTGATTTTTTTTCTTACTTTAAACTATTTCTTAGGAACAGATGTGTGTGCATGTGTGTGTCATAATTACCTTTTATCTTTTTAAAATACAACATTTTACCTTGCATATTTTCCATACCATTCTTACAAATTGCTTTCCTCTACTTATTTAATTCTGTCTATTTGTGCAGTGAAAATTTCTGTCACAAGTTAGTACAGTTTAGTTTTTTAGTTACAGAAGAATGTAGAATAATTCTCTAGGTCAGGACCTAGGAATTTCTTTAGAAGAGACATCAACCTATCAGAGAGTTAGTTAGAATATTAGAGTCTGTTTTGACTACTGAAATTGTTAGCTGCGACTTTGAGAAGTACTATATAAAACTTTGTGAATTTCCTGTAAATAAGTCTTTTTTTTTTCTTCTTTTGGCTAGAGAGAGAGAGACAGGTAACATCGAGCTGGGCCTGCTGTTCCCCCCTTTTGGGGGGAGCTGGCCTGAGGCCTGGCCAGATTCCATCGGCTCCCGGGTGAAGCAGGTGGAAGGAGAGGTTGTTGTTTTGTAACAGCTGCTTTCTTCAGACTTCTCTGGAGCAGAGAGAGATCTCTGCTGGACCCCTGATACGAACTATGGGCACCATTTGGGCCAAAGCCACCATGATTTACACCAAGGGCTGGGCTGAGAAGGCATTTATGATCTTGCCTAGTTTTTTTTGTAATTCTAGACTGCCTAAGTGCTTTAATTTCTAATGTTTCTGTAAGTTCTTCCTCCCTCAAAAGCTCGGCCTTAAACATCTAACACCACGAGCTACAGAGAGTGAGACAGACTGAGCAAATTTAAATTTTTCTTAGCAACATGAAGATTCTAGAACTCAGCTTTTCTCTGAGAGAGTAAGAAAAGACAGAGTAAACATAAAGACTAATAGCGTGAAGTCAGTAGCAAGAGTAAAAAGACTATTAAGACAGAAAGTTGAAGAGTTAGTTGTTTTATTCTTACTTAAACTATAAAAATAAAATTTATATTTAAATCATTCCTTTAAATCATAGAAAAGATATGCATTTAGGGAGATGATTGTTTTAATTTATGTGTAGACTTGAGCAAAAGTGTTTGTAATAGACTAAGTAATATCCTATAAGGTGCTTAAACAAAAATAAAGATAAGAACCCCCCTGTGCCAGTAAAGAAGTGAGAAGATATCTCTGTACCTTAAAGTAAAAAATCCTTTGCTTTAAAGTTATTAATCTTTAAAAAGTGACACCCCAGTATGCAAAAGTCTAAGACCCATAACCCATAAGCAGCTTAAAAAACTGCTCCTGGGAGGGTCACAAAGGCAGGTTTCTCCGGGTGGCTGTTTTTGTGACAGTTTAAAACCCACAAGAGAACTGTTCTAAGTTGTCAGTAAGATCCATGACTCTAAAAAATACTCTTCCCCTAATAAATTAATAAAAAACTACTGTCAGATAGTAAAACTAAAAAATTACAAGATTTGTCTCTTTATGTTGTTTTGTAAAATAATAAACCATTTATAAGAGGAAAGAAGAGTGTTTTTTAAGTTTCATTCTGTTTTAGTTTTTTTTCCAACTTTCTTTTCTTTCTATTCTTTTAGTATATGTTAATAAACTGTTTGTTAATTTTAAAGTTAAACCTACTTTGTTTTTCTCCTAGTCTCTCTCTCACAAAAAAAGTAAGTACCAAGACCAAAATTTAGTAAACGTAAAACCATTACAATTTCTTATGCTGTTTTTGTCCCTTCCTCATCTTGGAAGTTGATGTTCCCTTCTTTGGTCCTTGAGATTTGTGAATTGATCTTAGATTCACTCCTTCCCTTCACAGCCTCCTCCAGTATGGCTGTCATGTCTTTCTAGACATAAAAGTTTGAAACTGGCTACATTAAACATACATTTTACTCGACAAATTATCAAAGGCTCCAATTTATCTGCATGGTTATTCTGAATTCATGATGAATTATTAGATTTCCAGTGTGGTCTTATCATTTTATAACTTCAAACAAACAAACAAACAAACAAAAAAACAAACAAAAAAAAACAAACAAAAACACACCAAAAACACCCCCCCCCCCCAAACACACAAAAACAAACAAACAAACAGAATAAAGACTAGAATTGTTGAACATTTTCGAGTCTGTGGGGAACCTTGCCCATATTCCCTGGCCATTCCATCTGAGAACAGCTTTTGAAATCTGAAATAAAACCCTATCTTTAATATCAGAACAGAGGGTGCTTGTATGTCAGATGCCTGGTGCCATTACCTCTAATAATCAAACCTGCAATTTTCTCAGATAATTAAACAGAATCATTTGACAAGAAACATTTTCTTGGAAAGCATGTCAATTGTTTCCATTATTTTTTTACTCTTTGTCTTATATTAATTACAGTCCTTTATATTCATTATTTTTTGAATTCTGTGTGAGCCCTCTCATTACCATCCCCAGGACTGATGTCTAGCTAGCCTGCCCATAGTCGTGTGGGTCAGCCAGTCCACTCTGGCTCAATGGTTTCAATGGCATTCTTTATTCATTTTTATTTTCTCTGGCATTCAGAGACCTAATTAAAATTGCTACCAGGAGGTCAGAGATGTCTTCTACTACAATTACAGTAAAATGGGGTGGTAATTTTAAAATGTTTTCTCCTGGCAAAACTTTCTGAATAAGAGCTGAAAAAACTTTGAGATTATCAATTTAAATATAATAAATCATAAAATTATATTATGAAGGATGCAATAATAAAGTAGTGAACTAAGGGGAGTTATAGCTCCCATTTTTAAAAAGAGAAATAAGGAAGATCTGGTTAACTAATGGCTCATCTCTCCTTTATGAATAACAAGATCATAGAGCAAATCCTTCTGGAAACTATGCTAAGGCACATGGAAAACAAGGAGGTGATTGGTGACAGCCAACATGGCTCCACAAAGTACAAATCACAACTGACAAATCTGGTTGCATTTTAAAATGGAGCGTCAATGCTGGTGGATCAGGGGAAAAAAATTGATGTCATTTACCTGGACTTGTGTCTCTTTGTTGGTAACATCCACAAAATTGAAGGCTGCGTCAGGATTTATCTGTACTTGAAGTTTCTTCCTTTCCTCTCTCCAGTTGCGAAAAGCAGAGGCATACTGAGTTTTACCTGATTAAATTTAGGCATTCTGGTCAGATGGTCACAGAAATGCAGTCTGAGGTGCCCTGTGGCATTTCAAAATCTAGTGCAATACACTTCTCACTAGACCACACTCAAGGAGCTTCTGGAACTGATGAAGTGAAGCTGGGCAAAGGTAATAACTAATTTATAAGCTTAGCAGAAATACTTCCATCTCAAGGGTTATGTCAGAAATCTCAGAGACTGCAAGTGAAAGAGAAAAAAACAAAAGTAGAAAAATGTGAATCACAAATTCAGATCTAGGAACAAAACTGGTCTCTTAAAACATTGTGGTTTTACTCAGGTCTGATACTAGCACACTGCGCTGGTACCAAAAACTGAGGTATCAGCCAAACCTTATCTTCACAGCATGGTAATTTGTGTAATGGCTCATAATCAGATTTTATGGTCCTGACATTGCTTTTCTTCTAAATAACAAGCTGAGTAATCCTTAAAATTTGTAGACAATGAGTAGATCTGACCTAATTCCTGTGTTCATATTGTAACAGTTACATAGGTTTTAATTATTTCTAATATCATGCATCCATCCAGTAAGAAGCTGACAAGCAGACACTACTGATCTTTTTAAATCCTAATTTTAGCTAAATCATACACAAATCTGTCCGTCTCTCCCTTAATGACTTTCCCACCACCATCACCCCAGCTAGATGTGTCTCCAGCAGGAGCTGTTTTTGCTGTTGCTCAGTGGCTGCCTTTCACTTTGGAGCTTGAGGCACCCCTGCTGCCAGAGCACCCCTGGTGTGCTGCCAAGGGGCTCTTCACAAATTGCAGCACACGGGGGAAAAGGGGTGCCTCTTTGTAGAACTGGTGAATAATTAGAAAAACCTTGGGTTCATTTCTGAACCTGTTGGAGCTATGTGGAAAGGAGAGAATCTGAAGAAGGAAGAAAAGATAAAAAAGAGAACATGGAGAGACAGTGCAGCTGCTGACCCCCAAATCTCAAAAAAATTCTGTACATTTGCTCAAGACTGAATGAAGCAGATGCATAGTTTGGACCAAACCCATTACTGAAGTTCTGGCTTCTTTTCTCTTGCTGATTCCTTGTTATGTAGATTTTTTTGTCTCTTTCTCCACTGTTGTTGTGAATTTTGAGCCTTCCATAGACAGTTGACTTCTAAAGCAGTCTGAATGTATGTGATATGACAAAGCTGGAAAATAGCTGTTTATAGAAGGTCTAATTATTTTTCCAGTTGCAGCAAGTGTAAATCTAAACTTTGTCTTGTTTATTTTAAAGTATGCTTGTATATATATGTTTATACATATGTATGCATACATTTTGCTCTGTTTAAACTTGCTGGATTCATAATTGCTGCATATTTGAATGCCAGTATGGACTACATCATGATTAAAATTTAATACCTTACTATTAGTCAGCCTTTCACTGTGTCCATTTTCAAACCGATGAAACTGTGTGAAGTGAACAGACTTCTCCCTTTGGAAAAAACCCTGTCCTGTTCATTGGATATTTATATCAGACTTCTAGGCCTTCAACCCTTTCACTGTGGTCCTAAGTGCATTCCTTGGGAACTAGGTGTCACTCATATCCTTAAAAAAATACTTCACCTAGAATTGACTGTGCTTGGAAACTGAACATAAAGTATATAATTTTGGGGGTCACTTCCCTCAAGAAATGAAAATATCTTCCTTTTTCCAGCTCTTTGGTTTTCAGACTGCTGTTTTCATTCAGCGAGGTCACAGGATGAAAACTCCCTTGCTGAAAGCCTGCATATCGATCACAGTTATGTCTCTGCAGAAGCACTGTTTTATTGCCTTGCTCTGACATTTCCCTCTGCATCCTGAGCTGTGCTCTGTTGGTTTATTGTGTTAGGTTTTGCCTTCAACTACGGTGATATTCTAGCCATGACACAGGAAATAATCCATCAGTTTATACAATGATCATGAAAACATCACACATAAGTAAAATCTACATAAACTGGTACAGATGAATCACAAATCTCTCTGCTTATGATATGAAGAAATATATTCTGTGAAGTGCAAGTGCCATTGCACAAGGGTATTATTAATGCAAGTGGATGAAAATGGATATTTCTGAGGATAAGAAATATTCTATATCTCTTTAAGGCAATTCTTTTTCTTACTACCCAACAGCCACTACAACAATATGTTGCTGAGAAAAAAAGGGAATTATGTTTATTTTCATCTCAGTAGTTTTTCCCAATTTCCTACAGCCTTCAACTAAACAAAGCTTAGATGTTGTTCTGTGGCAAAAAAAGATTTGAGTTAATGTTTTTCTTGTTTTAAGGGGGCGTTGATTTTTGTGGATTTCCTTAAAAAAAAAAATTATTTAAGTTCAGACAGATTGTGATGAGTGGAGACAGGCCAAAAATAATTGAAAAAAAAAAAAGAAATCAGCCTCTACATGCAGCTGTGGAAGAGTTTGCACAGGCAGATTCATTATTCTTGGGTCACTACATGTCAATAAAAGCCAATTCCAGTCAACTAGTATCAGTTCTCTGTGTTGCAATGATATTGTTAGGTAAATTATTGCTCGTTTGTTTCTCTGAGAGGTCTACCCTAGGACTAACTTCTGTGGAGGACCAGGCACATGCAAGGAACTGAAGGAAAGAAACAACTGTTTTAAAAATTACTATTCCCCAAATAAAATAATTCCAATAGTGTAATCCTGTGAAACAGCAAATCTCGAATATGTTCAAGTGAACATACTTCTCACAGCTCTGAGACAGTGGCTGATCTGAATCTTCAGATCATCTTGTGGTGAAATGAGAGGTAAATGCTGTTTTTTCTAATGCTGATCTACTGCTTTTTGATGTTATATTTTTGATGTCCAGAAAAATGAGAGCTAAAGTAACCATACTTTACCTCCTCCACAAAAGAAATTGTGAAGAGTGCTCAAAAGGGATTCATGGTAAGTCTAAGAAAGCACAGAGTCATTTTAGGAATCTGTCCCATCCTGAATATTAAAACAATTTAGAAGCAGCAGTACAAGCTGAAAATTGAAGAAGATTCATCCACAGTTCTTTATCCCTGCAGTTTTCTGTAAAACCTTTTAATAAAAAAAAAAAAGCAAAGGAAAAAAAATTATTACATAAAGTCTTTTGTCTTAAGGCACTGTTTTTTCAAGATTATCCCCTGTAAAGTTTTACCATATGTTCTTTATTTCTGAGAATATGTCTGTGCTAATTGCTCACAGAGAAGTGTTAGTCTCTTAGTGCTTTCAGCCACATGAACAGGCAGATGAGGCAACTGAGAATATGAAGGATCCATATTCTGACCTACTATGGTCTTTTTAAGGGACACCTTGGGAAGTTGTCAACTGCCGGGCTGTTTTGTTTTCTGTCTGAGAAACTTGTGTGTTAGGAAAAGGAACATTTTCCCTGAGTGCCTGAAAACCTCACAGATGCAGACTTCAAATGCCAGCACCCTAGTTGAGTTGCTGGAAGAAACAGGCTAAACCAGATTCTTGGAATAGTTTGCTTTGTGGGGACTCAGTAGTGGTCATTCAGCATGCATCAAAGCCCATGCAGATGTTTTTTCCCACCTTGGATTTAAACCAAGCACCATGCTCTGGAAGGGCAAAAGCTCAAGCTCTTGATTCTAGACTTGCCTTTTAGCTGTCTCACTGTGGGCTGTGAGACAGTACTGGTGGAGCAGGTTGCTCTCCAGCTGGGCTCCCCAGCTTATGTCCTGAACATAGCCCCAAGCCCAGGTGGACATTTCAAATCAGAGCTACAACAGGCTGGCTACATGGAATAAGAATTTGCTGGCACAAGAGTTTAGCAGGTTTGATCCTTCTCTGAAGTTATCCTTTGGTCACCTTGTGCGGTATTTACAACTTCAGGGTTAGAGAAGACCAACAAAAACAGTTGAGGATGTCATGAGTATATGAGTACATCAGTTCAAATATTGCCTCTTACAGAAGACACCGAGAATTGAGCCTTACAGAAATTGTGCCTTGAAAAACATCAACATGGTGTGCAACTAATACCCCACACTGTTCATGAGGGACAACCTTTTTACTGTTTCCTCAGCTTAGCTGTTTTTACTCCCTACTGCTTTTTGGACCACTGTACTGGAACTTATATTTCATTTGCAGAGATTAGCAAATCTCTCTTTAGTTATTTCGAACTTGACAAACCCTTTTAAATTTTTGACCTAAGAATCTGTAAAACATGTAAAGGAATAAAACCAAACTGCGTCTCACAAAATATTACTATGTTTCTGTAATTTTAAAAGTGAGCATCCCAAAGAGAGTTTCTGTAATAGCCTTCATATAACAAGAAAAGAAAATAGCAACCATAAACCCCCTTACCTGTTAAAGTATCTTCTATTGATCTTGCAAATAAGTTCATCAAAGAAATACAAAGTGTTGAAAGTGATTTCTGGGTGAAGTGCTGCACACCCTATTGCAGCATAAATGGTCCCTAAATAGGCATCTTCGAGAATCAGCACAGAAAAATAACTCATTAGGGAAAGTATTTTAAAATAGTTTGTTTCTTCATTGAGGGAATGTGGTATTATTTCCCTAGAATGATTTAATTCACCCTCATTATATTCTGTTTGATATCTGCAGCTGTCTTGGAAGCAGGCTTCTGCTATGTAAATCCAAGAAATATTTCTCATCTCATTTGAAACCCCAAAGTACTGTAATTTTCAAAGGAATTTTCAGCTGATCTCTACTTATATTCATTGAATTTTTCAGATGAATATCAAAAGAATAACTCAAATTTCTGAATTCTGTCACTTATATAGACTATTCATCCTCAGTGTACTTCATAAATGTATATACATGGAATACAGTATGTATTTGCACCACAGTGTTAGAAAGTTGTGTAGAGGCATGATTGTGTGTGACCAAGGACATTTTTGTTTTGAAATGTTCATAGAACATATCAGTATAAATTGTGGGTTGTTTTTTTCTTTTTTCTTTGATTTTCAGTTACATCAGAACAGATGTGAAGCTGTCTCTTCAGCAACTTTTTGACTTAGTCATTAAACAGCAACATTTTGGTTGAAACCAAACCAAAAGAGGAATAATTTCTAAAATAATGTAAATGTTTTATATGCATCTTTCAACATCTTTGGCAATAGCTGTCCTTGTTACAGTGCCACACTGCATAATACACAAAATGACAATGTGTAGGATTTTTTAATTAAATATTTATTCATGGATGGCCACCAGAAATGGCAATCAGCAAACACTGGTATTCATTCTGGAATATTGCCATCAGTTCCAGGCAAGATAGAAAAGTGAAGAAGGTGGAGTGAAAAACCACAAGGACTTGTAAAATGCATGAACATTCAGTAAGTAATGGCTTCTTCCTCCTCTAAACAAATTACTAATCGACAAAACAGAGCAATTTGCTTTCTTCTACTCTGAACGGAAATGCTCCCTTTAGTAGTCTTGGGAAGGGTTACAAATAGTGTGGAAACAAAACAAGGGAAGTCAAATGCTTTCTTTCAAATAAAAATACCTTATAAAAACAGAATTCTAATCAGGGGTTAGAAATTTCAAAGTAAAAGCAGTTTTATACTTTGGAGGTAGAACATGAGCAGAATTTAGAATAATGATTCAAAAGAAAAAAATCACAAACTTTCATCCATAATTACTAAGGATGTTTTTCAGGTAAACTCCTTAGGAAATTATGATTCTGTTTTGGTGTCACACCATCTTAAGAGGACTAGCTAAACTGAACTTGAGGAGTCTTGAAATGGGCAACTTCTACATTAATTCTACCATAGAAACCAGTTAATTAGACACAGTTTGGACTATTCAGTGCTTCCTATGTTCTTATTTCTCTATTCCCAAATCTCCCACACACTCTTTGTTATAACCCATACTTGCAAAGGGACAGCACTACCAAAAATAGAAGAACTGATCTTGTTCCTCTTTGAAAGAAACTAAGTACAAAGTTTGGTCAATGAATTCCAGTTTGCCATGGATGTTCAAATCTCTCATCCTCGAGTTCTTAGAATCAATTTTTCCTTTACTCATAGTTTCATATTTTGTCTATTTCATCTGCTCCATCCTAAAATGCTAGTTGCAATGGTTGTCTTTAAAAGTTTCTCAAGGCTCTTCATGTATTAAGCAGTGAATAAAATGTTATTAGCCCCCAAGTTAATATTTTGGTTTAAAATGGATGTTCATGAAATCTAAAGGGTGGTGGTGGTGGTTGGTGGTGTGTGTTGTTTGTTTTTTGTTGGTTTTTTTTTTTTTTTTTGTGTGTGTGTGTGTGTGTGTGTGTGTGTATGGATGTAACATTAGATTTGAAAACCAAAGAAAAGCTGCAATGATGTTAAAATGGTCACCTGAATATCCTGAAATTATCTTTTGCGGACTGGAAACTTCCATTCAGAAAGGAAGACAACAGAAATTATTTTAGAAATACTCAATCTATAAATAAATGCTATAATGAAAAAACAGAATAAAGCTGGAGTATCTTAACTTTTACACAATTTTAATAAAAGAAACTGCATACAATTTAAACACATGCAAGATTAATTTTGGGGGAGTGTTTTGAAACTGCTTATAGGGAATGATCTGGAAAGAACTATAACCCAGAACTCTGCGAAACTGCTGTAATGTACAAAAAAATTCAGGATTCAGAATTAAAATAGTTTTCAGTCATTTCCCTCTCTCTTAAATAAATGGACAGATAATGAGTAAAAGTCAGTACATAAAAACACTTATTTTCAATTGCAGAAAAAATTGATAAAAGAATGTGGGAAAATATGAGGACTCAAAATCTGTGGGAAAAAAAAAAATGACATTCAACAGATACAATTTATTATTTTCCTAAAATATTCCACTTCATGGAATGTGAGGAATAGCAAATGCTGGAACTACAGAGATGTGTGTGACCATAGAAACTTTGTGTCAACATATGAAAAAGTTTTGATATAATACCAGTATAATAAGGTCTTCAGGTGAGAGTTTGAACACCAGCAGCAAAGGATGTTCACCTTATGTCTAAATCAATAATAGAATAATAAACAAATTATAAATATTTTACTTGCTAAAAACAATATCTACAGCAAATTATAAGCATACCAGAGAAAAAAATTTAAAAGCTTCAATGGAAGCCTTTCACTTTTACGTCACAGTTTTTATTGTTTATAGTGATTGATGACTTTCTCCAGCTTTCAGAGATCTCTTATGTTCTTCATAACTTTTCCAAAATGAGAGAAATTGGCCTTGAAAGGATGCCATATATCTCTTTCAGCACCTTAGTTGTCTTCCATTGGGTGCCATGGACTAGTCTATGTCATTTTTTTCAAAGTAGTACCAAATAGATCCTTATTTACAGCTAGTGGTTCTTCTCCTGGACTCTTTTTTTTCCCTAAACACAGGGCTCTAGAAGACCTTGTTGGTGAAGATTGAAACAAAGAAGGAATTGAGCATCTCAGCCTTATACAGCATTTAAGGATGGTCAGGAAGAGGCAATACTGGGACTGTTTACCCTGGAAAAGAAAAAACTTCCACTGTGTGTAAGTAGCTGGTGGGAGTGGGGGGAATAAATAAGACAGAGTAATTTTATCCTTCATGCTATGCAGAGGCAGGACAAGAGATAGTGGGCAAAAACCAGAACACAAAAAAATTTCATTTAAGTTGTTTTACTGTGAAGATGGTTGAACCTTGGAATACATTACCCAAAGATGCAGTCATGTTTCCTTGGAGATGCTCAAAATCTGACTGGATGTGGTCTTGAAGCATCTGCTCTAGCTGATCTTGCCTGTAACTCCATGTGTCGTACCAGATGATTTGTGGGGGCCCCTTAAACCTCGACCAATCTGAAATTGTGTGGTTCTGTGACAGTTACTGCTTAATAAACTCACATTCCCAGACACAATTACTAGCTTGTGATAAAATAATGCTCATGCATTTTTTACTCTCATTTTTAATTTTATAGGTTTATATAAAAATTGATGTATTTATTTATCTATAGATATTTGTGAATAAGTAGACTGGAATGACCACATGCTTAAGCTTATGTAACAGAAATGTAGGATAGCATAGGGACACTACCAGCATCTCCTTTAGTGAAAGAAAAGACAAGACTTCTGTGTAAAACTTAATTTAAAACATTTCTTACTCTGCTGTTCTCCAAGACCCTTCATCTGCGCACTTGTTCATGACAGCAGCATTCCAACACCTGATGTAAGGCAGGCGGGGAATTTATTCAGCAGATATGTAAATTTTATGTTGATGAAATTTTTTACAGTGCATGTCTGGAGATGTCTGGCTTGTACTTTTCAAATTCCCATTGCAGACAGAGTCTTGCTGAGCAGAGTAGTCTGCTTTAATCTTGGGCTCAGCAATTTGCCAAGGATTACATGATTTAGACTGCATTCGTAAGTAAATCAGGACCTGATGCGACCCTTTCACTTTATGTTACTTAGAAGAAGGAGGTAAAGGAGATCTAATATCATGAAGCTAAGTCCATGTGTTTGGAAAGCTACAGGAAAAAAATTTTACTATCTTTTGAAAAGTATCCTGTGACAGTAGTAGAAGGTAGTAAACAAGGTCTGCAGAGCACAGAGGTATGAGAAGAAAGCAGGTGAGGAAGGTGTAGAGACATCTGAAACACATGTTAATTAAGATGTTTGTTGGGACAGCAGGAAATAAAGATGAAAATGTAATTTTTTTTTTACTGTGCAGTTTCAATAGGAGTAAAAAAATAATTACATGGCATTCTTTGAACTGATTCATGAAGAAAAACAGCAGTAGGCCTGGTGAAAACCATGGGTTTGGGTTTACACAAAAACTCCGCAAAACAAAAAAATTTGCAACAAATGTGTCACAACAGGGGCAAACTGATGCTGGAAAAAATAACTTTTATTTGAAAAACTAAATTATACAAACAGGTGCACACAATCTGTAGTATTAAAGTCACTGTACCATCGCTGTAGGACTTTCTTCATGATTCATCAACCTTTCATAGATATATATACAAGTGATATAGAGTAAAATTGTTAATAAAGATGGTAAGAAAATTTGTCAGAAATTAACATCTTAAAGTTGTATGAGATGTCTGAGATTTAAAGAATAGACATACTGACAGAATTCTAGCTTTCCAGAGTAGTGGGCAGCTGAGAAGTTTTACCCTGTATCAAATGGGCATTAGCAACCAAAGACACTTGGCTGTGTTGTTAGCTGACTTTCTTGGCTTCCTATCATGCCAAGGTTGTCATGCAAACTGCTTCCAGCAAGAGATTTTTTTGGGCAGTACCATGGATTTTTATATATACAAACTTTATGGTCCTGTCAACACTTGGTTCAGACACTTGCTAGGGCTACTGAAGTGCTGTGAGAATATTATGTTCTGAAGAATAAATTGTTCTATATGTGTCTACATTTATTTTCATTGAATAACAGGACTGATCTGTAGCACAAACTGATCTGTTCTGGAAAAATAAGATAATATATACTCAGTAGTAAATGTGAAAGTAAGATAGCAGTTCCAAAATAACTCCATGTACACATATCTTATTTAGGTTTCTTGTAGTTTCCTATACCTAACATGCAGTTTTGACTACTAGAAATTTTATATGTTCCTGAAATATTTGGATTTTATTTTAGCAAGTTTTTGTCTTCTTTCTCAAACTATTCTCCCATTTTCTTTGCTGATGAACAGGATCCATGCATAGTAACCTGACAAGTATCTTAGGAGTTTTTGGCTAGTGCACAATATCACATGGAGCATGTTCAATAGATTATTATGTAATTTGGTATGTGATTCCAAATCTGTGAAAAAACATATTAAGTCATATAAGTCAGACAAGATTTTTGCAAGGAGCAAGAAAACCATCTTGTCTGAGTACAATTTAGATGACCTGCTGGAATTAGTAATTTCTCTATGCAGTGATTTAATGGCATATTAAATAGTGATAAACCTGACACAGTTTGAAGGGTTTATCCAAAATATACCACATAAGACTGTTAATGTCTGTCTACACAGTTGATCCTGTGCTTGGTGTTCCTTAATATTCTTTCTTTGTACCTCACTGTTGAAATGTCAATTTTCATTTTAGATATTTCTCCCAAAGTGCTCAGGGTTCTATACCACCTTAACTCTCATTGGCCAGGTATCCAAAAGTAGATTTTCTATAAACTCTACAGGCCACACAGAAAATATCAATTTGCTGGTTCTCATTTGTAAACAGTTTTTTTTCTCTCTGGGTCTAAGAGAGTATCAGGAGAAACAGAAGCTTTACAGTTCCATTAAGAGCCTTTTCTGGAAGCATTCAAGGCCAGGTTGGCTCAGACTCTGGGTAACCTGGTCTAGTGGTAAATAGAACAAGATAATATTTATGGTCCCTTCCAACATTTTTTATTCTACAATTCTATGATTTTCTAAACTATTTTCTCTGAGTGATAAATAGTTACAATTGTATTTCCTGTCTTTCAATTTTTATTTAGTCAGTCTACTGGGACATAGGAGCTAAGGTACCATTTTGAATGAAGACAACACAAGTATGATTACTAAAGTACTTCAAATAGTATTTTTAAAGTATTTTTCAGTCATACAAACTTTCTTGTATGTAGATAAAAATGGTGTTTTTGCCAGCAAATATATTAGGAAGATGTATTTTCCCAATATACAGACATTTCTTGATACACTGCAGTCTTTAAAGAAGACAAAATTTCAGGAAATCTCTGACTTATGAGTATGAGGGAAAAGGCACAATTTGCAGTAAACACTGTATGGTTATAAAGACATACAAACTGTTCACTGCAGAAAGAAAACAGAAAATGGAAATGCAGATAACACTGAAAAATGGTTTTAATGGAGACAAATTTCATAACTGGTATTGAAAATAACAACAAAAATTATTCAACTATCAATTAATAGAGAAAAAAGCTGCAGTTTAAGGTAGACTATGATGTTGAATGATACATAATTTGCCAGTATCTAAGCATAGCAGGGCTTGATAATACTGTAATAAATGTTGGTTTGGTTTTTTTTTTTAATAATGTGAACTCACTTATGTAACACCTACATGCAGATTTGCTCACATGCATGCTTGCCATTAGAAAGACTGAAGACAAAAGAAGAGCATTGAAAGAAAAAAAACCATAGTTTGAGCAGCCACAGCTCTATTTAAAACAAATTAAGCAAAGATGGAGGAAAAGATTTTTTTTTTCTTCCAGAAATATATTTATGTTATTTTTTCTTTCAGATTTCTATTTAAGGAAATGCCATTTTAATTGGCATAATCTTTTGAAGCAGAACATTTGCCACTTTTTGAACAATACCCAGTGGAACAGAAATAGCATGTGTAAATGTGTGCTACTTATTTTTCCTCACCTAGCACCTAGTTTAAGTATTAATGTATAGAAACAAAACCAATACTTAAAGGATAAAACAGAATTTGTTGAGGTACATATATTGCACTAATTTGCACCAGAGTATAGTTCATTATTCCCATTGTTCTTGTTATAATCTCCTGTTTGATTTCTCTTCTTCCCCCCCCTTCTCCCCCCCCCTTTTTTTTTTTTCTTTTTTTTTTTTTTTTTTTTTTTTTTTTTTTTTTTCTCATTTTTTTTTTTTTTTCTTCTTTTTTTTTTTTTTTTTTTTTTTTCCTTTCCTCTGGTAATGTAAATACATTCTCTAGCCAAAGCTAAGAAGCTAAAAAGATTTAGGTCAGATAAAATGCTCCAGTACGAATGACTATCAGTAGATGTAAACCTATGAAAAGGATTCAGTTTCTCAGTTAACTATGAAGGATATCTGACTCCACAGCCTTTTTCATTCATTTTCAAAACATCAGTGAAAAAGCACCATTCCAATAGCAGCATTCCGTAGTTTCTACATCTAGAAAACTGTGTAAATCTAGAATGTGTAAATGGGCACAGCCACTTCTGCTCTTAAATTCGCAGTAGGGCAGAGCACACTAGCCACTGTGAAGAAAATTAACTCTACCCCAGCCAAAATCAGCACAACTGGATGTCAAATAATGGCCTCACAGTAAATGTATTTTCTTTAAGTAATCAAGAATGAGGTGTTTGTTTGCCTCCGTAAGTTGAAACAAGCTGAATTAAACAGAATGCTTACATCTTAATCAAGGGACTGATAAAATGCCTGTCTAACCTTTCTCACTGATAAGGACAAATCAAAATGCATTTATTCTGTTGCTATTACTGAATACAACTTTCTCAGAGAATTAAAATGGCTAAATAAAAAAGAATATAAATATAAAAAATAGGTAAAGCATAATTCTTTCAAGTGGCATACACTATCAAGATGGGAATCAGAAGCAGACACAATAAACAAGAAAACTGGCAATCATGTATTTAAACACATAGAAATTTCTAGGTACATAAACAATCCTTTCATATGGGCCAACACATGCACAGTAGATCTTAATACCAAGTTACTTTTAAATTCTAGCATTATAAAAGAAATTTGCAAGAAAAAGGTTCTTAAACCATGATCATATATTGCTGACTTTAAAAGTAGAAGAAACAGATATGGCAGCTACCTATTGCTAGAAAGAATAGAGGTGTGCATATTTTCTACCCTAATTGATAACCCCTATTTGATCTGAATTTTTCTTCAAATTTCGCTTCTTCCAGATTCCCCTAATGGCTGAATCTGGGCCAGAGGATTCATGATGAAAGAAAGGCATAGGTGAAAAAATGACTCCCAAGATTTATGTGTAGGGGTGATTTACAACTCTGTGTTCAATTTCTTTATCTGTTTCTACAGTTTTCTAGAAACAGATGCTCTATTAAAAATATAATGCTATTGTAAACTCACAGTCCTGGTCATGTTCTGGCTTTAGTAGGAGGTACTTACCTTAAATATGTGAAAGATACCAAAGATATGAATTCTGCATGGGATGTTCAGCCTCTTCAGTCCTGAATCAAATCAAAAATTAGTTGGAGTAGATGCATGGTGATTTCACAAATTAAAATGTATTACTAGTTCTTCACAGGTAAAAAGAAATTATTTCAAAACACCTTGCACTTTTTTCTTTAATAGCAACTGTCACTGGACTTCTGCCAGGAATAATTTTTTCTAGAAAAAAACTTCCATGAGGACAATTTTGAGATACTGTGAGAAATGCCGATGAGATGTAGATGCAGCCTCTGCTTGACCTAGGAAATGTCCAGATATATTTTATGAGGATTAGCTAGCTGTACCTCAGCCTTGAGGATTTATGAGTGTTGCTTAGAAACAACTCTGTTTATTTATTTCAGTGCATACTCAGTCATTAAAACAAGTCACTGGCAGCTAGGAAGAAAAACACTTCTCAAATTACTAGTGATGCATTCTCAAGTGGATCCCTAGTCACAGTCTTTAGTGCTGTGCATTGTGCAACTCCTTCCTCTTGTAGGCTATGAAAATATTTCCTTTGAAATGTAATGGTTTTGTGTCAGTGAGTCTGCATGGAATTTTTCTACAGTTTTCTATTCTCTTTTATGTCTCAGCGGATGCCATCAAGGAGACAGAATGCACTTTTTTATTTGATCAACCATCCCAAACCCTTTGCTTGGTTTCCTCTTTCCTCATGCTCTCAGCTCTCCTGTTTAGATACTCCTCCTCAAGAGTGCCATCTAAGTTGCATTCTTTACCTGCAATGATTTATCAGCAACTCTAACACCTTTAAGATATAGAGAGTACATGGAAAACATATTAATGAGAGGAAAAAGAGGAGAAGGGCATAACAGAAACCCCCAGAGACATTTGGAAAATAGTCAAAAGTAAAACTAGGCAGAAAAAATTTTATATATTTCCCAGAGAAAAATAACATATTTGGGAGAAAAATATACAGAAAGGAACACAGATTGACTCAGGCAAAGAGAACTGTCTCTGATACATCTGTCTGACCTTATTTCTTGCAATCTTATATATTTCAGATTCAAGAGAAGCACAGTGTTAATGAGCTCAAACAGAAGAGGTCTTGAATGTGAAAGAAGTCTATCTATCTAAATCTCTTCATCTATCTATCTATCTATCTATCTATCTATCTATCTATCTATCTCTTTATTTTTAGTGGATTTAGGTACCTGTCAAATGTTTTCATTACCTCTCAATAATAATGATATTTCATCTGTGAACATACAGTCTGCAAACTGAATGCAAGACTGGAAGAATTTCTGGATGCAGATAAACTTGTTAGGGTATATGACCAAAGAGCATTTGGGCAAAGTGCCCGAGTCTGATAAAAACTGCTTGTCCTTGAATGAGACAAAATATGGACTTATTGCCACAAATGCTGCCCAGGGGAAAAGCCTGCAAACTGACATCAGTGCTGTCAGTACAGGTCTGCTTCTGCAGCTTCTTCTCAGTCTCAATCAGCAATATGGCATGGACTGCTCCTCACAGGTATTTCCTGATGGGTAAAAGTATCTGCTAAACACTTAAATCTAGGATAAAGGGGGTGCTTCATGTCATCTTTGAGTGAATGATGGAGTTGAGAAAGGTGTCAAGGTGGCCTGTGGATGCCAGTCAAGCAGGTCCAGTACTGGGAGTCACAGCCATTTTCTGGAGGGAAGCTTGTGAGGAAAAAAAGCAGCTCCAGGAAAATGGGAAGGAACTGTGTGGGGAGCTTCTACAGTGGCAGATGGGAGCAATGGAACTCCAGAGGATCAAGCAACCTACAGCTGACTATCAATACTGATATTTCACTTGGCAAGAAAGGGTGTTAGGAGACTGCTAGGTTCAGAGATGGGTCTTCTTGCCATGAGTGGTAACACAGGTTGAATATAAAGGATCTCCGGTAGTTGCAGAACTAGCACTAACAGCAAAAATGCATTTAAGTTCCTCGTTTTCCCAACAAAATATCAGGTTTTTACAAACTCTCTTCCTGCTGACATTCTTCGGCCTCACTCATTACACTAGCAGCATATCATGCTCTACCAGACTGTGTCTTTAGGATATCCCCTTTTCCTTCTCAGTCAGTCCTATCTTCTCTGGTTACACTGAGTTTAGGGCCAGAATCAATAACATACGTAAGGCATGAATAGTTTATATCCACCAGGATCATTTTTGGTCTCCCACAGGAACCTATGAGAATGATAGTTTTGTAAACTCATCTCTCAGGTTTGTGTACTCACTCTGCCACTTCATAACAGCCAGAGTCACGAGACAACCTATACTTCTTGAAACCCGTATCGTGTCTGTCTCTGCTTTGTCAATAAAAAATTGATTCTGCAGATGGGTCTTATTGATATTGTAGGAAGTTTAGCCACATTATTTTTCTTCTCATTTTCCTGCTTGAATTCAGTTCTAAAATACCTTTGTAACATCTCCTGCTATATGAAATAATATACATATTTGGCCTGATTCCAGCTGTATTTCTTTTGGATTTATAGTTGTTAACTGTCTTCCATTAAATAAGTGCTGATTTACATTACCTTGAGTACAACTTCACTAGCTGTTTATCCAGGCTTCAACAATATCTCTAAAATCTCTCTCAGGTATTGCAAAGTTAACCCACAGCAGCAGATAGGTCAGACAACCTGACTCATGTTAACAGCCAATTTTTCCCCCATCTATTTAATAGCTCATGAAGTTTAAAAGCCAAGTTCCTCAATTACTTTTTGCATTTCAACCAATTCATTCTGGTAACATCTCCCTGTAAAAATGAGATAACATGCTGTAAAGATAAAAGTGTGCCAACGTGCACTTTATTGAATGTCTGCATTATGGGGGTTCTGCATGTCAGAGCTGCTGTGCTATTTGAAGACAACTTGAAATAAGCCCTTTAATTGATCTGCACATCAAATGCTCTGAAAATGTAAAAGTGGGGCTTGGACTGTCAGTAGTTTGGTTAGCTCACAGTGTATTTTCTCCAATCTAATTTCTTTAACGTGCATGGTGATAACAATGGCTAAAATTCATCTGCTGTCTTGTGTCAATAACTTCAATAACAATTAACAACTGTTTGTTGGAGTCTTCTTGTATTTCTTCCTGGAATATAGAATCACTAAAGCAGTGTCAGGGTGTATTAGCATAATAGCTCCTGGGTCATTTGTGGTGCCCATTTTTGTATGAAACATGCCTTTTCACTTTCTCTGGCTGTTATAGAAGTTAACTGTGTTTATATAGAGGAAAAACATTGGGAAACAGTTCCATTGTGCTGCAGGCTTTCTGAGAACAGATGTCAGTTAGACATAAAAAACCCCTTGGCTCAACCGAGTTTACCTTATAGACATCCTTGGGCTATTAAAAAAACAACCTTGACTTCTGTTCCCCATCACATAGAATTAGTTCGCTGTTGACTTCATGCTTGATCTAACACCACTGAATTTAGTAGTCTTATGCCAGGGATGAATTCGGCCCTTGGTCTTTAAAGCAATCTTTCCCCTTGTGTGTAACAAAAACACCATATGGTGAGTCCTTGGCTTGGTATCCATAGCTCAGCTTGCTATCACTCCTTTGTGATGCTATTGCTGTAAAAGGTTAGAGCCTGCAGATCTGGTTCAGTCAATTCAAAATCTGCAGCAACAGAGGATGATAAAGGAGTTAACAGAGAGCTTCATCTGTACAAGTCCTCCTGCTCATACTCCAGGGGCTTTACATCATACAGGTTGAATGGTTCACTGGTTAGGAAGTCATGGATTTGAGATGCACATAGAATCAGAACAACAATTCTCTTCTTAAAACTGTTCAATTATTCCTGTAGTTCAGTCAGCGAGACATCCCTCCTCCTAAGTACTTGGAAAAGAGGCAGTGCCTGGATAAACTCTCCCTCACACCATCTCAAATGACGACCTTTGCCACAGAATATGATCACCAATAGTACAGTAAAGAGTTAGGAAACCCAGTGAAGCAGCTTTGTCGTAGTGCACAATGTATTCAAAAACAATGTGAGGATCTTCACTCAAAAATTCTCCTCCCATGTTGAAACTGTAAGCCAGGAAACTACAGTTACATCAATATATTTGCTGAATTTAATTGTCTAAAGCGCCTTTCCCCTATACTGGTAAAAAACTGTGCTTACCTGTTGCAGACTAGGTGGAATTGGAATTTGACCATGCCAGTTTCTTCAAAGCCTCTCCAGTTTCTCCCTAAAGCCATATCCAGCACAAACCCTGTGCCATGAACTGCAGAGCTGCACCTATGCCTTTTGCCACCTGCCTTGTAGCAGGATTAGCTTCTTTTGGTCTGTTATGCCAACCCCTGACTTCATGTTTGTCTCAAGCATGTCTCCAGTTTCTCTGCTGAGCTGCATGTGGAAAATAGCTTGCAGATAAAAAATGTCAGTCTGATGCTTTCAACTCTCTCCCTGAAGCTGTTCTAACACATTCAAAAGACTTCCACTGTTGGATATCAAAATACCAAATTAAGATTTTTTTCTTATTTGAAGATGGGTTGTATGTAAAGAATGTGCCCTTATATAAAAATAATGATATTGTTTTATCCAAAATTTTAGGAAGTGTTGGATTTCTTTTGGAAATAAATTAATTAGTATTTCACTTGAAAATTAATCCTTTAGGGACTTTTCATGCTGTTTCCAATCAGGCACTTGTCTCAGCTAAGCTCTGAAACAGAGAGACAGTTCTTCAAACTTCCTGTATCATTAAAATTCACAGAGCATTTATGGAAGAGAAACCATTAAAAGATTTATTTTGATTTTAGTGGTGGGGTTGTTTTCTCTTGTTTTTAATAATTGATGGTTCTTTTTCCTGCCGAATGAGTTTCTACACTTGCAGTATGGCACAGAGGAAAATTCACAGAGCATAGATGAACTCGAGAGGTGCTACTTCTTCTGGTTCACTCCTCATTTAAGGGGGAGAGGCAAATTTTCTGAAGAACAATTCTAGAAAAAGAGCTCATTTAAAGTAACATAAATCTTGTCCCAAAGGAGCTGTCTCTGTCTGTTGACAATAGGCTTGGAGGATAAAATCTCCAGTACTAAAGTTACTGTTTGTGGACACCCTCTCCCATTGCAGGGCTTTTTACTGAACAATCACCTACTTTCTGTTTCACAGATTTCTGCCTCATTGGGTGCACTGAAGGGAAGAACAGGCTGTGTCAGTACTTATTTATTTTTCCTGCCAGTCTCTCTGTCAACCTGTGGTCTTTTGCTTTATTTACTGCCAACTGTTCAGACCCTGCTCCGGGTGCAGAAATCATATCATTTTCCAATCCAACTGTGAGATGAGATTAGGATTGTTCTCCTTTTACTAATCAGGAAATGAAGTGCAGTGAAATTACAAACATAAAAGAAAACTATAAACACCTTGAGACACATGAACAGGGCTTGAATGTTCAGAGCAGACCTCCTGTGTCTAGGGCAGCAGCTGATAAACATTACGGAGTTTTCATTCTCTGTGTGAACCAGTACCAGTGGAGGATGAGATTCACAACTTAGCAGAGGATTTTCCAGCTTTGATGGCTGCTGCGTCTCCAGCATGTGTGGGTCTATTTCTGCACTTGGAGAGATGCTTGGCCCTCCTCTAGGCCTGTATCTCCCAGTCCCTTTAGCTTGTTCCTCTTATGAACTTCTTAGAGGTTCTCTTTCTATAACCTTGAATGCCATACCCTCCTCTGCAGATGTTTATTCAACTCTTTGTATCCTTTATTCATCTCTTTGCATGTGTTCACTATTTTCAGTCTTGCTGTCCTAGTTTCACTGTAAATTTCCCTCTCCCAGCATACTTCTTGCTCATCTAGGACTTTTGCCTTTTAAGTCTGCATTTCCCCATTTCACAGGCAGCTGTGCTCTCTCCTGGGCTCCAGCAACGGCCCCACTTAGAGCAGTGGAAACTACATCCTCACAGACCCATTGTTCATAGCAGCCATAAGTAGTAATTTCAATAAGTAAAAGATTCTGTTTCAGAGGCAATTTGGACACTCCAGAAGGAGGAACACTGACAACGTGAAAAAGAGTAAGGATTTTTTTGCAGGCTAGTAAGTTGACCATGCTTTCATCGGCATTTTTTAAAACAGCTGCTTTCCTGAGTCAAAGCAGGAATATATTGGATTGTCTTGTTCCACGGAGTCTTGGTCTCAATGGAACATAAACCAGTTACTAGTCCTTGTTGTTATTGTTGAAACTTTTTAAAAGAAACTTTCTAAAAGAAATTCTGTCTGAAGTGCATTTGCTGACATGGAAAATTTTAGCAGCTGAAATTTGACAAACTGGTAGATGATTGAATGCAGGATCTTATACAGAAAGTGTTAGATGGCACCTGTTTTTATGCTCATATTCCTACTCAGCTCCATTTATAATGTGCCACTTTTCAATTGCTACTGTAATGGATGAGAAAAATGCTATTCAATTTTCCATCATTTTCTTGCAATTGTAGATGGAATAATTACATTATTAAGTGTATCAAACTTTTCACATAAGATGCGTTGTTGGTGGTTTCAGGATATTATTATTTGGCTTTTAATGACAAAATGCGTAACACTATTTTGGACTGAAACAATAGAATATGTAGCAATAATATTTTTTAAAGTTATTATGAATATATGTTATTTTTGGTACTCAAGTTCTACGCTTTTTCTACTTTTTGTATTGTTTGATTTTACACATACGAATGTGCAAACACTGTTGCAGAGAAATTGTGGTAGCAGGAAAAGCAGGTTATTCTTTTTGAGGTAATTGTTTTGTTGAGTCAATATAAACTGCTTGCTCTTTCACTAGACTCCTGCAACTCATAGGAAAGATTATGAGTCACCTAGCAGCAGATCTCTGTAAACAGAAAAGGAAATTGGATTTGTAAGATCTTTTCCATTTAGGCATGGAAGCTGTTTGAAAACCAGAAGCATTGTTTGAATCTTCATGTTAACAGTTGTAATGTAATAACAGCTAATAAAGATAGTTTAAGGGGCTATTTGGGTAGAGCAGATGAAACAGTCAGATATAAACCTCATGTTTATCAGAGGAAGTAGCTGTTTAGCTGGAAGTGCTTGTATCCCTATTTAATTTCTCTTCCATGACACAAAAAACAATGTTCAGCCTCAACCAATACAGAATAGATAATCTCGAAGAAGCCTTGAGGTATTTTTTTTCAATACCCTTTCTTTAACAAATGCAAACTGGCACTCTCCAGTAACTGTGCATATGCGAAAACAGAGGCTGGGGCTTTTCCTCTGACTGCTGAAACTTTGGAGTAATCAGCCGAATACTCCACAGAGCTCCTACCCATCTGCCATATGACACAATTTAATAAACTGCATTTTTTGTAATCCCCAGACAAAATTTGCACATCTGTTAGCTGCATTAGCCACCTGGGTTTGTAACAATATTTCTGAAGTATTTTAAAATAAATGTGTTTCAAAAAAGTTAGTGCATTTCTTTGAAATTTTCTATCAGAAAAATGCATTCTCAAAGTCTGAGTTTGCAGGGATTACAACTCAGTTTTCTCACCTTCAGCTGCACTCAAGCAACAGGGTAACTCCTGAGAATCATGAGCATAGATATTTATAAGCTACAGGAAATGGGTAGACAGTACCTGTTTCTCCTCCAATGGTAATATCTCTAGGTTTCCAACTACATGGGCAAAAAAATAAAAATAGAAAAGAACGCTTACTTGGACCATATTTATCAGCCCTTGAAATGAACTTCAAGTTTAGAGGTGCTTACTCGTGATGTGAGCACAAGGTAATTTGCCTTGCACAAGCTATTGACTTTTCATTTCTTTATTTTGTGGCAGGGACTCGGCACATTACGGCTGTATTTCCTTTCTGTGAAGCAGGACTCTTGGTCTGTCCTTGTCAATGGTTAAAAATAGCTGAGAAGACAAGTGTTTCCTTAATGAGAAAGCAGAAAATAGGGCTTGGGCTATAACTTGTCCTACTGACATTACCAGACAATTACCTAAGTTTCCTGAACTCATGTGTACATTCTGCCTTTGAGATGCTCAGTAACACTCATGAAGACACGTGATGTAGTTTTCATGCACAGCAATACAGAAAAGATACGTATGTTACAGCAGAGCATCCCATGGCTTTTGTATTTCTGATGCAGAGATTAGTACATACATGTTTTATTGAGAAATAGTGTTTAGTTTCTGAGACATCAGCAGAGTGCAGGGTCACTTTATTATTTTTTTCAATTCATTGACTGTGAAGACACAACTAGGAGTTTTAATTTGGTATCATTGAAATATCATTTTCTTAGGCAGTGTTCTTGGGAAGTTTAATTTTATCTTTATTATATACTTTACACAGTTTCCATGAGGGGTAAATGATAATTAATAGCAGATCTTCCACATTTAATGAGCACCTGCTGTGCAGCGTGGGTCAGTGTTTTTGATGAAACGTTATGAAACACTTACTATAATTAGTACAATTAGACCTTTCAAAAAGCTGCCCTGTCTGTAGAAAATCAGATTCTGAAACTTACTTTGTGATGGTTACACTGCCTGCTGATTTAAACAAGTTTCTGCTGTTTGGGCAACATTTATTAAATTGTCAGCTTTTCTGGAGAAGTGCTTAGCAGTTGTGGTTATATCCATGCAGAAATGTCTGCATTTGATTAGGCCAATTGCCCATTTATACATCTGCCCTATCTTTGACCATGGCTTTTATGAAATGATTCAAGTGAAAATGCAAAAGATTACCACCCAAAAAAGTACAAAACCTCATCCTTAAGTGAAAGTTTCTCTTTAGTGTCCTCTACTGAATTCTCTGTGTGCATGCATATGACATCTAAAATAGGTGGTTCTTTTCTAATTTAGTTATTTGCTTATTTCTTGTGAAAAAATCTTTGTTCAAACATGCATTGTATGGGCCAGCACTGCTAAGCTGCAACGTTTGGACATAGCCTGCACATGACCTGTACACCATCTCCTTCCTGCTTCATCTTTAATCTACCTCATTTGTTTAGACCATCAGTTCTGCATGCAGAACAGCCAAAAAATCATCCCTTATACAGAAATCCTGCATCTCTACATCTGTACATAGCAAAAATAATTAACAAGAAGATTCTTTTTAAGTTTTATAGCAAATTGGATTACTAAGATCATGACATTTATTTATTTATTTATGAGGGATATTTTCAGCAGTATTGCTTCCTTTCATGCAAAAGCTTTGATTTTGTCTAAGGTTTTTCTTTAAACCAAATTAACTTATACCAAATGTCGCTGCTAAGAAGGCAATGTTATCCCAATCTGAAATTATTTGCTTTGCTTCTGAAATATTAAAATGTTCTTTGAAATGCTCAGTCAAAGAGTTTTTATAGGAATTTTTAAACAGCTAATTCTGCAAATAATGTTCATGTTACTTTTGAAATACTCTTCTCTAATGAGTTCTGAGAACTGGCCTTCTGTGTTTGCTTGTTGAACTGAAAAAATGTTAATATAATATTTTGTTTTAGTCAAATAATATCCTTGGAATGTAACTGTGAAAGCATAAAAATCAGAAAATAATTTTTTCACTGAAAACTTGTTAATTACCTTATGAAGCAGATTAAACGACCTTTAATTTAAATGTAACCCTTTCCAAAAACCTACAAAATAACTGTAAATTATCTTAAAGAAAAAAGCATGCTACCATTTAGTAAATGAGATGTTGGGGAGGTATTTTAACAGAATTTACTGCAACCCAAAAGTCTTTTAGTTTCATGACCTGATATTCTTCCAAATACTATGGTTAATAATGCTTTAGAAGCCCAAATTCTTGTAAATAATTAACTGTTCTGTTGCTGAAAGAAATTTATTGCATCTTTTGGTTTACACTGTAGTAAGACTCTTATTTTCAAACCCCAGTTTTACTAATTTTTGCTTGAAGGACAAAAATCAGAGAAATTTTTAGCACAGAGTATGATATATAAAGTGAGTTTGCTGTGGGCAAGTTGATGATTAACTTAGAAATTCAGTTTAACTAATTTTCCATGCACATTATGCAAAGTCATATTCAGATTCATCAAATATTTCCAGCATGAGAAAATATTGGTGCAAAATAAACACATGGAAATTTATCAACTCAAACACTGAAACTACGTTTGCAAATACAAGTGAAATTCTGTCTTAAGCTTGTAAAAATTCACTTTGCTTCAAAGATATAAACACTTAAAAGGAAGATAGTTTTAAGATAATAATAGTATATGCCAGTTTCTGCAATTTATTCTTCAGTCTTCTGTGTTCACCGTTTGACTAAATAATTGCCAAATCTGAACTAAGCATATTTGTTAATGCTTGTATCCTATGATTATAGTGTGATGCATGGAATATCAACTACATGATGCTAAGAAACATTTTTCCTTTCATATATTTTGGCCCAGGGAAAGCACTTGTTTCAGCAGGGTTAAAAAGCTCTGCAGGCAGGATGCCAGCTCAGACTGAATCATCATGTTTAGAATTTGGAGAAATCAGTTCAGTTTCCTTTTTTTTTTTTTTAAATAATACATTTTAAGAATTATGCTAATTTACCTAAAGACTCTAGCATTAGTTTCTTATTTATCTCTTGATCTCAAAGTATGGCAAATGAAATGAATCTATCATCTCTCCACTTCACAAATCATAGATTTCTATAATTTTCAAAATGATGGTCAAAATATTTCATATATTGCTGATATGACTTGGGAAAAAACTAATAAGCAAAGGAGTGCTTTGATCAAAGGCTCCTCTTGAAGAGAAGATGCAGTTTATTTGGAGGTTAATAATCTTGGAGTGATTCAATACTTTAGATCTGCTACAATGATGCTGTCAAAATATTTTTAATTTCAGAAACTTTGACTTCAGAGAAGCAACTCTTACTGTCATAATGATTTATGACCTAGTTAAAAACAGATGTTTCTTTTTTTTCTCTCCCCAATTCTCTTTTCCCTTCCCTTCCCTTCCCTTCCCTTCCCTTCCCTTCCCTTCCCTTCCCTTCCCTTCCCTTCCCTTCCCTTCCCTTCCCTTCCCTTCCCTTCCCTTCCTTCCCTTCCCTTCCTTCCCTTCCCTTCCTTCCCTTCCCTTCCCTTCCCTTCCCTTCCCTTCCCTTCCCTTCCCTTCCCTTCCCTTCCCTTCCCTTCCCTTCCCTTCCCTTCCCTTCCCTTCCCTTCCCTTCCCTTCCCTTCCCTTCCCTTCCCTTCCCTTCCCTTCCCTTCCCTTCCCTTCCCTTCCCTTCCCTTCTTCTCTGTTTTACTTTGCTTTACTTTATTTTACGTTATTGCCTGCCATGAGATGGTTTAAGGAGAAGAATCATACCCATGTCAAAAGAAGGGAGCCTGTTGGTCAGTACAAGTGCCAATACAGAAGGCTGGTGCTACCAGAGCAACCTGAATTCCAGCTACACAGACAGGTAAAAATAGTAAAAGTTCTGTACATGCTGTGTACAGCTGCGTTCTGTCGCAAGTAATCTGCAGTGAAAGCAGAGTAAGATTTTTCCTCATTTCCTTTTTCTTCACTGGCCTTAATCTAGCTTGGGAATTGCCCTAAGAACATGTATGTGACCACTTACATCAAAATAGAGTAGGTAGACCAAGTTTAATGTTCCTGTGAGCCAAACAGCTTCACACAAAAAATCCCAAAGCAGAAGAGAAAGTTGTTCCATGTTTCAAGGACCTAAGAAATGTGTTTTCTTTCAAATGAGTGGTTCAGGCATAGATTGCTTTTCGGGGATCAGAAAAAGCACTAGAGATTGCTTTTATATACTATTTTCAAGTCACACCTGCTCACCATGAGGCAAGATGTCAGAAAATAATGAAGCAACATTATACATATTGAAGTTGCAAGATGAGAAACGGGAATCAGATCAAAGGTCTCTGAAAGATGAAACTTAGAAACAAATGAATTTCTGACACTGAAGGGTGAATAGACTATCTTTGAAATTCTTTCTTCAGTCATTGAAGCATGCTAATGGGTATTCTATTTATTTTTTTCCCTTCATCTTTTTTTTTTTAAACATCTCATATAACAGAATTAAGTATTACAAATACCAAATTCAGTGGTAGAGCTACCGCTGTAAATTTTCCACAAAGTAAAAAAAAACCCAAAACCCTGGTATCTCACATACGGATGGATATACTTAATGTATTTTACTGACCTCAGTATGTGTTCTGGATAAAACTACACAAAGATTGCCATTTCACATATTAGTCTCCGGGAATTTACACTGTAGTTGTGGGTTCCAGCTGTATGTTCCCAGATTTGTTGCCTCTTGGGAAGTGCAGATTTCTGCAATTTTTGCATTTGAACCCCCATACAGAATTCAAACATGGTGATGCAAACTAGTGTGAGCACTTGCAAAAGAAATTAGTCCAGCCTCCTAGGGAGTCAATCAAAACTACCCAGAATATTCTCATGTTTGCTGCTGTAGCCCACGTGGTAGGTGCTGTCACCATCAAAAGCAGAGAGCTCATTTCTCTGAAATGAGAACCTGTAATTGGCATTGCAGCGGCTGCTGCGCTGACAGGCTGGCACGGACAGCGCAGATGATCAAACTCCAGTAGCTGGGTAGGAAATGGAGCTGAGGGAAACAGCCCCTGCCCTGACCCAGATCACTGATCTTGCTGGAGACACACTATTGACTTCAGGTGAGGGCTGGGGCAGAGCAAGGAGTTCTCACGTTTTGAACTCTGTTGAACTTCCCTGTCACCCCAGCACAGAGCATGCTCCTTTCATTTCAGCAGAGTGCTTTCAGCAACTCACTTTAGACACTGTAAATCCTGCCCTGCACTGAAAATAACTCTCTCTTCAGTTATTTTTGTTTGCAAATGTCACAAGATCATAGATGAAATCTTGGAAAGGTATCTCTTTTTACCCTGCATTAATTCATTGATATTCTACTCATATTTAATGTAAAAGGCAAAATATTTCCTGTGAATCTCTGGTCAATTAACTTTTCAATGTTCTTAAATAATCCTTTGCCAGAAACATTAATACTTATAGTAATGAAAATTGCTTCCCAAATCCACAGGGTGTTGAAAGTCTTTGGAAAATAAGATATAATAAAGACTATTAGAAAAGAAAATATAGATATGAGCTTATTTCTTTACTGAAAAGTCAGGCCTGCAAGTCAAAGTGAATTTAAATAATTGTTTTTCAAATTTTTAACAGACTTGCAAGAAAGACTATTGTTTCCTTTGAAATAGTAAAACAATTTTGAGAACAAGCAATCTTATTTGAAATGACTGTGTAGGTGTCATGCTTAGCTAATCATGAAATGTCATTTTCAAAAACATTAATGTATTCCTCTTAGAATGGGAGGCAAAGTAATGCACTTTGTAAATGAGATCAGCATTCATTAAGTCTAGAGAAATACTATTCACTGGCTGCGCCATAATGCTGGTTCCTGTCTTCTAGTAATAAAAGCTGTCATGCTTCCTCCTATGAATTGCTTGAAGGCTGAGGACTGATAAGATAAATAAACAATAAAACCCACACATAATCCCTACAAACAAACAGCACTCCTGCAAAGAGAGAGCAAAGCTGTAATAACAGATTATAGAAATTCAAATACAACAATGGAACTGGACTTCCAAGATGGGTTCCACATTCTAAAAATTTGTTCCTGTATTCACATCTTACCCAGGTCAATGGGATAGGGGGATTTGTAGTACTCCTCATGGGAGACCCAGGCCTGGAAGGTCACATTGTGATGGTCTTTAATCAGCTCTTAGAATGAACAAAATATATTCTGAACCTGTTTTGTAAATCTAATTAAGCAGTACAGCTCTTTCTATTGCATGACAAAGCTTATTCTGAAGCTTTTAAGGAGGTACTGTGAGATCAAAAGGAAAATATGTCCCCCACAGCTGAGATATACAGCCCCAGAGAGTGAGAACACTTTTATTTTGGATTTTAAGCAATTCTGCCTTTTTTTTCCTGCTTTTTGTAAAGTTCTCTCCGTAAGCCTAATGTGTAAATTTTTACCATCATTTAAGGATTAGTGAAAGTGAAATCCTGGAACTCAAAAGCTAAAACCTTTCAGACTTTACTTACTTTACTTTCTGAAGCAGTTATTTATGTGACAATCTTGATTTTTCAATAATTCATGCATGAACTTGTCAAAAAAACCCTATTTCCACTTTACAGTAGTACAGTAAGTTTTTTGACATACATGTTGGTGACAGACTGAACAAAAAAACTATCTGGAAAAATTTTAGTGGGTTAAAAAATAAGGAAATTTTTCCGGACCACTAAACTGCTTCATGTAGCCTTTTCATAAACCAAGAGCTGCCAAAGAACACATTAATTTTGTTCGGTTTCTTTCATATCCATTTTCTTCTGTTTGTGCTTTTGTACCATAAATCACAATGTCAAAGCCTGTTATATTTTACTGCTTTTAACTTTTAGGCTGAGATAATAGAACAAGTATATTTTTCTTGGAATGATAGGCACATAATATTTTCCGATGAAAAACAACAAGCAACTATGGAGTAACTAACAACAATGATGGGGCAAAATTTATTTTTCTTGTTGTCTGGAAATGTTATTTATAATGATAGGCTTTGTGCTAATGCCCAGCACGCAAAGTGTACTCACTCAGGCAAAAAAATAAGAGTATGTATTTAAAACTTTCCCAATGTACGACCTTCTTTTTTAACATTTTAGAATTTTCTCTACAATACCTTTTTGATACATGAAAAGGACATTTCATTCAACATTCTAATTCATGATTATTTTCCCTTTACTCAGAGAAACTGGGCAAAGTAACTTGATTATAGTGGAATAAAGACAGATTTTCAATCACTCTTTAATAATCATGCATAAAATTCTAGAGAAACTAAGAAACACAGTTTTAATCAGTGGCAGTTTGGGACTAATATTACCTTTTATTATATATACCTGCACAGCTTTTTCAAAATTTATCCCAGTCTGTTCTCAATTGTTACTGTTTCATTTCTTTTACACTTCAGGGTTTATAATCACAGTGATGGAAACAGAAAACAGTTCAGTGTGACTCAACTGACTTATCAGTTTTCTAACTCAATGATTTGTCTTCTCTTCCCTGCAACCTGGATCTTCTCCCCAGGTCCTCAATTTTAGAATAATCACACTTTTGTTTTTTTAGACATGACATTTTATTTCAGTGTATAAAAAGAAAGGTGATTCCCGTTGGCACAGAAGTATGTCTATCTCTTATAAAGTCCTTTCCATGTGTTAGTAAGTATGAAAAGGGTGAGTATTCAGACATTGAAGTAACAGGCCCTAGTTCTATTGACACAGAGCTCTACTAATACGGCTGAAAGTTAATGTGGTTTTTGTTTGCTCACGTGCTTTTTCCTTTAGGATAATGTTAGTGTCCATTTTATATTTCCTCCTTGTTAATTTGGAACCATAAGATTTCTGGTCAGAAATGAGATTAAAGGACTTTATTTACCTCTGGTATGCAGATCACTTGGGAAAGCATTTTTCTCTCAATTCATTGTTTGAATATTAAATCTACTTTGATTATTACGCCCCTGCGTAAATTGTTGAGTAAATTCAGTTCAATGCTGTTTGTCATGTTTTGGCTCATTCCTGTACTATTCAGTGATGTCATGGGTATCCTCACCCATCCGAGATAGAGTTAGTCCAAGTGAAAACAAACTCTTCATTGACAATCACTAGCATTTGAGGAGACTAATGGATCTCACTGTCTCACTCTGACTTTTTTGCTAACAAGAATTGAGTAAACAGTCAAAAAGGAAATCATTGCATATGAACAACTCTGAGACATTGGCAGGATCAATATACATCAGCATTAGTCAGCCATCACAGTGTCTGCAACTTGCCAGTTTAATTTATTCTTCATATTTTTTTTTTACATACAGAATACAGAAATGTTGAGGATTTAATAAAGGTATGTTGTAGATGGTTCAAATTCACCCTTTTACCTTTTCTTTCTAAATTTTTATTTTGTTTCTGGTGAATTCACTTGGGTATCTATGCAGGGCTACTCTTTTGTATACTGTATATTGTTCTGAACCAGCAGTATTCAAGTAAAGTCTCTTAATTTTAACAGCTATTTGTTGTAATGCATTAAATTGGTTTATATTTCATTGGATTTGTAATATTTTTTCTATGTATCATGTGATCTGTCCTTGCCCAGCAGTGCCCACCCCCCACACAGAAATGTAACCTAACTCTGTTTCCCTCCCGCTTCTCCCTTATTGGGTGGTGCCTCTGGGCCCTGCCCCTGGGGGAAAAAACCACGACAGGGGAGGGGCCAGGGCTCTCTGGCGTTGCCGAGTCATCCGGAAAGGTCTCCAGCAAGCCGAGCAGGACTTGAGAATAAAAGCTGTAATATCCAACCCGGTGCCAGAGAGCCAGACTCTTACTTTTGCCATTGGCGGCCCTCTAATCTCGTGGGGAAAACTGCAGCTATTTATGTTTTTTAGCCTAAAAGTCTTCTCTTGCCTAGCCTTTGTTTGTTTTCTTGCTTCCTTTTCAAAGATGCTTGTACTTCCTGAGAGAGATGTACCAAGGGCAAGCAGCCATGCTGCTATTCATTTTCATCCCTTGCTTTCATTTCTGTAAGAAGCTGACACTACCAGTGTGTGTTGTGTCATTTATCTCAGTACTGGAGGATGTAGCAAGTGGACTTGTTCCTGTCTCTCGAAGGAGAAAACTTACTTGTATTTGAAACAGTCTTCTCATCAATCCCAATGGTGAGTTGAGAAAATTAAAATAGATAAGTATAATTATCACTGGTGCTGTTCTATACAATCATTAATGAAGAGATATGCTAGAGGCTGCTTCATTTAAACCCATCCTGAAAACATTTCTGTAAGAATCTGGTCCAACAGGTCCCTCACTTTTTATATTAAGCATATAAATAATTTCAATAAACATGCAGGTGTTTCTAGGTACTTGAAATGAGACTAAAGACAGAGAGATAAGAAACACCCTCTCTGTTACATTTGCATGACTTCTACCAGAGAGCTGAAACAGAAGCAGTTTCCGAAAGGATAAATGCAACACACAAATTTTAACACTAATTTTCTCTTGCTGTGGTACAAAGTTTGAAAACTTGCAAGTGGTCCACTGTCTGATTTATCATTTTATTGTATATTTATTAAGGGATGTCCCTTTCAAGTAAGAAAACAAAACCAAAAACAAAACAAAAACCAAACCAACCAAACAAAAACCACACAAAAACAAACAAACAAACAAACAAAACCCAAAACAAACAAACAAAAAAACACAAAACAAAACCCCAAAAAAACAACAACCAACAACAACAACAAACAAAAACAAAACAAACCCATGCAAAATTTTCCTGTTTCCAGTAGTGGAATACACAAACCTACACTTAGCCTGAAAAACTTTTGCGGCAAAGACTTTTTCTTGTGGAGCAATATAATGCCCCTTACAAACAAGAAAAATGCATGAGCACAGCTAGCTGAATCTACATAAATTTTACATTAAAATAAGTCCTTGTGAAAATGTTGTTATGCTAATTGCCTGACTCAGTATGATATCATGTCAAAATGTAATCATCCAAATTCATCTCTAGATCCAAATGTGTCACCAGCTGCATATATCAGCAATTGAGTTGCATGAGCCATTCATTTGGCCCAGTATGTAATTTATCTAGTATTTATGTGATCTATATAAAACTAATTTCTTACCAGGTTGGGACACCGCTGCAAAGTTGATTAATGCTTTTGTCATTTCACATATTGATTATTGTAATTCACTACTTATTGGTTCCCTCATTGCATGTTGCACAGGCTTCAGCTTATGTAAAATGCTGCTGCACATATCAAAGTCAAATTATACGAGTTTAATAACATCACTCTAGTTTTAATGAAACCTTGCTGCCTCACTGCTCATTTCTGGAATAAGTACAATGTCCACAACTGTCACCGCAATGTGTAATCTTTCTGAACATTTGCTGACGTCGTGGGGAATGACCTTCCCTTATTGTCACACATTAGTTTCTTGCTTGATAATGCATGGAGAGTTTGCTGATGGCACTCAGGCATTAGACAAAACCATGACTATTTTCTTTCTGAAACTCTAGTGCCTGAGTTGGAGGGGACCTACAGCGACCATCGAGCCCAGTTCTTAAGTGAATGGCCCATGGTGGGGTTGAAGCCACCACCCCGGTGTTGTTAACGCCATGCTTTGACCAAGAGCTCATCTCAGGGCCACTCATCTACTTTTCTTTCTTATTGCTTGATTTTCTCATCAGCTTTAACCATGCTCTCTGAAATACTCTTTTTCCAGGGAAAAGGAAAACTATAAAGAAGATAGATCATAGTCTTTGTAAGTTGTTTATTAAATTTAAGTGATCCCACTTAACATTTTGGAGTCATAATCTGCTCAAAATACATTTCCCCTGTTTAATGATATATTTGAGTCTCTGAAAGGTGTGCTAAATCTGTTATATTTTCCCTAAAATCTAGAAACAAAGCCAACCAACACATTTTAAAGGAATTCAGGAAATAAATCTATTTAAATATTCAAAGTTTTCCAAAACTAGATTTTATTTTAAGATTCACATTTCCTTGAAGAAAGAAATGACCAACTTATCTTTTCTATTTGGTGTAATTGAAGGAGTATGTAAATAGGTAGATAGACAATGAACAAAAAAAAATGCAATTTGTTTCAAGAGTTCTTGAAAGAAGAGTCTAAAGAGAGTTGTCTTTCAATACAGGTAGAATATATCCACTTTCAATAATGGACACAGTTTAGAAAAGACAGCAATATAGACATATTTTAGGTAGGTGAAATGGGAAAAATTATGTATTTTATTCCATTATCATATATTTGAATCTACTGAAATATAGCACTGAAGCTAGGAAACAACTGCTATTTTATCTGTGGAAGAGTACATAGACTGTTAAAAATATTGGCAATAGCAAAATGCATTTAAATAGTATAAGTTTAATAATACTTTTTTTTTTTTTTCAAGATGAATCAGAAGTAATCAATATCCTGCAGCAGATACTTCTACCATATATGAAGAGAAAGCAGAGAAGTTAAGTTGCACAGTAAGCAAAGGTGAGATGATCAGAGAGTGAGCTTACCTGGGCAGTCCCAGCAGGGTAACAGTCAAGATGGAATTTTCATATCATCATAGGTGTAAATCAACATTTTTGGCAGATTCACACAGGCAGTAGAGTAACAGAGATATAAAGAAGATGATAAGAAAATGAAAGAGATGTTCCATACCTTATGGAATATGATCGTAAGCATCATGTTCAGCATATAGAGCTTGGGGAAGACAGTGGAATGTGAGGATGTTTGACATGGTGATGTTTGCTCTCCCAAGTAATTGTTAGGCATGCTGGAGCCCAGCTTTCTTGGGCATGGCTGAACACCTGCCTGCCCATGGGAGCAGGTGAATGGTTTGCTTTGCTTGCATGTGCAGGTTTTCTTCACCTACAAATTGTCTTTATATCAACCCTCAAGTTTTCTCACTTTTACCTTTCAAATTCCCTCTGCCATATATATGTGGTGGGGAGTCAGCAAATGGCTGGGTGGGACTTAGCTGCTGGTTGGTGCACCAGTTTAACCCCAAGTTCTTTCAGAAGATCCATCCCTGTGGGTGAGAGCCTGATGAGATTCACCTTCCTAGAAATGTATCTTAGCAAAACGTGATGACTGCAATAATAGGGGAATAGGGGAACACTGAATAAGACATCATGTTCTTACTGCAAAAAATTTTTTCTGGTGGTATAAAGCTCCATGTTACCATTTTGAAATGTTTCCAAAAAATTCTGCAAAATGAAACCTTTCAAAATTCATTTCAGACTAAAAGTTCAAAAGATTGTTTCAACTTGATAGTACCAAAAATTGCTTACTGACGAAATATTATTTTATTAATTTTATTTTCTAAGAAATGTTAGAATTTCTGTTTTTATGCAAAACTAGATGCTTAAATCATAGGAAATTGAAATGGAAGTTCTTACCTATCTCTATTTAAACTAATGTTCTTCTTAGGATGAATCTTGTTGAAATGTGTTTTGCAGAAATCTTAAAGTTCTGTCCTTAAAAATATGCAAACCAAAATGTGATATGACAGGATCTGTACATTCACCTGAAACAATAGATTAAATTCTAGTTAGCTCTAACCCTATTCTGATATTACTTAGGGGGAAAGAAGGCAGGATGTAAAACATAAAGGCCAAAATTGTATGAGAAAATAAAAGCTCTGCCTATTTTTTGTCTCAATGTTTTCTGATAGTTAGGTTTTTTTTGTTTTGCCTTTTTTTTTTTTTTTTAATAATCTTCAATGCTGGGAAAACATTACTGTTGAAAATATGTAAATGTGTAGCACATGTTCAGAAAACTCAAATACAGTCTAAGCAATCAAAAGACTATAAAGAACATACTTTGTTTTTGCAGAGAATTGCAACCCTTAGAAGTGATGATCTAAGTCATTGTAAATCTTAGAAGTAGAAGCTATATGACTGTAACTTGCCTATGTTCAGATAATTCAGTTAGATACAAACTCGGATTTACAAACTAGCATATGCTATTTGCTTAAGCAGTGTGTGTGAAAATAGCATCTGAAAAATCTGTCTATACTGTAGCTGAAATCTGGCAAAAATTAATACTTAACCAATCCCTGATATATTCTTAACTGTTCTTACACACTTTTTACATATTTTTTCCAGTATTTTAATGCACTAATAAGTTTCTCTCAAGAAACTACATCCAGCAGTAAAAATGAACGCAGACATAATGTGCAAATTTTGATCTAAAGGTGAACTGTCAAAAAAGCAAGTCCGTGTTGAAGGTTTTGCCTGTCCACACTAGAAACACTACTATTGGAAAATTCAGTAATAACTGGCTAAAATTTCATGTTTAAAAAAGTAAAATTCTGTACCATTTTATAAGCACATGGTGTTACGTGATTTATTGGGTACAAAGCATGAAATTCAGTGCTCAAAATCAGAAGTACCAAAGATTGATAACATTAGTAGATTGTGCCAGTCACAGCAACTAACACAAAAGAAACATGATCATAACAAAGGTCAAATCTTTATACACGCCCAAATGAGTGCATTCCACAGGTGGATATACTCCACATGGATACATTACTGTATCACAATAACCATAAACATCAGTTAGATCACTTAGATTGCCTTGGCTGAAAGAATGATGACTTGTGATAGAAAGCCATTAACCAAAGTGTCACAGATTTGCATACTTAGCTCTCTCCAGCTACCCTACTGCTACACCCAGGTGATTAGGCCCTGTGGTTTTAACCTTGGTCTATAGATCCTTGTAAGTCACTGTACATCTTTAAAAAGCATGAAAGGAGTCAAGAAAAGCATGAAAGGAGTCAAGAAAAGCAAGCAGTAGTGCAGGAAATCTTCTCAGAAGCCAACAAAGACACAAATCTCAAGAACAGCAGGCAGTGAAGTTATACACAGGATCTAGCCATACAAGTGCTGGCTGTAGGGCATAAAGGACACAGCTAAATGGAGGTGACTAATGTATGAAAGGTGTGATACTCTGGAAGGCTGCAACGAAATGGTTTCTCTAATCTGTGGAGGCAAGTAGCCATGGAAGGAGGAATCAGAAATAAATTTAATTCATGCTCTACCACTTCTGAAGCAGAATTTTTTCTTTGGAAGTTCTGAGATGGAGGGAAAGTGCAGGCACAGATACTTCAGCACAATCAGTATTAGGTTGATGTCAACACAAATACAGCTGAATTAAGCAGGAGATGGTAACTTTAGTATTGGAGATGTACTCAAAAACTTTGTTATAGAGCACATTAAACTAATGCACTGCATATCACAGTTGATTTGTTTAGAACCTAGAAGTGTCATCAAAAAAGGTCATGAGTTTGGAATGACTCATTGCTGTATTTGGTAGAGCCCTTTTTATTTACAAGGAAACATGTTAGGAGAGAGCCTCTACCAGCAGCATCAGATTTGACTCAAGGTTCTCCCAGCAAACCAAGGACATAAATATGTGAGCGTAAATGAGGTGTGACAGTGCAGGTCATAGCTGTTCAGCAGAGCACAAAGCCTCAGTGTCCAAGTCAGCTGCTTCTTGGTGGAAACACAGCAGCTAGAACAGGATACGTTTTGAGTATATGACTAGCAGTCACTACACTTGGCATCCTTCATATTTGTCCTGGAAATTTTGAGGTTCTCACTGTTTCAAGTTACAGCCTCTTTCTATGATAGCTCCTTCACACAAAAAAGACAAATATTTAAGGAGCTATGTAAGTAGTCAAGCAGTTGTTGAGTTTCCAGTAGCAAATTCAAAATAAGCTCAAAAGCCAGACTTCATTCTGTTCCCTTTCTCAATGTCCTATACTACTGCAGTTCCACCTTCTCTCTGGAGGATCCAGCTTGTCATATTTTAAGAGTAATGGACAATAAGAGAACTGAAAAACCATGCAAAGTTGCCCTTTGAATGACTTTTGATAGTCCTTTTATCTCTTAGATCCTCACTTCTGTCTGCAAAATGGAGGTAATAGGTTAATTTTCATCTCAGAAAGATATAGGGGTGGGATCTAGCAATGGGATAATTTTGTATAAAATTAAGTAGGCAGTCTGGTATTGTTCCTAGAAGCTGTCAGTAGCTTTTCATTATTATATTTTCTCTCTAAAGCACAGTTAAGAGTTTTTGTTGCCATTAGTTACACTTTAAATATGGGGTCTGGGCCAAATTAATTGTCTTAGTAACCCCACAGATCAGTCAGTGAGAACCTGCTGAAGTTATTAATGATGTTACACCAGAGCTCAAATGATGGAGGGAAAACGAGATTCATGCCCTTAATGTTAAAGGTGACCTCTGCTATGCATGCACACTATGAAAATCTGCAGCCCACAGGCAATTAGATTTTCTTCTTGAAAATTACTGTAGAGACTTCAGTGTCTGAGGCAACCTCCTCTGCTTCTTCTTTTAAAAATATTATTAGTATGAAGGACAGAATGAAGATATTAAAAATCAGATCAAGACTGAGCTAAGAATCTGGTATTAAGAGTGTTTTAGCTTTAGAAAGAAAGCACAGTTCAGAGGTACGGGGGCAGTTTTTGCAAGTTTGGTGGTTTCTGATGGCATGGAATCTGCTGACTGCATTTTCCATCTCATTAACCTGAGGTTCCCCGGAGGGAGAAAGAGTCTCTGGTACTCAGGCAGTGTCAGGCACAGCTAGATCTGTCATTTGTTTTCCTTCTGAGAAAGCATAAAATTACTTCCATCTGACTGGTAACTTACTCCTGCACCACCCATGGCATGTCCCACGCACATGTTATAGTCCTCGCACCAGGATGTGTGGTTGGACAGATGTAGAAGAATCTTCCCCCTTGCAGATCCAAATGACAGAAAGAGAGCTTGGCCAGTGGTAAATAAACTAGAAGCAACATCTTTGTGTCCCAGGAACCAAAACAGAATAAATGAAGAGCAGACAAAACCTTTGCCCTCCCTCACCCATTGTTGACAGAATGGTTGTACCACACAGAGGACTACAACACTTCCTATACAGCTGAGTCACAAATAGCAGCACGCTCAAGACAGCAATACACAAAATGAAAATGTAGGCTCTTACGTGCACTTGCTAATGCAAAAACTGCTGTCAGTGTTGTGTATCAGAGTGGTTTGTTTGGAAATCAGATTCTCCAGGGACTGCTCAGGAGCAGACACAAATGGTGGCATGGGCTGGTCAGGCCAGCTGGTCCTTCTGGTGGCTGGTCGGTCACATGAATTCATGGAGTGCACTCAGAGAGAAACCAGAAGGGTCAGGCAGTCACCTTGAGATGTGACTACTCACTGCTTCAGACTAGATTTCTCACATGACTGTCTACATCATATTTTAGGAACCTATCTATGGACACTCAGATTTGAAGCGAATGTGTTTACAGGTATCACTTGTCATATTTACTACATTATGCAAGCTGTTGATTTTTTCAAAACTAGTCAAAAAGCATCCAGGAAAAAAAAAGTTTCTGTGCTCTCACTATGCTGCAATTCAAACAATTATTCAAACTACAGTTGCCAAGCAGGACTCACTGACACAGGTGGTAACACACAAGTCCTCAAAACCACTCTGGCTTGCCCTTATTGATAACTGGAGTTCATAACAAAAGACAAGTCTCACAAATTGTTCAAATCCATACCTGAGACAGAACAAGCTCAGAATAAGTAAAATGCATTAGAAAATAATTAAAATATTTCTCGTGTAAATGAGCCAAGATTTAAGGGCTCAGAGAAGACAAAAGAAAAGTAAATGAGAATGTGCTGAATTGCAAAATTGTACATTCCTCCAAAGAGAAAAAGATAGAGAAGATGAAAGGGCCAGGGAGCAGAAGGAACCAAACTCCAAGCAACAGTTGGCAGCTTGGGATAGAATATATAGAAGAGACAGGTTGTAACAGGGAGGTTGTATCTCACAAAGAAGCCACAGAGAGTGTCCAAAATCAGTGAAATCAGAGCTGGATATATGAAGGGGAATAATGAGGCTAAGCTGAGAAAAATGTCTGATAAGTGGAACAGAAAGCTTGCAGTGTAAAGCCTACAAGGAGAAAAAGAAAGGATCAGGTGAGAGGAGAGACGATAAGACAGTTTTGATAAACTATCAAAATTGTAGCAGCTGAAACAGAAAAGAAATTATATAGCTTCTTCATCTTACTGAGGAATAACTGGTGACATTTAACATTCTAGCAGTGGGTGGAAAGGGAAAATGGAGGGTCAAGTTTAGCACTCTCCTATTAAGCCTCAATTTCTGGGAGCATGGTGGAATTATCTCACAGTGATGATGAATGGGGAGAGAAGAGATGTAGAAAGGAAATAAAGGAACATGGTATTTATAGAAAGCTATTTTTCTCTATGTATAAGAATAATTATTAAAACTTAGTGTAAAATCTTATTTTATCTTCCTGTACTCCATGCCTGTCAGGTACAGACTACAACACAGCATAATAACTGCACAGCGCTCTCTGCTCTCAATGAGCAGAGCAAAGATAATTCATTTTCATGTCATGTATCACTCACAGCTGTCTGCTGTGATTGCAAAAGTCAAATTACCCCATCCTACATTCACACTAAGCCAGGTCTGTTTGGGAAGTGAGGGACAGAAAGTAGGTGTGTTAATAGTGATAATATGCTTCCTGAATATATTTATGAGGTCAAAATGGGAACATTAATAATCCTGTGTGCTAATACTATTGAATGTGTAGGGCAAATACTCTTGTGCTGCTTCTTCTAAGCATAACACCTAAGAGCTTAATTTTATCTTATTATAGAATGCTATAACATCTTGTAATTTTCTGATGAAAGGGTCTTATTCCTGAATGAAATTGAGATGCAAGACACATACATCAAAACTCAAACAAAATGGAATTTTTAAAATAGCTATTCATGTTATTTGGCCAGTGTTCTCTGCTGTGCTTTTCTGCATTCTGGAGACCACAGAACATGATTTAAAATCTAGGTAGGGTGCCTTTTGCTGTAAACAGAATAAGTCTTTGATTATTACTTCAGTTTTGAAGAGAATTAATTAATGGTAAAATATATTTTTCTGTTTCAGGTCTGGCTACTGTCATAACAATAGAATATGTGAGGGTTTTTTTCCTGGTGTAGACTGTACAGGGGTTCAATTATGTAGGGGAATTATTCAGAACAAAAGTCAAAATATTAATTTTGTTATACTAGCCTTTAAAAAGAAATCCATTTCAATAGTAAAATCACAGACAAACTCCAAGCACTTTGTTGCTTTGTTTGTCACCTTAAAGTGGGTAACAAAATTCCTCTGTAGAAAATGTAGAAAACTTTCATGTCTTGGTCTCCTTCCAGGATCTCCTCATAAATACTACTAAACTGCAGTTAGAAAAACTTAAGTCCACTATGTTTTCTTCCTTGAAAGAATAGCTTGAAGTGTGCTGGTGTTGCTGCCTGTTTAAAAGACCGTTTCTGCCAGTCAGACTCCTGACTTCATGGTATAACTTAATGTCAGTACAAAGTATTTTATTTTGGCATATAGAGCTTACTTTAGGTTAGCCCCACTCTGTCCTATGAGGTGAAGCAGTTAGAAGGTGCCCTGCAAAGATACTACCTGAGATTCATCCCAAGTCCCAGTGACAGGGGTCTACCTTGAGTGCCATATTAGTTATTTTGACAAATCTTAGGTCCTTTAACAAGTGAGAAGCCAGAGTTTTCTCTCTCTGGTGGAGTGTTATACAAGAGGCCTCTCCCTTACTTCCATGAGTCCTGCTGTCATCTAAACACCCTGCTGCAAAGTAAGAGGATACAGAAAGACATCTGCAAAGTGGTTCAAATCTTCTCTTGTAAGGGTACCACATGGTGAATGGTTAATGTTTATGTGTAGTTTCACATGAAGGTTTCTGAGGTAGATGGTTCAAGCAAAACATGATTGCTGACAAGATGTTTTGCTTCCTTGGGGCTATCACTTTGACTCTATCTCCAGGGCTTGGAAGATTCTTTAGAGCCTTATTTGGTGAAAGACTACAACAACATTTCAAACATAGTTCTGTCTTTTAAAACTTGTCTCTGTCTTCCTAAATATGTATTCAAAAGTACTCTACTGGAGGACTTCTTGCACTGACATGTATAAGCAAGAGAAGTTTTTTCTGTAGCATACCTTAAATGAGATCTGATTCAAAATACTTATAAAAGTGTACAGGATCCAGAATGACAAAATTAATCAATTGTGTCAATTATCAACCTGCAGTAATACACTTTTGCTACTACTGAGACTCAGTTTCACTGAAATTTATTGTTATTTTTTATTTATATTGCTCAATCACTGTTGTGCTACACTGCCAGTCAACTATACAGTATCACAAAAATGTCTCTGAAGGATATGAATGCCTTTACCTAAATACATTTTGAGCTTAGAAAGAAGAAGGTTGTTTTTAACAATAGGGTGGTTCAATATAAAAAATGGTAACTGAATTCCATCCTATCAGAAATAAATAAATACCAGGAAGAAAAAGTTTTTATTGTGAGTATTGGGACAGGGAAGTTGAGGAAAAATATTAAAATAGGAAAGTTTAATAAGATGGCAAGTGTAATAATTGAAATTCCATTTTCCACTGCATACACACAGGTATGAAGTAGTCCATTGGTGTTGGTTCTGTGACTACATTTAGAGAAATTTCATTGCAAACTGTGTTTGGAATTCTAAAGACATTAAAAAAATCCTCACAATACATTCCATTCCTGCTCAAATGGAATTATGCATTTCACTCTTTTTACTTTCTAAAACACACTTTTCCCCTTGTTGAGCCCTTCTCTTCACTTAGAAAGTTTACTTAAAAGGTGTTTGCGGTGCTACTCTTCCCTGAATTGGATGCAGGAGAGATATGCAACAGTGTTCACAGGAGGTGAAAAATAAGCGTTACTGATGAACTTTAGAACACCAGAAATTTGGCAAAATTTAAGACAAAACATTCAATCAAAATAAGGCATTTCACCAAGCACTGACTTAGCAAGCCCTACCCATCCAACCTTAGGTACCCATATTTCAAGGACTCGATTGGTACTCTGGGGGCAGCATGTGGGGCATTGCTTCAGGTGTGCTAGTGACTGACAGCCATCCTGGTCTGGACTAGATGTTCCACAGGTGGGGTGTGGAGCAGAACACCATTCTGCCTGGGCAGAACTGCCCTGCCACACCCAGCTGCAGATGTTTGAGCCAGTAATAATTTTTTCCAGTCTCTCATACCCCTGTACTAAAAAAAAAAAAAAAAAAAAAAAAAAAAATATATATATATATATATATATATATATACAGAAAATATTGCTGTATTTGGTTTTAAGTTGATATATTAAACTAACGTACTGCAGAATTAACTCATGCCTGTGTATCTCCTACTCATTTTCCCCAAAATATCTTCAACCAAAACAATGAGAAAGTTGAAAAGCTGTTTCTAAGTTATAGCTGATTAGGAGGAGAGGGATAAGAATGGAAATATCCCTTGCAGACTACACCTGGAGCAGCTCATATTTGTCTATATGAGAAAGCCCCTGGCTCCAGCTGTTCAATTACACTCAAACATAATATGTCCTTGAGAATGGGGTGTTATCTCAGGTAGGCAAGAATTGAGTCATAGAAAATAATAGATTCAGTCAGAAATTGCACCTGCAGCCTTCCTGGTCTCTGTGCTAGGTTATTGCTCTAGCAAAGTGCAGCTCCACATGACGAAACCATCATTTTGACCTTGACTTTTAGAGTAGTTTGAATGGTAGCTTCAGCAGGGCTGCAATGAAGTTTTGAATCTAGAAGCAGTCTAAAAATCTAGATTTTGAATCTAGAAACAATCTGAGGATTGTTGCAGACCAAAGAGTTCTACAAATATTACACATTTGTATCGTAGGAAGAAAATCTTGGATTTTTCCAAGTTGTGGATTCTAGTTCCTCCTAATTATGCCACCTTGGCCACCGAGAATAAACTATTTAAGTAAGAGTTTATGCTCTAATTGGAAGATCACCACATTCCCTGCTATTTCATAATACTTATTTGGTTAAGGTACAGATGAATCAATATTTGTAAAATATTTCAATAGCAAATGTAGTTTTGTCATCTAAATGGAACATAAATTAAATAGGAAGTTAAAACTCAATTGTTATCCTTGAAGGACACCATCCTTGGCTTAATTTGATATATATTTTTTTTCATTTAGTTTACATTTTTCCTCTATGTGTGCTTTCTTAGCATTCATGGGACATATAATAAATTACACTGGTGAACCACTGTAATCTGACCTATTTAGTATTCAGTAGTTTGAATGCCCAGAAAGGATCATTTGCAAAAATTAAAGAAGCATATTACTTTCTCCTTCATGTAATGGAAGGTGACATGTAGAAGCAAAAGTGAAGCTAACTGTATGCCGTGGGGTGACCCTGGCTGAATGCCAGGTTCCCACCTAATCCATTCTATCACTGCCCGCCTCAGTTGCACAGGGGAAAGAAAATGTCTAACAGAAGGCTGGTGGGTTGAGATATGGGCAGAGAGAGATCATTCACCAATTACTGTCATGGGAAAAACAGATTTGACTTGGGGAAAATTACTTTAATTTATTGCCAGTCAAGTCAGAGTAGGATAATGAGGTATAAAATCAAATCTTAGAAAACACCTTCCCCCATTCCCTTCCCTTCTTCCTGGGCTCAGCTTCACATTTTCTTTACCTCCTTTGCTGCAGTGATACAGGAGGAGAGGAATGGGGGTTGCAGTCCCAGAATCACACCTTTTCTCTGCATCTCCTTCCTCCCCACACACTTTCCCTGCTAAAGCATGGGGTCCCTCCCACAGTAGACAGTCCTCCACAAACTTCTCCAACCAGAGTTCTTCCCATGAGCTGCTGTTCTTCATGAACTCCTTTAGTGTTGGTCCCTCCCACAGGGTGCAATCCTTCAGGGGCAGCTGCGCCAGTGAGGGTTCTCCCCAGGGTCATAACTCCTGCCAGAAAACCTATTCTACAGTCTACTCTCTCCATGGAGCCACAGGAGCCTGCTCCAGTGTGGGCTTCCCACAGAGTCACAACCTCCTTTGGGCATCTGCCTGATCTGGTGTGAGGTTCTCCAAAGGCTGCAGGGGAATCTCTGCTCTGGCACCTGGAGCACCTTCTCCCCTTCTTCTCTACTGACCATGGTATGGGCAAAGTTATTTCTCTCACATATTCTCACTCCTCTCTGTGGCTTCAGTTGTGCAGCAACTTTTTCCCCTTCTCATATATATGTTACCACAGTAGTGCTACCTCCATTGCTGCTGGACTCAGCCTTGGCCAGCAATGGATCCCTCTTGGAACAGGCTGGCATTGGTTCTGCTGGACATGGGGGAAGATTCTGGTAGCTTCTCACAGCAGCCACACCTGTAGCCCCTCCACTACCAAAATTTTGAGTGCAAATTCAATACACTGAAATATAACAAATTCATGTTACTGTCCAGTTTTCTGTGTTTTACTTCAGGAATAAAGTGAGAAATATGAGTTTAATATTTGGGACATTTGTATAATGTACCTAATTAGTAGAATTGGAGAATTACCAGCAAAGAACTTCTAGAATAATAAGAGTTATGAACTGGCTTAGGTATGAGAAGTGTATTTATAGAGCAGTGAATGCCATGGAAAATAAGCAAATGTGAGGAAAGGGGTAAGACAATTCTGTTAGTCATCAAGTAATTTGAATAGAAAGAATAGCATACAAGCGCAAATAATGAAAAGTGAATCTGGTCAGATATACATGGTATCCTCCAATAAGAGGATAAAAAAAGCTGCAATAGAAACTAAAAGGTATTTCTGAAAGTGAGGGATTTATTCTGTGATTTGTAACTAAGCAGTAATTACCCTACCAGAAAGTTGTAGACTTCTAGTAGATGATAGAGTTGACAAAATCACTGGAAAAAGACATAGAAGAGTCTGTCTCTGATTACAAAATACCAAGATAAGGCTTTAATAACAAGATAAGGAATAATCTAAAAATCTCACAAAAATTACTGGAAGCAGGGAGAGCATCTGTGAAAGTTCATCTTCTTGCACCCCCTGTTCAGCTTGTCTCCTCTCAGAATTTTGTATGGGTGTCTGAGTAGGCGTTGCTCTGACCTGTGAGAGCCAATCCTAAATGGAATTTGGTTCAAAGCAGAATCTGTGATAAAAAACATGCAAAGAAAACTCAAAACACTGGAATTTCTTAGGCCTTTAGCAGGCCTTAGATAAAAACCCCTTCTAGAGGGTATAAAATATAGAGATATTGAGCTTATTTCCAAGCAGTTTTCTATTTTGGCTAAATTACACCATCCATTTTCAGATAAAATAATGCAATACAATAATCAATCATATGGGTCAATGTCATGATCTGCTTATTAAAATCATTTGAGACATGCATCTGCCCAAATTTAGATCCAAATGAGATCCTATAAGAAAGTCAATAGTACAGATTTTTATTAACAGTAAAAGTGAGGTAGAGAGAGAAAGAAATAAGGAAAAGAAAGAGAAGGAATGAGAGTAGAAAATATATAGTCATCACCAACTGGAGTCCTCAACAAGGCTTGAAATTTTGATGTCTGTTGGTCAAAGCAGCAATTGCAGACTGAATAATCCGTCCGGTTCTTGGGGAAGTCCTATCGCTGCAGTGGGAAAAAACCCACAAAACAGGAGGTTTGACGGTTTATATTTACCAAGGTTCACATGGAAACACCCAGGTACCTCCCTTGTGGCAGGGAGTTTCCCAGTGAATGCTGTGGATCATGAGGCACCTGAATGATGAAATGACACTTCAAGAGTCTTTGACACTTGCTAAGAGGTTACAGCTGCCTGTCACATTCCGGCAGGGGAGTTATGACATCTGAGTTCACTGAGTTCACTTGATTGTTCAACACCCAGCTGCAGCCCGTTGGGCTGTGCTCACCCTCTCCACCTGGGCCGGTACTTTGCACATTGGTGGCTCACTCCCTCAGTGTCTGAGCCACCAGCATTCCTGTCTCTCTTCCAGTATCACTATTCTACCCCGGACTTGAGGTAACTGAAGAACAGAACCACCTTTATCTGAAGTTCTCAGCACAGTGAAAATTCTAGTTTGTAAGCATATTCAGTGAGGGGTGGGCTTTGGTGATTGCAGATGAGCAGCTGCTTCTTTGCTGTTCACTACAGAGGGCACAAGCCCTCAGATGATCTTAACGATGTTTAAGCCATTAACCATTTCAATCTCTCACAGTCAACCAATATAATTAAGTAATTAGGTACAATCTATTACAAGAATTAACAGTTCTGTAGTGACCTCTACTTTCTGTGACCCTCCAAAGAAAGGAAATGTAATGGAAGCTGCATGATATGCTCACAGTAGGAGAAATAATAGTTTTTTATCATACCACAGTCAACATGTTAATTATGTATCAGCTGACTAAGGATATGCTTATGCCGTGGAAGAAGACATTAAGATTCCCTGTTAAGATTAGAAAGAACTGTATGAGACAGGCATTAACACATCATAAAAGTCTTTGCAGACTGATAAAAATTATAGGAATGTACTCATGTATTTGTAATATAATGTGAAAAGATTTTTTTATCTTAATAATTTAAATATTAAGAAAAATAGTGAAACCTATGATCTAACATTTCAACTTGAAATTAAAAGAAGCTAAAGAGAAAGCCACTTTTCTTAGTTGTAAATAATTGAATGTAAGCCACTTTTCTGAAAGTTAGGCTAGTTGTAAGATCTCTCCAAAAAGCTAGAAAATTATAACATCTTAACTAAAAAATATTTTATGTTTTCAACATCAAATCTCTCCGGTTAATAGCTGTCTTTGTCAGATTTTTGCCCTCCAGGCTGCTTGCACAGGCCTGGGTTTTGCAAGGTATCCTGACTGCACAGAGCACCTCAATGAACCAAGTACATAAGAAGAGTATGACCTGCATTAATGATTGCTACAGAACATGCTACCACTTCAAAGTGCAGGCAACTTTGCTTTCCCTCCCACACCAGATGACATATCATAAAGCAAAACTGCAAAACAGTATTGATGAAAGCACCGTTTTATATCTCTATGATTTTTTTTTCCCATTAATTTACTTTTATTCCTGGGGGACAGCTGCCTAGATCACAGTCCTCCCTAGGAGCAGTGCTGTCATGACTTCAAAAGTAGTCAGGAAGCTTTGAACTTTGGAAACAGTTATTTCCTTCTTCGGATACCATGAACAAAGATTAAAGAAATAATACATTATTAGAATTTATAACACTTATTACAGTTTCATAGAAAAATAAGATTTTTTTCAAGTATAGAATACAACAACAAAACCAAGTTGATCTGCATACTGAACAATGGACTTCTGATTACGTGTATACAAACACATCCACAATGTTATGGTTCTGTGCTTCCTCATCTTTCTGCTCTGGGTGACAAAGCTCATCAGGAATGAGAAAACTCACCATCTACGAGGGTAACCTGGTGTAGTATTTAATCTCTTCTTCAATTCTTCACTTGTCTTTTTCTGTCTTGAAAACTTGGCAGTGCATATGAACGTGAGAAAAGCTAAGGCAAAGTGATGTGTTTGTCACAATGTTACTTCTGCAAAATGCCTTCTTGCTGTGAATGGATATAATTGCCCTCACCAAACTATTACAATCCAGTTATTAAAATTATTAGAGAGGTGCCTCTGCCTGAAAGACAGGGCAAATGAAGACCATAGGCTGAAGTCAATACTATGGATTTTATTTAACAGTAAATGTGAGGTACAGAGACAAAGAGATAGAAAGGAAGAGAAAAAGAGGAGTGGGGGAAACAGACAGATTAAATAGAAAATATCACCACTCCATGGATCCCAATGGCATCCTGTTGATCCTTTTCTTCTGATCTTGGTGGTGAGGATCCTGCAAAACACAGAATTCAATGGATTAATATTATATTTGGGCCAGCTGGGAATGACCAGGTACCTCCTCTGGTGGGGGCAAGTTTAACATTCTTGCAGCAGACTCTGGGTTGGTTGCATCACATGCATCATGAGCAGTGCTCTGCTGCAAGGCCTCAGGAATGAGTTTGGGGAGCAATTTGGGGGTCTTTGATGATTTGTGACACCTCTTCAGCTGCCTCTCATATGAATTTTCCATGTGTATGTGTCCTTCTCATGGAGGAAAGGAGGGTTACAACTGACAACTTAGACAAACAGGTTTGCATTCTGCAGTAACTTCCTCTTTTTTGTTTCCCTTGAGAGTGGGACTCATTAGTCTCATTCTGACTGACTGAATGGTGAGGATGTTTGCTAATCATCTAGATCTGTTGGAAGACAGTAGAAGATGAACTTCTATCAGGAATTGGTTCAGGTGATAAACAGATGGTTCATGTGATAAAGATAGCTATATAAGACCTATCTCCATTGACTGAAGGCATCTACTTAGGTCACTGATGGCTAAGTTGGATTAGACAGTCCTTTTGATGGCTGAAGTTAAGGGAGATAGATTCCATCCTAAATATAGATTTCATTCCTTAACGCTACATTAAACAGTCTGTGGTTGGAAGTGCAGGAGTTAGAAGCCATTACCTGTGTGAACAGTCACATGGAAGATTCTTGACCCCAGTGGCACAAAGAGGAGGTTGTTTCTTTGTCAAGCATGAATCTATATTTGCCAGTACCACCATAATTACTATTCTCCTTTGTGCCCAAGAACACTTTTGACATTAATGTACAACTGACTCTAATTCAAACCCCAGACTACCATCCTGTGGTAGTAGGGATGCATGGATTCATGGGTTTTGCTTTTCAGCTCTTTTAGGGAAAACTAAGGGAGATTTTTCACGTATTTTCCCCATTTGTATTCAATCCAGTTTGTATTGCTAAGCCAAGGATAAACAAAGAATGCAATTATAATTGTAATTTAATCATAGAATCATTTAGGAGAGAAAGGAACTTTAAGATCATCAAGTGCAACTCTTAACCCATCACTGCCAACCCCACCACTAAACCATGCCCCTAAGTTCCACATTAACACATCTTTTAAACCTCTCCAAAGATGGTAACTCTCCCACTCCCCTTGGCAGCCCATTCCAGCTCTTGGTCATGCATTGAGCTACACTTGTTTTGAACTTGTAAGGCAACCCCAGTTGCACAAGAAGAATTTTGTCCACTATAAAGGAGACTAAAATTTGCATAAGTGCATTTTTAAGATAGGCGAGATCCTGACACTTTTCATTTTGGCTAGTGCTTCCATACTTCATTAACAATGAAAGATTCAGTGAGACTCCCCAGATATATTCTGCCTTTAAAATGTCATAAATGAAAAAGTTACTGCTCTTCCTTGAGAGCTTAAACTTGCCTTTTCAACATAATTTCATCCTTATCTGGCTTAATTTAGAGATACCTCACTGATTCTGGCCAGATCTTAGGAAAGGTCAAGATAATCCATAATTAGATACAAAGAAAGAGAAAGGGAAGCTGGTTGTCCTACTTAGGGCAACCTGGTGGCAAGCCATTGGTATTTTTATTTTCACTGCATGTCTCACACGGAGGTTTCAAAGGAAAGACGGCAAGACTGTGTGGTACCTTACAAGGCACAGCCTGAGGATATGTGAGCAATGCTCCAGATTGGCTTTCTTTGCAATTTGGGAGAGAAAATACTTTCCAAAGATGTGTACCTTTTTGTTCTCTTCCCCGCCCACATCAGTATGTGGACTTGTCATTCTCAAGGGCAAGCAGCTTTAAGAATTTGATTTACATTTTTGCATTTTGATTGTCACCCACTGAAATAACAAGTACTATGTCAAGCTCAAGTGTGTGAAGAGACTGAATGTAGTACAAACAGAGTTCTCTGCCTCTGAAGCACTAACCTGTGGAATTCAGGAGTTGTCCGTCCTTTTTGTTGGCCTGCCAGAAGATGCAAAGTTTAATACTTTTGTGATTTGCTTTGTTCATCTGAGAAATGCTTACATCCTTTGCAATTGTGTTGAGCTCCAGTTGAGATACCTCCATTTGAGAGATGTAACTTACAGTTTTAATTTCTTCTGTAAGACTCCACCTTAGCTATGTTATCTCCATTTCCTTATCTCATCTTGTTTTTCACCAATATATAGTATTTGATACTTCCATGATTTACTACACTGGAGAAAGTATCCTCCTGTAAATTTGCCTTAATTCTGCACTCAAGAGTTCTGCATGATTTACCCCATTTCTGGTGCCCTTGAATCAGTGTATTGCTTTAGTATCAAATTCAAAGCAAAGCACCAAGACACCAACTTATGTTGAGGAATCTCTTATCATAAATAAGCTTGTTTTCTTTTTTTTTCCCAACTTCCCTTAATATAGCCAGCAGGAACAATTTCTTATGAGTTTCATGAACCTGAAAGAATCTCTTGGACCACTTCCAGGAGGAAGGACATATCCAAAGAAAGCATCAAAGTCTACCTGAGATTATTTTTATCTAGCACAGAGCGAAGCTTCTATTTAATATAAATAACTGGTAAGTTTCTGTTGAGTCCAATGACACCAGGATTTTGCCTGTATAGTTCAGAATTGTGTCTTAGTGTTCATTCTAGCCAACAGAAGTGTGAAAGAGTTATTCAAATGTCCACTTTCAAACTTGTTTCACAATGAATTGGTTGTTACAGAATCTCTTCTACGTGAATAGAAAGCAACCATTCCATACTATTGAAAGCTTTTCTTTTCTGCTGGTATGCAAATACATTCAAATATATATATATATATATATATATAATTGTTTTCTGAAATAATATTTGTGTTTGGAAAACAATTTTGCAGTCCTCAATGATTTTTTTCATAGAATCACAGAATGAGTCAGACTGGAAGGGACCACACTTGGTCATCTGGTCCAACCTCCTTGCTCAAGAAGGGGCATCCCAGAGCACAGGACACAGGCTTATGTCCAGATTGTTCTTGAATATCTCCAGTGAGGAAGACTCTACACCCTCTCTGAGCAATCTGTTCCAGTGTATGGTCACCCACCCGACAATGTTCTTCCTCATATTTGAGTGTAATTCCCTGTGCATCAGTTTCTGCCTGTTATTTCTGGTCCTATTGCTTGACATCACTTAGAAGCGCCTGGCTCCAACCTCTTAACACCCTCCTGATATTTATAGGCATGATGAGATCCCACCTCAGCTGTCTTACCTGAGTGCTGGAGAGGCCCAGGTCACTCCGCCTTTTCTTGTCATGGAGGTGGTCCAGTCCATGAACTATCTTTGCACTCTTCTCTGGACTCTCTCCAGAGCTCCATGTCTCTTTTGTACTGAGGAATTCCCAGCTGGACACATTACTCCAGATGTAGCCCCCCTTCATGTTAACTCACACTGTTGTCATTAGGATGAAAAAATATACATGAAGAGAAGTTTAAAATTCTGTTTCTGATAAAGCAAATTTTAACTGAGATGGAACTAATTATACAAAAGATCTTGTACCAGATCCACTGCTAAATACAGCAGACAAAAAATCAAAGTGGTATCACACATTTTTTTTGTAGTTTAGACAGACAACAGATTTTTCTAAGTCTCTTTGGACAGGGTAACCAATTTGAACTGTTAAAATATATAGAGTTATCTTTTCTACCTGGTTAATAATTTCAGCTCCTGGAAAAAGAGACAGAGGTTTGTCCTGTAACTAGATTCCCTGCATATGTATATTATTTTCTACCATGGCTATATATAAGGATGAATCCTCCAAACTGCTGTCCTGTGGGATGGTGCTCTATGGGCACTTTTCTTATTACTGCAAGCCAACCCTATAAATGTTTTATAATCCTTTCTTCTTCAGCAAAAAGCAGGAAGTTAAATTGTGTCTGGGAAAGTCACTGTGTAGGCTGAGCTCTAAAGAATGTTAGTAAGAGTGGAGCATCCTCACAGTGGTACCACCAGGGGTGGGATTTCAAACAGCAAAAGGAAAACCGGGATGTTTATCTTACTAGAAACCAGTAATCACTTTTAGGGTTTAATATTCAATTATGAAAAAATGTCAATCAATGACTGGGTCCTCCCTATGCTATACAGAGAAATCTGCCTGTGGTGGTGTGCGTTTGTTTTATCTATTTAATGTAATTCATATTGAGTTTTCTGTAATGGTTTGTTCCTTGTACCCCCCTGTTTTTAGTATTGGTTGTAACCTGTCTGCCCGGAGTTAGAGAAAGTCCGTTATATGTCAGTCATCTCTTCCCCCTTTTATGCCTAATTGTCAATCTCCTCTCTCTCCCCTTGGGCGCCCTGTCTGTCACCCCAGGACCCTTCCCTGGATCCTAGAAAGCTCCAGGGAGGGGGTCAAGTGATAGGCTGGGGCCCTGGCAATCCCCTCTCTTCGTTTTTTGGTTGGCCCCCAGTTATTAGGTTTATACCCCTCATTATTGTAATTGGATGACCGGTTGTTGCCACCCCGGTCCCCTCCCCTGTTTTTAAGCTCGTGCACACCTGCTCCCGGGGCTCTTCTGGGCAGGGGGTCAGAGAGTGCCGAGCTCCGTGCTCCCCCTCCCTGCAATAAACACCGTTATACCCTGCCTAGAGGAGTCGCCCTTTCTTCGGCCGCCGCGGTTGCGTTCTCCATCGATCCGCTCGTCGCCGGTGTGGGGGAATTGAGAACCCACGGGGAGGAGGCGGCTCGCCAGACTTGCTGCCCCGACCCATCCACGTTGCTGCAGTGCATAAACTGAGCTGGCCTGTGGCCGTGCTGGCAAGCACGAGGACGGACACTGCATCATCTGCCTAGCAAAACTAAATCTGAAGTTAAAGCTCTTGTCTTGCCCATGTGAATTCTGGGTCTAATTGTTGGTGGTTAAGAATCCATTGTTCAAAATTCCATGAATAATTCAAAACGTATGTTTGTTTGCAGCAAAAAGGCCAGAAGCAAGAGTTTCCCAATTGCTTTTGCAGTTGTCCATGAAGCACACCTGACTTTGTCAGGAGAAAACATAAGGAGATAAATTTTCCTCTCCCTGAATTTTCAGTTCCCTTCTATATCTGGAATGATATTTCCATACCCCCTAACCCAGAAGGGTGCTGCTACATGGCTTGAGCTTTAAAACTGGAAATTCTGAATTAGCTTGATTTTATCATCTCTGGTTTCAGAGGTGGTGCTATGCTGTTTTATTCTTCTAGGTGTAGCTGTAGTCCCAGCCACTGAAGAAGTCTCTTCTAGCTTTACTGAGTACAGCCTCAGTGTCAGTCTGACAAGGTGTCACCATTGTGCAGACATCTGAATTCTCCAAGAAGTCCAAACCAAAGTTCCCCTGATGTAACTCTGTACCCTCCTGCGGGAGGGAGAAACAGCAAAGAATTCTTTTACTGCCTTAGGAGCAGAGCTGGCAGTGATCGCTTGCTCACTTCCTAATCAGCTATGAATAGATCCCCTTACATAAGGTGGGTGAAGAAGTGGAAAGACATACATTAAACACATTCTGGGAACAATGTGTGTGTCAGACAAGGCTGCAAAAAGCTAAACTTTGTTTCCCAGTAGTCTTCTGATAATGTACATTAAAAGCATGCTACAGGCAGCTCTGAAACTTGTCCAGAAACAATTTACAGCATCTCAGCCCAGGGGGAAAGGAGACAGTGAAGACAAAAGTCTCTGCACTGCATGAAGACAGCCTGACTCTGGCTGTATCTCTGAAAATATGGGTAAAGCTGTACAAAATAAGACAGTACTTCAAAATTAGTTTTTTACCTGTAAAAACAAGAATTGCTTGCAGAACATCAGTGTCATTAGAATAGACATTCTCTGTTCAGGTGCAGCAAATAACCTGTGATTTCCTGAATTAAGCAAAAAGAATGAAGGCTGGATAAAAATTAGATAGTCTTCAATGAGGTTTTTCATTTTGAGGAAGATTTAATAGTGCAAAACCCTGTATTCATTATATGAAATGGAAAGAAAAAGTAATTGAGTGGCCATAATAATTTTATTATTGCACAAAAAAAAAAAAAAAAAAAAAAAGGAAACATGAAATCAGATAATCAGTTTCTCATCACATATTTTTTTCAAGGCATGGGAAGCATTCTGTCAGGTCTTTCATTTTGCCACTCTTCTACTGATTTAGATTCACATTCTTTCTGATTGTATTCTCATATTTGAAGCCTTTTCAATGAGAGGAATAAAATAAGGGATCCTCCTCTGCTTTTCCAAAAATAGTGTCCAGGAGCAAAGGAATGGAAATTTTGGATGTGAGGCATATGCAAATATATTTGTGAATTCATTCATTGCTCTGTGAAACTGAGGTATAGATCCTCAGTGGATATAGTTTTCTGTAAATTTTGGAAAGAATAGACATTTGTCCTTTTGTTTTTTGTTTACTTCTTAGCATTTTCATTAAATATTTATTGAAATGAGGATCTAAGGATCCATTTCACAAATAGATTTTCTTTTGACTTATTTCATGGTCATTTGAATTTTTTTTAAGCAAAGACTTTGGCTCGCTATAAACTAGTCTGCAAGTTATAATTTCATTTTCAGTAACTTATGTACTTCACTTCTTGAAGCTGCCTTACGATCTTAATATTTATCCTCTTTATTTTTATATGCTTATCATATAATCAGAAGTTATGGCCCAAGTTCAAATTTATTGATGACACATTGCTAGTAAGTATAGCATTTCTATAAGCTACACTGATTACATTTATCTCATTCTGAAGTATCAGATACAATTTTAAACTAATGATTTCAGTTTGTAGGATAAAATGCAAAAGACATGAAGGCAATGAAAGCAATAATGATATTTATACTGAGGCTGAGTGGGCATGTAAATAATTTTATAAACATGTGGCATACACAGGAGATCTTCCAATCAGAACCTGATCTTTTCAGGCAGGGTTCTGGTGAATTTATTTTTAATCTATTTGGCTTTTTAATTCAGGCTTGAGTGCTATTTATCTAATTTCATGCAATTAGCAGAGGTGCTTATGTTAGGATTATGACCACCCTAGGCTCCTTTAATAGTCAATGGAAAAAATAAATACCTCTAGATTACATTTTAGCTCATCAGACTTTACAGTTTTCCTCTAGATATGCCTCTTCCTCTGTCTTCCTAGCAATGGAGGGGGTCTGATGAGACAATAATCCTGTCTCCTCAGTGCTTTACTGCAGTGGAATTATCCCAGGCTTCTTCTAAAAGTGGGAGCTTGTCCAAGCTTGATGGAAGGTGTCCAAAAATAACATCAGAGTAAATATCTGAAGTCTAAAATTAAATAAAATAACTTTATTTTGGTCTGTGATTTGCATGTATACCATTCTAAAACCCATTCTTAAGTCAGAAATGTCCTAAGTTATGTTGTTATTATTATTTTGGTAATAAATGAAGTTGAAAATCACTATTTCCGTATTTCTTCTCTCTAACACATTTCATGGTAGATTTTGTCATTTGATTGCAGAGTAAATATCCAGTAGCCTCTGTCCAATGGTAAGATAATAGCTATAAATGTTACAAAGTAAACAGAGACAGTGTGAGTAACCTTGTAATAATTCTACTAAGCTTTTTAACAAGTTGCAGTAACCTGCAATTATCTCACCACCTTTTCACTTGCTTCATTTTTGTTTTATCAAGGAAGGAATTCAAAATCACCTTCTCAACTTCTAAATTTTTCATGGTCTCTTTACACTTTTGCTACTTGCTCCCCCAATGTCTCACTCTGTTGATGAAAACCCAGTCGATTTTGTCCTCTCCCTTTGACTGCACGCATCAGGGTGAGACAGTGATTTCTCTAACTTGTCATATTAACATTTACAAATACAAACATTTGCATTTTTCGTTTCTTATTTTTAGGTAACCATCCAAGCATAAATAAATTACTGCTCAAGTTCATGCTCTGAGAAGACAGAATTCCATTAAGGATGTTTCAGTTTATAATAAGAGGATAAATGGTGTTGTGTAGAGACTTCTGCACTTCGATAAGAAAAGACTAGCCGTTTCCTAATGTAATTCCTTCCACTCTGGGCCTTGAAACCATTTTAATTTTTGTTAGATCTATACCTAGGATTTTCACATCTAACTGCCAAGAAATAAAACTCTGTCTGTCCTACTCCCACCTCTTCATACTCTTCTCTTTCATCTGCTTATGCCCCATTTTTTTTCACTAATATTTTGCCTCATATGTTCTTGGCTTTTCTACGCCTAATCTGATAGGTGTCTGATGTCTGAAGCAAACTATTCAATAATTAAAAATAAACAAACAAACAAAACAAGAAAACCAAACCAAGCCACAAAGAAAATGAAACACCCCAAACCTAAATTACCACTTTCTACCCCCAAAACAGCTGTTATTAGTGGTTGTGCTAGTTTTGTATTTTCCCTACCTGCCCGTGGCATCCATTCAGATTCCCCTCTGCTCTAGTTTGAGTAAAATGGTTGTGCAATCTGACTGCTTATTGCAAGAAAAAGAAGTACTGTAAAAATCCACAGAAAATAGGTATAGAAGCTGAGCGGGACAACCCCAGTTCATCCCTTTTTGGGTCTCTGCACACAGTAATAATTCTAACTGGTTCTACAGAACAAAAAAGATTTAGGCTATGGGAAGGGCTGAAGTCCTTTTCAAAACCAACAAAACTGGAGTAATTGAAGAAATACACTTGTAATTTTCTATGGCTGAGATAAGACTGGACCCAAGTATTTAATTCAAGAAACGTCAAATTAACTCCTATTCAAATTTTTACCATTTCATTAATTTTGTCTTACAGCAATTTTGGTGTCTTTTGGAAGGGACACATTTTGATCTCTGTAAGATTAATTTATTTTTACAATAATGCAAATTAAAATAATCCATATTGGAGTTCTGCACTTCATGTTAGAAATTCCTTTGCTTTTGATGACAAGCTGTTTGTGACTCCTTGGGTATCTGACAGAGTTTGCACTTTCACAAGTTTGAAATTCATTCCCTTGTCATGAGTCTTATACATTTTTTTTTCAGCTCAGTTGGTCTTACTCATCTCTCATCTGCTCTTTGGCCAAATTAGCAATAGATCATGATTGAAGTTGGAGAAACATACAATAAAGAGCAGAAATTTACATCCCATGGTTAAGACTCAGGAACAATAAGTAAATTGTGGTCAGAGAAATAAAAAGTAGAAAAAGAATATGTCCTTTACAATGAAATTTTTATCTTTCCAGTATTACTTTTAGCAATGATTTTGCAGGTATTATCTCAAAGGATGGAGTTACATTTTCCTTTTAATTTACTTCAGAATACATTCCCATATGAAAGAAAAATGTGCAAAAGAATATGATGGGCTTCATTGGCTTTGCAGTGGTGCAAAACCCTCTAAACCTGCAACAGAAGTTCCCAGCAGCAGTTCATGTTAGTCAGGGTGGACTCCTGGCAAGTAAAATGCCAGATGGACTCCTTTTGGAGCTGCACAGCTAACAAATCCTGACCTTTGTTTCACTCACACTTCCCATATAATCTTTTCCTTCAAAGTGCCATGTAGCTTTTTCCCACTTTTCTTGAGCAATGCTATGGCAGAAAGTATAAAGATATTAAAACAAGCTGCTGATCCTGTTATGCAAATATTTTAATGATACTATTTGAATCACAGTCTGAAGCACATTTGGTTGATTTCCACGCCTTTGGTCCCAAGAGGTACTGCTGTAGCAAAACATCTTCACCTTCTCTCTCAGTGGGGGTTGCTGGAAACAGATTTCTTTTCATAAGGAATCACCTCCTTTGTGCTGCAGCTGAAGAACAATATTGAACTAGGGCCAGACAGGAAAACAGACAACAAAGAGCCACACACCTGAAGCAGCTAAAACCATCTCCTCTCTTGCCATGACAGAGAGTTGCAGTCAGTCAGGAGGGATTGGACACAGTTCCACAGTAGTTTAACTCTGGATTTAACACAGGGTTGTTTCTGTATGGGAAGTTATCAGCACTTAAGTAACACCTGATCAATACTGGGAAGGTCAGCAGTGTTTGAGGAATGCTTTCTAGATCTTACACCTAGAACTCAGAATCCCTGTCCATGGGAAATCAAGACTGCTTTGTTCTTCATTATTTCATAAAATTATGTTTTTAATGGTTCAAAAATCTAGCTCCTATCAGTTCCTTCAGAAAATTATTCCAGACTGATGTCCACTGGGCTGAAGGGTCTCTGTGATCTCTCTGTCATTTTTGTCCTCACTGATATTTTTCTTTCAGTTTAAAGAGGAAGAGCAATGGCTGAATTGCTTTACCACCCTATGTATGCATTCATTTGTAGCTCATTTCTACTGCCATGAAGAAGATTTTTTGACACCCTTAAGTAGTAGGAATGAAAATATGTGCAGCCATTAACAAATGCAGAATTTGATGATATTATAAGCCTGTCTGATCAGAGCCCTTTACTGGATATTGGATTGCTTGCTGAAAGTCAATTTTACAACAAAATAAACACCGGCATGACATAAATTTCACCAGTTTAGTTTTCAGATGTAGTTATATGCTGTATTACTCCTCAGGGGTGAAAAACATAATGCGTGCAAATGAATTTAGATACACAGCACCTGATTTTCCAGTGACGATATAATTAAGGCTATAAAAGACAACCTATATGTAACTGCTACTGACGGAGACCCTTGCATGCTCATATATACAAAACTGTATTTTTTTTTTTTCTTATTTTTCTATAAGACTTGTCTTTTTGTAAAACAAGCAAATTATACAGCATTTAAAAATTTTTTAAAATACTGAGAAGCACAATAATTAGATCACTGACTAAAATTTTGCCTTAAAAATAAATTTTGTTAAATCAAAATACATCTTATTTGTTTGATATGAGTACTTTTTTTTCAATACAGATACATGTACATCATGGGAACAAAGTGAGTAGTTTTAGCACTTTGGTTCTTTGTTCTTTTTCAAGATGATCACATTTCCCTATACAAATGCCAATTAGAGCCCCTGTGGTTCCTGAACAAAATCCTCAACCACTGTGGCTTCATTTGGGATTAAGACAGTAGAAAGGCAGCACAATGCATTATTTTCTTTTGTATCAAGGGAGGCTTCATTGTGTCGCTTTTTTTTACTGCAACCAGAGGAATTGACTAAGTGTTGCACCACTCCACTTTCTGTTCTCCTTGTTCACCTGGGAAAGCAGAAGATAAGTGACAGTGGCTTCATAGCAGCAGGTCAGAGACAGAGGACTGCAGAGGAGTATTGGCATGAAAGTGGAGAGGATAAAGACACCCATGCACCAGAAGATGAGGTCCATCACTGAAAAGAAAGCTGAGCTATTTTATAATACATTTTGTAATCCATAAATAAGAATGTTTAAACCAGTACTTTTAACAGGCACAGTAGATAAATATTAATAAATTGAACTTCCTTCTGCAGTGTAAAGTGGAGAACTGCTTAAGCAGATATTTGGAGCTGCTTTTTCTCCAGTTTTACACTAAAATTTCAAAGATTCATCTGCAAATTTTAATTTCTTAAAACAAGGTGAAAATGTTGAACAAAATGAGCAAAATGGGCACCTGACACAATGGTGAATAATTGCTGTCCAAAAATTAAACCCAGGAACAGGAATGAACAGAGAATACAGGTTAGACTCAAAGTTAAAAAAAAAAAAAAAAAAAAAAAAAAAAAAGGCACAATTCTGAAATTTTTTTTTTCCTATTTGCTCACATGAGAAAACCAAATAGAAAATTCATTACACTAAGAAAAAGAAGTTTAGAATGGTAAATCTAAGGTTAACACTTACCTAGTGACAAGTGACCCCCCTTGTCTTCATTATTGCTTTCATACACATCTAAAAATTATTTACTATGTAACATAATATAAAATAAAAGCATCATGATGATGGCTATACCTGCAAAGGCTAGATTCATTTAACTGTTCTCCCTAAAAACAAGCAACATACTTGGACCACCAGTTTATTTCCTACTTGAATTTTTTCTTCTAGCCGTTACATTGTGTCCTTGTATTTGGTTATTTGGATCTTTGTGTTTGCTTGTTTGTTTGCTTGCTTGTTTGTAAGACAAATTGCTGCTATTCAATGAGGATCAGGCCTTGACTGCTCACATGGCTCAGCACTGACTGATTGTTCTGAGTTTAGATGACGCAGCTGTCCACAGAAAAAGTGATCTGCTCAGCTGCCCAGGAAGGCAAAGGCTGTAGCCCTGTTTTTAACTTACAGCAATAGACTGTATTTATTATATTTTGACAAAAATAGACATCTTAAAGGCTCTTGGCTAATCATAGTGCTGAACATTGCCTCCTAAATGTAATAATAACACAAGGAATTACTATACAGTTATATATAAGATTACTCAGCAATACAACCATAGTAGAGAACAAATCTAAGACCTCAATGAGCACATATAATATTAAATAATGAAAAGAGAGATCAGGAAGTATAGTCCATCTGTTCAAAGACACCTTCATTGATTCATTATCACAATGGTGTGATCATTCATAGTACCTCAGACTGATCAATACCAGAAGTTATAGATGAAGTACTGAAATGCTGTTAGCTGCATCCAGTATGTTGCTTTTACCAGACAGACAGAAGATCCCCAGCTGAAAAGAGTTTGGTCTTTACTTGCATTTAACAAGATGCTTTCATGTCCTGTTTATCCTCCCTACCTATTTTTAGGAGCGTTTCACACTTACTCATGCAGTGTTCATCAATGTGTGAAATTAAAGTATGAGCTGTTCAGTATGTGAAAGCGAGGTTCATAGAGTTAATTTATGAATAAATTATGCCAGGGATCCTGAATATATTTAAGTAAGGCTGTGCCACCTGCTAAAATGAGCTGTTACTACTACACTGATGTCTGAAATCAGAATGGTTGTAAGCAAACCCTGGCTAGAATCTACTGAGGTGGGATAAATATCAAGTTACTAAATATAGACAGTTAATTGTGTTTTGCTGGGATGACAAATTTAAAATCATGTCTTAAACATGAAAGGCAGGATTGCAAAAACTCAGTTTCTACTCTTTAAGATGTACAACTTAAAGCTAAAGTTTCAAGCTGTAGGTATTGTTTACAAATACACCGTATTTTTCTGCTTAAGTTATTGAGCAGAATGTGTACTCCTGATGCCTGTGTGTAAGGAATGTAAATGTTTTACCTGTTCAAAAGAAGCTATCTTGGAATACATAAAAAGTGTATATAACCTATTAAATTAGTCTCATACTCCAAAAAAACCTGGATCAATTGAAGTTTGGGCTGAAAGAGATGGTGAACAAGACACAGAGTTAGGAGTAAAATCAAACTAAGAATAATAATAGCATAGAAGAATACTAAATATAAATGCTCTGTCAAACTTTCAATCTGGAAGCTCAAAGCATCCAAGAAAGATCTAATCCTTATACAGGGCACTTGTAGGAAAGCAAATGGAAAGTAGCCTTATTTCTGATAATGGAAGGTTCTGGTACACTCAATGCATCTAGACAGATAATTGTGTATGTCAAACCAATTTTGCAGGAGATGGGATATGCAGCATACTAATGTCTGGTGTGATTGATAGTATATCTACTCTCCACTTTCAAACAGAGTCATGGTGGGTTTTGATAGTATATTTTATAGCACTGGCTAGGAAGTATTATGTGTACATGCTGATAAAAAAGATAAAATAAGCTTGGTCTTTTCATCCTCAAAATTCTTCTAAAATGTGCTCTTGCTTTCTCTTCTGAGCTGTTCCATGAGTATTTGAGAAACAGAATGTGTAAAGGAATAAAGTTGTTAGAAAAGTGAAAATGCTTTAAAATGATGATAAATTTAAAAACATAACTTTTTTTTAAATTGTCACATAAGTTTAAAACCATGGTTCTAAGCCTACAATTAGCTGTATGTAGATGAAGCTTTGTGCCTCCATAAAAACTGCCAGGAAGCTGGAAGACACGCTCAAGCTCAGTACCTCCTGAAACTGATGAAATCTATTTCAGGGGTTTAGAACTACTGAACAGAAACATTACCCTGCAGTTTTGTAAGCCACAACAGTTGTGTTACTCCACTAAAACTGATTTGTGGTTAAATCATCTAATGGAAAAATAAAGTAGTTATTTCTCAGGTTAGACTAAGGAAGCTCACTTCACCTCATTGTGAGTTTCAAGCATTTTTTGTCCTGAAAAATAATTTGCAGATTTCCTCAAACATTTGAGTAACTCTAAGAATAAACTACATTTGCTTATTTGAGTATAAAAATATCTTATCTTTTGCATATTTTTCAGTGTAATGTTTTAAAGATTAAATTAGACTCAATGAAATAATTTCCACAGCTCCCTTTCATAATTTTTTTCCGTATAATACTACATGATAATATTCTGAGTTTTTTGAAGATAAAATTTACTTTTGTACTTTCTAAATGAATGTTTGTTTCTAAATGCATAAATAATGGAAATTATAATATTTGGTATAAATTCACAGTTATTTGTCACTATTTTAGTTGAATAGGCAACAATTTATTATTTTCAGTTCAAATGTTGAGTGGATTTTTTTTTTTTTTTTTTTTAACTTGTGAAATTATGTGCAAAAAAAAAAAAAGTCTAAAAGTCTTATTTCAATAAAGCACCAATTTACATGGTGGAAACTTGTCAAGGTAATAACTGAGTTTAAACCTCTTCAAAAATGCTGGCATTTTTCAGAGGTAAAAAATATATGGGATATGGTTGGGAAAGGATAAAATTAAAGAAATCTTGAAAAAAATAAGGGGTAAAAAAACCCAGGAGAAGGTGCTTTGTAGCACAGCTGCAAATTATGATTAATGAAGCTTGGTACATTAGTGCACTAAAAAAAGACTTCCACTTTATGTCAACTTGTCTGATCTAGTAAATTTGGAGACTGACTTTTAACATGTCTGATAGTTCTCTTTAATTTTTCTAATCCAGTGGTTAGCTGTGCTTTGGCTGGAAGCAGGCGTGTCAGTTGAAAGGACACAGACACTTATATTTGCTTCTGCTGAGATTACATTATTACATTTATAATATCTTGTAGTTTTGAAAGGAAATTAAATGCTTTTAATTTATTTTAAAGTAGTCAGGTGTCTGGAAATAAAAATAGAAAAGTGATAAGCTCTATTTGCATAAGTTGTACATATTTTACATTAAAAACACACTGTTGCTCCATGTATAAAACTACAACCTGGTGCACAATTAAATCATACAAAAATACATTAAAAGGTCTAATACTGCCTTGTATGGCTTGTGAAATAATGAACATTTTCAGCTCACAGACCCAGCCATTATAATGTTATTACACAGTCATTAAATTGAACCTGTTATTCCACTGCTAAAACAACTGATCAATATCCATTACCATTCAGTGATTGTTGGAGCCAAAATGAGATTATATTGCAAATGAGCCCAGACAAGGTAATGATCCCTCCATTTTGATATATTTAAAGACATTCCCTAAAGCAGATAATTTCCTTAAGATAGTACAACTTTTTCCATCATGTCACCAATCTAAGAAAATAAAAATATTCTTTCATTTCAAAAAGACTTACATATTGTGATTTATAATGAAACAATCATGTTCTAACAGAGATAACCACTGTTGGATCAATGAAATTGTTTCTAGTTTCTGCCTATTGGGTTTTACTTGTTACAAGTGTTATGTTACACAGACCCTGTGCCATACCAAAGAAAGGATGTTTCTTTGAAGTCAGGATTTATCTCACTGTAGTATACTTTGAAGCTTGTCCAAAAATAAATAAGTAAAGATGGGAAATACTTCCTTAGAGGGATTTTAGTGTCTCATTCCCAAAAGACCCACAATAGTTTTCCCTTTTCTTATCACTTACAGAGTCTAGTCAAAAATTTTCCAAGCTGTGCTTGAGTGGCTCCTCCAAGGCCCTGTCAGTCACTGACTTGAGGGATCCATCTTTTGTTATCATCTTTGTTATCGCTGGATGATAAGTATACCCAGGTGTTTGTAAGTTATTATTATCTTAAATATTTCTGTCTTAATCTATTCTGTGTTATATGTAATATTCATATTATTTTATTATAATTGTATAAGTATAATTAATTATAATAGAATTGTTATATGTTAATATGTAATATTATTTTTATGCAGGGTTTTTTTCTTTTATGTTAACAGTCATCCTCACAAGACAGATGTCCTTAAATCCAGGTATCCATATCTCCTTTACATTCCACATACCATTATAATATGCAGAACACAGGAGGTTTTCCAGTCTCTCCGTTTTGCACCTCTTTTAAGCTGGTCCTGAGGTTTCCCTACTGAAGCAAAAGACTTCTCAAGTTGTTAAATAGATTTGGACAATTTACTAATATGTAGTACAATATAGTAACAAAATACATTCTTTTTATCTAAAGATCTTCTTCCCTGTTCTGCTTGGTTTTTTTTCTATATTTAACAGATTTCTATATTTTTTAAAGTGGTTATCCATAAATACATGGACAAAATGCTCAGTTTCTTTCAAACAGCCCTTATAGAAATAGATCTTCCATTTCTTTTTAATTCAGTCTTCTGTTATTTTGAAAATATTTATAGAATATTAATAGTACTTTAGCCCTCAGCAAGGAAGATCAGCTCAAAAATAAAATTTTAGTTTTTATACTATAATGACTACTTGGAAGGAAAAATTACTGGAAACTATGATAGGCTTATGTAGGTATTTATATCCTAAGTATAAATTTTTCCTATGACAGAAAGATTTTTTCCAATATGAAGGTAAAAATATTGCAAGTCTAATGCTTCCTTTTTACTTGCCTATATTTGATATTCCTGTGAATATTACTGTTCTGCAGCAAGGCTCTGAGGAAATTCTGGCTTGTCCAAAACTTAGTGTCTCTACAAATGTACAGAATGATAGAGACAGAGAAGTTTAGCTCTTTCATGAATAAAAATTAGGTTATCCTCTTTGTAGTCCCTCATAACCAGAAAGCAGAGGCTGTGACTTAATTTTCCATAAAACTGACGTGTTATCAACATAAAATGTTCAGTAGAAAAAAAATTTAGGAATGGAGTGTGTTCCAATGGTAACTTTTGACATTGCTCTCTTCTTTCTTATGTAAGATTACTGCAGCTTTTGAAAAACTCATGTTCCTGGCCCATTTCTTTGGATAGATCATCCTCAGCTTCTCAGCTCTCTGGCTCATTCTTCCAGTCTTCTCCAAAAACCTTTTCCTCTTACTGACCCAATCTGGTATCTTCATTTAGCGGGTAAAATTTGGCTTTCTCCACCTGCAGAACTCTGCAAGCAAAATTACTTCTTTGCAAAATCTCCTCATTTTCCCATGAAACCTCAAATGAAGGCATCACTAGATAGGCAGCTGGTGTCCTGTGACCGCTGTGTGTGTCCCGCTGGGCCTCACTGCTCCCTCCTGCCTGCCCATCTCACTCTCTCTTTGTCCTGTATCTTCTCTGTCGTGTTGCTGTACAATCATCAAGCTGCCTGTCTTGGCCCCCACCCCCATCACTCTGGTACCAGGGACTGCAGTGGGAGCAGCCTAAGACCAGAAAGGAGTAAGCTCCTAAGATCCTATGGGGAATGGGCTGGGCAGCCACAGTGCACGCTGCGGTGATTTCACTGCTCCTGGCGCCCATGTGAGAGTGAGTAGAGCTTGCTGCTGTCCCACCTCTGATGGCTCTCTAAACACCCTCTCAGTTCTAAGTTCCTTGTCACAAAAGTGTGTGAGGCAGAAAGAACAATTGGGTCATAGTCCGTGGCTACTCTGAGGCATGATGGTAATAATACCGCAATAAAAAACAGCAATAACCTTGCATCATCTGACAACACACCTAAAGCAAAACCAAGAGAACCCTACAGGCCCTTCTATACTACTATATTCTGCTTCATTTAGTGTAAAGTACCTAACCCAGCCTGAGAGCCCTGAGAGCAGAACTGTCAGAAGATTTAGTGGAATCATATGATTTTATTTCTCCGATCAAATTGAGAGCTGACATATTTTGGCAAAATTGTAATGAGGTTTTGAATGTTGACGAAAGAAGGACAGGTTGGGGAGAAGCACATAGGTCATGAAAGCTATCTAATCTAATAAATACTGTAATTCTTATTGGGTTTTATCTTGGTGGTTTTTATTTTTTTCTTACACTGTTGTTTCTGGGCAGTTTCCTACTCTTAGTTTATGTTTTCTGCATGAATACATTAATTGCATTTTAGCTTTCAGAGATCTGAGCATTGATGCTGGTAGCAAAACTTGATGCTCCTATTTATAACAACTGTTTGATCAATAATGTATTGCAGATGCACAGCCCACAGTACATTGTTGCAAACATCCAAACGGAGTGCTTTTTTCCACAGCAGCTCAGCTGCACAGTGCCCAGCACTACTCCACTCAGAGGCCAATTAAACCTCACTGTTTAATTTCAGGTCCATTAGAACTCTGCCAAAGGTTAAGTTATTGCAGTTACTGACATTTAAGTTGTAAATAAACAATGCCTGAAGAGAAGAAAGGAAGTGGGATGCTATTTTTCTTGCATGAAAAGAATAATTTTGCTGGAGTTAGAAAGACAATTCTGTTTTCTTTAGAGCTGCTGAAGAAAATTCTCATTGGTTGCTGCTGAATATAACAAAAACATGCTGGAAAAAGTATTTTAAAAGACTTAAGTGAAAGAAGACCTTAATTTCCTTTTGCTTACACCTTCCTCATCAAGACTTAATTCTCTGAAGGAAAAATGTAGGTGAACTGATTCTAGTGGATTGGTTCTCTTTTATGACATGAATGCGAACGGAACAGAATGAAATTCTGTCCATATTATCTTATCAAGTTCACTGGGCACAAATGAGAATAATTTCCAGAGTAATGCAATGTAACATAGAACACAGACCTATTTAGACTTGATACTGTAAGAGAAAATGGAAATTACTACATTCTGCTCAACAAGTTCAACAATAATGATCATCTCTAGTCTTTAAATGTCTCAGTTTATAAGATTGGCTTAACTAGCCCTAAGCTGCATACAAATTAATAAGATTTTTTTATATTTTATTAAAAAAAAAAGAAAAAAAAGAAAAAAAAAAGAGAGAGAGAGAAAGAGAGAAATGCTTCTTCCTACCCTAACTAATAACACTGTTGCAAGGAATACCATGGCCCTATCATTACTTTGAGTTCTTAAATCAGTATCAGGTTTTTCTGTACATAATAATATGCAACTTCTTGAGCTGTATGCAAGAACTTCTTGATAAAATCCTACAGCATTGGTTACTAAAAAAGATGTGCCCATCTCTTCCAGATTTAATATCTAATATTACCATTTATGACATTACATTCACAAACAGCACAGTCAACATACTATGTCAAGAAAAATTATGTGAAAATAAAAGTGATATAATTTTAATTATTTCAGAACCTAGGCATAAAAAAATTAACATACTAAAGAGAACTTTTGCTGTTATTTTTAATTTCTTAAGTGTCGTTTTCATTCAGTGTTGTTATGTTTATTATTATATATTATCTTGCATGATTTCCACTTTCAGCCATTTCTTCAGAACTTCACACAAAACATCACTTGACAGATGGTGACTGAATGGCCAATGGCCATTCTGATTGCTAAGAATAATTCAGAAAATAATTGTTTTCTGATGATTTTTAGGTATTTTAAAAATGGTTCTTGATTGTTAGATATGTCTTATGAATTCAGAAAATTAGGTAGTCAAGGCTACTCACCCTTCTCAGGAAAGACAATATATTAAGAGGCATTATCAATTACATTGTCTTTAGGATGTTTCTTTTAGAACCTTGAGTCACTCCATTTCTGTTAATAAAAACTCAAATTATGCAATAAGGTAAATAGAGTTTTTTCTATTTTATACAAGCAAAATTTTACAACCAACATCAGCCTATAGACACAATATGTAAATTAAAGTTTAATGCCTGGCTGTTAACCATAAGCCTAGCACACTAAACTTGTACATTTCCCTGTACAATTATGTAAATTTTCCTCTGTTGTTTAGTCTTACTGTTTTCCTTAAAGGTCATTTTATATACCTGAGTTTAACAGTAGAAATGATAGCCACATAGTGTTTTATAACTCTGGAACATTTTGGTTTATAAAGTGAAAAAAACCTGAGAAACCAACAATTCATCTGGGTCTTCTTGCCTTCTGAGCACATCACTGATGCGTGGAGTGTTGTCTGTGGGACAACACCAAGTGATTGATGGCACTTTTTTCCTACCTAAATGCTGTGTTATAAGTGTTTAGAATAAAAATAGTTTTACTAATGGAGTTTACTGGAGTATGAACGTCATTGGGGAGTGTACTAACAGTTTTTCAACGCTTCAATCTTCCTCCAATGGAAGTAATTTGAAAACATAGATTAATTTTCAGAGGCAAGTTTTGGCCACATGAAATTCAGAGAGAAAGTCATACAGCATAAAGATAAATAGTTCAGATTCCAATATCTTTTACACAAACTTTTTAAAGGTGTAAAATTCAAAATCACTGGAACTGCTCCCAATTACATCAATATGTAAAATCAGATTGGGCCCACCAAGATTAGATTAAGACTAAGATGTAAAACAGTCATATGGATCATGACCTGATTCAGAAATTCTCAGTCATCAACATGAATATTCTAATATCTTCAGGGTTACTTAGATAGATGAATGGGCACAAAACTCAATCCAAACCACTAGGAATCTACAAGGTTTTTTTTCTGTATCATTGGTTTAATTGTAGTGGAAGATCACATTATGGTTTTATGCATCCATATGTACATTTGACATGTCTCTGAGAAGTTGGATGTTCATTACTTTGACCTTAAGTAAAATGGAAAAAATGCTTCCTTTCCTTTTAGGAACTTGATCCTCTGTAGCACTGAGCACATTATAGAAATGTCAAGGGCTTTGAATTGCCATTAAAGCCAGAAGCTTGAAAGGTTGAGTCATATAGACATTTATTTTATAGCAATTAATAACCTGAGAAATTAAGTCACTAGTATACTATACATCTTAATTAGAAAACACATCTTCAATTTAATTACTTTTCTTAAACTTATCTTAAATTCAATTGCTTTCCTTTGCAGCTTGCTTAACAAAGGTGCAGATTCTATATAAGATTTACAGTGCATTCAATTGTTGTTTTCTTGTTTGTTTATGTATAACTTGATGAGAAGAAAGATGAACACTAAGTGATCTATTTTTACTCTCTAGCTGAGACGCAGAATTGTCTCTGATACTGGAAGAGTCATTAGAGTGACTGCACCCCAGTGCTTTTAGAAAGGTATTGAAGCTACCCTTATGTGCTGTGTATTTTCGATGGCTAGCTTGTTTTAGTTTATCCCTTCACGCCTTTTGCAATAATTTTTGTTGCATTTACATTATTGTGTGTCCACTTAAAATTATAGAAGAAAAAAAGAAAAAACTACAACAATAACAACAACAACAACAAAACCCAAACCAAACCAACCAACCAAACAAAAAACCCCACAAAAAACCGAAACACCAAACTTCCCAAAAACTGAATGGAAAAGTCTTGCTATAAATACAAATTTCAAAGCAAGCCATGAACTAAAACAGAAGTCTCAACATTTGAAAAAAAAAAAAGACAAAAAAAAAAAGCAGCCAACCCCCCATTACTGGAGCACCCCTTCCCCCAGTGTAGTCTAATAAATTTAGGAAATTAATTTACCATTCCATGACTTACATAGAATTGTTTCCTTTTCTACTAACTCAATGCTGCACATATAACTAACAATTTCAGTTTAATACATTTTCATTCATACTTTATATCACCTACTTAATTATGCTTTTATCTGTCTCCTGGGTAGATTACATAAACTAGTGTGAACACAGCCATTTTGAGTACAATACTGTATTACCTGTGCAAGTGGTCCACCAGAATATATAGTCATATTTCTCATGAACACAATTCTTTGAATTTATTAGAAATAGACACTGAACCAATCTATCTCACCTTTTAGACAGAGAAAGATCTGTGCAAGACCACAATTCTGCTGTCAAAGATTTCCAGCCCCTCTTTTCTGCTCTGCCGACTTGCCTAGATAAATGCCGTCATCCACTTAGTGTTGATAATGTCCTCCAACTGCAGCTGTCTCCAACAAATCTCTGCTTTACATAGAATCATAGAATGGTTTGGCCTGGAAGGACTTTAAATATTCAACCCACCTGTGGTAAACAGGGACACCTTACACTAGACCAGGTTGCTCAGAGCTCCTTCTAACCTGGCCTTGAGCATTTCCAGGGATGGGGCATCCGCAACTTCTATGGGCAACCTGTTCTGGTGCCTTATTACACTCACAGTAAAGAATTTTTTCCTAATACCTAATCTAAATCTATTGTTTTTCAGTTTGAATCCATTCCCTCTTGTCCTGTCACATGCTTCCTGTCCATCTTTCTTGTAGGCAAGGCTACAATTATGTCACCCTGGAGTCTCTTTTTCTTAAGGCAGAACAATCCCAATTCTCTCAGCCTTTCATGATAGGAGAGAAGCTCCATCCCTCTAATCACTTTGGGAGCTGTTCTCTGGATTTGCCCCATGATTTGGCCTTTCCACACAGCATGGTCTTTCTGTTTTTTTACAGTCACAGCATGCCCCCTTTTTTTAATAGGCATCTTCTCTCTCCCTCTGCTCATTTCAGATGTGATTTGGTGTTAGGGCCTCAGAGACTCTTGCCTATTGTAACAAAACTCTCAAGAGACACCTCCTAATCTCATCAACCTGAAAGGATCTTGGCCACCTCCTAGCCTAAGGTATTTAGATGCCTCTCCCTTCCTGTTATCCTAAGTCCTCAGGGCTCAGGAGAGGAATTGCAACATTCCCATCTGACAGAAGGCAAAGACACACATAGATATCTTGGACTCAAAAGAGGGCCTATCCTTAAATTTGTTTTTTGCATTTTGCAAAAGGGAGCCAAAGTACCTAAATCAGGGCCACAGATCCAGCTTCTCGATGACATCTTATCAATGTTTGGAAGTGTGTTGCTATAAAATATTGCAGAACTATATATATATATATAAAATTCATATATATATATGAGTTGTTTAATGGGCTGTCTTGGGGAATAGATGTATGTATGAGCACCTATTAAACATAATGATCCTTCACTTAAGCCAGGGAATCCCACAGCTGCCAAGACTCAGTTGTGGGAGGAGGTGTGAGGATGTGGATGCTCTGTTTCCAGCCCTGTTTCCTGAGGCACCTATTTCTCACCACTTTCCAGCACAGGGCATCAGACTGGATGGGTTTAGTTGTGATCTTGTTGAGCTGTTCATGCATAGTTTAAACTAAGATACATCTTGATTTAAGATACTCAAGATGCCGCAATATATTAAAATGAAGTTATAATAATATATTTCTAAAAGGACAATAGTCAGCACTGTGGATATTATTTTTTGTCATAAATACCTATACTGAAGCAAAGGGGACAATTAATAGCAGTGATTTTTTTGATAACAAAGTTTCTTCAGGACTTAATATAACCTTTTCTATCTCAGTGAACTCTACATTAAAAAGCTTAGATTAGTTGCATAAGAAATGTACAATAATAGTCACTAAATAAACATATGCATATTTAACATATACATGTGTGTGTATTTCTGCACATTTTAACTAAAAATATTAAACCATGTACTGTGAATATTAAGAATTTACAAAATTTACAAAAAAAAAATACTCTTTATACGATTGCTCTAAATTTTTTTGATAATATTAGGAATTCTGCAAGTACTCTGAGCCACGTTTGTTCCATGCATTTTCCTAGAGCTTGTGGATTCTTGTTTCCTCTGATCTGTTGTGTGGAAAACCGATGAAATAAATCTACCCTCACAGCCCTCCTAAGACAGTTAGTTCCTTGACATTGTAATGGTTCTGGTTCACATCAGATTACTGTTGTTATAATGTCAGAGCCATTGCAAAAATGAGGGCATTCCCAGTAGCCGTGTATCTCATTGCTCAGAAGTGCTAGGCTGCTGTTTTTTAGATAAATATGTTGTAGTGATTGTGATCAGGGAGTGCTCTTTTGCTTGTTCACCTCTTGAGTCCGAGATTGCTAGATTTTTTCAAACTAGCAACAGAAATGGGGAAAAAATATCCCCAGATTCACAAAAATACGTGTTTCACCTTTTAAAAATCTATGTAGTAGAGAGTCCTCCCCAGCAAGATTTCTGAAAAAAGCCTATGGCAGGGCAGACACAGACACACAGCATTTAAGAGGCCTCTGGTAACCCTTTAGCTGCCTAAAATAAAAGGTTACATATGTTTAAGTAAGCCTTCACCACCTGTCTGAAAGCATCTCTCTTCCAGGTCCCAAATAGTTCTTTCCCTTTGCTTTTTCAGCAAGCAGGTGAGGGCATGGCAGGGAGAAGGTCCAGATGCATGGGTAGACACATGACAGTCATGCTAGAGGGGAATGGCATAAAAAGATGGAGAATTAGGAGGTCCTGATATCAAAGAGAACCACTGTGAATGACTGAGGCATATGGCTGACCAAAACTGTAGTCCATATTTTTATATAAAAAATAAATAAACAAACATAAATTACAAAAATATAAAATTCAAATTTATTCTTCTGTGTCTTTCTTGGACTAGCTCTAAAGCCTGGATTTTCAATAGAGAGGCTTTCTAATCTCTGCAGGGTTTGTGCAAAAGTGTCCCCAAATGGCAAGGCAGTTTCCTGCAGAGATTCACTGATAGCATGTCTTGAGCAGCCAAGGCCCAAAACTGTCCTTCAAAGCACGCCTCAACAGAATTCATTCTGGAAAACCTTTACCTTACCCATGGAAGGGGCTGGCCAATTAACAAGATTATTTATTCCTCAGAATATTTTATCACCATATTGGGTTTGTGGGTTCAAAAAAGCATGCAGTTTCTTCCAAGTTGCTCTTGACTCAAGCAGATCATCATTACTTCCTCCTCTATTTCCAACAAAAGTCCTGAGGTAATAAAGGTACTTTAACTTCAACCAGAACATCCTTCTGCTGAAAACCTGCCGTCCTTTGTACATCTCTGCCAGCATCTGCATCAGTATTGATTTCTCAGGTGCAGAGGAGCAGAATAATAACAGCATATCATCTCTGCATGTCAGCTTCTGCAAGTATAATCAGAAAGGTTTTTCTCTCAGTTCAGAGCAGATGAGCATTCAGAAAATGCCACAGGTGAGAACGCATCCTCTTGCCCTTCCTCTGTTTGGACACTGCAGAGGGAGCCAGGCTAGCTCTCTGTTGATCACTTGGGCAGAGCACAAAGGCCAGTGGCCACAACATCATTCTAACACTGCACCCCACGCGTTGAGCAATTCTTCCAGTTGGAAGCACTCTTGATCCAAAGAGGCCAGCATCTCAGCGTGATAACAATGAATGCACTCGAATGAGTACCTGCAAGTTAATGGCATCCAGTCCTTCCAAAGGCTCCTAAAACATCTCCCATGAAAAATATCTTGCTTTTTTGGGGACCAAGAGCATATTCAGGTGTGTTAGCACTGGTCTGAATGACTTTGCCTGTGGTCATCACCTTTAGACCTTGGAAGCCCTTTCCTTTCTTTAGACCATCTTTTCATCTCCTCAAGTTCTTCATATATCTTAGTTTTGGATAGTTGCAGCCTGTATGCTAAATTATATGTGGTCAAAGCATTTGCTTTAAAAACCTATTTAAGCAGTAAGTACATTACATTCTGCACCAGAGAACCCAAGGCTCTTGAAAGTGATTTAGCATCTCTTATTACTTCTGAAGAGATAGATAATAAAAAATAAAAACATATTTATCAGGGTGAATTCAAGAGACAATCAAAAACATTCAGAAATTTTTATATAGTACATTTCAAATGTTTTTTTTTCAGAAAGTATAAAAGGAAAAGCTAGTGTCAGATGTAGCTCTGCTGCTGTTTTGTGAGAGAACAAGTGCCTGGATGTGTGCGTGATGAAGAGGGAGTTGGGAAGATGGGGAAAAGGCATGTTTCTGGGAAACATTCTCAGCTCAGAACCAAGAAAGCTGCCATCAAAAAAAGATTTTCTTTCCAAAACTTCAGGCATAATGAATATTTGAAAAAGTAGTATGCATACAGATAAGACTAGCAAAGGTATATATATATATATATATATATATATATATATATATATATATACCAGGTGTAACTGAAAATTGCTAACTTTGCACTGACTGATGCTAAACTTTTAAAACTTTCTTCCACTATATCCACTTTGATAGATAAAGTGAGTTTTGTGGTATGATCTTAATGGGCTTCTGGAAAAGAGATCTAGGCTTATATTTTTATAATATTTTGAGTTTATTATTTTTTTATTTTATTTTGTTATTATTTATTTACCTTATACTTGTTATTAATAGAGTCTACATCCAGAAGTGTCAAGTGAATTGATTGCATAAGAAAGACAACTTTTTACATAAACCATGTCAATTTTCTTCCAATATTATCGTTGTATTTCTCAATTTCTTTCTTCTTCTTCTTTGGGTAACAGTTAGGTACTGTATTAGATAGACCAAAGAAATAAAACCAGCAAAATATGCAACTAAGCGCCTTACAAAAGGTAATTAAAAAATAAATGTTTTTATGGTAAGATAAAATGATCATATTAGAAAAATTATACTTGAAAAAACCAAAATATATTCTAGAATTTGCCAGCTGTTCAAACTGAGAGCTCTCTACAGAAAAAATAAAGAATAATAATAGAATCATACAATAGAGTATTACAGACAAAATAATCTAGAATAAGATCAGCCTTTTATCTTTAGGCAAAGAAGTTGCATCTTCTTTTATATTCTTTAATTTTAGTGTCTTCCTGCTATTTTTCTTTACCTTAATATCATTACCTAAAATAAGCTATTTTGAGTTAATTTCTCTGGCTTTAAACTTGAATAGGTGAAGTTTTTCTTCCACTGACAGATCCTGAAACTGAAAGTTTTTTGTTGTTGGCTTATGATCAGCTCATTTTGCTCACATATCCATACTGAAACCGCTACAGGTTAACCTCATAAAACCAGGAACACAGGCAGTTTCTTGCTTTAGCTCAAAAGTATGCAAGTTTACATCAAAAAAAGTTCAAAGCATCTAATGTGTTCATTTCTTTTTCCTCCTTTTTGTTGTTGTTGCCGTTGTTGTTGTTGTTGGTAATGCTCTCTTAACTCTCCTGCAGGTTAAGAAAAGAGAGGCATTTACTTGCAGTACTTTCTTAAGATGAATTTTCCTAATGCACTGTAGGCTCCAGATAATTAAGGATTTTATTGTAATCCTATATAAGGTGGCTCCTTAGGAAAAAAAAATAATAGAACACATGGAGTTTTCAAGCCTTGTAGAAATAGTTGAGTTTTAAATGTTCAGTAATGCAATCTCAGCAACTTTCTGACATCCTAAGCAAATTGTTTGTGGAAGGTTGGGGAAGAAACTCTTGGGGCAAAACCTAGGTCTGTAATTGGTTTTTTTTCCTACAGAATTCCTGCTTGTTTGGGCTGCATATTGTTTAGTCAATGGAATTTATTTTACTGCATCTTAAAATCTTTATATTTTTTACTTTCAGTTTAATTATTTTCCAGTGTTTAAAAAAACAAAACAAAACAAAACAACAACAACAAAAAAAACCACCTGAACTTCATAGTTTTGGCAGTATTTACCATAAAAAAAAAAAAAAAAAAAGTATTTGAATATCTGATGTAGGAAATAGCTGACAACAGAACAGATGTTCATCATGTGCAGTAAGACACTTGAAGTCAAGTTTTTCTTAAATCTGGTGAACAATTTTAGATAAAATTCAGTAGAGCCAGCTTGTGCGAAAGATATATTCCTGTGCATCTCTCAGAAATAATAGATTACAATAGGATGCTTCCTATGAAATAACATTGGTCCTAGGATAGAAAAGAAGACTTGGACAGAAGATAAAGAATTTCAAAAAGCTGAAAACAAAGAGACTTCTATTCTTGAAGACACACAGTTTCAGTAACTGGCTTTTCAAATCATGAGGAAATGGAAATCAGTAGAGCTAACAGGGCCCTGGTTGTAGTCTTGTCTGTGAAGACCCAGCTAATTTACCAGCTAAATGGAGCTACCAGCACCAAGCAGATCCACTGTAGTGATTATTCCATTATCTTGATTTCAGAGTATTCTGAGTCCTGCAGAAAACTGAGAGCTCAAGTACTGTCATATCAAATCAGGATACCAGTTTCTATAAGCCTTAGTATGAAGGGATGTAATAAAGAGAGAAACTCAGCTTTGTGTTGCAAGTTCTTTTCAAAGAAGGAGATAGGTCATTCCCATGTAAAACTACTGTTGTTTCACCAGTACTTGTTATCTAAATTGGTAAAGTCTTATTAAAAGGCAAAGATCTGATATAAAACATATTGAGGTTACTGTGCTTGTCCCCACAAATTTCAATCAGATGCAAAGAAAATATTAACTTAGAAAGTATTCAGCTAAATTTGTAATTTGAAAGGGACAAATTATTAATCTTGGGATCTCTGAGTCACATGATACCCTAAGGTGTGGGGGTTTTGTGTTTTTGTTTGTTTGTTTGATTGTTTGTTTTGTTTAGTGTTCTTTTTGTTTTTTGGTAAATTGTTTTTACAAAGGGCTTTTATGTCTCTTGTTAATTTTTTCTATCAGAAGTGACATAGAGTTTGCCTAGTCTAATTATGGATCTTGTGCTGTCTTAATAACAGGACAGGAAACATATTTGCAAAGAGAATGCCTCATTAATCAGATTGATTCTATGTTATTAATGGCTGTTAATCACAAAGCAAGAAAAAAGAAATATATTCTCTCAACCATTTTTCTTCCTTCCAGAGACTTTTTGAAAGTTAAGTAATTTCTAACATAAATGTGTTCAAGCTCATAAGAAAAATAATTTAATTCTAATACAATATGATTTTAGATCAAAGTTCCTATAAAACATTATTTTGCTATAGTAAATGTCTTGTGTTTCTATTACATTCATATTCCATTTATTTTCTTTTGATTTTAATGTGGCACAAGCTAGCTGATTTCTCATTGAAACACAAAATGCTATTCCAGTCAGAGCCCACTTGCCCTCTGTATGAAAAAAGTAAAACCTTTTAAATACTTTGTGAAAATATGCATCTTCTTTCCCCGCCACTTCCAGAATGCAATAACAAAAAAATCTTTACTTCATAGCAATGTTTCATATCAAATTATTAGAAATCTGCCAAAGAAATAAGGACATGTAATTTTGATAATGTTAAAGCTGGCAAGTAAGAGCATCACCAAATTCAGGTATTATTGCTAAAGAAGGGGTAAACAATAACTTCCACACAAATATATTAGATATCTGTCTATCTGCTAGAGTCCCCATGGTAATTAAAATTCAAGAAGACTCACTGTTGAAATACTTGCTAACTTCAGTGTGTTAAGACGCACTCATAGGGTACTCTTAAGCCTCCTTTATGAAACGGAGAACACAATTTGCATTAGTAAGCCCTTTATACTCCTTCATTCATATGGCCAGTCTAACTTTTAGGCAAAGATTAGAGCTATATCATATGGATATTAGTGGGAATGGTCTACAGTCCTTATCAGAGATTTTTGGCAGCATACTTTTCAAGCTTTCTTCATATAGGAATAAGCAAGTAAAAGCAGAGAACTTCTGACTGCAGGTTACTGCTGTTAATAGAATAAGTATTGCATAATACTATGAAGTATAAAAATTTTTAATATGATGGATGGAAAAAAAATGGATTTTTAATGAGAGAGAATTTTTCTGAAAAGTAAAATAAATGCTGTAAGGTTTTCCGTTAAAAAAATATGAAAAATCATGCATGGATTTAAAAAATAAGTCTTCCTTTTCATTTAAAATCACAGGAAAGAAAGCTGACAGGATGCATGATGTGGGAGTAAAAGAGTTATTGACTGTGAGATGCAGATCATAGAGGGAGAGGGGTAAAAGAAAAAATAAATGGAAGTTTTCCCCAATAGATTGGCTAGTTGCCTATGTTCTATATATGAATAAATAAATAGTGTGAAAAGAAGTGTTAGTCTGAATTGCATATTCCTGTTAGAGCGATATGTTGCCTTTTGTTTTAAAATATGGGTTACCCTTCAGGATATATTTTTAGGATTATTCAGTCAAAGTTTAGTTAGAGCATTATGGCAACTGCAAATAGAGAAAAATAGGAACAGAGAACTATAATTCAAACACTTCAAAAAAAGGTGAAGTTCCAAATAAATAATGATAGTCTTAGAGGAGCTGGTTGGCAAATGGAGTGTGTGTGATGTTTATTTAGCAGAGCATATCTGTTGTAAGAACTGATGTGAGTACTGGACAGGAGGGAACTCCAATATTTTGGTGTCAGACAGAGAAGACGCTGCAGGCAACAGGAACTTAATTGCATACAGGTAACTGAGATCACACTGACCAATGGCATGTGACAGGAGAGTGGGAAACAGCTCCATAAAGAGTGATACCTGCAAGTGTTTGCACTCTAAAGGGTGAGTCCTACATTTTTACATGTATTCACATCCCAGTGTAAACTAAAGAGAAGTCAATGTGAAAGTAGAGACCACAAGTGGCACCAACTAATGTTTATAGAGAAAATTATATATTTGTGTTAAAAAAAATCCCCAAGACAGATTCTTTATGGGCAGCATGAAAGAAAACATCTGTTGCAGAGAGCACAAAACTCTGCATTCATATGGTGTTCAATCTTTTATGTGCAATTTGGTCTTTCATGCGTATTACGGGACATTTCTAGTGGTACCTCACATAAACTGTGTCTCCCTTGTGGAATCTCACATTGGGGTAGGTTATTGGAAGCCAACAGCCATTACAGTGGTAATTTCAGCTGGAACAGAGTAATGGCACCACATTATGAACCAATAAGGGGACGCTAATGTTTGTAGTGTGCTCTTGCAGTGCATAATAATGAAGGGGAAGTAAAAGTTTAGAATCAGTCCTCAATTAGGCAAATGACTTTCTGATTCTGACAAACACTGCAACTTGCCCAGAACTTCAGCACTGACTCAGAGTGTTTGCAGCATTTCTACCCTAGGATGCCCAGGTCCCTACCAAGCAGTATTGCAGGGTCTGTTCACTTTAGCTTTTACTGAATAAAGCCACCTGAGCCTCTAAGAAGCTTTTCCAATCCCTTAGATTTGCATACAGTTTTATTCCTGTAGTGCCAGTGATCTTATGCCATTTGGCAGCACTCACTGCTGTGGTGAACACATGTCATGACTTCAGCAGAGTGAGAATGGCAATGAAAAAGAAAAATGCTGGCATTTTGGGAGCAGCTTACTTTCTATCAGTGTGAGGAAACAGGCGCTTATGATGTTTCAGACATTAATGAAAATTATTTCAGCATAAAGTTTCAGATATCCTTGAAAGTTTCACATAAAAAAGCTTGAGAACCTTCCCAGAATAGTTCATGACTATCTAAGGACACCTTGCCTGTGTGGCAGAGGGTGGTGTTTAAATCAGCCTCTTGCATTATATCCAGTGTGAGTGGCAGCCACGAGGATGCTACAAATGCAGCTCTTTTTGGCTCCTGTAAAGCCTGAATATTGTGCTTTAGCCATCTGTGAGTGAGGAAATGATAAAATAAACATATGGAATGATTAAGCCTGCCACAGTACTTACACACTGGCCCAAATTCTCTTCTGCTGCCCAGTGGCATCCATCAGCATTTATATCAGTAAATGGGGGCGAAGTTGGGCTCCTGAAAGCTGAGCTGCAGAACATATTTTTTAAAATTTCTTTTTATGGTTCGGTTTCAATAGGCTTTTTTTGGTTTGGGAAATTTTTTTGGTTATAAGAACCTTGCCTGAGATTTCTGTGTGTGCTCTCGGGCTCAGCCACACCAGCTTCAGTCCACTAAATGAATGTCCCTGCTTTTATAGACGGGATGTAAGGTTAGGGAACTTTAAAAAATATCTAGAAATCATATTAAACCTGAAGGTCAGAAGCATTCTACATGGAGCATGTTCATCAGTCCATGCACCTGTGACACCCTGACTTCTTGCCAGGCCAACATGCACAGCACAAAAGAGACAGGAGTGAAGTGAGGCAGGAAAGCAGAGCAGCCAAAAGAAAGCTGCCCATTTGGCATTTCCTGATTTATATGCTTATATTGGGAACTCCTTCATTTAAAATGTTGTTTGAAGCTCCCCTGCTGAAGGCTCTGGGTCTTCCTAGAAATTAATAGAAACTGATTTAAAATGGTAACCTTCATTGGCTAGGAATTATTAAATAAACTGTTTGTATTTTCTATAGATAAGCATTCTTTCTCTCAGAACACACATCTATTATCAATCCTTCCAGTTTGTTATTTACTGCCTGCTCACAGGTCAGGTCAACAAATTCAATTTTTTTAATGTCCGATCATCATTTTAGGTAATTTAATTTAGGGCAATTAGGAAGTTGTTAGAAATTTCAGCACATTCCAGGTCAAATCATTAAGTTTTATAATTCTTCTCAAGTTAAATTTAACACTTTTCTGCTGAATTACAACTCTAATTATCTTCTATGCTACTCATCAAAAGGACTCTTCTTTTCATATCTTAACCTGCTAATAAATGTCAGTGTTTATGAAGAGAAAGGTGCCAGATTCTCATTTGCACTAAGGCTCTTCACAAGGAATGACAGTAAAAGAGGCCTAATAGGGGTGTAAGATGCTTCGTCTCCAGTTTTAAAAACTTCTCTCTGTTGATAGAATTGACAGCTGTTCTGGCAGCATCTAAATGAACATAGATATAAGATTTTGTGAGTAGAAAAGCAAACAAGCAGAGAATGACAAATGTTGGTTCTAGGATTTAAAACTCATTACATGTATATAAACTATATTTTGTTTGCTAAACTGGTCATTTATTAACCATAGGAATAAGTTTTTTCTCCATAACCCCAGGGGCATGCCTAATGCTCTCCCTGTTGATAAGACTTTTTAAGGCCTGTATTTTTTCTTCTACCAGCTCCACTGCTTTTAAAAGTCAGTCTTAGCAGTTACATAAATTGAAGGGGAGGGAGCAGAGAAGCAAGTTTCTTTTGTTTTGTTTCTTTGACAAACAGGTATTTCCAGAAGCATGCTGACATTTTATCATCCTCTGGATGATTGTATTCTGGAAGAAGGGCTATATTTTGTGGGTGATTGCTTCCAATACACAGAGTTAGAGCTTCATTGCTGTCCTGTATTAGTCGAAGGACATAACCTATTTGTCTCAAACAAAACTACTATGAACTGTTTCAAATGCAAGGAAATAGAAATCAGCAGTAAGCAGAACTGTCCAAGGCAGATATTTGCACAGCTTCTCTTCCTTGACCTGAAAAATATGGAAAACTTATAGGAAAGAGATTACTTTTAATCAACCACAGCTGTAATGACAGAGACATTGTTGTTCCTGCATTTTTGTAAATATTCCTTTATATTCTTTTTGTACTACTTTAGCATTCCAATCTTATTTTTCTTCATAAGAACATCTCTAGTTGAACAGCTGCTGTATGCATACCCACTGTTAGGACCTGTGGTGGATCCCTGGGGAACAGCAGTGCAGGAATGGGCAGCCAGGACTTGTCCCAGCATCCCAGCTAGGGTGCTGAGCAACCAAGGCACAGGGACAGCCCCAGCCCTGAGCAGTGTGCACCTCCCTGGGGATGGAGATGGACAGAGGCCAGGACGTCAATCCACACAGGGGGATTTATAAAGAGGCAGACTGGCAGCTTTGCTGACAATCCACGCATCCTAAACTTCTGTCAAACTGTAACTCACTCGCTGCCTAAACCTTCAGTTATCTGTCCATCCATCATCACCTACCTGCCCAAATGCTGCAACCTGAGTACACACCAAACAGTCACACCCCAGGTCTTGTAGACAGGAGCCATCCCCAGCTCATCCAGCAGAACGTCTGGATAGTCACATCTGTCACATCCTGTGGGATGTGCGGTTTCTTTATGAGACTAGATGACAGCCAATGGCAAAAGGAAAAGAGTCTGCTCTCACTCACTGAGTGGGATATAACAGCTTTATTCTCGAGTCCTGCCCTGCCTGCCTGGAGCTCTTTCCTGGTGGCTCACCGGTGCCCGAGAGCTGAGGCCCACTCGTGCTGGGGCTTTTTCCCCGGGGGCAGGGCCCAGAGGCAGGGACAAACCACTGCCAATCAGGGATAAAGTGGGAGTGGAACAGAGTTGGGTTACAGCTGAGCAAGGACAGACCACATTATACAGGTTACAAATCCGATGAAACACAATATAAACCCAAATAATGCATTACGACAGCATCCTGGAACTGCTTTGCTGCTCTGCATTTTCTTGAAAGCCCACTTTTTAAATTTTTTCTTTTTAATGAGATGAATGATACAGCTATCAGGGATGGCTCAGTTAGTGATGCTAGAGCTGAGCAGCTGTTCCCCATCGTGAATCTGTGTCCAATTGCAATGCAATTGGTCAAAAGGTAACTGGTGAAGAATGTACCATAAGCCTCTGGGAAAGGAAGGGAAAGCCAAGGTCTGTGCTGGGAAGCAGTGATCAGTTCTGTGAAAGGGTGGATTAATAAGAGAGAAAGGTTTCTCAACCAGACAAGGCTGGCAGAACTCAGAAGTGCCTTTCTTTCTTTCCCTATTATCCAACTTTATTTTCTTTGGAAGGCATATTTCTATCCTCCACATCTTGTAGGGGAAGAAATCACTGTTTCTCACTCTATCCTCATCATCACCTTACTGAGCAGCCACTGTTTTTTTCATGGTCTTGACTCTAGTCTAAGCTCCTTTTTGCAGCCTCTCACAAATGGCACAGAGTTGCTCCTGGCTTCCCCACAGTGAATATGCTGATGATCCCAACCTCAGCCTAGGAAAATCATGGTTTCTGAGCACACTTTGCCTGCCTCTGCTCCCTCCAGGATCCATCTCAGCCACTGTCACATGTAGGCATTGTGGTGGGGGGAGAGCCCAGACCCAGCTTGTGCAGGGGCTGTAAGCCCTCTCATCCTGCAGCTCTGTTCCCTGTAAATTCAGGAAAAGCCCAGATCAGTTTATTGCCATCACCACCTGGGCTCTGCTTGGCAAGGGGCTACACATCTGCAGGTGCCTGTGTCTGCATGGATGTTGTCTAAGGTTCCTCCTCTGGGGCAGCACCTTGCAGCTCGCTGCATCTTGGGGCTTCACTGCATGGCTGACATAAGTTGCTGTGTGATATTCCGCTGCCCTCTCCACACTTCCCACTGGCTCTGTCTTATTTTTATTCCAGGAGAGACAAAGTTGGCTTCCAGCCCAGATTTGCAGCTGGTGTCTCCAGAAGAAAGCTTACAGAGGGAAAAAAAGCACAAACCAGTAAACAAATAACCCAAATTCCATGCTGAATCTGCAGACTATGCAGTTGGCTTCATTAAGCCTTATAAGACATAAGAGGTAAGGAGAGAGACTGAGAGGAGGTAAAGGCTGTAAGTACTTTCTCCTATGACAGGGAGAGCAGCAATAGTTGCTCTCTGTCCTCCAGTGGTGTCCAATAAACTGAGAATCCCAGGTGGGAGCAATGCTTTTAGCAGTGTGGTGCCGTACAATAGATAGAGCCTATCAAAGGAGAAAGAAAATAGGAATTTGCTGTGATGGCTTAGAGAAAATATATTCTGCAACTGACAGAAAAATACCCCTACTGCCAAAAATGGTTCTCTCTTTCAAAAAACTTTTTAAAAAAGTAGCTCATTTTCCCACCTGAACTGCATACAAAACAGCACAGCACAGAAGGTCCAGATAGGGTTATTCTCTAAAGAGGAGAATGCACCTCTTCTACCATGCAGTACTGCACTTGGGTAACATAAGTGGGCTTGCAGTGTTACGTGTTGAAACAATTAATGGCAGCGATGGGTCAGCAAATTGTTTCAGACAAGTGCCTTCTACCGAGTCTGGGCAGCACCTTTTCATGCTTTCCTTTGAGAAACTTTGGGTGGAACATCTGTTACAAAGAGTAGAAAAGTGGACATCCAGCCACCTACCCCAGTACCTCTGCCTGATGAATGTACTTGCAGAATACAGATGTGTGGCATTAAGAGGGAGAGACTCTGCCTTGAACCTCAGGAAACATCTGGGGCTCCATTCTTACAGGTAGATGAGTTTTATGTTCCTTTTAAAAATTGTTTAACCTGTCTCTCTGAGGAACATGGTGCTCTTCCATCTACCCCTCTTCCATGAGCTAAGATTCCCTGGCTACCAGCTGCACCAGAATGTTGATCTGCACTGCTAGCATTTGAACAGAAGGTAAACTTAAGGGCTCAGTTTTAAGGGATTAATCTTGAAATTGGATACTCATGGACAAGAACCCAACTCATATGAACAGACCTTTGACAAAGCACAGGATCTTACTTAAACATTAGACTGCAGGGCCAAGGTCTGTGAGGAAACACCCTTGGCCATTCAGGAGCTTTCCTGCTGAGTGGCAAACGATAAAACTTCTCAGCTATCACACACCAACCAAAATCTTCTGTAGGGGAATTGGTTGTACATGAGAACATTTTTTTCTATTTTGCATTTACATGATATGATTTCTAAGTTAGTCGATCACACAGTTGATGACCAAACAATAGAGCAAAGTAAATGGATAAGTCTTACAAATGTGAAGGTGTCAAAAGGAAGATGGGTAATCAGGAAGATTTGGTGCTGAAAAAGCATGCTCTAGACATGACTTGATTTAATTCACAGGGAGTTTCATTGACGTAAAAACAAAAGAATATGAAGACATTGTGATTACATTTTACATTGTGATGTCAAAACTTTACATTTACTACCCCACCCTGTAGTAAAATTTAAACAGAAACATTCTAAGGAATACCAATAGGAATTACAATCTCTTTGCATTTATATTTGTCCTAGGGTAACTTTATGATGCTTGTATCCCCAATCGTCTGTTCTGTTGGTGCTGTATATTGAGTCCTGTGCCTTTAAGACTGGTTCTAAGAGCAAGGAAAAGCGCGGAGTTTGTTTTGAGAAAACTGCCTGACTCCTCTACATTCTTCGGCGGACGGGGTGTCCGGCGGAGGCTTGGAGAGACTGCAGGACAGAGATCTTTTTTTTTGCTTTTGGTTAGTTTCAGCTAGCTAGGGCAGAGAAGTTCCCTGGACTGTTTTTTTCCTTTTTCTTGGAACTGTTTAAACCTGCTCTGGACTGAAAACCCAGGGGAGCACTGGGGGCTGCACCTGCGGCCCACCGGGGCTGGAGCTCGGCATTTTCCAGCAGCGCCGGAGGGACTGGGACTGAGGAGACGCTGAGAGAGAGAGCCGAGCTACACCCACGGCAAGGACTTTCTCAATTTGCCATCTCACTTCAGAAGGAGAGGTTTTATTGTTTCATATTATTCAGTCTTTATACTTGTATGCACTTCATTTGTTTAGTAAAATAGTTTTTTCCACTTTTCTCCAAAGAGGTTTTTTTTTTACCGAACCGGTTGGAGGGAGGGGCCACTTGGGCTTGCTTCCTTAGAGGGATCCTATACAGGGGTTTTCTCCCAAATTTGTCCCAAACCAGGACAATATTACACTCATTTCAATGGTCCCAGTTCTTGTTCTGCCATTTTCAATTGTCTTGGGACAAGAGACAAGCCTTTGTGCTTAACTGTACAGCATTAAACATGCAGCTCATGCAAAATAAATATAAAAGTAAATCATGACAGGCATTCTGGGATATTAAGTGAATCAGCACGCACTTACTACATAGTCATTCTTATTGAATATCTGTGGATGACTGAGGAGCCTGAAGAAAATGACACATCTTCAGACCTTCAGAGAAAGTATCAACTGGATAATTGTGTAAGCATGTGACAGCTTAAGACCCTGGTATCTTACCAGCTGAAAAGAATCCTTTGATCATTCAATGGCTACAGTAAATACAAGCTATAATTCTGGACATTGGCCCTGCGTAATATTGCAGTTTTGCTGAAATTTTCTGCAGTCAAGATCGTGATGGGATGTAGCACACATTCAAAAAACATATTTGTGGGCGTAATATATTGCACTTGCACCATTGTTAAGACACGATCCATAAACTTACGTCTATGCTTCCTAAGGCGGGGCATTGATGTACTTCTGGAGATGAGGCCCTTGATGGCTGTTATGAATTCAAGCAAGATCTCAGCTCCTGAGCACCAGCTGGGAACAATTCAGTGATCTGGGAGCCTCAGTTCACAGGATAGCTATCAGCAGATCATCAAGGTAATCAGGTGGGGATGATGAATTTAAAGCACATAAAGATCACATTGCTCCCCAGGTACTTGAAGATGGGGGGAGGAGGGGAGCATTCAAATAACTTTCAAAGCCATGGAGAAGTATTTTTTTATCCTGTTCTTGACTTAATTTCCCTCTCTTTCCTCCATGACAGTTTCACTGTGTGAAGACTTACAGAGGGACAGAGAAGACTTTGGAAAATTTCTGTAGTTTTTCAGAAACACTAATGTACAGCTAATTTATTGAAAGCTTGTATGTGTAAGAGTGCTCATTTCTGTACCTGACTGAGCAGCGTCATTACTTGCCTCCTGCTGAGATGCCTCTCACAGATTGGTTCAGACAACTGCTATTTACCACTCTGTGGAAATAAGACAGACTCACAACAAGTATTAAAACATAGCTCTTGTCAGACAAACTTGATTCATTATTCCTTTCAAACACTACAGAATTAGTGGATCAAAGGAATGGGACACCATTATAATTCCTGATTTCAACGTCAAGAAATCTTACTTGTAAAATTAATTCAAATTCATTTGGAGTAGAAGTAGGAAGCTGTGGTTAGAGATGATGATAGGTCTTATTGAGATGAGTGGAAGGGCATAGCGATCACTGCAGAGATAACATGATTTTTTCAGAAACAGTAGAAAAAAGTTACATGCTCAAGTCTCATTAAATGCCACGGCAAATTTAGGATCTCTGTGTGCCTTTGAAGATCTCTTTCTTTTTTTTTTTTTTTTTTTTTTTTTTTTTCCGTATTCTCAATGTTAAAGTAAAGGGAATGTTCAGGATATCTGATTAAAAAAAAAAAAAAATACTCCAAAGTAATTAGAAACATAGAGAAAAGTAAAATATGACTGAGCATTTGAAGAAAGCTGCCTGGTTAGAAATAATTTTAAATTGGGGCTGTATATTTCCATTAAAAAAAAAATAAAGTAGTAAAAAAAACAAAAAAAAAAAAAAAGACATAATTTGCTATATAAAAACAATTAATTATTCTATATATGGGAACATCCCATCACATTGCAGGAAGGGAATAATAGGGTTTTTTTCCTACCTCTATCCTTCCATTATTTAACAAAATTAGAATACGTGCATCCTCTTTCCCAAAACACTATTGAACAGCTGGAAGAAGTTCAAGAGAGTCACGAGACATATTTGAAACAGTCATTAAATTGCCATGGAATCTTCAGGTAACAGTTCACATAAATTTAGGACTTTAGTGACAAAATCAGCCTACATTTTCATCAGAGAGCAAGAAGGTGCTCTTTAATTTTTCCATGAGGACATTCAGGACCGGCATCATAAAACCTGTGAAATAGCAACCTTTTTTCCTGAAGACTGGTCTTAGTCCTGCAAGATGGTGAAAGCAAGCTTGCCCTTGGCAAAGGATATACAAGGGCTCCTCATCCCTCCTGCTACAGAGACAGAAGCATCCCATGAGCTGTCCTGGAGGGGCTGGGGCTTTCAATCCTTTGGGATGCCTTCAGATCCACAGGGGCATGGACTACTTTTATCCCTAGCTTCTTTAAGCTCATTTCTCGACTGTATGGCAGGTGTTCCGTCACCTAAACTGCTCATGTCAAAAGCTTACTAATGTAATTTAAATCAGGGGTAGGTATAAATCAGAACAATTCAGGGGCACACTGTCAGTGACTATTTCATGCTGCATTGAATCAAATGCTACCTTCAACAGAAAAATGACGCCATATGAAACACACAATTCACCTAAATGGGAAGAGAAACAGGGAATAAAGCTTTTAAGGGTCACTGATTGATAGGTTTCACAATTCCTCCTAGTACAAACTAGAAAATCAGTAGGGATGAAAAATACTCTATCAGGTGTTGTCTGCTGTCAAAACTTTACATTTACTAGGTACTATATATATATATATATATATATGAAGAAAACAACTTTTCAGCAATATATCAGGAGGAATGTAAGTTTGGAGCACATTATCAATTGATTGGCATTAAAAGAATGAATGGCATCCATGCTAAGGAAATAAGAGGTAAAGTGATAGTATTTCAGAATTAAAAGTTACTTTGGAATCTGAAAAGATTATTTACTGCCTATTTATGATTTCCATTCCTTTTATGTAAATTTAATTTACTTCTTATTACTGGTACTCATCTGTTCTGGGGTGACTGCTTGCTAAAAATTCCCCTCCACTGTAATTGAAACACTTAACATGTTCACTGCTAGAACTTCATCTAATATGTCTGTGAAGGATTGTATGAACTAGGGTTTTAGAACGAATTCCATCAAGTTATTTCTACATTTCCCTTTTATTTATATAAAGTAACATAAAGTAACATTAACATGGTGAAGAAAAAGAAATTTTAAAAGGCAATAAAACACAGACATGGATATTCCCACTATATCCATCTGTCTATTATTGTTTTTCCTAATTCTTTTCCTTATTATCTGAAAAGAAGAGATGGCCCAGTAAGAAGAGAAAGAGTCCTTAGAGGAGGAGAAATTTCTCAAATACTTTTTCTGTTATATTCATCACTAACTGTATTGAATCCATTTGTGCTTTTCCCCAATGTGCCTTACACAATCTAATGCCTGCAGATGAGGATTGCCAGGGTGCCAGGCTCCAAACAGATGGGAACACAGTCGGTGCTGAGTTTCTCTTCTGGGCATCATTTGCACTCTGTTTTCTCAGCACCCCATTTCATGTTGTCGCAGGCCCAGTTTCAAAGAAGGAAGAGTGTGCTAAAGCAGGAGCAATTGGCATCTTCTGCTATGGTTCTACACATAAGAATTCTGGGATTTGGTTCCACTGAATGGCTGTTTTCTGAGCAAACAGTAATGATCTACCAGAATAAAACAAGAATCCCACTTCAGATAGTGATGCAAGGTGTTCTGGTATGAATGCAAGTACCCACTACAGCAGCCTGCAACAAGTTGTATATCCCCAGGAGTGGGTGTACAGTGTAAAGAGGAGCATTCACAGGTCTTAATTGCACCAGTCTTGAGCATCCCAGCACCACCATCTCTGAATTGGGGTCATCCAATTTAGCTACAGTACCAACCCACAGCAGGTGTAGGTGGCCAACAGATTGCTGACAGCATCAGTGGTTCATTTATCAGTGAATAATGTCTTTGCGGCTTGTTTCGCTGAAGGACTGGTCTTTCCTAAGGAATGTGTCCCCTGACAGTCTGAAACACAGCACATGCTGTAGGGCAATGTGACTTTGCCTTCCAGCTTGTGCTTCATGGCATCTTCTTGCCAGCAGTACTGAAGTTACTCAAACCAGTAACACTGCTAGTGTGCCCAGCTTCCCCCACCAGTTTCCAGTGTAGTCTAGTCTCTTCTGAATTTGAATATGTGTCTTCAGGCAAGGAATTGATAAGCTTTTGAATAAGTGACTGTATGGAGATGTCCATGGTAACGATGAAAAAGAGAGGGGCAGAGTGGAAAATATGAAGCAGGCTGAAAACCTGTTCTAGATAACAGATCCTGGAGAATGAGAAACTACATGTTGGCCCGTAATATGTGAGCTGAAGTAATGTGTGAATGATATTTTTATGATGAGCCACACCAGTGGTGCAATCCTGCAGAAACCTGAAGATTACTTGATAATTTCTGAACATCCTAAAGAGCCTGGTTCAGGACATGAATCACTTGTAAAAGGAACCCAACATTTCCCTCTCATTACTAATTTGGGTTTTCCACCTCCAGTACGAAGTATATTTTTAAATGTCATTACTTGAACAAAGACAACATTAGCAAGTCAAGTGATATTGCATAAGAATTATTTTTTTTACAGGAGGCCATAAAATCATGCATTTTATGCAATTTATCTTATTTTATTCATTCAAAGGAAATCAAAGTGAATTCTAAATCTCTATTTTAGAATTAATTTCAATTATTCTAAGACTTAAAAAATTTTGTTAATGGAACAATCCTTTAGTAATAGACTAGTCCAGCATATCATTCTGATCTTTGTTCAAACATTTTAAAGAGTAAACATCACTCTATGGCAAATCTGTATCTCCAGTCCCCATCATTCAGTTAGAACAATAAAAACTGGTGCATGCAACATCTATGATGAGGGCTTAAAATTCACTTGTCTAGCAAATAAATATGGGCAATAATAACAACATTACTTTGGCATCAGATTCTAATTCATTATTCTCATGAAATATTAGTTTAACTGGAAGATTACTTATAAAGGAAGATTTCATTTTTATCAGTTCCAAATCTTTAAAATAGACAATACCATTCTATATTTCTGAACATTTTAAATATTAAGAATTAAACTCATTGGAAAAACAGGATGGGATATGTATTGCATGTCGGATTCTCAATAAAACCATAATGAAAGAAATAGTGTTGATTTGGAAAGAAAATCTGCAAAGGAAAATATCCTATTTTTTAATTATTGTTTTCCTTCCATAAATGTGCTTGCTTAATTTACACATTACATGACTTCTTTGTATTTTTTCTTTATTTATACTTTAAAATAATTTTTATCAAAGCAATTATCACTTAAACCTACCGCTAAATTATTCACTAAAACCAATCTAGTCTTTAATTACACTAAACCAAATTTGCACCCATCTTTGAAAAGGATGGAAAGGAGGACCCTGGGAACTACTGACCAGTCACCCTCACCTCTGTGTCTGGGAAGATCATGGAACAGATCCTCTTGGAAGCTGTGCTACGGCAGACAACCACCGCGTCACCAAGGGAATGTCCTGCCTGAACAATCCAGTGGTCTTCTATGGTGGAGCGACTTCATCAGTGGACAGGGAAGAGCTAACAGATTTATCTCTACTTATGTGAGGCCTTTGACACAGTCTCCACAACATCTTCCCCTCTGAACTGTACAGACACAGATACGATAATAAAAAAATACAAGACTATGAGAAAGATATGGAGAAGCATTTAGTAGGCCTGTCATGAAAGGAAAAGGTTTAATGGCTTTAAACTAAGGTGGTAGATTCAGACTAGTTATGAGTAAGATGTTTTTTATGATGAGGGGTGGTGAGACTCTGGAACAGGTCTCCAAGAAACTGATTTAGCTGAAGATGTCTGTGATCATTGCACGAGGGTGGACTAAGTGACTTTTAAAAGGTCCCTTCCAACCCAAACTATTCCATGACTATAATTTAGAATTGACCAATATCAATATTTGGATTTGTTGTTTTTTTTAAGAAAAATATTATCTTCATAAGCTTCAAATGGAGTGAATATTTAGTGTACTGACTGCCTCTGCTGAAGCCCAATAAAAGGAACTGATTCCCACGGTAGACGATTCTAGTGTGTAACAAAGTGAATAGCTGAAAAGAGCAGAAAAAGACTAAAATGAAAGAAGAAAAAAGCAGCTATCGTGGGAAAATATGAAGAATGTAAGACAATAGGAAACAATCAACCCTCCACGTGCTTCTAATATACAATTCTCTTGTAACACCTGTGAGCTTCCAAACAAAAGTAGTCATCTCAAAACCCACAAGCTCCCCTATTCCAATGGATGTCTCAGCTTGTGTTCTCCCTAATTTTCTGAAAACTGTAGAATAATAACTATATAGATAGGATTGGAGCTCTTCCTGAGTGAACTGGATGAAAAGAGTGATGGGAATCGGAGAATACAGCCATGGTTTGTGCCCTCTTTCTCTGACTACAACACCTTGGAATTTTTCACTCTGAAAGAAGGACAGTGTACATTGTCTAATTCCACAACCACATCACTTTGTCTTAATATGCCACTGTGGTTACCAAGTAAAAGTAATATCATTCATCTGCCACATCCCTCACATGCCTCATGAACACAAAGAAGTAAAGGTTATCAAAAATCTTACAGTACTCATGTATTAAAATACATATCAACATAACCCTGCTAAATGTGTATGTGTACATTTGTGTGCTCACAGTAATAATTTGTAATAATTCTGTAAGAACTCAGCAGCTCTTTTGTGAACTCCAGCAGTCCTTGCACATTTCAGCTGTGGCTGTCTGAACCTCAGTTGTCTTCTTGGTGTTTCTGTAATGAGAAAGGAATTTATTTTCCCCTTTCTGAGCTGAGATAACAGGTTTGCCATACAGAGCTGAGTATTCACAGAAACTTTTCATTTGTAAATGTAGCACACTCTGCTGTGGTATTTTAAATCTTCTATTTCTAAGCTGATTTTTGTGAACTTGTCAAATTGGAACTGCTTTCCGCTCTGTTAGTAAAACCACTCAATATTTTAGTTCATCCTGTGCTGCTTCTTAGCATAACTCTCTTTTTCTTAGGGTCCGTATGGAAGTTCCAATTAAACAGCACTACCTTAAATATTTTTTCTCACTCTTGAAATATGTCTTTGTTTTGGTTTTTTATTTACAGCAGAATAGTTATGAAAATATTGAACAAAAAGTAAAAACTTGCTGTATTCTATTTAAAAAGGAGAGGCAATAACAACAGCCAAGAAAATCTACAAGATGATTCTTTTAATAAATACATTAAACTCTCTTTTATTTTTCTCCATTTTTAGTGACTAACATAACAAAAACTTTCAGACCATCAAACCAGTTTTCACAATCTGCCATAAATTTGCATTTCACAGAAATAATCCTGACAAGCACTAATAGATGAACATTGTTGGTGCAATAATAAAACAATATAAGGCATATCTACACCATCCTTACATACAGAACACTGTACACACAAAAAAATCACAGATCAGAACAAAGTAAATTCAATCCCTTAGACATTTTATGTTTATAGGCTTGTTATCGAACAAGTAATTCTCCAAGCAACAGACAACCTCTTGTTCTTGTGTGATTTATTTGTAATATTGTGCTCATGCAAAATAGGTATTTGCTTTATTGCATTAACATTTAGAGAATGTTGGGAATTAGTTCCAAAACCAGTTCAATTGGATTTTAAACCCTGTTTCTCTTCATCCTTAGCAAGTCTGAGTCATTTTTAAGGGTGACATAAAATGAGGTGTTAACTGATTGAGATTTTTATTTGTTAAGTTCCAAAACAATAATGAAGCTCAACTGACTGTGGTTCGAAAACCATCTTTCTTGACCATGCAATTTTTTTCTTTGCTATTACGAAGTGGTTTAGATGAGACACCTTTTGCATTTTTTAAGTTTCTATCTTTTTCTATATATATTTTTAAAGAAAGACATGTACTATCCAACATCCACTGTTCACAGAAAGAAATAAGCAGCAGGAATAGCTCTGGTGGCAGAGTCGGCCAGGAGGATGACATCAGTAAGTTAGAGGCAATGTAACAAACACCAAATGCCTCAGAGATACGTCAGGAAAGAGTTGATTACTATAACCCATATTTCTGTAAAAGTTCAGACTGCCAGGGACGCTTGCGCTCTGGAAAGTAATCTGGAATGTGGATTTTTTTAAAATCTTGAATACATTTTCTCATTTCTTCCTCAACACTCAGCTTCTCACACACCTTCTTTTTGGAAAGATTTGTTTCTCTGGACTTGCTAATGAGAGTTTGAAAGAGTTCACTGTTCCTGCGTTTGTCTGGTGGAGGCATCCACTGCACTGGGGCCTTCTTAGCCGGACGATCCAACGTCAGAGTATTTGGCTGGTGGGCTGATGGCTGAGTGCTGGTGGCATTTTCTTGAGGGGTGCTCGCTTCCGAGTGGCTGTCACAGCTTGAGGTGGACAACTCATTACAGGAAGTCCCACTTTCACTGCCCTTGTCCAAAACTTTGTCATGCTTCCTTTCTTCATGGTCTTGTTTGGGGGAAACAGTTCTCTGGGGGGGCCCTAATATAAAGCAGGAGAGAAAAAGTATTAAACAAGCGCTACTTTACACAGAAAACTGATCAGATACCATTTAGAAAAACACAATTCACAGTCTCAACTGGCAAAAGCTGGTGTAATTTCCTTGTAGGCAACAAAACTATACCCAACTGGTACACAAATTGAAGGTCTGGTCCTCAAAATTCTCACTGCTATAAATGTTTACAGTAAGAATAACTTCACTGTCTGCCTCAGAATCCAGGTAATGAAGCGTGCATGATGCTCACAGGTTAGCTACACTGGAAATCCTTGCACACAAGTTTAAATGAACTAGTTTGCTATTACACTGAAAGAGGTTTATTATAACAAATTAGATTTTGTTGTATAAGGAAAACACTACTGTACAATTTGCAAGCTCTTCACTTGAATAAAAATATTCCAAAGACTTAGATTTTAATTTTATTTTGGAAGCTCTTAATTCACCTTCCCTGAACTGTCTACTGTTACTGTGCTCTGCAGGTGTCAACTCTGCAGAAGCTCTGGACAGCATAGGAGTATTAAACTTAGGATAACAGAGAGATCACTCACTGCTGACAGAGTCTTTAGGGTTTCGGGTTTTTATCCTAGAATGATTTCACCGCACTTAGTGTCAGTTGTTACCCAGACTTGGTGCAAGCTCAGAATTCAGCTGTATACCTACTACTGCACAGGCTGGCAGGGAAAAGGAGGTTATGATGTTATGGGTAAAGAGGCACTCTGCCATGGCAGGGGGATCAGCCCACCCTCTTGGCAGGCACTGCTCAGCAATTCACACGTCTGAAAATCAAATCTAGGCTCTTATTCCCCCCATATGTAATTTTTGCTTTGAAGTCTAAAGCAGAATATGAATGTGAAAATTAAGTGGTAGCCACTAAATCTGTACAAGCATTTTCAGTTTTGAAGACTTATTTCAAAACTCCAGTTGTGAAATGAAATGATGCTATGCTGACATCATATAAACATCACAATCTTAATTTAGGACACAATCTAAAGATGACAGAAATGGAGTTTAAGGAGTGTTTGACTGGACCAAAGAGAAAATTTTCAAAGATGTTTAAGGATCTAAATGAAAACTTAGAGTGGGGATTCACTGGCCATTGTATGTTTGCTACAAATCCTGAAAGCATCCAAACACGTTGGATATCTAAATAGACAGATATCTAAATAACTTACATAAACTAAATTATTGCTACAGTTGACCCAGATACCACCAGCATCAGTTAACTATCTTTGCCAGAATCAAAACTCAGATTATGACAGTGTTACTTTGGGTCACAGGGACAGAGATGCAAGATTTTTGATCCACTTAGCATTTCGTTGTTCAGAATTACAAATTAGAAATGCAACTACAGTTACAAAGAATGCAGAAGCAATATGAACACCCCAGTGGTATTTTTGACAGTGCAGTTCTGTGACTCAAAGGAATCTAAGAAGATTGCAGTATTTTATATGAGATGGAGGAAAACAAAACAAAGCAATACACAAAGGAAAATAAAGATTAATCTAACAATAGCAGCATTCAACAAGCTTTTTTTCTTTTGTTTTAGCCAGCATCCCAGGATGCTGTGTTCCATTTCTGTAGCCCATCTAGAGAAACCCATTAATAATCAAGAGCCAAAGAGAGATAACAATCCTACAGGGTTTGCACTTAAATTATGCAGAATGAAAAACAGAAGCAATTTTCTACTTCTTTATATTCAACCGAAATATTTAACACATGGCTGCTGTGATTTCCCTCCTCTTTCTCTTTCAGAAGTATGATCACTTTTTAAAATAGATTTACATGCCTTCCTTCCATTGTTGTATCTAGAATTTCATTTCATACCTCAAACAATTATATGAATATGCTAAATTGAGTCAGCTGGCATTATGGAACTACTCTGGCTTTGCAGCATGCAATTATAAAACTGAGTAGTTAATCAGACAGTGATTTCAGCATTGTTACTCTGATTTTCAGTAACATGATTAACATCAATATCTAATCTAGTTTACAATCTTGGCTTCTTTAAATATAACAACACACTCTATGACTAAGAAACCAAAGCTTTTTGTTTGCAGTACTTGGTAGTCTTCAAGCCTCTTTCCTGCCCGTTTTTTTGCTGCAACTTCATGTATCAAGATTTTATTTCTTGTTGGTTGCTTTGTACTTAGTTCTTTATTGGTTCTCCTTGCTTCTCATGGTCTCAAACCATCAATGTACTAAGGATCTATTTCAGAAAAGCACACTAAAATACACCTTCAAGAATATAAAAAGATACATTTCCTGCTATAAGATTATTCAGGAGCATGACAATAGGCAGGTATTTAAATGGTTTTTGGATCACAGCCCTGAGCTTCAGTATCTTACAGCACCGAGCTCTGTACGCTCCACTGAATCGCCTAAATTCACAATGACTTTAATCGAAACACAAGTTTCTCCCACACCTCTCCTTTTAAAAATTAACAAATCCTCCCTCACAAAGAATTACTTATATGCCTCTGCACTGCTTTCTCAGTAATGTGCTATTAACAGAAGCAACAGTTCTGCTATAGGGGATGTTTTCCTCACAGTATTTTCTGCCCGCTGAAACCCAGTAGAATTTTAAAATATACACAAAAGAATCTACAAAAGATTTATTTAATTTTAAACATCAGGGATTATCAGATAAATTTAGCTACATTTCTAATTCAAAAAACATCTCCTTAATGCCCTTTATGCTGCCTCACTTTTCACTCTACCTCCTCAGCCATTCCAGAACACCAAAGAAATTCAATTAGTTCAGTCTGCATGAAGCTACTTGCTTTCCAGGAGTGCAGAATAGCTCTTAAAAACTCAGAGAAAGTATATATCCTCCACTGTTCATATGGAATTATAGAATCATTTAGGCTGGGAAAAAAAAAAAAAAAAAATGAGGATCTAACTGCTAACCTGACACTGCCAAGTCCACATGTAACACTAAAGAAAATCACAGACTTACAACCGGTCTCTTCTGCTCCTGCCTGTCCCAGGAACTCTACCAGCTGCTGGTTCCCCAACTTGGAGAGGCTGAAGTGAGTCTCTGCATCTTGTTCCTCTCCAATTCATTCTCCTCTGCAAAGATACGTCCAGTTGCCTTCTCCACTGCTCAGTTCTCCAAACAGCTCCCAAGTAACACTTATCCTCCAGGCAGTTCCAGCAGACATTGAACTTTCCACTTATTTTTCCTTTAATGCTCTTATATGGCTGCATCTCTCATAGAAAGCTAGAAAGTGAGCTAGCCTTTTATAATGGCATGTTGCAACGCCAGAGTAGTTCCATAATGCCAGCTGACTCGATTTAGCATATTCATATAATCATTTGAGGTATGAAATGAAATGCTAGATACAACAATAGAAGGAAGGCATGTAAATCTATTTAAGAAGGTGATCATACTTCTGAAAGAGAAAGAGGAGGGAAATCACAGCAGCCATGTCTTAGGTGTTTGGGTTGGATATAAGAAGTAGAAAATTGCTTCTGGGCTTAGTCATCACCTCTACTGTGGCGGTTTCATGGTTTAACCCTAGCCAGCAACCAAGTACCAGGCAGCCACTACCCCATGAGCAAGATCTGGGAGAGAATCAGAAAGGTAAAAGCCAGAGAACTCCTGGGTTGAGATACAGACAGTTCAACAGGGAAAGCAAAAGCAGTGTGCACGAGTGAAGCAAAATAATTAATTAATCCCTGCTTCCCAAGGGCAGGCAGGTGCTCAGCCACCTCCAGGAAAGTAGGACTCCTTCACATGTAATGGTGACTTGAGAAGACAAACACCGTAATTTCCAGTCTGCCCCGCTTCCTCTTTCTTCCCTCCCACTTTATACAGTGAGCATGATGTCACATGGTCTGGAATATCCCTTTGGTCAGTTTTGGTCACCTCTCCTGGCTGTGTCTCCTCCCAGTCTCCCATGAAACACAACTTCCTCACCAGTGTGGCCATATGAAAAGAAGAAAAGGCCTTGGCTTTGTGTAAGCCATGCCCAGCAATAACAAAATCATCTCTCTGTTATCAGCCCTGTGTTCAGCACAAATCCAAAATACAGTTCAAGCCACTGGGGGGAAAATTAACTCTATCCCAGCCCAAATCAGCACAGGTGGCTACTAGACTCCTAAGTCTAATGGACTTGAAAGAATATCTCAGACATTTCTCTGATCAGGGAGGTATATTACATTTACTTTGACTGTATTTATTCCTCATCTGTGTTGCTCTCTGCACAGATTTTAGCCTGAGAGAGCCAACTAATAAAAGAATACCTTTCAATCACTAGAAAATATGCATGGAAAATTATCTAGAAACTTAAAAACTTGATTCTGTGAAGTGAAAACCTTCTTCTATAAATTATGACAACCAAAACAGAAACAAGAAGAAATTCTTTCTGACTTCCTGGTCAAAAAATAACTGAGCAACAGAGCTTCAGTCAGTGAAAGAACAGACCAAACAGCACAGCAAATCATCCAGTGGCCAAAAACTATTAATTGAAAATTGTAACCATGTATTTACATAAGTTGCTGCAGATATTCATAAAGTGCAGTCTGAATAACTTTTCAAAGAGTTTTTTAGCTCTATCTCCTGCATCAGAGAAAAATACCACACTGGAAACAGTAAAAGCATAAAATAATGATATTCTCCTTATCTATATTTCAATTTTTGTATACAGCTTTTTTCTTAAATTTGTACAACAAAGAAATAATATTCAAACACTGTTACCATAGAAGGACTTTGCCAAGAGATAAGCACAGGATAGAGTGACAGGATGGTGCTGGCTCCAGGCCTGGTGGAGGAAGATCTGGTTAGCACATCCTGGGTAACGTATCCAGGCACAGATTTCCACTGTGGCAAACTGTAAAGAAGTGACTGCTTATATGCATATCACATACCTGGAGCTTGGACTGTAAGATAAGTCATCCCAGTGGGAACTTTAGTTAAGATAAGGGTGGCACTCTTGTCCAAGTGTTACCTCAGACTGAGGGGCAGGCTAACAGGGCTTGGGGAGAAGGATGTATCACTAACAGTAGACAAAGAGAATGTAGAATTTGCAGGCCACAGGTCAAGCCAGCTCAGCAATTATGTTGAAGTCAGCTCTGACAAGGTAAAAGATCTGGCAGGGGGATATTGCGACTGCCAACTCATGGCCCACTAACCCAAAGGAAGAGAAAGACTGAGCATGGGACTAATAAGCATTAGAAATGAGGAAATAATTTAACTAATAGAATAAGACAACTGTGTAGACAGTAAAAATTTTAAACCACCTTGGGACCCTGCCCACCAAGAAGCCCAGGGTGAAGAGCAGCATGAGGCTGGATCATGGTGGTGACTATCTTCCGCTTGATCTCTGTCTCTCTCTCCACGCCCCTCCTCCCACCCACCCCGGTTTTCTATTTATTTCTATCTCTCTGCCTCACATATACTGTCAAATAAAATCTGTAATATTGATTTTGGCATATGGATTCATGTATCTTAATTTGGGCAGAGGAATCTCTCATCGGATCTTAACGTGCTTGTGGCTCATATAGTCAACTGTATCCTGCGCTGCATCCAAAGTAGCATGGGCAGCAGGGACAGGGAGGGGATTCTGCCCCTCTGCTCTGGTGAGACCCCACCTTGAGTGCTACGTCCAGCTCTGGGGTCCCCAGCACAAGAAGAACATGGACCTACTGGAGCAAGTCCAGAGGAGACCTCAAGAACACTCAGAGGGGTGAAGTACCTCTCCTAGGAAGTCAGTCTGAGAGAGTTAGGGCTGCTCAGCCTAGAGAACTGAAGGTTCTGGGGAGATCTTTTGCAGCCTTCTAGTCCTAAAGGGACTACAAGATAGATGAGGAGAGGCTTTTTACCAGGGTCTGTTGCAATTTGACAAAGAATAACGATTTTAAACTAAAAGAGGGTAAATTTAGACTACATATAACAAAGGAAGGTTTTGCAATGAGGCTGATGAGGCACTGGTTGCTCAGAGAGATTGTTGATGCCCCACCCCTGGAAACATTTAAGGTCAGGCTGGATGGGATTCTGAGCAGTTCAATGTAGTAGAAGATGTCCAACCTTCATTGTAAGATGGGTTTGGACTAGATGGCCTTTAAAGGTCCCTTTCAACTCAAATAATTCTTTAGGATTCTCCTCTTTCTTTGGTCAAGTAACTGGTTTCCTGTATGCACATTATCAGATGCATGAATTAATTTCCTCACTCGGCTACTTTATTCCTACAGTGTCTCTCAAAGATAATTTTTTTGTGTTTGTAATTCAGTTTATTTTTACTGCAAAATGTAAAATGTTGTGAACATATGCATAGACTGCTGCAGTTAGCTATTTTAGTAACTACTGTGTTGAAATGAATAATGGAAAATCTTAGCTCCAGAGTACAATGGTTCTAGCTGGATGCAAGACATGTAGATAAGAGTTGGAGCTGATATAAAAATGGTCATTTGGGAAAAAAAATATAACCAACACTTTATATGAGTTCAATATGCACTACCTCAATCAAGGATAAAATCTGCTGAAAACATGCTATCTTTTACTGTTGTTTCAGAAAACACACATAAAAAAAAAAGAACTGATTTCTTTTATGAATCCCCTTCCTAGCATTATAAAATAAAGCTTGTTTGTTGATTTAAGCAAAAACCTAAACCAGTTTAAAAAAATCAAACCAATAAAACCCAAATCTTGAGTTTTCTGTGATGTAATTTTAGTGAAAACAAAGTTCTTGAGAGTATTTTATCTTCATATTTTCCTGTTTCTTCAAATGTACTTAAAAACCCAAAATCAGCTCTAATTGACCCAGTCTATTGAATTAATGAAATAATCCAATTAATTAAATCAGTTAATTTGAAATGATACAGCCATAAACAAAACTAACTCCTGCATAAGCAACAAACGTTTTGTAAATACTTTGTATTTATTGAGAACTTCTTTACGAATCATTTTTCTTTCAACATCTTCAAAAAATTACAGTAACATGGTTATCAAGATTAGGATGTAAAATACTGAAACAGTAAATAAATTTCATGTTTCTAGCAGATTTAATAAAAAATGAAAATAGGAGGGCAACAGGTTTTAAACTGCCATTATATTGGATGGATCAGGAACATAATAGCAATGAGAACAAAAGTTATTTTTATTTGTATCTGCAGAAGAAATTATATCTAATTCAATAGTATTATTTGCAGATGGATTCATAATTTTTGCAGTATGTGAGCTGAACATGACTTGGTTACAATGCAATTTTTTCCACATTGCTTTCCACATAGTGAAAAGTCCTTATTTTTATAGGACAGTATCTTTAGTCTGGAACACAGATATGTTAAACTCCTGAATTAACTTCTCCACTTGCTTTCTCAAAATTACTTTATAGGCAGAGTGAATTTAAGATGAAGCCTATCATGTATTATGATTTAATCTTTAGAATCTAAGTAAAATTAACTATAATTAATATACAATCACAGAAAAAATACTTGTCTGATCTCACATTGATGACTTACCCATATAATATATCTAAGTTTTTATTACCTTTCACCAAGACTGGAAGTATTATATTAAACTGAAAGCTCAGAGAGAAGTCACCTGTGAAATCTGATGACAGATTATGGCTACTGTGGGAACACTTTCATTACCATAAGTTTGAGTACTTAATATCACACTTCAATGGTAAATGATTATCTTTTATGTCTAATTTCACTTTATTTATAAAAAAGATTACTTTAAAGAGCTCTGAAAGGATAGCTCTAAACCCCTGACATTTTCAGTGGCATATTAACAGTATTTCCAGTTTTAGAAGAAAATCCTGTTCTTAAGAGCTCAGCTCAACACGTGAATTCACTTTGAGACCTGCACAGGACTCAGCCGGACTCTTACCATTAGAGCTGTAGGTTAAAACTGTACCTTTATGGGTGGCAAATTTACAAGGCACTTCCTGACTTTTGCACTCTCTCTTATTTATCAAAAATGAAAGCTAAATCCACTCCTTGGACCCAGCAGGAAGAGTTTATGTGGGTTTAACTCCATACAGTATGTGAAGAAAACTTCACTACTAATTTTATTTATGACAATTTACATCTGACTTAGTTCTGGGGTCAGGGGAGGAGGGGAGAAGGAAGGCCATGCCCCATTAAATGTCTATTTTAGGGCTAATATGCAGGCCTACACATGAATTAAATGGTTTACAGTCCTTGGCTGTCCCTCTGGCCATGGATGAAATTCATCCATTATGAACATGCCAAGGAAACAATACTAATAACTGAATATATAGTGTGAGAAATATGCTGTATGGCATCAAATTGCCTCAAGTAAAAAAACAAACAAACAAAAAAACCCCCCCACACACAAAAACCCCACCAAACCACAACAACAAGAAAATAACAACGTCAACAACATGAAAACAAAAACAAACAAACAAACCCCCCAAAACAAACAAACAACCCACACACACACATTCCATTTCAAAACTGGTTTTCATCTGGTCCAAAATTTCAAACCACTTCTTGAATTAATGGCTTGATCCAAAGAATGCTTAGTCTATAATAGCAAAGTATTTTTTAGAAAAGCGGATTGAAATTCAGCCTTTCCTATTTCCTTTCTCCTTTGAGATGAGTGATGCATTGCTATGGATAGCCAAATACTCACATTTTCATGTTTTTTGACCCAACTGGGTCTTGGCAAGAGCCAATGCAAAGTAGAATAGTTTCAAAAAGCCTGAAAATAATGTTTCTTTCACTTTGAATCACTTCAGAGTAAAATATCCATTCGGAAGAAGTAAGTTGACATCCCTCAGGCATAAGGGAGAATTAGTATCTGTGAGGCTTTGACTTATTACTATGCTAAGTTCTGAACTCTTGGGTAAAAGGCCAGTGCTGTTGACATATCAACTTCAGTACTTTGAGCAGAACCTGAATTTATGTGATTTAGGAAAGACAAGCACGTTGGCCTGCAAAGAAGACTGCCACAGAAAGGCTTGTGAATCTCAGCAGGGCTTCCCTGACATGAAGAATAGCACTTAGGTTATTCACACTTTATCAAAACAGTTCTGTAAACATGCCTTGTGTTCTGGCAAAAGTTCAAATCCATATCTACAGGGCATGTAAATTGATTTGGCTTCACTAATAAGATGATTCTGAGCTGTGAGTCCAAATCTGCAAAAATTTTAAAGAAAGTTTTAGACATAACTGTTGATCCCATTTAAGTCAAATACAACATACTCTGTGACCTTAAGTTACACAAAATTAATTTAAAAAACAAAGACTTTTCATTCTAGTGTGAATGAAAAAAATAAAGACCTTATCAGAAAAGCAATTTAATGGAGAAAATAAGGTAAAAAAATACTGCCTCTTCTTAAAAAAAAAAAAAGAAAAAAAAGGAAAAAATTATGACTTTTCTGTATTTTACTCAGAAAGCATATTTTTATTGGCATCCCTAGACAATTTATCTTTAGATTAAACCAGGCAAAATTACTGCAGATAAAACTTTAATCCAGATATTTGAACAAAAAACATATGAATATTATGTTCTAAAGAAAACTTTACCACAGACTTAATTATCAAGTTTGATAGAATATAGAACCCATGATAATAAACTAAAGAAATTATGAGAAATTTAAAAAGAAATCATGATGATTATAAGAGATGGAGGCAAAATATACTACTTGATTACTTGGGACTGTGTTACCACATTCAGAATTTAATAGGACATGCAAGTTATCCCACAGTATTTCCTGTCCTCTACTGTGAAGCCCGTGAGGCACTCTCACATGCTTTGATTTCAACACAAAATTTCAAAGTGTGAACTGTACAATGAAGTCTTGGTAATGCTTCAGAGTACTAAGATTTTTAGGAGTGTTTATTTTCTATTTCATGGCTATTTCAATAGGAAGAATATGTCTGTGATTGCACTTTTGACGAAGCCTCTTATTTAAATCTCCTTACCTGCCATGGAAAGATAAAAAGACACAGTAGTGACAGCATCTGTATAGGACACAGCTCCCACAGGGGAAATTACCCTTTAACAGTGTTAAGCTTGATGGTGTATGAGTGGTTATGTGGTACTTGAAGTGAATGAACCAATTCATCTTTCAGATTAGGGCCACATGCCTGTAAGTGATAAGTGCTTTGTCTCAAAAGAAAAAAAAAAGAACACAACATAAAAATATTTTACTGTCACATTTACTACCACCTGATGTTAAACTAACTTCTAGAAAGGGTGCAGTAGAATGAGTGAAATAAATCAGTGAGGAAAATTTCTTTGCTTCTTTCCAGCCAAGCTGTATTTTAAATATTAGCATTTTTTCATGACATAAAAAGACTAATTAATATATAGAGAGGGAACTAATTTTGTTATATGGAATGACAGAATAATAAATAATAAAATGTTTGTAACCAGCTTGAATTCATTAGATATTTCACCTGAATCTTGTTTTGAGCAAATAACTAACCCACATTCTTTCGTTACTTTTCCAGCTCAGTTTTGTCCTAGGCCAAACAGTACTTAAATAGGAGAGAGACAGGGAAGTTCTGACATAGAAAATTTATTGCATTCCAGTAAAGGCAATGAAGAGACCACAGTTTTTGGATTAAATACATTAATCTGAAAATTCTGAAGTCATTCTGCAAAGTGTCTTTTCTAGGGAGATTATCTAAAGATGACGGGAAAGACCACTGGTTTTCATATCCAACTGCAAACAGAGTCCAATATTGAAATGGTATTTTTATTTGTTAAGTTAGAGATGGCTAGGACATTAAAGCGCTGCTGGACATACAAGAAGAAAATGAAAAGTTTGAAATTGGAAAGTTTGGAATAGATAAGGTGAATCTGTAGCAGAAGATTCAAAGTCAGGAAACCACCAATACTGCCAATATCCACCCAGCAAGTATTATGCATACCAGAGTAGCCATTTCCAGATTATATCATTAGGTCAATATTTTGCAGCCAAATATGTCAAACCTCCTGATCACCCTTGAAGAGAGCACTGTTTAGCAAATGGATTGCACAATCTTCTGCAAAATCCTAGAAGCAAAATTAAAAAGTCTATCCCACCTAAAGGAATATTGTAAAGTCACCTGCCAATTTCCTATTAGGTGACGCAAACTTCCAGAGTCAACCAGATGATCCACATTTTCCATGAAAGGTCTGGGTAAATTATCACTTTCTTCAGTGGTGGTCATGAGCTACACTCTCCACTAACAGCAGAGTAATAGCAATAAAATACAAATATTATACTATCAGCAGTATGACTAAGTGATTTGGCTACTTTAGAATGAAGGTAATTTGGTATAAAAGTATTTTACATGTAGAATGGTTGGTCTCTCTTCACCTTATTTTTCCCTTGCCCAAAATCTGAAAATATAGGTACTTAAAATAATTTTGATGCTTGAAGGAGAATCTCAGAAATGAATGCATTGGTATACATGAAAAATGAGTACAGCTTTTATAAAAAGCATATTTCTTTCATAACTGTACTTGTTACAGTGAATAGGCCCAATTGCTTTATTTCAGTAGCGTCTTGGCAACATCTGGCAGATGTACTTGTCATTCATTTCCAAACTGTAGTCGGTTCATGCTCATGCATGTAGTCGGCTCATGCTCTGATCTTGTCTTTTTTTGACTCATTATTTTTGACTGATTATCAGTTAAGAACTAAAATATTTTGCTCTGTCCATGAGAAATGCTTATTAGTTACCTATTAGATGCAGTATTTTCCCTAAAAGAAATAGTTAATTGATATTAAATGCCACCAAATTATAAATTTGGCCTTTGAAAGTCAGTAAGACTTATCTAGTGATACTCTCAGTACACCAAAAAAGGAGTTAGGGGAACGATCAAAGGCAGGATATTTGATCGTGTTGCTCTTGTAAATTCCCTTAAGACTTTGGTGCTTCTTTCCCCTAACTAGTGCTGGCAGAAAGTTTACTTCATTAATGTTGATCACTGGAAGAGCGTTCTGTGACACAGACCCATCTTCCAGTTTCTACTCTAGCCTTTGTAGCTAAAAGCAGAGGTACCCTCTTATTCTTTCAACACCTAGGAGACTGGACAGTACCAGGGAATCTCAGTGCCAAGAATGTTCAGTGTTTTTAAGCTGTTCTTTCTTAATCATTTTCTTCACCTCAGATGCAGTCTTGAGTTACAATAAGAAGAAAGAAAAAAAAAAATATTTAAAGCTAACAGCATACTTGCAAAGCCTCTAAAAGGGCAGAAGTGACAAAAAGAAAGACAATAACTCCACATTATAGAAACACATCCCAAATGCATCTTCCTCCCATGGTCCACAGGACAAACTATAAATGACTGCTTAACCTGTGGGTTTAGATTCTCAGTTCTATTTCCTATTCTGTTTGGTCTCCTCAGATAACATTTAGAGAAAGTAGCTGCTGATCTGGGGAGGGATACTTTCTTCTATATCCCTGTTTATCCCTGATATAGGCCCCCATTCCCTGGGGGTCCCTCTGAGGTTGCCCACTATTATCATTCCCCTTTCTCACCTTCCCCTTTCTTCTAAGAAGATATTTATCTGTCGGTCAATCAGGCATTTCAGCCTGCAGTCAACCACATCACTGGCTGTTGCATTCTGCTTTGTAAATATTAATACTGGTTGGGCATCTGCTCAAGTGTGAAATAGTCTTTTAGCTACCAGGTCTGTGTTTGGCAAAGCCCCTATCAGACTTCTAGGCAACGTGAAGCTGAGTCTCTTTCCAGTCAGATAAGCAACACTCTTCTTTGAGCCACTCACATTTTTTTTTCCTAAACTCATTTTTAATTCTCAGCTGTCAGATGTGGCTCCCTATGTGGCCATATAAATGTTTGTGCCAGAACAACAGGCACCAGAGGGAGGGATGGGAAAGCCTATTGACAGGAAAGGACTGTGCTTCTCAGTGGTGGCGAGGGCAGTGGGAAACATGCATAAAGCCATTACTAGCCTCCTTCAGACACACACACAGGTTAAATGTAACAACAATGCCCCCATCAAATGCAGTTTACTTTCAATAAAAGGACACATGGAATGTAAAAAATGACATCTCAAATGAGGTCTACCAGTCATAAACATATTTCAGTGAAATTTAAGGGATTCAGTCACGTCCAAAATCACTGCTTCTCTTAGAAGCTCCAGCATGAGTTAAAGCAGAGGGAGAGTGACCAACACAAAGTTTCAGGAATATTTGCTTTGATAGTTTCTTTGAAGGAAAGTGTATTCATAACTTATTGGTACAAACTCTCCTCTTAGGAGATTGTCAGTGGCCTCAGTTACTTTGTTCTAACAGTATGAGCAAGAGGAAAAAAAAAAAAAAAACCAAACCAAAAAACCCCCACCCAATAATAAAAAAGACAGGATTAACCATAATTTTTGTGGCTTTTGTCCCAATTCAATTTCAGATACTGCACTAGCATTTATCCTTGATGATTTTTATTTCTGTTTTTCTGAGTATCATCTTACATAACTTTTCTTTGTCAATAACACTGTCAGATGTTTAAAAAATATATATAGGAAATCTTCATTTCTTTCTTCCATCTCTATCAATTTTTTTTTTTTTTTCTTTCCCATTGACATGCAAAATAAATTAATGTGACTTTAAAGAATGTATATAAGAAATGCTATATGTCTGTGTCTATGTGTATAAGATATGCTAGGAAGTTGTCAAAATACTATGGACTGGCTTTGGCCTTAGAAAAAGTCTCACGTTAAAGGAATGTTTCAGGCATCAGCCACTGATTCTGAATGACAACAGGCAATAGGCAAGTGCAAACCAATGGGAAATGCACACTCAGTACCTTTTGGCTACCAAGAACTAGGAGTGAATATCTAAACTGGGCAGGAGTCCACAGTGAATTACCCTAAGGGTTCAAGCACTAAGAGCAAAGCAATTCAGAATATACTCCAGATCATAGTTGTATAGTTTATGCCCTTTCTTGTTGGTCTGGGGGATAACAGAAAGGTTTCAATCTGCAAAAATTCTGTGAAAAGACCAGAAATATTTGCTAAAAGCTTTCCTTAAATAACAGTGCTGGTCATCAGTGAGGTCTTTCTCACTTTGGTGTAAGCAGCATGAATCATATTTGAGACCTACATTTCAACTACAGCAGTGCCATTCACCTATTTTATCATTAAAATCTGGTACATAAAAAATAATGTAACACAAAGTTACTTGCGAGGGGCATTTGATCCTAAAGCATGCCAATAATAACTCAGTTTTTTTAGATCCAAAATCCTAGATCACCCTAATGGAATAATTCAAAGCATTTGTTCAAAACTACAGAAAATATGAATATACATACAGGAAACAAAGAAAAATATTTATATGATATATATTTAAGTAAAAAAAACCCCTCAAAATGTAAAGGATAATGAATTCACTTTGGACAGAACATCTCATTTTTCCTCTGTATAAAGCAAAATTGTTTGTAAACAATTTGTATGTTAAAGTATTATATGTATACACAAACAGATAAAAAAACTGTAGAGGCTGAATTTATTAAATTAATTCTTCTTGGGAAACAGTGAAACAACACAGCCAACCAAACTGACATCTGTTTGTGATGACAGCTGAGGTGGTATTTCTTTTCTGTCACCATTCAGAGGCGACAATAAAGACCAGTGTATGTGCATTTAGACTGGCAGAGGCGAACAATGTAACCTCAGTGACTCAGATTTCCAAGCACAATCTGTACAGTGATTAACCAGAGAAAGAGATATCTGTGCTCTTCTCATTTTTAGTATTCCCCAGAAAGGAACCCAACATCAAGATACTCCTCTCTTGCTATATTCACTGACATCAGTCTTCTTGTAGTGTAATATTTTGCTCCCTACATACTTGTTTTTCCTCTATCTTGATTCCTTTATAAGCTAAAAAAATTTAATCAAGTTTTACCAATGATAGTATATAATTTCTATTCAGCTGTACATTGGGCTTTCAAATTCAAGGCAGTTACCCTGAACAAACTGGGGGGGTTTTGCCTGAAAATGTAACTTTCTTTTGCTTTTCAATGTCAATATTAAAGTCAGGGTTCTTCTGTTTCACTTCCCGAGTTTCTCCACCTGTAAAATGGAAGCCATCTCTTCTGTAAAAAGCTTCAAATCTGCTGCTGAAAATATTATATGACAACTGGATGCTAATAATTTATTAGGTTAAATTGCACTGGTTTCTTACAAAATAAATTCCAAATTTATTTTGGGGTTATGGGTTAAAGTACACCTAGACCAAGAGAAATTAAAATCCAGACCATAATCTAGTTAACAGTTTAATCTCGTGTGAATGTAGAAGATGTCCCCCTTTTATAGTCTTACTGGTCTGCTAATGTGTGTGGGATGTCACAGTATTACTATGGACTGAAAAATTTAGGAGAGCAAAGAAAGTCAAAATCCTTAGTGGAAGAGTTGAATGAAAGCCCAGGGATTACAAGTTCAGTTCTTCCGGATACTTCTTTACTTTGGCTCATTTTCACTCTACAGTCAGACGTTTATTAAATTCTTCCTTCCAAGGTGGTGGTTTTTTTTTTTTGTTGTTTTTTTTTTTTTTTTGTTTTGTTTTTTTTTTTGTGTGTGTGTGTGTGTGTGTGTGTGTGTGTGTGTGTGTGTTTTAATTAGACTAAAAAGTGTAAACAAATACCAATAAAAGGAAGAAAAATATGCTGTTATAGAGTCCTACATTCTACAGGCAGAGCTTTAGTGCTGCCTGTATTCCAGGCAAGGTCACAGATGGGTGATTTGCACTGGCAGGGACTTTTAGTGGCAGAAGAAAGGCTTTGCTATATCCTTTCATTTCCCCACAACCAAGATTAGGGGATCCACAGAGTGGGAATGGTGCCTGCACCATGGCGCTATCCCATTGCTCTAGCTGGGTGTGGTTTTGCTAGTTATACTAACATGAATTAAGAGGCACAGTCTTGGCTACAAGTTCTGTTTCTTTGGTAATAGGCTTTAAACTGGATTTTATGAACCACTCATGAAGTGCTTTCTGACACAAATACCACCAACAGTTCCTTGTACTAAAACAAAGACCATTCTTCACAGAAAACTTAATACCTTTTTTGACTGTACTTTTCAACATACTGTAAATTATATTGTTTATAATTTACACTCCTCAGTAGATGTTGATAATAAGAAAACAGAAAACACAAGGGTTTGGGGTTTTTTTTTTTGGGGGGGGGGGTTGTTTTTTTTTTTTTTTTTATCATCTACTCACAGTTGAGATACTGCATTCTTAAAAATATGTTACGGTCTAGGGAACAATTGTCTCTTCTCTTGCTCAGGGTGCGTTTTGACTTCTGTCTTTTGTTCTAAGATATGTTTTTTTCATTCCAGCAAGTGACATTCTTGTATTTTTTATAAAATAATGTAAAATAAATGGGGAAATCCATGTAAGTTAAAAGAAAAAAAACAAAAAAAACCCCCACCCCACCCCCCCCAAGTTAATAAATAACTTTCAATACTTTTGGAAATCACCTGCTTTTCTTCTTAAAACTACCTTTCCTCTTTTAGAAGAAAACTTAATTTAGATCTATGTACTTAAAATACTTTAGCTTTTGATGAAACACATATTTTTCACTGAAAAAACGTTACAGCCTTTTTTTTTTTTTTATGAACACAACTAGTGCTTTAAATACATTTTCCACATCTTACATCACTTTACAGTGGTCTGTGACACAACTGAATCAATAGTTCCACAGATCCCTTTTATGATATTTGCCTGCGACTATTTCAATGTCTTTAAATGAATGAATAGAAGGCAGAAAGGAACCAAAAATTGGAGTAATTTTAATGTGTATGATAAGGTAGTTAGAGTAAGGGAATCTCTAGATTATGCAGCATCTATGGTTAATACAGAGGTAGTGCTAGAAGTACAGATACAGAAATACATTTCTACTAATGGCAAAACTATATATATTATGTTGTATTACATAATATATCCATATAACCAAAAATTACACTTATTTCCTCAGCAGGTAGAGGCAGGCAATTATTTCACAATCACCTCCTTTTCTTCCTGCTGCTATTGTTGTCCTCAATAATGAGAATTTCAGTTCTGGCATTCATGTGGTTACCTTTCTCATAGCATGGCTCAAATTCTGCACACAGGTAGACTGCTGTGAATCCAGATTCACACCAGCAGTGCTGATGAAGGTGCTCTGGCCTTTCATCATGTTCACACATAAGAACACAAGTCAGGTTCTATACATTAACCTGAATACATGCAAGACAGACATGCTCCTATATTCAGCAATGCTACAGCTGGACTTGGAGGTTCTCAGCTCCCTTTTAGCATCTGCTAAAACCTCTTGGTTTCCAAAAACTTGGAAATGTTTTCACAGTCATCATTGAAAATCTCTCTTAAGATTACATTCTGTACTGGAACTATTGTGCTGCCCTTACAGATAATTTTTTTATAGTTTCTTTATTTAGATTTTTTTTTTTTTTTTTAACATAGCTGTTGGAAAAGGATTCATCATTTTTAGATGATGAATTATTTTCTGCCTTGTGGAACAACCTCAGTAGGCAGTCTGGGTACACACATATGGACAGCTAAAATCCTGGAAATTGGGAAATTCTGCTAGAGATTACAAATGTTTCCAGAGTGAAGTGATAGCTGAGTTGAGTTTCTTAGGGTGACATGCTGCACTTAGCTATCTAAGTTCAACCACATATGCATAAATCTTCTCTTTTTGATGTGGATTTCAGCTTTCCCTTAGCTGGAATACAGCTTAGAGATATTTGCCACTCTCCTGTCATGTAAGCAATGGAAAATTTCAAGGTTTATCCTCCTCATGTTTCTTTGATAAAGACTTTACTAGAGCACATCAAGCATTTCAGTTTAATGATAAAGCACAAGCAAAAGCTTACAGCTGGGAAGTGAATGAGTGAAAGAGGTTTAGAAATGGTGTTTTTGATCAGCAGCAGCTGATCAGAAATAAAGTTAACAAAAATAACACTGGATGAAATCCACACAAAAAATCCTTCTTTAACTGGTACATAAGTATATCCACAAGCGTGTGCCGTGCTCCTTTCCTGCTCTGCCTGCCACTGCAGGTTCCTAATGTCATTGGGGGGTGCCTGTCCAACCCTGCTTTGACAAATATCCACATAGGAGAATGGGCACCTGCTTCCTGCAAAGAGGTCCACTGCAGTACTGAGCACGAGGGTGTGGACAGACATCCTGCTCGTGTTTGGCACGTGGCTCAATGTGTCAGGACAGCACCACCCAGGGGAAGAGACCTCAGGGAAGAGTTGGGAGGTAACACCCTCTAAGGAGAAGCATCCATGCTGACCTTCAAGACGTGTGCAAACCTGCTTCCCACTCCCTTCTGTTGAGGGACAAAACCCAGACAACCACGTCAGTTATGCTTATTGTTTTTACTTGATTGTTTTTCAGAAATAAATGAAACTCTTGCTTGAATCAAGGGACACCCTGAGAATGGGCTCAATTTATAGAAAAGCAAGTATTGTCTGATGTGCATGACTTCAAACATGAGAAACAGTGATAGTCACTGAATGGCAGTCTGCAGCATTAACTTACCCCCTCTGTGAGCAGCATGTCTTTTCAGGATTAACAATTTATGAAGTTAATGCACATGTAAGTATTCAGCTGTCCTTTTCTATTTTTAATAACCAAAAAGAAAATGTCACCAAGTAAAGGAGAAAAAAGCCATTTCTCAGTTGGGACTGTACAGAAAAGAGTGGCAGTTTTATTCTCTGTGCTGTAAAATGGTACTAACAAATTTTGTCATGGAGCTTAAAAATACCAGATAGACCAAAAAAATTAAACTCTCTTCATTTTGCTTTTATGTTGTTATTGAAGTGCTCTTTGGAAGAACTTATTTTAACTCTGATTGTGAAATGAATACTACCCTATCTGTAGCTTTTTATAAACAAGCATGAAACAAAACTGCTTGAGATATTTCAATATTTAATTGCATTTTCTTTCTGTTTTACACAAAAATTAATACAAATAATCATTTCCTTTTTCTGGGCATTTATGTATGAAGAATTCATAAGTGTTTTGCAAAACTACATACATGAAGGAAAAACTTTTTAAATCCAGTAGTCCTCTGAGGGGGTTTATATGTAAATGTGTATTTTTCTGCTTGCCACCAGTTTCTTGGACTTTGGTAATGGATGTGTTATAAATACTTTGCTAGGAATGGAATTTGCAGCTGCTTGAGAAGATGAATTTTGAGCAATAAATATTTTGCTAGGATATCAGTACAATTTCGCACTCATTTGAAAAGTATTATGAAACTTGTACAGTAATGAACTGCAAAAAGCCAGACAAGAAGAGGACTGATACAGGAATATAAAGGTGGCCACAGACTTGACTACATGGGAGGTGAAGATGAATATTGAATTGTTGAGCAAGAGAAAAGTGGGTTCTTTTGTTGGGAATAATAATTGAGATGAGTCTCATTTAGTATCTGTAGTAATGACCTTCACAAAGAAGCATGCTGCAGAAATGTGGTGACACAAAGTTATAGGATATTACAGAGGAAAAATCAAATGAGGTGATGCTGAAGACCTAAATAATAGAAACAGAATGGAAGGTAATGGTACAAAAACACTTCTTGGGAATGATCAACACGAATTTCTTCTTTAAGCATCTGAGTGGAAACCAAAGGAGCACAAAGAATTGGTTGTGCTAATTGATCATAGTGCCCCTGAACAAAGTAATACAGTCATTAAGGAAGAAGTTGTATAAAATTCCAGAAAATAACAAGTGAGGAATACCCAGAAGGAAAACTTGTACCGCTCTGCAAGGTACAGGTAAGACCTGACCCAGAATACTGTGTTTAATCATGGCTTCTCACACTTATGAAAGACAATTCAAATTAAAGAAAGTGCTTCTAGCTTTTTTCCTCTTTTGAAAGCAAAGAAGAAAAAAGCAATGCAAACAGAAATGGCAGCATTGGTACAAAAATAGGTTGATTTTAACCCATCATGAGTTCAGAAGCTTTCTAACAAGCCAGAGCAATAAGGTTTTGCAGTTTGATAAGTTTATACACATGTGGTTGCTTGAAAGAGTACAAATTCAGTAAACTGGGAATTGCCTTCCAACCACATCTATGATGAGATCTCCAAATTAGCTACAGCTTTGGGTTGGATCTGCATAGATAATTTTCTTATAGGTATTTCTCAAAATCTTTTGATAAATTAAGGCAGAAGAGAAGAACAAAATCAATACCAGGTTTTCCTTGAATTGCTTTTGCTGTGGGCCAACAGATTTTCTTTCTGGGACTTGCAATCTTAGCAATTTTGCAGCTCACATCCACTCTCAGTCGACCCAGTGAGGGCACCAGGCAGAAGAAATCTTTCTTCCCTTTGCCCAGCCTACATAACAGTGCATGCACCAGCTTACAGAAAAATGAATGCAACCTGCTTTCTGTCATGACTCACAATGAAGTTGGTCAGTTATACAAAACCCAAAATTTTATAAATCCTGCATTCTGCCCAGAAAAAAAAAACAAACAAACCAAACCAAAACAAAACCAAACCAAAACCAAAAACAAACAAACAAACAAAAAAAAACCCCCAAAAAACCCACAAAACCACCACACCACCACACACCACCAACAAAATCCTACACAGCAGGTCTACCCAAGAATTTGCTCTACAGCTGGAAGTAGCACATGCATTGTACACATGGTGCTACAAACATGGTGATTAACAGCCAAGCTCTCAGCAGGGCACATGTACCATTCTGCCAAGAAAGGGCTGAAAAATATTTTGGAGGCAGTTGAGAATAATAATCCAAACAAACAACAAAAAAATACTGAACAAACTTTATACTGGAAGGAGACAGGATGAGACAGTGTTAGAATATCTGCTGGATTCAAACAACATTCATTATCTATTTTAAACTACATATGCTGCTCTTGATCTTTTGGAAACTGTCTTAACAACTCTGTTTCTGTGTAAGGTTAGCAGGTCCACCTTTTAGTGAAACCCTGCCATCATAATTGGAGAGTAGGTACCCAACATGCTGTTGATTTCATAAGACTTCATCAGTTCCTTGGCTGTCAGTCTCAGCAATTGCAATGTTATGTTCCTTCCCCCCACACTGTAATTTCTTTAGCACAGGGCAGGCAGTGGAGGATGATGTTTATGCTGCTATCTTCACTGCTGTTGCTACTTCATCGAATGAATCTGTGATACAAGTGGCTCAACCATTATGAGAATAACAATGTATTATGAAGCAGGCTACTTATTATGCTAGAATTATTCAGTAACAGTATTTTTAATGTATATTTAATTTCCATCATCACTACAATTTGCATAGAGATGCCTGTAAGTCTCGAACAAAAACAAATATTTGTAATCCAGAGTCATTAATGCTACAGTTATGAAGTCAATTGATACACGTATGAGAACCTTTATTGTTTCAGAAAGGTAAGTCTTTTGGGGTTATGTTAATACCTGTTTCCTTAGTTTATCTGCATTAAAGATCAATTACTTTGTTTAGAAAAAACAGTACACTATGTTTACTTTTGGGGCAACATGTAACATACTTTTCTCCTTTGAAGGTCTCAGCAGCAACTGAACAGAATATTCACTGCCACAAGACCCTAAATATTGGTCCGCTGAAGAAGAGCCTTTAAGGTTTCTTACATATTCCTCTTGAAAAACATATATTTATATTTATACACCTATGCTGTGATGCCAGGAGGGAAACTTAAGACTTAAAAAATCCCTCTGGAAGCCAAAGCAATATATCTTTTTTTGCAATATATTTATAAGACAGATACCTGGCATACATCAACACAAGTGGTTGTCAACAGGAGGGACATATATAAACAGCAAGGCCAGACATCCTCTGATAGATTTAGCTGAAGGGGGACAGAAGATCTAAAGTTTAAACTCTCTGCTGTTCCCTTTGAACCTCTGGAACAGGTTATTATCCCCTGAAACAGTAAAGAAAATAATGTGCTGGCACCTTAATTCACAGCCCGATAAACAAATCTATTAATAAAACAATATTTCACTGGTGCATCAATAGATATCACTTTTGTTTGGTTCTGACACTGTAGATCAGAGATGTTCCTTTTATCACTGAGATACCAAGTATTTCTAATGTAAACAACAGTGCAGCCTTTTAATTCATATTTTAGAAGCTGTTATGTTCAATAATCCTGTAGTTCATATATAATATTCTTGGTGACCAAGTTTCCCAATATGTAGCAAATACTCTACCCATAACAGAATATATTTAATAAATTTCTTTTATATTCGCTACAATTTCATCATTAACACTTACTGAAAAATAAGAGAAAATGTAGATAGGTATAGCATCCAATTAATCAGCATCACAGTGTGTGCAGAAAAGCGACAACATAAATACAACATATCATATACTACGCAAAGCTATTGTGCAGATTTTCTGCTATGACTTGTATTGGGACAATGGATATAGTACACAAGATGGTGCCCATGTAAAGTGGTTTTCATCGATTTTACAGATTTCAGTGCTGTTATAATTGTTGAAAATATCCATTTGGATGTATTTTTCTTTTACAAAATTTTCTGTAGCCTGGTCCCCCATTCCACTACTCTGCACAGACATTTCAGTGTTGATTTTCTTCAGTCTATAACCTAAATTAATGGAACACACTGAAATCTTTGAATTGTAGCATAAGGCTGAACTGTGCAAAGAAACCTCCAAAGAAAAATACATAATAATAAATACAAGAAAACTCATGGAAAACTCTACCGGTCAAGGATTGGCCAGACACTGTGTTTGGCAGTGTTCCCTGAATGGTGATATGCAATGCCAGCAAGCTCTTTTTGAGACAGTGTTTGGGCACAGGTTTAACAAGAGTGTGGGTCAGGGACTGTTCTCACAAGGTCAGTTGCACGTGCCCACAGTGGTTTTGGGTGAAGAGATGTTTAGTGCATAAATGGGGACCTTTCATCTCAGAAACAGCCTGGATTTTTTAAAGTTGGTACAAAGAACACAGTAGAGATGGTCAAAATTGACTTAGCATTCACTTCATGAGGGATCAAAACCATACAATCTAACTGGTGTTGGACAAGCACTTCTGCTGCTGTCTGCTTTGCTGCTGTTTCTCACTAATGACCTGATGCAGAGACAGAGAGCTTACAGTCATTACACAAGCCTACAGTAGCTCTGACCCTGGGTTAAGCTCTCCACAACAGCCCCCCACGCCTTCAGTGCTGCAGTGTGCCACAGAGTCACCCTTCTGAAGTCTAAAGATACCTACTGGTACAAGACACTCGGGACAAGGAGTGAGGGGACAGTCATTTCTCCAGCGGTCTCTCCAAATGCAACACATGTGCATTACAGTTTAGCAAGATATTACTGTTGAAGTCATTAGGAGTTTCTTGTTGCAAAAGGGTTTGGAACAAAGAAAACAATTCTAGCTTGAAAGCAGATTTGCATACAGGAGCTTAATTTATCAAACTGTAGGATGTATTTTGGAAAAAGAATACAAACAAAGAAAAGGAGAAGCATATTTAAGATGATTATGCCAGGCAATTACCTACATCTTTATGCCCTGTACTTCTGACATGTAGAGCTTGTCAGATAAATAAAACACCTAAACACCTTAATTGAAAACAAATACATTGAAAAACAGAGGAAGAAGCATTTCCTAATCCAGTAAAGTGTTATAAAGCCAGCAAAGAGCACAAGACATACAGCCTAATTGGTGATAAAATGTCAATATTCCAATAGATACCAGCAGTCCATTAGATTTAATTAGGTTCTCTCAGCAAGCAATAAATCATGTAAAAGATGAATTGAGAAAGAAGTCAACTGACTGCTGAGAAACACTCATAGGCTAGTGTACCAAGACTAATCTTTAGAGTAAATTAAGAACTACCCCAGAAATGTTAAACAGAGGATTTGAAAAAAAGAGCAATGTCTAATATTAGTACAGGATTAAGAGATTACACAAAGGCACTGTTGATCTAGTCAGGTTTTAATTATGATCTTACTTATTGATATCATAAAAATGTATTAAGAAAGACTCAAATGAAAGGAAGCACTAGACCGGGCTGGTTACGCACAGCCCCATTCTGAAAACTGGTAACAATGATTGTGCAGCACGTGGACACTGCAGCTTCACCCTCTCTTCAGCAAGGCTCCATGGAGCTGACCCCCTACACTCCATCAACTGGATTAAAACCTATAGTTCACTGGGTGTGCATGCAAAATGAAATGCAAATGAACTTGTGGTCACATTTGCAGGATCAAGGCAGAAGAGCAGCAAGTGCAACACACACTGGCTGAGCACACAAAACCAATCAGAAAAAGGGGAGATGAAGATGAGAAAATAAAAGCAGCAGTTCTTGCAGCACTGAAGAGCAAAAATACAACAGAATTTAATGCATCTGTTGGAATAAAAACTGTGCTTTTTTCGCTAAGACTAATGATGGGATTTTATTTTTCCGTGCCTCTTCTCAGTTCTTCATTAAAAGGATGTCTGAAAAAAAGCATGTGACATTTTAAAAAACTTGAAAAGCACCTGAAATACAGAGAACATGAAGCAAAGAAGGGGAGGTAAGATTTGCTCAGAAAGTAACAACTGATTTTTCAAATTGTTTTGTTTTGGTTTTGGAACCTAATTACAATAGTTGTCAATTCTACTTATTTAAAATTGATCGGATGAAACTTGGATAGAACTGACACAAAGTGCCATTTCCCACAGGACAGACCTTCTCTTGTCATGTGTAAAAAGCAATAAATAGTCTTCTTTTATTCAAAAGTGATGCTATGACACTTTGCATTATGCCTTGAGACAGGCATTTAGTTAGCATGTTACAAATAGAATGGAACTCATGAGAGCGGAAGGTTGAAGACCAAGCTTCTATGATTTTTGGCTTTCATGAAGAAATTCTATATTTTTTTTTTAAACTTCTGCTTCTAATCTGTCCTTGTGAAATTTTATAGCAGAAAGGAAGAGAGAGGAAAAGTTCTCCAAGTGTTTGTAGATTTAACCATTATTTGTCATTTGCCATTTTTAACCATATATCAATATTCTACGAAATTAGCTTAGTGGTAGGTAGGCAGTTAGGTAGATAGCCAGGAGTGAGGATTTATTTTCTTAACTTAGGTACAAAAACACTCTCTGGCTCTGTGCTACTCTTCGGTTTGAGACCATCCAAGTTACCGACAGCTAACACATTACATCAAGAATTATCCATGGCATATTTTCAGAGCTGCACCTGAGCACCAAGACATTACTAGCGTGCATCAAGTGTATCACTTCTGGCATCAGACAAGCTTCATTAGCACTTGCTGAAGATGTGCTCCACTGCCCTGTGACCCATCCTTGGGAGATAGAGTGTCCAAGATACGCCACGCCTTCAGCAGCTCATTCTTCTTAATTTTTGTTTTTTATTAAACTGGAGATTAATATTTTCAGTTTTGAAAAATTCAGAAATTTTTATTTTCCGTTCTTAGAAATGGTAGAATGTCCATGCAACCTCTGCATGTTTGCTGTGCTAAAATGCACTATTACTGTGACAACATCCAATGAGTTCACACAGCAACGGGAAATTTGCTCAAAGATTTCTTTGCTGCTGTGCAGGTTTTGGAAGACTGGAGCCTTTCCCTGGCATTTTCTGATAAATAAGGTCTGCTAAATGTCTATTTTTCTATAAATTTCCTGGTAAAAAATTGATGGGGTGTCCCTATTGGATAAATATTTGAGACAGGTTTAAATCTCCATGTAAATTTATTTGTTGGAATTTTTTTATTATTACCTTTTAGAATGTAATTTGGATGTTAGATCACAGCTTTCTGGCAGTACTGAAGCACTTACTGTTCAAATCCTTTAGTGAAAGGACTCAAAATCATTTAGTTAGTAACTGCATCCCAGACATGCAGCTACATCCCTAGATGTAGAATATATATAGAGATAGGATATTTTTGGCAATAACTTGAAGATTTGTTTGAATAGCTAATGCCACTTCAGAAGAGTTGACCTTGCTGTGACAGAGTGCTTAATATTTGCTCAGTTTAAATTATGTACAGTAGCCTGGGTTTGCTGATATGTTTTTGTGTTTTATTAAAGCCTACTAATACTGACACATTTCATAAAATAAAAAAAATTGTTTTATACATTTTGAGAAAAGAACATCAAACTCTCTCCCAAATCAGTCTTTGTTTCCTGCAACAACCTTGCACAGAAACTTTGATGAAGCTACAGTACAAGAATTAAATATAATTTGACTCTTGCAAACCATCCTGGAGCCCACAACAAAACACAGCACTCTCACAGGGCTGTGCAGCTGAGCAGTGCTCAGTACGTATCCTGGGCATTCAGGCATGGAAGAAGCTTGCTATTTTCTTTTTTCAAAAGAACACCTTTGAGTCTCTTGATATTACAGGAGACAAGAGGTGGCTCATTGCAGACTGTGAAACAATGCTTAACAAGGAAGCGTGAAGATGCAGTCATGAATAGATTTTATTCTAATTCCTGCTCTTTCATTAGTTTTGCAGTTTCATTTAATGGATTTCAAGCAAAATTATTTAAAGTACATTATACTGTTTTTACCCACGTTGCCAAAATTCTGTATCATTGTGCCAAGAAATTTTAGATTCTCTGAACTAAGCAATATTAGTAAAAGGGGGGCACTACTTTTCTTATATAGAATGGGAATCATCTAAAAGTGTCATACAAACAACTTCCCAAAATTGATAGCAACTTATTACATTTTCTCTATCAAGAGTTTTGCACAAGATCCTTCTAGAGAGAAGCATGTAAAAAGCCAGAAATTACTTTGAAGAGCTGTCAAAGCTACCCAGTTAACACCTGAATCACACAATCACAGTTAATGCTTCCCAATCACCTTCTGGATTAAAACGTGACTTACTGAAATTCTTTTCAGAAAGAACTTTATTGTGAGAGGAGAGTGGGTGCCACTGCCCCTGTGTCTAGCCAGATCTTCTGAATCACACGGTGAGGGTCATTGCTTCAGCTGTAGCCTTGCTACAGGCTTGCAGGGAAAACCAGTCAGCATCAAGGCCACCTTTGGCAGACAACAGGTGCACAGACACAGAGCCTTTGCGTTTCCAGTGCAGAAGATGCACCCAGAGCTGCCATCAGTGGAAGAGCTTGGATGGGAAAGAAATGAGAGCTTTACTGACTACTTTCTCAGGGAGATTCACAACATAGTTGGCCACCAAAGCGGCAGCTTCATACCATTTGTTGGGCTGCTGGAAATTCATCAAATTTTACGATTAATGTATGTTACTTTTGGGGAGAGCAGGGAGATGCATGTTATTTTAGTCTCCATTTCCAGAACAGAACACAGGATGTAGAAGATATAGGAGTGTTGTAAAAGGTTATAACACTTTTGTACCTCAAGAGCTGTTCATATACAGGGTCAGAGTTACTGTGTCTACTTCAAAGTTTTCTGTACTTCTCTTAGTATACTCCCCATCACCTGTGCTTCTCTTACACTTTCCTTCAGATAAATAAGATGCATTGATACTTCTAATAACTAATAGTTATAAAGAAGAAAAACTTCTTTCAAATCATCATTTCTTTAAAAAGATTAAACCATTTGTAACAGCCATGCTTGATAAATATGAAGATGAGGACGATTACGTGTCTTCCTACCCCTATATTTCTGTGTTTCATCAGAAATTTGATCTTCAGAAAAGAATTCAAAGTATCTCTGGTTTAGATATCTTTTTTTGCTATATATCATATCATATCATATCATATCATATCATATCATATCATATCATATCATATCATCATATCATATCATATCTATCATAGCCTATATGGCATTACTACTACACTATGAAGAAGTGATTTATTTACTAACAGAGGAAGATGGGCAATAAACATCTATTTAGAAAATAGAAAATAAGTGACTCCGAATTCAGTGCCTATTGGAAATATTTTGAATGTTACACATAGCAGTTCATTTCTTTTATTCATTGACTGTTCATCCAGATAATATGAGTATGTTCTAATGAAGCTAAATTTAACACCTATAAGTGTTCAGAAGGAAAGTGCTTTTCCTTTGGGATGCATATTCATTCATTTTTTCTACCTAACTAGTATCAGCATCCAGACAAATTCCATGATGAGAAATTGATACTAAACTTGTGTGGCATAAAGTTGGTGATTTATGACTGAATACTGATTTGATTTTTGTAAATATGAGACATCAGTTTCCCGGCAGTGGTCCTTCTATAAGAAGCTAAAGGATTCTGAAGGTTAGTGCTTTCTGAAGTTCAGATTTTAAAGCTTAAAGAGTATTGTGCTTTTTAAAATCATAGGGTACAAGAAACCTGAAGAAGGTTTTTTAGGCTGGATGACACAAATCAGGCTGTGGACCATGACTTCAAAGTTCTATATACAAGGTTTTAAGTACTTATAGATCACAGTTTCTTGTCTCAAAACACTGCTAAGGCCACAAGACGAACTCGCAGTAAGATAAGCCGCGACAGCAGGAACTCAAGATAAGCACAGATAGGAGAAATATTCAACAGGAAGTCACTAATTCCAGGTCTAGCAGATGTGAGGTTTTCTTAGCACATCCTGGTTAATGCATCGAGGCAAAAAATTCCCCCTGTGGCGAACTATGGGAAAGAAAGCAACAGTCTTTGCTTAAAAAACTGCTAAGTGGAAGAAGTAAGAAGTCTCCACTCCTCACAGCACAAGCCAAGAAAAAATAATATTTAATAATAGCAACAACTAGATCTTTTCTAAGGGGATGATAAACTGTCTGATAATAGAAACCTATAGAATGAATCCTAGTGAGCTTAAATTACCAAATTTTGCAGTGAATACTATCTATGAAAAAAAACCACCTATTGTTTAGTAATAACAACTTTGTTTCCTCCTTGGGAATTTTACAGTTACTACAGTTATATTCTGGATGTTGTAAACAGCAAAATAATAAAATTTAATTTGACTGAAAGGCAAAAATGCTAAGTCCTTTATTATAACTGCTGAACTCAGTAGTGTTACCTTGGTTTTTCTCAGTTTCTTTATTAGCCTTTTGATTTTCATAAATGGAGTCAGATCTTTTAGTTACTGTAGAATATTAGAGCAGTTTTCTACTTTTCCCACAGAAATAATATAAACAAATCTTTTGTTTTTTATTCTCTGTCCTTTGTTTGCATATTTCTAACCTGAAAACAATTGTAACTGACAATTCATCTGGCCACTGAGGCTGAGGGGTGGAAACCCCAAAAAGCCAATCTTCTGCTAGACCCACAAATGTATAAAAAGTAAAAAAAAATAAACAAAAGGCTTCTTCTCTCCGCTCTTTCAGCTGGGAGCTGGATCAGAAAAACCTCTGTGAAAATCTCTTGTCTGCATGTGATTGCTTTGTGTGTCTCAGTGACACAGTAGCATGAAAAGCACCAAGATATCCTAAAGGCATATTCTGGAAATAAATATTTCACTTTTATATAAAACAAAGCAATTAAAAAATCTTTTCAAATGATCTCACTTATACACACTTACCTATTTCATCCCTGCCAGTATATTGTGCCAGTAATCAGCAGTGGCAAGCACATGTTTTCTGTTTCCATTTAGATGCAGAAGTATTTTCTGCCTATTTGATGAGATCATGTGAAATACCACCTTTTCCTCACCTGTCAAGCATATCATCCCAACAGAGAAGCTTTGTCACCCTCTGAAGTAAAAGAAATATGCTTGTCCATATGCTTGTCCTTGATAGTGCATGGATGCAACAGGATTTATTAATGAAGAGTTAGAGAACATCAGTCACCTTCTAAACCATAGCAGTGATGGGGAAATTAAGCTCAATAATCTCATGCTTTTTGGAGTCACCAAAATGCTTAATTCTGTTTCTCCCCACTATTCTACCGGTTGCCAGAGTTCACTTGCAGCAAGTAAGCTGTCAGGAAATAAGAACATGAATGGGAAAACAAGTGCTGAATGTCTTCCTGAAGAGTGGCTACAAGTGAGAGTAAAAGGAAACTTTGCCTCCATCAAAATCAGCTTATTAAAGCAGTACCTAAAGAAAGTTTGAATTTTCTGCACACAGCTTCAAATTCTAAATTTTCTCTTCTTTGAATCTCACGAGCTCCAGCCATGGAACAATCTCTCCAGAACAGGAGAACACATGTTTCTTTAGCTATATTTGCAAATATACATCCATGGGAAAAAAACCCCACTGAACAAAAACACCCACCTTTTCTACCTGATGTAACCTAATAGCAAGTGTGACCTACAGACTGATTTGTCAGGCTGACTCAAGCAACTTTGCCTAACATACAGGAGGTGCTAAACACTGCAAGGTTAAGGGAAAGCCACCAGGAAGATATTAGAGATCAAAACCAAAGTCAGTGGTGACTGCACTGTGGTGTAGAAGCACAGTTTAGTTTAGTTAACTTAAAGCTACCAAGATCCTATTCCACTAGACGTTTAATTACATGTAGAGCTGAGCCCAGTCTCACACCAAAGTGTTCCTTGAACAATGCTGTGAACCTCACAGCTACAAAACATGTGGCACAGCCAGGGCAGGCAACAGCAAATACTGGAAAAGAAATAAATCCCATTCCTGGAAGAAGGCACTGAAGCTAAGTTTACTAGATCAAGGAAGAGAGATATAAATCTTGCAGCATCATCTCAACATCTTCAGTTTGAGAGGCAGGAAAAAAAAAATTACCCTGAATTTCCTCCTGCTCTTCTTTCTGGTGTGGAAGAGACAACTATTGACTTCAGAGTGATGATAAATGAAGGAGTAGTTAGGTCAAAGTCTTTGAGATGACACTCTGAAGTAAATTCCAACTTGTATTGCAGTCAGAAGCAAAAGAGCTGTCAGAGAGATTTAACTCTTAAGAAGCAGTGTTTGGTAGGATGGTGCATTAAGTTTTATGTTCTTATCAAAACACATTAATTCAAAACTGAGTTACACTTTAGGGATGAAAACTGATAGACAAAGAATGTTTAAATTATCGTAAGTAAATAAAAACCATAAAAGATGAATAATTCACTTTCATTAATGCTTTAGGCTGTCTTTCTCTTGAAAATTCATTCAGGAAGGATAGCTATTTGTCCACTCCAACCCAGTACTACTGAAATTGGTTCTTATTATTCAAGCAGTAAGGAATCATCCTCCCAGATCAGGCAGTGCAATCAACTGTCTTTTGAAAAAAACCCGTGTCAGTAGTTCCAGTTTGTATGGGTAGGTTTTGAAGAGCAAATGACAAAATGATTATTTTATTTTCACAGTAATATTCTAAATAAGGAAATTATTATGTGTAATTTATATCCCAAATTATCAAGTACTTGGTAGACAGCTCTGAAACAGAGTTTCCAGGGTCTCTCTCAACTTCATTTTCCCACTGTACCTCAACCCCAAACACAGAACAGTCTTTCAGATCACCAATACATTTTCACTCCTAAGTCAGTCTTCATGAATGCCTACTGCTGCCACCTCAATGCATATTCAAATTATATTTAAAAAAAAAAAAAATAAGAAGAATTCTAATCCAATATTCACATAATCAAGCAGTTATGTCATTTTTCCAGCTCAAGAAATGCATTTTACTTCTTTCTAGAAATGATGATGATGTTGATGATTGTTACTATTATCATCATCATCATCATCACCATCATCTTTAAAGAAGGTACAGAAAAAGTAATTAAGTGGCAAACTTCAGAAAGTCTATATGACTTTGCCAATTTTCTTGTGTGAAGTCTCCTTGTAAGAGATCAAGAACCACTAATGACAGACTGGCAAATTTCCTACTAATGCAGACGTGCACACACACACACACACACACACACAGCACTTGTCACCTGTGTTTTGAGACAAAACCAGGCAGGAAACTGGCATGAGAGGAGCACCTGTCCCAGATAAAAAGCTTTGCTGAAAGAGCGTGCATTCCTGTTAAACAAGGCTCAGCACATGTTACATGTTGCAATACAGTGTTTGGATCAGAGCTTGCTCAAAACTTGGGCTGGTTTCATCTGCATCAGCCTGAAGTCTACCACCTCTGGCCTCAGAGGGGAAATTACCCTGGTACAGAGACCACCTGCAATAGGGTGTGCAGACTAGAGACTCTTTAGTGGATCTTGTAGGGGCCTTAAGCATCTACTCATCTCAAGTACCTGAGTCACCACCACCTGCCTTTGAACACCTTCTGAAAATCAGCACCTCTACCTGTGAAATTTTCAGTACCAAACTACATCGTGGCAAAGTAGATGATAAGAAGTCCCCACTGAACAGCAGCAAAAGCTACAGATGGAGACCAACATGTTAACCCTAAAGTCTTCATATGCTTTACTTCACTAAAGTCTTAGCATTTTTCTCCTAATTTTATAAGATTTATGAGCATCCCTGAAAAAGAGTATAATTTTCAGAAAAATTCTATCTTTATCTACTGGAACCAGATGACAAATAAATTTTAAAATCCTAATTACAGGAGCAGAGATACTAGTCTAGATGCCAAATCAAACCCAAAAAAGCAATAGGGGCAGATGACCTGAAATAAGAATTCTTTCATGCAATGAATAAATCTCTTAATCATTAAAATGGAAAAAAATCCCAGGGTTTCTAGAAGTTTTTGGCCAAAAGAGTTATATTTTTTATGCGTTAACTACTTCAGATGTTTTTCTTTTTACAATGTTTAGTGTAGGTTGCAACGCATTTTCAAATATTTGTATGCTAAAGTGGGAGAATACTTTACTTAAAACATTTTCTCTGCAGTATGAGGTCTAACACTACTTCATTGTATTAAAAAGGCTTTGCCTCTAATAGCCTTTGTTAAAACTGCATTTCCCTTTTGGTAAGATTTCCTATATAACTTCTTTTTAACCTCTTCCATTTGGTGACATCATATTAAAATTGCAAAATATTTCATGAAGGCAAGGCAAGATGTATTCTTGTAAATTTGGGATTTTCCCTAAGAAATGTACACAGTGGATGGAGGCAAAAGGTAAGTATGGACCACTATTTTCTCTGTCCAGCTTGGGCCAAGCCTGGGAGAAGTAATTGATCCTTAATAAAATGGAATAGAACTGTGTATTTTATTTTTTTTTTAAGCTATACATTGCTTGAAAATCATGTCCTAAAGATATTCAAGCTTTTCAATCCATACCATACAGCTCTGGATTCCCAAAAACTTCCAAGGAAGTTTTAGATGAATTCAAGTTCTTATCAGGATCTGAAGTTTATGACAGCAAACTCCTCATAAATAACCCCCAATTTACAAGTCCTGTTATATTAACTAGATAAAATGAAGAGTGATTACAACTGCTTGCTTAGCTAGGAACTGCTCTATCAAGTCCTCACATCTATTGAAACAAATGGCTGTAGTGTGCTAAATATGAATCAAATAGGCACACAACCATTTCAGACAATGAGGGGGTTTAAATGCCTAAAAAAACCCCAGCTGATCCTATGACATCAGTATGTGTCTTTGCATGTCTAGAAAAGCTGATTCAACTCCTACCACCATCAGTTGGCAGGACCCGGTGAAAATGAATGCCTGGCAGAGATGTTTTTTATATTTGATATTATTTCCATAAATATATATATATAAACAATTCCTTAAAATTGCTATGATAACCACCATTCTTTAGAAAATAAGTTTCAGTATTGGATTTAGAAATTGACTTATTTGACCTTATTTTGTTAGGAACAATCCAGACAGGGTAACCTTGCTGTTGGCAGCGTTGAGATGAAGCTGATCTTAATTCCAGTTAAAGACTTGCTTGCTCTTTGATCACATGAAACAAGGTCAAACTTATTTTATCTAAAGGGGTATCCTGTAAAACTCAGAAAAGTGCTACAAAGAAGCAATAGAATCATTCATAATTTAAATGACAGCATGTTTTATACAAAGGGCTGTCAAGGAATATGATAAGGCTATGAAGTAAATTGAATAGAATTCAAGGAATCAATTGCAGGTGGTAGAGCTAAATGAGAAGAATTAAAATCATAGTTAAAAGAAAGGGCACTGGAAATAAAAGTAATTAGAGACAGATGTAAAATCACTTCAGTGATTGCCTATCATAGTTCTAGTATTTTGCAAATAAAATAATTACCTATTAGGAGGAAGTAGTCATTAATAGCATAATAAAAAAAAGAATGGAAAGAGAAGAAGGAAACACAGTAAAGAAGACGTGGCAGCCTGCAAACATACTTCAGTTGTAAGTTGAGGTGCTTTTAGCACCTTAGATTGAAGTTTTCTTACCAATGGAACATTTAGAGCCTCTTACAGAGCTCGCATAGTCTCATGCTCATGTAAATGTCAGCAAAAAGACGCTGACAAAAGATATCATGCAAGTGAAAATGGAGTAGTTTAAATTCTGATTTTCCCATTAATTTTTTCCAGATTTTTTGTGCAATATCGAGGAACATTGTCTCAGGTGTTTTATTTGACTTTTTAATGGTAAATAAATCAAACTATTTTTCTTGTTTCCAATGTGTACACACAGCAGTCATATAAAACATTAAAGCAGCAGAAGAAATAATGAAACATTGCCCAATTGTTTATCTAAATATAAACCTTTACGCATGAATTACCAGCAAGCTTCATAAGAGGTGAAATTAAAGTAGGGAAAATGAGAAGACCCACTGAAATGAAGTCATGTGACATCCCAGGTTTCTATCAGTATCCATGTCCCTGAAATGTTCTTAATTTCCCGGCAGCATCTCATTAAGATGAATGGGTCACTTCACAAGTCTTTGGAGACTTTCTGAAAGGTCATAGAGATATGAAAAGGAGACATAATAGCATTTACTTTCTGCATCATATAATAGATATTTACTGACATGGCAATCAGGTGCTTTATGGTTAGAAAAATGACACAGAGAACCACTCAAGTTTTTTGAGATATTTTACTTTCCTGTACAAGCTTTCACACTTGAAACACATACACATTTTTTGTTTTGTTCTTTTTCTTCTAGTTAACTAGCTTACTGTTTCAAATTCTTATTTCAAATTCTGTTAGTATTGGTACCTCTCAAATATAGCTTCATGACAGGTAAATGCTAATGTACCTTCAGTGTGTATAGGTTTCCCTGAAAGCCTGTTAATACAGCCCACTTTGTAGTACAGGTGTACCTAATGTATCTTCTCTCTGAATGTTGTTAGCTTGTCTTCAGAGCTCACACTGACAAATAAAAGTAACCCTTAAAGCAGCAGGATAAACCTGCTGTTAGACTAGCTTAACAGAAGTTCAGCCTCCTGATCAAAGAAATGGGAGTAGGTAAAAAGACATGGCGGCAACTGAAGGTCTGGTATATCTCTAATTAGGCCAATGTCATTTCCCAGGGAGCTGAGTAAAGGCTTAGACAATTTCATGTCAATTTCCTGTTCAAAATTTGCTGAGATGGTACACTTCATCCACCACATGGTAGGGAAGTAGCCAAGCTCCTTCCCCCTTGAACCAAACTGCCTCTCGATAAAGGTGAAGATTTCCTTGCTGCCCAAGATAAGTGAAGCTTTCCTGATTTAAAAAAAAAAAAAAAAAAAAAAAAAAAAAAAAAAAAAAAAAAAAAAAATCCACAAAACAGAGTCACTACTGCATCTCCTCCCCTCATTCTGTATGGATTCTTTCTCTGTGTTCCTTCAAGGACTTACAAAAGTCAGTCATGGTGCTATGCCTTCACTGCTTGTTAGTGGAGATTGTTAGTGGAGAGAAAGGATTTTAGCAACACCTGCCATCTTGTCCAGTGCCTGTAAAGGAGAAGAGCTTGATTAACCCCACAGCTAGTTGATGGGTAGGAATCCATGTGGAACAAAACTCTCCCTGATAGATAATGTAATAATGTGACGTAATCTTGTAGCGACACATTGGGAGATTCAGGCTGGACATTGGGAGAAGTTTTCACGCTGCACATGGTGCTCAGAGAAGCTGTGAAACCCTTTAGTTTTCAAGACTCAGCTGAACAAAGCTGGCTGACCTCCTGTGAGGTCGGGGACAGTTGTGCTTCAGGCAGCCGGTTGAACTCGATGACCTTGGGAGCATCCTGCCAACCAGTACTTGCAACATTCCGCCAGCACTGTACACTTACAAAGGCCAAGCTGGACGCCTTAAGGCAACAAAAGGAGCTGAATCTGTAGAATTGTCAGATGGTGCAGAGGTATTTTAACCTCTCTATCTGTGGGACCTTCGGGATTATGAATTTATCTCTAACTAGGTCCTTTAAGCATATTCTAATATTCTTCAAAGAGTCAAAATGGTCTATTAACTTTGTTAGCATAATAAAGCTTTAGCTTTAAGGAATCTGTAGCTTCCTTAGTGATTTCGAGAACGTGAGATCTATATTCCTTTCTCACATCTTTAAAATCATTGCTAATGCCAAAGTGTGTTGAAAAGCAGAAAAGTACCAGAGAAGCTTCATTATCCTGAACTGGAATTTCTCATATCCATATTTTAACAATTATTTGATAAAACACAGCAGCCAAAGCCTCAGCTGATAACGCCACCATTTGATGGCATATTTATCACAATTTTAAATTTGCATAAAGGCAATTATTTAAACAGCTATATAAATAATAATTTCTTTGAAAAGGTTAGCTGAAATTTATCTAGATTACTGGACATAAAATCTTTTCAGCATTTTCAGTCTTGCTCTGGAGGATCAGGTGTTCAATACCTTAAGATTTTGTGACATACACTGCAAACAAAAATAAGGAAAATGAAGAAAACGTTCTATATTTTATAATTATTTTAGCAAGTATTTAAAAGATTCAGGTTTTTCTTGAAGCTTTTTTAGTTGTGGTAGTAATTTTTAAATAATGTGAAGTAGCTAATATGTTGTGAAGTTTAATGCTTCATAAAATTCTATTTCATAAAAAAACAATAATCCACAAGATCACTTTTCTTATGCTAGTATTCTTCTTCACTAATTTATATTTTGCTTTGGAAATCTACAGTTACTTTTTTTCTTTAAAAAAAGTGAAGTTCAAAAATATTTTTTTAGTTTATTCTTTTGAGTAAATAATTTTTAAACTGACATTAGTGAAAGACTGTTTATGCAAACAATTTTCTGACTAAATTTATCAAAAATATCACTTGCTGTTATGAAAAAGTGGTGTTCCCAAGGCCTACATCCTAACAATTTTATAAATACAAATTCACCTTACATAGACATAAATTACAAAAAAATATTTTAAGAAATACTTTTAAATTAGGTTTTACATAGAACTTTTTTAACAAATGACATTTTTCGCATGTCCCAAATATGATACAGTATTTCTAATATCCAAGTATCATTTTTTTATTAAAATACAGATTACATGAAGTTTGCTCATCAGATGTGTTCATTTTTTAATCACTGCTTATAATGTGTCAATCTTTTCTGTTAAAGAACTGAATTAAAAAATAAAAATATGCACATTAAGCTAGTTGGGTTTAAGGCACCTTTGCATGATTAACTGGAGAAATTAGCATGTCTTAAGCAACTGAGAAAATATTCTGTTTTAATGACATAAAGCCATGTATCTATGGGCATTAATTCTGTAATTTAAAAAAGCGACAACATTGTAGAGCCAAAGGACACTGCTTAGTAAAAGGGTGATTTTGGTAACTCACACATAAAGGAAGCAAAGTTGGCATTATCTTTCCTTCCCATCTTTTAAAATTCTAGTGAAAAGAACAGCCCATATGGAACCATTTAACTTTTCTTTTCCTATGTTGATGTCAGCTTTGCAGTTATACTTGGCATAACAGTTTTGATTAAACATTTTATATAATTGTAAGCTTCCTGAGGGGACTCAGAATGGAACTATCAGGTGCTTGGGTGACATTCCAGATGGCAAGAGATTTGCTCAGCTTCACACTCCTCTTCCCACTGATGATACTAAACCACACTGGAATTCATTTGCAAGTAATTCCAAGAACCATCAGGCTAAATTTCAAAGAATTTTTAAAAATCAGCAACTCTGCTCTTAAAACAAAGCAGACGATTTGCAGTATCTGTTTTATAAACAATTCCAAGGCTTTCTCTTGAGTAATTTTTAAACCTGTGTCTGCAAGGGTTAGGTTCCAAAAGCTTCACTGTTGCACTGTTACATGTGAACTGAAATGGCTTTCCAGAGTTAATCCTTTCCCACTCCAGATTTGATATGCAGCCAAATGGATAATTGAATTAACAACCTCAAGAAGCAGACAGGTTTGGTAAGGCCATGTCTAGAAGTCAGCCTATAATCAGATTCATTTGGGCTACCATCACAAATGGCCACTATCTAGACAAACTTCATTTGCCACAGCAAGTTAGCTTCTGCAAGCAGTTAGGAGGGATCCAATCTCACCTGCAGAAATAGCAATACAAAGGTAAACCTTCAGTGTGCTCAGGAACAAACCTGAGGACAATGCTGCTCTATATTCTAGAAAGCATCAGATGTGGAGAGCTTGGAGGACAATCACAATGACATTCTCAGAAATCCCTAACACGCCTGGATCTGCTGTTTGCCATTTCCCTGCTTCCAGTGGGCTGTCAATGTTTCATTCTTGTTTCTCACCTGCAAATAGAATGTTTTGAAGTGTATTATACAGGCATAATGATTGAGCTGGACTGGCTTCAGGGGTTTTTCTATCCCATTAAAGTGGACATCTAGAATGGGACTTGAGCACAGTGGAAGTATTTCCACCCAAAGTTTCATCCCAAAAAATTCTCCCTGGCTATTGAAAACTCCTAAGATCACTATTCTGAGTTCAGGCCCAAGACCAAAGCAAGACGGCTTCTTGTCATGCACAAAACTGTACTAGGCTGAACTAAATACCTGTCACAATAACTAAATACTGAATTGGCCTTTGTTTCATTTTAACATCCTAGAAGATTTTATCTGGTGGATTTTAGGCTCAACACCCAGCAGCAGACTGGCTTTCTGCTTCCCATTCTCAGTAACACATGGCTGTGACAGCTTGAGGATGCCTGAGGAAGAAAAGTAGCTATGGGGAAATGAGTACAGTTTTTGTATTTCATCAAAAGACAATAATGATAATGATGTGTTTGTCCTGCTAGAATACGTTGAAAGAGTGGTTATAGGTACAAAGTCAGAGATATTTTGAATACATAGTTTTTGCCTAACCTGGAACCAAAGCTTTGTTCTGTGTGTGGAACAAAATTGCAATGCAGAATGAGAACCGAAATAATGCTAACAACTACAAGGAGTTACTGACTAAAAGTAAAGGCTCATCAGAGAGTATGTGCCAATTCACTCAAAGTTAGTGCAACAGCAGGAGAGGTAACTGCAGTGAAATTAATGCCTGATTTGTTGATCCCAATTCCTGTTATTCACTCTGTATTATCCACTTTTTTACTGTTAACAAGGAAAGGTAGAAGAGCAAATAGACAAAACTGTATAACTTGATTCTCGTCAAAAGCTACAAAGGAAATGGAATACTTTGGAAAGGGCTTCCCTGTTATTCAGTAAATCATAGGTTTCAAATGAAGATTCAAAGTTCTGTCAGAAGTTACCATCCTCTAAAAACAATCAAGGAATTTAGCTGTGGGTAGTAATTTGAAAAATTAACATCAGTAATATAATGTTGGACTTTTGATTAAGCAACTCTTGGATGTCAGGTTATTTCAGGACAGAGTTATTTCAAAACTTGCTTCACTCTGAATAAGCAGGATATAGAAACATTGCACTGGAGCATCCTAACATAATAACAATATGAACATGAACAAATTAATTTTGTGGAATGACCTCTGCTTTCTCATCAATGTAATTTGCAGATATATTGATAATATATATATATATAATATTATCTATCTACATATAGATAATATATACATTATATATGATATATATTTATAGATAACACATATTATATAGATTTTATAGATAATCTATAACATATCATCTATAATCTATAATATATATTTATATTTTTTATATATTGATAATAAATCTTTTATATATATTCACCCTTGACTGAAGGGATGTAAAACTTAAAGCAGAATTTCACTATATATCTTTGAATTAAAGAAGTAAAAGTAATGTGAAACAGGAAAAAGGTCAGTTATATCTGACCTTGAAAGATAAGAATGAGCTGCAACCCTTTAAATCTTCAGAAATCTCAAAAAATAAATTTAAAAGGAAGGTCAATAAAGGACTTAGTCAATTTGCTTATGAATAACACTTTAATGAAAAGTAAATCTTCTGTTCTATCAGATGAATAAAATGTCATGTGTGAATTACATTGCAGATCTACAACATAAAAGAGAATTAAAAAGAACATTCATCTCATATATATAGGAAAACTATTAAAAGATTTAAACAGTAATATATAGGTTTAAACCTTTTTTTTTTTTTGGTGAAAATAATGCTTAGGAAATAACACTGTAATAATAGGAAAAGTCAAATAAAGTTAATTTTAAAGTTAATATATAGCCAAAAGATATAACTTAAATTACATTTTAGGTTTGAACGCTGTTTTGAAATTACTATGACAGGCATTTAGAAGTATTTGTTTATAGTACTGGTATTTTTGGTGTGGTTATATTTAAACATTATTTCTGCAATTTTGATCTATCAGTTTGTTGGAGGATTTTTTTTAATACCAGTCCTGAGTTTGAATACAGTGAAGTCTTCAGGACATAAACATCAATTATAAACCACTGTTCTTACTGTCCTATTGATCTATTGATTTAAAAATAAAAATGGAAAAAACATTTGAGACATAGCATAGTCTTATGGGACAGGAAGCAACCCAACAGCAGAGCTACAAAAATATTTTATGCCACTTCAGAGACACGAACTTGTAGAAAATTCAGAATCCATTCAAGGAACAACTACTTGAATTTAAATAACAAAGGATTATATCTTCTGTAGCTCTTACAGAAATCCTTGTTCAAGAAAAGAGTAAAAAATGGACAGGACAACATTAATCAAGAAGGAAATCTTCAGAAACAGGATCACACATTATCTCTGCAAGGGAAGATTTTGCTTACAATTCACTTGATTTACATCTACTCATTTCCTTTTCTCTTCTCCACTTAGAAATTTTTTTTTACAAGACAAGTACTTTCAAAAGAATCTCTGAAATACTTCTCTTTCCATAAATAAAACTGCCAATAAATATCTCATACCTGCTAGAAATTGATGTGTAATTATGTAACTTCCCAAGTTTTGGAAAGTTAGATTTCAATGTCATAATGTCTGAGATTACTTGGATGTTCATGGACTTTTAGTCTGCCAATGATATAATAGAAAAAAAGTAGCTATTATTACTCTGTTTACGCAAAATATTATTTTCAATTCTTAATAAGGTAGAAGTAATCTTAACTAGAGACATCCCCCCCCCCCCCCCCCCCCACCCCCCCCCCCCAAACTTTAAGCAATAGTAATTCTTCATATAAAGTTATTTTTGGAACCTGTGAATTATATAGCTATTCATAGTCACTTTTTGTCCCTGCCAATACTTGTCACAAACACCTAGGACAGCTCACCTCAGAGCAATCTTTGGTTTTTTTATTTTTTTTTTTTAATTTATGTTTCTTCAGCCTTCTAAAATGCTGTAAAGTAACAAAGTTTCCCTATTCTTCATGAATGGATTAACAAATAGGTATTTGGAGAGGTTTTGGGAGCATGTGAAATGCCAGGAAGTTAGGATGACAGGATAAAATTATTTGCAGCTATAGTGATGCCACCATACTGATCTGTACCTAAACAGGTTTGTCGTGCTGTTTATAGTGCTTACTTAATGATAAATACCTGAAACTCCAATAATTTCTAAAACTTTAGCCACCTATTGGATGTATTCTGTATTTTTAATCCAGGAAAGTCTCCTCTGTTCAGTTTTACAACCTTCTCCTAACTTCTGAAGCAGAAAATATGACTATTATGTATGGAGAGATAACAAGGAAAGTCCCATCAAGAAATTATTTATCCCATGAATAATTTTATACATAGGTAAAAAAAGAGTCCTCCTTTGTTAAGAACTGTGAGCAATCTGAGGCCAAGACTGCCTGACTGACATGCCAGTCATTACAAGTAATCAGAAAATTTGTGGGGAAAGATGCGCTGATGATGAACCATTTTAATGCTTCTAGATTTTTTCTTTTCTTTTAGCGCAGACTTGTACCGCCTGTTGCTTTTAGATATTGCAGGTGACATATTTAAAATAAAAATGCAACAGCCTAGAAATTTGCATTGCATGTATGTTTCACAAAACAGCTATGGGTCAGATGGTGGCTAGCTGCATAGAGCTGCAGAAGGGGATAAATCCTCCTAGCTCCTCTTGTGCACCCGTCTGGGAAGAACAGCAGTTCCGACACTGAAGAACACAGCTGTTCTTTCCACATTTTTGCCCCGAGAGAAGTTTCTGGACTGCTTGAAAATCCTTGGGAAGGACAGAAGGAAGTGAATTTTCTGGTCTCTTTTAGCAGATGTTCCTTAAGGTGCATATTATCTGCACGCTGTTCCTTTCTGAGGTCATTGAAAGGACATGGATTTTTCCAAAGGAATCTAAAGAATAAGGGGAAGGAAACTAGCACACTTGGTTTGTTAAAATACTGTTCCTTGTAACAGTCAAATGTAAATATGCCTGACCTTCCCCTTCAGTTTGTTCCTCTGTAAAGGAATCAGAAAGAAAAGTAAATTGTACACTAAAACAGGGAATTTTGAAACATGAGGAAACAGGACTTTCTTGGTTTCTGACTAACTGAAATAAGGGAGAACTCAACACTTTTAAATATTAGCATAGTATTTACCCTCAAGGCAAATGAAACAGCTCAGATCAACCAAAAAACCCTCCCATGGCAACCAGTAAAAACAGGTTTGGCATTTTTAGGACAGAGGTTCTGGGACTGCTTACACAAAAGATTCATCAAAAATTTACTGAAGCTGGTAATAGGGCAGCTTTTTTCCTCATACAGGACTAGAGTGAAAACACACAAATATTCAAACCTTTCTAAGAAAAACAGCAATGTACATTTGTTTCTGAATGGACTGTTGCATCTGTATCACCTTCATATGTCAAGAATAATTTGATTATAGAAATACAACAAATAGAAAGACTTAAGGAGAAAATACAGTGAAGCGTAATACAGCCAGGAAATGGAGAGCAAGGCACTCTGGGATGCTATTTTAGGGCAATGTTTTTATTAATTAATCTCACAATCACATAGCATCGGTCAGCTATGGAAAAACATTAAGGAAGAATGAATGAAAATTGTACCATAGAGAAAAAAATAATGCATAATAAGCTGATCACAAAATTATCTGTGTAGACCCTCAGAAGAATAGTAGGTTGAATCATACAAGGAACAAAATGTGTTCATACAACCTGTGTTGGGAATGAACAGAGCAACAACTGGCTGAAACAAGGGGAAAATGCTACCTCGTGCTTTTATTCTCATGGGCAGAGCAGATTGACACTTTGGGTGGCTGAAACCACAGCGCTAAATATTCATTAGAAAAGGCATGCATTGCAAATTCAGGTAAGCTTCTTTGGAAACAATGAACCATTTGCAGCTGTATGTTTCCCAAATGTATTATTTTTTTCATGATACAGGCAATTTAGCTGGATAGGATTTTGCTGGAAAAAAATAAAGAATGGACTGCCTGGACTGTTTTTCCTCCTTATTTTTGGCCTAATTATTGGACTCAATAATGAAACGAAGGATCAGAAAACAGAGAACGGTTTTCAAAATATATCCTGAAATTAAGGTTCAAAATGTGCATACTCCCCTGTATAGACCTCCCCATATAGTGAAAAACAGACACAAGTAATGTGATTTTGATATGAATTTTAAACAACAAACATTCTTTAAAAAATTCTCAAGTCCCAGGAATTTTCACATGCAAATAGAAATTTTGTGTGTAGTCATATATAATGAATATTTTGACACAAAAATCACAACAGTAAAGCTTATGGAGATGTTTTAAATTTTACCTATGTCTCTAACCATATAACTATTCCCTGTGCATCCCAGAGGTCTCTATGTATCACATTTTAATTACTTCTCATTTACTAAGAACTACAAAAAAGTTTGATGCTGCCCTTTCATATTCAGTGCACTTCTTTTTCAAGAACAGACAGTGATTTTAGTGATTTCCTTCAGCTGAGTCCCTGGCCATATTGCTTTGGTGTATTTGTATTCATGGTGCAGTGCCAGAAAGATTTCCGCTGTCAGTTATACCACGTGCTGATTCTATACCATTAAAAATATATAGCACCATTGTCAGCTGAAGAAGATAATGAACTGAAAAGCGCATTCTAAAGGAGTGTTTTAGTAAAGGACCTCTAAATCTCAGTAACTACTATGTGGCTATGACCAGGAAAACTACATCCATGGACTAAATCCATGGTGACACAGCGGTGAATGGGACTGCCCAACTGATTTCTCTTTTCCTTTCTGCCTGTTAAGAACAGCTGCCTTATTTTTATTTCTATTCTCTTCATTCTCTAATATATTGGAGATCAAAACATGCGGGAAAACGTTTCCTTAACAATACCAAATCAATTATTAAAACTGCAGTAGTTTTATTTGTCTTGGCCCCAAATACAAAGCAGATGAATTTCCCTTAATTGCACCTGAGGAAATAAAACTGTGCTGCTAATGTGCAATTCTGCTATTAAAATATTTTATCTAATGATATTTAAATGAAATGTTTGGTGTGCACTTTGTCCCTAAAAGTCAGGGTTATTTTTTTTATTTTCAAAGATAAAGAAATCCTAGTTTTACATTTCATTGAAAGCAATCATTGTAGCAGACAGTTTCCAGCTGAATACTTCCCTCTCTGCCTAGGTGTTTACATGTCCCTTGGCATATGTCTCCTTGTAGCATCTCAGCATTTCTCCAGTTCATGGTATGCATCACAGCAGGTTTTCAAATACTGTGGCTTGAAGCTATGAAGGCAAAAGTAAAAGATAAGGAGATTCTCGTCTGTATTTATATTTCTTCTTTGTACATTCTTTATTTCTTCTTTCCCATCTCACAAAATCATAATAAACTCATCAACCACCCCGGTCCCACAGATGCTGGGAAGCAAATGCAAGCAAACTGATGAGTCTCAGGAGAGGCCATTCCCAGACACATCATCAGTGTGTTTGCCCAACAGGCCAACACTGCTCAGTACAAAATGCTTCTGAGCTGCTTCTGCCATAGGAAAACTTTACATTCAAAAACACTCCCATGTGCTCCCATGCAGAATTCACTGAGATGCAGAACAAAATATAAAGGAATCTGACTTAAAAATTACTCATGCAAGGAACTTGTGACTATGTACAATGTTCCCCCATCCAATCAAGTTTTCTGTACAGATATTTTTTTCCACATAGAAGAAACATCTTCCATTCCCAGCATTATTTGTTCTGAACACCTTATTACATATGATTAAAAGTTTAATAATATTTTGATACAAAAGATCTTTTGCTTAATTACAAGAGAATGACATGAAGCTAGTACTGAATTTTGTCTCTCATTCTATATGTGAAACTCAGTTAAGTTTTTACAGAGCATCTGCAAAGGTTTCCATGAATTCTCCCAGTGTTTGCTTCAATGTGAACAGGGTTCATCCCTCTAAATTATGATAGCTACCAGCAACTTTAAATTATTCGCAGCTAATGCGGTAGAGGAAAGCCCTCAGACCTCCTGAGGTTAAAAGGACAGATGTGGTGTTAAGCTGGTATTCTGTCAGCTGTGAAGATGTGATGCCTGTATGACTACCAAAACAGCCTTAAACTGCTAATATGCCACTATAGCACTGAAGAGTAATGGTTCTGAACCCAAAGGTTTAGGTCATAATGTTCTGAGAATCCTGTAAACAGTGAAGTGGATATAGCTCCTGCTACAAAGACAACACCCTAGTACTCTAATAAATTAACAGGCTATTATATGCAATCTTTTAAAGAATGACCACTTTATGGTCTTAGTTATACTGCTACTGAGCACCTGTAACTTCCCTGTAATTAATTTATCACTAAATTAATTTAGTGTTTTCTCACAAGGTGCCGGAGTAGGTATGAAATACACATTTTATAGTGCATTATATAACAAACAAATATCATTGATTTCCCATTAATTCCCATTAATTTCAAATACAACTATTTGGTTTCCTACCAAAATTGGTTTAGAAAGCAAAATACTTCATATATTTTGCTTGATCTATCCACTTTTAAATAAATCAGTTCAATCTTCTGGATTTCAGGATGGTAACAAGACATCTAGACATTCATAGCATTCATAGCAGAAAAGAACTCATTGCTTGACTTGAGTTCATGCTAGACATGAGTGCTCTGTAACAAACACCTTATGTGTCACATCAACTACTGGTGACAGTGTCCAGCCATAGCTCTGGGCTGAAGATTTTGTGATCCCAATTAATTTACAAGCTTTGTTTTGTAACACAAGACTATGAAGATACTACGATAATTATCTGTTCCCTGTGAGCAACCTTCAGTGAACAGCGTCTCAGTCATCTACTGTCTCCCAGCATCTGAGCATTCTTGTAGGACTCCCCACATTTCCCCTTCTTCCCTTCCCAGAAATGTGTATTTCTCCACATTTCTACAACAGTTCTTTTCCCTTGAAATGGTGAAACTCTACAGTAAAGGAAAAGTATTCTGAATATAAGACACTACAAATTCACTACAACTTAAAAAAGACAAGTGAACTCACTATGTGAAGGAAGATAAAATGACTGTGGGCCATATTGAGAAGGAAACTGCAAAATCAGCTTTTTCTTGGTTCATAATCTCCACATCCATGTGGAAACACCTACTGAAATAAATAGACATAAAAATATGTGCACACGGGATTGTTTGCAGTTTCTTAAAAAAAAAAAAAAAAAAATAAAAAATTTGCTGTGCATTCTAAAAAAGTGATGACCAAGGAATGAAGTACATGATTTTCGATGTAACTCTTTTTTATAGTTATAGTTTTAATTTAATTTTTACCTCATTCAATTGAAAGAGATTTTTGTTCCATTTGCAGAAGCAAAGTTTAGCAGGAACCAGCAGGCTGAAAACTTATACATTAAGAAGAAACTAAAAAAAACATATGTAATAGTACCAGCCAGTAATGCTTATTAAATCATGTCCCAATGACAGTAACCTTACTGCAGAGCTCCTCAACACAGGTCAAATATTTCATTAATAAAAAATGAAAAATCTCATCCCATTAAATCTTACTACACTTACTGTTATTATGAACACTTTTATAAGAAAGTACTTTCCTTTTGCTATAATTTTTCTAAAGAAGTGAACGATGCTTCTTTATGACACATTAGATAGATGCACTGTATTTTTGCTGTCTATTATTTTAGTATTTTATTCTAAAATAATTCCCAAAGGTCTGCTTTCAGTGGAGAGCAGCTGGAACTTTATTTTTTCTAGTGGCTGCAAAACTTTCCAGAGTAATGTTATGCCTTGTTCATGTATTCATCACTCAGCTCTGATGTATGCTGACTAGTTCTCAAGTTAGAAACATACCTACACAGAAATGGAACTGAACTACATTGCCTTTCTAGTAAAGATTTACTCTTCCGAGAGGCTCAAGGGAAGCCCTGAGACCTTTCCTCTTCAGTATTGGTGAACACTGCCTGTGAGGATGTGAACTCAGTGTAATGAAGACTGTGAGTCTTGTGAGGATGTGACTCAGTGTGTGATGCGAACTCATGATGATGCTCTAGACTTTAAAATTAAAATAGACCTTTATGATTAGTCAGAAAATGAAAAAAAAGAGCAATATATTACATGCAGGAATTGCCTAATATTAATTGCCAGCAAATGAAACCAGCTTTTTCTTTTAATGCCTCAGTCTTCTACATGTTCACCACAAAAAGCTGAATTTGTGGTACTTGCAGGCAATTGAAGGTCAAAGAAACCAATTAAGAGCAGCAGAACAAAATGGACGCATTTTGACTTAGGCAAGGACAAAGAGTAGAACAGTAAATGCTTTGATGGGAACCTCAGCTGGACTAAGAGGATACATATTATGACGTGTCATTACAAAGCACTGAATATGGCACTAAAGTTCCAAGGGAAGGAGACTGGGTTCCATTCACCTTGGTAAGAATGGGAGGAACAGCAATGTTGATCAACATCGTGTTAGTTGGAGATTTTATTTTCACATTTGTCTCTACAATGAAATGAGCTGATTCTGTGACATTAACAGAACATTTAAATAAATGTTAATTAATTTGGAAAAGTCCTATTTTGACTTCAGAATCTGCTGTTTTTTCTGCATTTTTCACTAATCACAGGAGTTTGAGACAACTTGAGTTCCTCCGTGCTGTTTTACAGGATTGTGTGTAATGGCCTTGATTTTGAGTAGGGTTTCTGGAATGCCATTTTTTAAGTTTTGGATTTCCTTTCCAAGAACCCTTCTTAATACCATTCTCTTCTCTCTGTGTATCCAGTTCTGTTTCCATGTGCATGCACGCTCTCCTGAAACCCCTGAGTTGCAGAAGCCATATGAATATGGTTGCTTTTCAAGTAACTTTCAGTTCAGTAAGAATTAAAAAAATTCACAGCAGGATTTACTGTTTCAGCTTGGGGCAGGCTGCTTGAACTTTCCAACACTGAACTCTTGGAGAAATACTAAACTACAAGTAGGTTCTCCACCCTCTTAGTGAGGAAAGCCAGATGCAAAAAGAGATGAAAGAGACACAAAAGAGAAAAAGATGCCTGCAGCTAAATTTTACCTCTTGTTGCTTTCAAGAAACCCAGCATAATTTCACCACAGTTTTCAGCGGGTGACAGGTAGCTGGTATCACTCACAGCTTACTACATTGCAAAAAAAAAAACATGGGGGAGGCTGAAAGCCACAGAACTGTAGCACTAAGAAAGGTTAATAACCTGACAAATTTTCAGAAACAGGAAACAGCTCTAAATTTTTGCTACCTTTGTTGCAACTTAAGACAGAGTTTGCCAATTCTACAGAATGAGAGACATCACTGAACACATCTCCTCATCTGTTTACTTAAACTTGAAGAGTTTCTCCCTAAAGGTATCTATACCCCTAATAACGACTGTTCTTCCATGATGGTTTGCCAATTTTGGATTATGAAAACATTATGGAATCTTTCATCTCTCCATACAGTGTCCATAAATGGTTTAGCTATTCTAGTATATTTTAACAGATGGACTTAGTCAACAGCTGAACTTTTAGGTTTTATCTCCTTTATTACACACAGGAGGACATAAGTTCACAAAGGTGAACTGTACTTAATGGCTAGTCTAGGGGGACAAAGATGTTTTAAACAAATATTACTAATTCCAAGCATTCAAATTCAACAGATAAACCCACAATCATAATATTGGCTTTAAAGCCTTGAAAGGAAAAAGGGAAAAGGATTTGTTGTTTTCATTTCATCTGATTGAGGTGAACTTGTCAATCATTTCTTTCTAACTTAAAAAAGCCAGTAATCACTTTAAAATATAATAATAATAGTAGTATTAACAACAACAAGAAGAAGCAAATCTTAAATTCTGAATTCTAAGGTGAACCCAGGAGTTTCATTGTAATTTTCTGAAAAAAAATACCAAAATGGAGTGGCATATGAGGGTTCTTGATAAATCAAGGAAACTGTCATAGAATTTAAGCAAATGCTGCATTACTTGATTTTTTAATAAGGAGATATATTAATGTATGTTATTCAGGTATGTTATAGAGTATTAACTGTATGCAGCTTTTAAAGACAACATCTCAGAAACACACATCAAATAGATATTATTCTTGACAGTAATCAGAATCAGTACAGCTACTTTACAGATGGAAAAACTGGGGCAGACGGAAAAACTGGGACACAAAGGACAGAAACTACCAGAAAAAGGGAGTAGCCAGCTAAACCCTTATACTGACCTTATAGCTCAAAAATCCAACAGAAGCATTCCCTGCCCAACAATATCCCAAAAGAGTAATTTCTACATTTAAGCATTTTACTTGTGGACAATAAAATGTCCAAGATGAACAAAATGCAGATTATTATTATTATTATGTGTAATATTGTGCAATTTTTCTCATTCTTTTTTTTCTAAAAATCCTATTTCTATGCTTAGCATAACCACCTGATAAGAGCCATTTCCTGCAAGCTTCAGATGTGATCTAAATATAAACACCTGTTCATTTTGCCTTTTTGAATATATAAAGCTGTCAGGTCTTAAATTAGAGTGAAAACATACCAAATAAATTCAAATTGCTTTGACTCCCTGTCTCTGACACCCCAAAAAATTAGGTAAAGGCAAAGTATAAAAAGAGAAAAGTAGAAAGGATGATTTCAATGTAATCTCAATATTTTTGCCCTAAGCATGGAAAAAATCAAGGGGTGGCATATGATCAAATATAGTTTAACAAGTACAACACTTCTGTCACTTGGCAAACAGCACCTAAATTTTATTATTTAATCCTGGGAAGACTTGTGTGCAAACCTAAATTTACTCCAATGCTTAAAGTTTATTGTGTACATAAATCTTCAGGATCATATCTGAGTCATCCATTTAATCCTTGTGATATAAAACAGTGTGTCACCATATAAGGTAATATATCACTCATTATTTTTGGAATAGGAACTTTGTCTGGGAAGATCACTCTGATTACAAGGGATAACAAGCAAACATTTCCAAAAGTGCACAAGAACACTTCACATGGGAAAAGCTGGACATGAAAATAATCAGATTTCAGAATTACAGCTCATGTTTACAAATCTCAGAGACTTCAAGATATAAGATCATTTGGCTGATTATTCACAGATTACAACTCACCTCATTTTGACCTCCCACATATGACAAGCTATTAAATTCTGAAAATGAAAAAAAAATTGAAATGAACCATGGCCCTATAAAATAAAGCATAAAAATCAACTTATAGCTGCAAACGCTCTGAACTGGAAAAAGGCTGTATTCACAAATAGCTTCCGTTCATTATGGAGCATGTTTCTAATTTCCTACTGCTGACTCATAGCAATTAAGCCCGAAAACATAGTCAAGATAGAATGACAGGCAATTCAGTATTGGCAGATAAGGTTATTCACAGTGTGAATTTGGCTCTCAGGACAAGAAATGAGGTGTCACAAAATCCTAGAAAAGCAAAGTTTCTGTGTGCTTTAATTTAAAAATTAGAGCAAATGGAAAGAGGTATATGGAATAATAAGGCTGACAACATTATGGGTTTAGTTACAGCCGGCATAGCAAAAACAGGCACCTGAAAACAGAAGGAATATAAAGCACTATATACTAGTTTAGTAATGGAATAATCTGTCACCTACATCAAAGAAAACGTTTGGGCAAAAAATGCATTGTTCTGACAATATTAAGCATCACATGCAAACAAAGAAATAAACAAACCAAATGTAAAGTTACAGCGATCCAAAGAAGAAAAGAATCAGAGTCATAAATGGAGCTTTTGCATACAATCCCATGAGCTAAGTATTCAGAGACAGGTTTTCAATAGCAGGGCAAATATGCATGCACAGAGGCTTGGTTAATGCTCTACTACAGTAATATCAGGCATATTTCAAGCCTGTAAACTTCAACACTGAGTTTTTATTCCTTTTATTAATTTAAACCAGCTGTGAAACTAACTGTGCAAAATGAGAGTTCAGAGAAGTTTCTGACAGTCAGTTGCAGCCCCTCACACTAATGTTTGCATGATGACACTTCACACCAGGCTGCAGAACAACAGAGAATTCCAAGATCCCAAGGGAAATGCTGCTAACCAGAGAGCTGGGATGAAACTCTGGGACTATCTTCATCACACTGTCATAAGTATGACCATGACAAGAATAAATAGTGGAAAGAGCTACTTCAACTTTTTCAGCTATCTACCCAAAAGTAACTTGTGAACTTCTTTACCTGTATCTGCAAAGGGAGGAGGAGAGTGCATAATCTCTAAGATTCATTTCAGCTCCTTAATATTCTGCATTTTAATATCTTCTCATCTGAATCCAGTTGCCAAGGTATGCACTTTTCATAAGAAAATGTCTTTTAAACTGTGAGAGGGGACACCTTGCTTAATTTGCTTCATACAGCTAATTCTTCAAAAGTCACTTGGTCTATTTCCAGAGATGACTTTTTCAAAATAGGTTTAGCTTTCAATGAAGGGCATTTCACGAAGGAGAAAAAGCCCTGCATGTTACTATTATTTCAGATCACCAGTAGTACAGCGTATTTGATGCTTTAAGATCAACACGTTGAAGAACATTAAGGTTAGATTATGATTATGTTACAATGGTTCTTGCAAGAGCTGCTGCTGCATTCATCATTAAGGCATAAAGTGCAAACTACTGGCCTGGGCAAGCCTTCCAGCACAGATGGGCTGCCCCAGAAGGCAGGGATTTTCAGCTAGCTGAAGCAAAATAAAATTATTTTCCACTTTGTCTTTGAGCATTTAGAACAAAACAAATAAAAATCGACCTCTGATTGGTAGTTAAATGAAAAAAGAAATAGTGCTAGTGGAAACACAGGACAGGAGCAAACACTGTGGCTAGTTTTCCAAGTATAATAGGTGTCTGAAAAAAGATACATAAAATTTGCACAACTACATATATAAGACTAGAGTTTAAAGATTTTTTTACAATCAAATGCAGAAAGGGGCATAAACTTTTTTCATGTGCAGATGATGTTAATGTCCTTCACCATCTTAGTGCCATTTAAGACTTGAAGTACATAGCAACATTATTTAGAACTTGGCAACTATTTCTCATTCACAAGGTCAGATGCTTATCTACAACCACAAGACTTCAAACAGCACCACTTCTCTTTAAGAATAAGTATCGTAGTCCATGGATTATCCTTCATAAGACGAAGAAAACCTGAGGGCGGGAAATTCCATCTCTCCTGCATTCTATAAAAGCACTTCTATCTCCATCCTCTGAGTATTATTTTTTTCTTCTATTTTTCATGTTGTCATTGACCAATAAACAAACTTAGAATAAGTTTATAAACATCTCCATTTAACACTCCTTTTCATTGTCACAAGCCTTATAATATTTAATTTTTAGGAGAAATGATAATATATCCTATTTTACATGAGCATTCTCCAATGAAAGAATTTCAATATCAGGGATCCTCAGAACTCCAGACAGGAAATTACAGACAGCTGAAGACTGACATGCTAATGTCCACAAAAAAATTCTTATTTATTCTTATATCTTCTGGAAGATGGGTGTAGATAGTCACAGCTAAGGTCAAAAATATCCTATCAGTCCAAACATGTCAAGCATTTGTAAATTCAATAATGGTTAACAAAAAAAAAGAATAGCATACTGGCTCAAAATTATGAACTTAAACCTAACCCAATTATCAACACCTGAATCTTGATACTGGGAAAGTGTTCTATGTGAAGTATTCATGAAGGAGGGGAAAAAAAAAAAAAAAAAATCACACAGATAAATTATGAATTATTTTCTCAGCTTTTTTTCAGGACACCAAGTGACATTCTTTGGTCTCTCCAAGTTTCCTTTGCTTTAAACATAAAACATTATCATATTTTAAAATTTAATGATCGAGTCATAAAGATATTACAAAGGATCTGTGAATAATAGTTACTTCAAAAGTATTTTAGATGGGTAAAGTTTAATGTTGACTTTAAAATTAATAGTTTTATCATTTTCCAACAAAATTGTCTGCCTTTTCCTGGTCAAGTTTCTTTTGGGCAAGGCATATCAAATTCCAGAGAAAATACATAGTTTGCAAAATTATTTCCTAAATAACCCAGACATCTACTTTCAGGACCCATGCTTTGGTGTACCAGAATCTACATTTCAAATATTCACCACCAAATATTTTTGCACATTTATATACAAGTAAAGGAAGTACCACTATAGGATCATCACAACCCATACACCTTACTGGACATCTGCTATTTGACATTGATCTTACCTATTCTTCATGACTTTCTCTTTTGTAGCATAAGCTTTAAGGCCACGTGGAGTTCATTTTACTACATGACACCTTCTGCCAGCAGACTTTAATTTTGATGCTTTCAAACTCTGCTTCTTATAAATGGTCAAACAGCTCATTTTGTATTGCAACATTATAATTAGCTTCATATCACCTCTTAAAAACATTTTAAACCTATTAAAAAATTATTGTTTTATTCAGATGAAGTTTTAATTTTGAGAGCATGAACTTAGCCCCAGCTGAAATCATGATAACACTAAAGTAGGTCATGTCATTGTCTTAAAATAGATTGTGCTGGGGTGGAGTTAATTTTCCTCACGGTCACTGGTGTGGACCTGTGTTCTGGATTTGTGCTGTGTTGACAACATGGAGATGGTTTTGTTATAGTAGAGCAGGGCTTACACGGAGCCAAGGCCTTTTCTGCTTTTCCTGCTGCGACACTGGTGAGGGGCCTGGGGGTGTGTGGGAGGCTGGGAGGAGACACAGCCAGGACAGGTGACCCCAACTGACCAAAGGGATATTCCAGACCATGTGACATCAATGCTCACTGTGTAAACTGGGGGAAAGGAGGAGGAAGAGGGAATGTTTGGAGTGACAGCATTTGTCTTCCCAAGTCACCATTATGCTTGAGGAAGCCGTTCTCTCCTGGAGATGGCTTGAAATTACAAGTGAAGAAGGTCTTATGTGAAATGTTATCTAAATGCAACAATATCATAGCTCCAAAGACATCATTTTGCACTTGGAAATGTTCATTTCAATTCATTAAAATTGTACCTGTGCACCTAAAAAACACAAACTATTGGGGTCTGGTTAAAAAATTGCTTCTAGATAAATATTTTAAATATTAATAATATAGTTTGACTTTTGTTTAGATTTTGTATATTGTGTTATGCACTATTATTTCTTAATTATGTTTTGTCACCAGCAAGTAATTAATTTTCCTCATACTTTTCTACTTGAAAGACTTCAAGAACCTTAAGGCATTCTGTGAAAGTTTTGAACTTTGGATTTTCTTTGTACTTTCCATTTCTCTCCCATATTCTGCTGGTTCATACTTACATTTTGAAAACCATTGCATAGAAGGTCACTTTTTCTGAGTGAAAAAGAGAGCTGTAGCAGCACTAAAACAACACAGCATTTGAGTAAATAGAACGGAAATTAAATCTCCATAAACATAGTTTATGAAGGCAACAGAAACTCTTGTTGAAATAATTTACTAAATAAGTTTTTAGTGACACTGTTATCACTAGAACTTACATCTCAAATCTGAAGCTGCTATAGAATTGAGCAGCCTTGGTATTCAAGTTTTCTAAACCATGAGCTAAAATAATTTTGGAGTCATCTAAGCCCTGATGTTTTTCCGATTTTCCCAGGTTTCTCATACTTTCCACACAAGAACCATTTTATTTATTATAGATCTCTTGGAAAGCTATTCCCAGCTAGGACTGTCATTTCATGTATAGGCAAGTAAAATCAGCCAAGTACCTTGAGTTTAGTCTTCTAAAAGGAAAAGGCCACTGATAATTTTGGAATATTTCCAAAGTCGTAAGTATGTGATTCCCAGGTGGAATAATCAGCTTTCTGTAGCAACAATTCAATAAAGCATGTGTAATGTCTTCCCAAAACATTGTTATTTAGGAACATAGTGTAGTTTTGAAACACCAGTGGCAAGACTTGACATCTGTGTAATTTATTGTAAGGATCACTATTTTTGATACACTTAAGGTAACATTGTGTACTGCCTTAGGTGTATTTTGTATCTTTTAAAATTGTGTAGTGTTACTTTCCATGCAGAGCATGTGTTCAGCTATCGCAATAGCCTACTGATGTTAGCCGAGCATCTAAAAAAAGCAGTGTCAATAATATTAACAACATTAATTTTTTCACTAATTTATAAAAATTAGTGAAAAGTTTCAAAAACTACAAAAGGCAAATAGTAAACAGAAAATTTATCTATTGCAAACAATCTCTCTCTTCAGTGCCAAAAATGCCATAAGTGCAAAGAAATGACATATGGTCATAAAACCAGACAGGCTGATAGCCAGCAACTGGGTAAGTGAACAGTAAAAAGGACAAAGCATATTAGCCTAAGTCAGCACTTGCCATGCCAGGCTGTTGGTTTGGTTTCTAAAGAGATGCAATTAATAAAGAAAGAAAACATAAGAAAAATCTCAATATTGACAAATGCAAAGAAAGAGGCAATAGCAATAGTGGTCATGTTGGACTTGGTGATTTTCTCTCTGAAAAAGACATCAAATTCCTACATAGTCCTGGAAATGAAAGCAGAAGGCAGAAAATGTTGTGTATGCATAAAAGGCCACTTAAATTATATGGGGTATAAATATCCAGGTAAGATGCCATTATTGCATATGCAAAATACTGTTTCTGGCCCACAAAGAAATTCTATCACACACAGCTCCTCCCTGTGAAGGAGGATTTTGTGAAGGAAGATTTTGCTCATAATACTGACCACCAGAAGTCACACTTCACAGCTTCACGCTGCTGGCTTCTTCATCAAGACATGTCCCACTCCACAAATACAGCTCTGGGGCTCTGGCAGGAAGGGTGTAATCCTGCAGAAGAATGAGCAGAACCAGCAGGAATGTGGCACTGCTCCTTGGAGAAGGAAGCAGCAATCCTGAGAACATGCAGCAAGCACTCATAGCATTAAGAGCTGCTCCAGTCACTGAAATGGAGTGCTTGGAAATTGGATCAGCATACCTGAGATGCATGGAGCAACTCAATATAATTGCTTCTGCATCATGGAATTTGATTTCAGACTTCTCTGAATTCAAGAATAATTTTGAAACAAGAGAGATTGTTTCCAAAACAAAATACGCTGTTGTTTCAAGTGGCCCTGTTTGCCATTATAGGCACTTATTTCATCTGATGTATGGAAAAACAAGATATAACAGCCAGTTTTCTGTCTAGGCATTTCTATCTACATCCCCTTTCATTGGCTGCATATTTCAGTTCCAGAAACTCAGCACATTGATAACGGTACTGATGCTTCCACTGCTGAGCTCTGAGGAATCTCTGAATGCTGCAACACTGGCCCTTCCTTCAACCCCGTGTTGTGGGTCTGCATTTCCTCTGTGCAGTACTTCAATCACCATCCTTGTGATGTGCCACTACAAAATGCTGCTGGATTGTGCCATTCTCCCTGTAGCAAGTCTGGATATTAATTTCCCTCCTTGGCCAATCAAGTCCTAGAAATGACCACCACATAGCCACCAGCAGAACATGTTCTTCTGGATATTAAGAGAAAAATGATTGAAAAAAATATTCAGAAGAAAAAATCATGCCACTATATTCTTAAAGAAATAGCTGTTGAGCAACATTAGCCATGTTACACCATACCCCAAAAATTCTGCGTTTCAAAGCATATCCAGGAGAAAGTGTTAAATGAGTGAATTACTCAACCAATTACTCTGTGGCACACAAGGTGCTATCCAAGAAGCTGTTGTCTCAAATCTGTATTGATGCCTCTGTGTTTTTCTAAAAAGAACACAGACTGTGGCAGACTCCTACTTGAAATGAGTCAAGAACATAAACAACTACTGCAGCAGTTTCTGCTCTTTGTCTGGTGTGACGAGTGAGTTACCAGGTCCTGCCATATCCAGCAACAGACCATCATTTCCAGTGAATTTAAGGACTTTGCTATGAATCTCACTCATTTAAGCTAACACCATCAATCAGGCTGAATAAATGATGTAGACAATTAAAAGTGCCTTACAAAGAAGGCTGAGGGAGACCAGCCAACAAGACTCGTCAGATCCCAAGCTGGGCAAAGACAATCTCTGAGCAGCAGTACTACAACACAGACAGCACCTATGTCTGTGTTGAATGTGTGGGATTTTATTCCACCACCAATCAGCCCCCATTCACAGTCCAACTCTCCTTACTCTTGTTACTCAAGAAAGACACGGTGTTGCTGTGCTTGCAGTACAGGGGCACTTGCAGTCTGCAAGAAAACTTGCCCAGTTGAGGGAGCTAGATATACCGCAGATATGTGCTACACGTGCATGTTGTAGAGATGGGTATTTCATATAAGGAGAAGGAATGTGTATGTACAAGTGAGACTATTATTTTGGTGAATAGAATGAAAGTTTACACATTGTAGGGAGGTAATACAAATAGAGATGAAAGAGTAAAATCTGGATTTAAATATTATCCCAGAAACCTCACAGACAGACCGGGCAGTAGAGGAAGGAAATGAGAAGTTATACATACCTGGTATGTATATTTTTTCACACTGTGAGTAATTATACAATTGCTGACAATCTCAGTGGTGGTGTAGAGCATGCAATTACCATGTGTTTGAGCCTCATTGCATGTGGGTTAATCGTAAAGTTGCTCTAGTAAAACAGCTCTATAAATCTGCTGCAGAGACATTGTCATCAATGGACAAGGTCCTGCCTAAGACAGACAGGAAAGAGATGGGGAGGTTTTATTCTCACTATTGCAGAAAACCTGACAGCATGTTCACTGCAAGTTTCAAAGAATCTAGGAGCTCAGGGAAATAATTTTAGGAAACTTAATTTCTTCACATAATTTGGTTTAGAGGAATGAAATTGTCCAGATGATATGTATCCTTCTTCTGTACTTGTGCTGAGCATGGGAATACTCAGGGCAAGGATGGCAAGAATGCTGTCTCTTCCTAGTCCCACATGCTTTACTTTCAGTAAGGGGCCTCTGTCAAACACTGGTGAGAGATACAGTTTTCAGCCCATAGAGTTTCAGAGCCAGGAGGGATGAGCAGAGTTGAATGCATCCCTCTTTCCCAGCTGCTGGCAGGCAGAGGATTATTGCACGCCTAAGTAGACAGAAACAACAGACAATTGCAAATCATCTGTGCAGAACCCTGTAGTAGGCTTGAGAAACTGAAACTAAAGGTGAATATGAGTACAGAAAACGAGTACAAGAAATAAGGAACAAAAGTCATTGTTTGGAAAGCTTGCTATTGATGGTAGCTTTTGGTAAAAATTATTTCTTCATTAATTTTACCTGGGCTGCTCCTAAAGACTGGGAAAATGGTTCAGGGTCTTAGAGCTCTTATTCCAAACCTGCATTATCCCTCTTTCTCTGTCCTGTTTCTCCTATTCCTGTCAGCCTGGCCGTGTTCTATACACTTCTGGTGACATCTTCATGGTGTAGAGCTCACCAGTCTGCTAGGGCAATGTCCAAAAGATGAAGATGATCAGTAAGAATGCTGTCCAACCCTCACTACATAATTGCTGAGACAGAGAGCTGCAGCCTTCCTTTCTATGTTTTGTACAAACTTTACAGGCTCGTAGCTGCTTCTGCATTTTTGTGCCCCTAAGGGATGAGGTATTACTTGAGATGGATGCCTAGGTCTCACAACATCTTGTGTACAGTGAAATTAGCCTGTCTAGTCTAGTCTGAAGCAGCTGCATAATGATCAAATGTAGCACTAGGCTTGCGTGGATTTTAATTGCATCTTAGACATCTAATTTCCCATCTTACAACATAGAGACATGTACAGGCAACAAGAAGTTGCAAATACTCATGCTGGATGGCTACTGTTGAGGACAGTGCTTGGAAATTGATCTTAATGGAAGGGAAGAGCACAGGAAGGTGCAAAACACAACAAAACAATTTTTACCAACAATGCATGGGAATGGAAAGGCTGAAGCTAGAAGAGTAGTCACTAATGCTGACAGACTGTAAATAGGAATGGAAGAGAAAAGGCAGATTAAACAAACGGGCACAGATGAAAGGCAGCTGGTTGTGCCTGGGAAGGATGATGATTCAACAACTCAGTGCTACTCAGCGAGAGACAATCTTTGTGAACACACAGCTAAAGTGAACTTATTATTTATACTAAAGCTGCTAGAAGCAAGTGTGAAAATAGGTCAAACTGCAACAGTCTAAAGTAGCATGGGGAAAATGAACAGAGCATGTTCTGCTGTTAAGTAAGGAGTCAGAAGTCTAAAATCTGAGCAGTTCTATGAGTGAGAATTACCAGGGAAGTGCTCTCAGAAGAGAAGTATCTGTACCTTCACTCAATTCTCCATTTTATGTATAGTAATTTTCTAAAGATCACGATGGAAGCGTCTAGGAAATCAAAGACAAATAGATCAATTATAAGGGCAGAAACTTTACTTGTGGTTGTGTGCTGTTAATGAGGAATTCTGAAAACCACAGATTTAAATATGAAACAACTACTTATCTTTATCACCATATGTTTCAAAAAACAAATCCTACCTATGGTGCTATTAGCAACATCAAAGCTTTTGAATTTTTTCTGGAAGTATTACATTTTCCATTTGGCTCAAAGACATAGAGGAAGGCTTTTCAAAACCTTTGGGAATATATCACAAGAACAGTTACATATATTAATAAGAATATGCCCTGGCCTTGTAACAAAAAGACCAGCTTGCACATTATAACCAAGTCCAGAGGGACATATGTAGGTGAGTTGAAGTACAGGTGACTAATAAGCAAAAATACTCATACCAGCTCATTTCCATTTCAACAGGAGCTTGATATTACATATTAGATGAAAAAAGTCGGAAATCTTTCAAAGAAAACTGTGCTTGTTATTTCAAAAGCAGTTATCATTTTAGCATATCGTGTGGAACTAAAGGCCAGAGAAAAAGATTAATTTTCAAAATGCTTGCTCTTCTTTTTTTTTTTTTTTTTTTTTCCTTGCTTAGCTACTCCCCAGCACAAATAGGGAAGATGCAGATTTTACTCTTTCAGATATGTACTTCACATGATTTGACTGGTTGTAGTATTAGACTTTCATATTTCTCTGTGACGCAGTTGATGATAGTGATGAAACAAATGGCATCATGTGATTATAGACATCATGCCTTTGATTGACCAAGAATTCAATTATAGACATTTCACAGAAAGAGTATGAAAGAGTCCAAAGCTTTAACCTGGTAAAGTCATCCTGTGCAGTGTTTTGACACAGTTTCCATCATGAAAATAATCAAAAAATCTAAGGCTTTTTCCATGAACTTGGTTAGATCTTTCATGCTGGACTATAACTCAGACATAAATGTCCATGCTAAGCACTTGAAAAGTAGGCCTTAGCGAAAAGGTAGTTCAAAACCCACATAATGTTAGTAAAATATACAATTTCATTTAATAGCAATATATGTAGTTCTCATGAGCAGTTTTCCATTAGACTACTCCCAAATGACTGAGCCTATCATAGTCTATTGATAGAATGCCAGCTCACAAGACACAGACTGGATTTTGTGGTTGAGAATCAATTGGTCTGACAGTGCCAATGATGCCTTCTGTTAGTATTAAATATAGTTCACAGACAAAAATTACATATGTGAACATATGTGTACAACTGGCACTCCAAATGCACCACATGGTTTGATCAAGCAAGGAAAACAACTGATGAGAAGTTTTAAATTCTGACTGCAGATGTGGAAATATAGCAAAATGGGACTTGTTATGAAAAAGAGGTGAATAAAACCCTACGGAATTTGAATCTCACACTACTTCCTATTTATTGCAGAGTGCATCTACTCCATGCAAAGTTCTGAAGTGGACAGTCATGAATTTTGTGCAGAAGCACTACATTTCAGGAATTCTTTAAATTCACCATGTACCAAAAGCCAAAGGCAAACAAAACATCTAAGTAAATAGTAGTAGGAATGTCTTTTTGAGTCTAGAAGAGATAACGAATCCTATCACTAAAACACAGCAGTAAGCCTAATTTTAAAGTCACATGTAAGTTATAACTTTGAAATTAGATTTGTTTTTTATTTCATTCCTGCTTTTAGTATAGTTTCCTAGCAAATTGGTACATAAAAGATGTCAAGAGAAAACAGCAGGCAATCATTATACACTCTCAGACTCTGAAGGAGTTGGATAACCTGGGTAACTCAAACTCACGTATAATGCAAGACAAATGCAAAACTTGGCCATAAGAACGCATTGCAAGGGTACAGTGGGAAAACGGCAGTGTTGCTGAGGACTGTGGAGTGGGAAACCCCCCAGCTGGCACCCGGCAAGCAGTCAAGAATGTACTGTGCCCTCAGCCTGGGCATGCCTGCACTCCTCCTGAAATGAAACCTGCTCATGCAGAGCCAGCTCTGGTGTCTCTGCATCAACGGCACACTGAACCCTGAGTCTGAAAGATTTATCCTTGGATAATGAAGAGTTGACTGTATCTGGATGAGCTGAGCCCATTTATTAAACATGTCATCTCTAACAGTGGCTACAACAAGCAAAAGGAAGTTTTTCTTTGCCGTATGCTGTTTAATGAATGAGGTTCAAGCGCTTGAAATCTTCAGTGCGTTAGCTGCTTGTTCAGCTAAGATAATGCTTCTCACAATGACTTTACCCAGTATTATGGATTCTGCTTCAACCTGTCATTTTGCTACTGTTAGTTTTCAATTTTTTACGAAAGCTCAGCATGGAGAATTAGTTTTTACTGAAAAGACTAAAAGTATTTTTCTTTTTTATTTTTTTTCTATTTCAAACAGTTAAATTTATTAATGTAATACCTTACCTGTGGTTTGATTCTGCAAAACGTTACCATTTCCAGTTTCTCGCATGCTTAATGTAGACCTTAAAAATGCTTTGCAGATTTGTATTGTATTCTCAGATTGCATTACACTTTATTTAAAGGAAATGGTAAACTCACGTGCTCTGGACATGATATGAGCACTAAATCATATATTTAAAGTGCATTAAAATCTTCAACTGTGAGTGGATAAGTCTGAAAATATTATTACTAATACTCACCAAGAGATATAAGATTAATTGCTGTTTTTTACCTTCTTATACCATTGCACTTTCATCATCTCTGATGACAAGACATTGCTGTCAGCCTATCTGTTTAGCTCCAATCACAGTATCTAGAAACATTTTTACTACAAACTTTCGGAACCACTATGAAACACATAATACAATTGAAGACTGCAGAGAAAGTTTCTGCCAATTTGACTAAATAGTCTTTTAATGTTTTTATTTACTCCTGGGAAATCTAGAATTCTGACAGACTACAATCTAGATTGCTCATTTCACTCTAACACATACTAAATTTACAAGTTCCCTTTGAAATTACTAATGTTTAAAAAATAATATAATTAGTACTATTCTTTAACCCACCAAAAAAGCATACTTTGTTTTTAAAACATTCAAATGTTCAAGAATTCTGTGCAGCTAGTTTTCTGGAATCACTACAATAAAGTTCAGTAAGAACAATATCCAAATCCAAGGCAACAGGCTATTATGTAAAAAATTAAAAATATATTTGAATCCAGGAAAATTTAGAGCCAAATATATAATGTAAAATCATTTTAACCCTAATGTATGTAGTTGTATGGCTACCATAGATAAAAGCACAGTTAAAAACATAATTAGACCAACAAATTTCTACAAAGAAATATGCTGCTGTTATCTCAGTGGGAGATAACCCTGGCCTTTAACTTGAAATAACCCTGCAAGTCACCTTCCTGATAAACAATGCAATATTAATATCACAGCTGGGAGCAGTTCTCTGAACACTCACAGCAGGTATCAAATTTGTTGCTTCATTTTTGTCGGAGTTTTAGCATCCTTTTCTAATGGATATCTTTAGCATCAAGTAAGAGGAAAAAGTAGAGTTCAAGATATAATTAAAGTAATTTCATATTAAGCTAAGAGACAAAATTATCCACAGAGCAGCAAATATTAAATCATGAAAAGCATGAAAGTAACAAATTATTCAAGCTGCATTTTAATGCTATGATTAAAGATTCTTATTTACCAGTAATAGAAAAATAAGCATATAAAAATTGAAAAAAACCCAAATACCTGGGGAAATCCTTGGGTGCGTGTTCAGCTTACATTGAGAGTCCAAGTCAAACTGCATGATTTATTATGCTGTCATAGATAAACTTTTAGGGGGGTCTGTTGCGATAGAACAAGGGGAATTGTTTCACACTGAAGAAGAGTCAAATTAGATTAGAGATAAGAAAGATTTTTTTTTTTTTTACAATGAGGGTGGTGAAACACTGGAACAGGTTGCCCAGAGAGGTAGAGGATGCTCAGCCCCCTGGAAACATTCCAGGTCATGTTGGACAGGCTCTGAGCAACCTGATTTGGTTGAAGAAGTCCCTGCTCAATGCAGGTGGGTTGGAGTAGATATCCTTTAAAAGGCCCTTTCCACCTAAACTATTCTATGATTCTATAACCCACCTTTTTATTTTAGTTAAAAAGAGATCTCTATTAAGAAAATATATATCAGTAACAATATCAAGAACTTCCTACATTCTTAGAACACAAGAAACACTGTTGTCACTAGAAAAGGGCAAAAGCCTGAAAGCTATTTCTTCCACTTTCAACACCACTAATCCCAACATAACCATTCCACACCTTTTAGTATGCAACAAGGTGACAGGCTCTCCTTTTGACAAAAATCACATTATTTGGTAACAGACTAAAAATCAAATTGTCCTAGGGTAACTTTATGATGCCTGTATCCCCAATCGTCTGTTCTGTTTGTGCTGTATATTGAGTCCTGTGCCTTTAAGACTGGTTCTAAGAGCAAGGAGAAGCGCGGAGTTTGTTTTGAGAAAACTGCCCGACTCCTCCACATTCTTCTGCGGACAGCGTGTTCGGCGGAGGCTTGGAGAGACTGCAGGACAGAGATCTTTTTTTTTCTTTACTTTTAGTTAGTTTCAGCTAGCTAGGGCAGAGAATTTCCCTGGACTGTTTTTTTTCCTTTTTCTTAGAACTGTTTAAACCTGCTCTGGACTGAAAACCCAGGGGAGCACTGGGGGCTGCACCTGCGGCCCACCGGGGCCTGGACCTCGGCATTTTCCAGCAGCGCCGGAGGGACTGGGACTGAGGAGACGCTGAGAGAGAGCCGAGCTCCACCCACGGCAAGGACTTTCTCAATTTGCCATCTCACTTCAGAAAAAGAAGTTTTATTGTTTCATACTATTCATTCTTTATACTTGTATGCACTTCATTTGTTTAGTAAAATAGTTTTTTCCACTTTTCTCCAAAGAGGGTTTTGGTTTTTTTTCCAGACCGGTTGGAGGGAGGGGCCACGTAGGTTTGCTTCCTTAGAGGAATCCTATACAGGGGTTTTCTCCCAAATTTGTCCCAAACCAGGACATATTTCTAACTGGCGCCCAACGTGGGGCTCGAGAGAGTGGAAAAAACTTGTATTGATTATTATTAACTGCATTTTTTTAGTTGTCCTTTAAGTAGGGATTAAACAGTCAGTGGCCATGTTGCTTCTTAAATTCCTAATGTCTCTTAGAATGGAGTCTTTTCTGCATTTCTGTTCCCTAAGCTTTTTTGAAGTTTTAATACTTTTCTAGTCCCTAAGTTTGTTTTCTTACCCAGAAATAGCTCCAATATTATCCCTAACATACAGCTTTTACATTAGAAATGCACAAATTAAAATAGCTATTTTGCTGAGTTCAGTGATCATAGTTTACAAGAAGCTTATAAAAATACTAGAGTTTGTTCTGAGTATGTTCAGTTTATAGTTTTTTCGTCCTACCCTACGTCCTAGTTCCAGCAGCATGTTTTGAGGATTTATCAACAATTGCACCCAGTTTATTAGAAGAAGAGTAAGAGATGAGGCTCTTCAGCCTCTTCTTTCCTTCTTCTCTTTTGAGTCAGTTACATCACTTTTAGAAAAAGTTCAGCGTCTCCTAAATGTTAAAACCCCCACCTCCCTAGTATTTCACCTGGTGACTTTCCTCTATATAGTTTATAGCTTTTCTAAAATGAGTCACGCACTGCTAAACACTGTAGAGCAGCAATTACTGCAGTAAAGAAAGAAAAGAAGCACACAGACAAAACCAATCAACCAGTAGACAATGATTCAGCCCCTAGTATTGTAGCCTCGCCTGCAGTATTTTAAAGACGGACTAACTAACTAATTATAGATTCATCCTATACAAGGATTTTCTCCAAAATTTGTCCCAAACCAGGACACAAATGTAACACAGATGTATAATAGGCCACTGTGCTCAGTTATGAGATTATTCCAAATTGTATATCCAAAGAATTATCCTAAAAAAAAAAACCCAAAACCTGTACTTATCGTAAGATTTCCATAACTAACATAATTGTCAAGTAGTAAGTTGTGATAAATGACAGCGAGTGTTCTGCCCTTTTTTATTCTCAGCTTAATCTTACCTACAGTTCATTCTGACATTCATCATGGCTTCTCTTACCTTCTGTTAGCATTCCAGATATAAAATCAGGGATTTTATAACAACAAAAAAAAATCAGAACAGAAAATTATGTTTCCCAAGGAAAAACAAAACTGCACTCGAAATGTGAAAAATATTTATTTTGTGTTTGATGTTTATGACAATCACATTGTAAGGAATTTTCTTTCACAGTATTTAGTTGTTTGGAGGTTGTTGGGTTTTTTTCTTTAAGTATTTTTTACATTGTTCTTATAAAAACTCTGGCAATTTCAAAGAGCAAGGAGACTTTATAGCTACAGAGGGCTCAGCAGTTTATGCATCAGAACAGTCAAAAAGAAACTTCTGAAATCCCACAGTCAGCATCTCTTATCTACATTTGCTTGTAATTCTACATAAAATAAAGTGAGATTAATGAGAATGTCAGCTGTTGCACCTGTCAGTGTTATATGCTGATGGAATAAACACAACACCAAAAGTAGAGCCTGTGCTATAACATATTGATGTTTTGCTGCACAACCAAAAAATGCAAGTCAGTGATTTTCTGTTGCTATTCACAGAATCTTCCCTCCCAAATTACTTTCGTAATCTTAGGTGTTGAGATCAGACATATATGTTTACATGCACAGACACATGCACATACACACACACATGTATATATATGATGTCTAAAAGTTTTTCTTAAATGTATTCCCCAACACTAAACTTATATATTTTTAACAAATATACGTTTACATTCTTTTAAAAATAATGCAAAAAATCCCCAGTGAAGACTGGCCATCAAAACATTTGTACAGTATGACAAACAACAGTGGATCTAAATAAATATGAAAAAGTATCTGGACTATCCCACCTATGTAGCCACTAAAACCACATGTTAAAAAGTAGTTTATAGAAAGGGAAGTGCTGGGTCCTGCACGTGAGTCACAACAACCCCCTGCAATGCTACAGGCTGGAGGCAGAGTGGCTGGAAAGCTGCTTGTCAGAATGGGCCTGGAAGTGCTGGTAAAAAGCTGCTGAACATGAGCCAGCTGTGCCCAGGTGGCCAAGAACACCAGTGGCACCCTGGCTTCTACCAACAGTAACACGGCCAGCAGGAGCAGGGCAGTGACTGTCCCCCTGTACTGGGCACTGGTGAGGCTGCACCTCCAGTCCTGTATCCAGTTCACGCCCCTCACCACAGGAAGGACATTGAGGGGCTGGAGCATGACCAGAGAAGGACAACAGAGCTGGGGAAGGGTCTGGAGTACAAGGTTTGTGAGGAGCAGCTGAGGAAACTGGGATTTTTTGGCCTGGAGAAAAGAAGAATATTTTTATCATTCTTTACAACTACCTGAAATGAGGCTGTAGCTAGATGGGGATCAGTTTCTTCCCCCAAGCAACCAGCAATAGCATGAGAGGACATGGCCTCAGGTTGAGCCAGAGGTGGTTCAGGTTGGACATCAACAGAAATTTCTTCACAAAAAAGGGTTGTTAAGGATTGGAATGGACTGCTTAGGGACGTGGCAGAGGCACCATCCCTGCAGGTGTTCAAGAAATGACTGGATGTTGCACTCATGGTCTAGTTGAAAAAGTCAAAGGTTGGATTCGATGACCTTGGAGGTATTTTACAACTCAAATGACTGTGATGCTGTGAATTTTATACATATTAAAAAAACAAACAAACAAACCCCACCCCCCCCCCAGCTTTGCATTTACGTAGCCACACTGTCCTGTATCTCTAGCTTGAGCTTGTGAAGGTTGCAGCATGATTGCAACATGGTGGTAAAAAGCCGCAGCAGCTTATAGACAAGAAAAAACACCAAGAAACAGAAGAGATCAAGAAAAACCTTGCAAACAATAGAGGGTTCAGACAAGTTAATAAGCTAGGACCAGAAGATCATGAAAGAATCAAAGTAGTGTGAAATGTAATGGGGTGAAATGTAATACTACTACCAAGTGAACTGATTGCTGTGCTAATGACAAGAAATTTCTCATCTGAGGAAAACAAGGCATGTGAAAGACATGACTATCTAATTGGATAAAATAATGTCTGCATGCTTTGGCTTTGTGAAAATAATGAAGGTTATCCTAAAATGTGTAAAAGCCACGGCAACAATAAAAACTCATTAAATGTAATCTACACAATTCTCTTTCTTCAGAAAATGAACGGTCAAACAGAATCAGATGCAGAAAATAAATCTACTAGGGATCAGAGGAATCAAATAGTAGCACATGACAAAACTGTATCTAGCGCATCCTAGCAAACCAAAACACATTAAATATCTGATTTTTCTTTTAATGGAAGAAAGCCTATGTAAACTGAAGCAGTAGCAGCACTTAAAAAACATAAATCGACTAAAGCAAAGGCTGGACATTTTAAAGTGTTTTCTAACCAACAAAAGTAGTGATAGTGAACAAAATGATAGTTCTTAAATTCATGCAGATGTACATTTAAATTGATATAGGATGATGTACATTTACTTACTAAATGCAAAAGATTATCTCTTTAGAATTTGGAACATTACTCCCACACTTGCATCCTACTTTCCTACAAGCCAACTAGTAAAGCTGGAAGTTGCACAGAGAGAACACTAAAAGAAAAAGCTAAAGGTTTCTCAATGGATTACAAGAGGAAATCTGTCATTTTATCTTTACCCTTGGTCTTAAGATACAGAATGTGTTTCTAAATGAGGATTGAGAGAGGAAATAATCCACCTTACCCAATTCTGTATGATAATTGATTGCTTTCCTATAAAAGGAGATTTAAAGGAGATATATAAAAGGATTATATAAAAAATTGACTCCCTACTAACCTGCAGAAAGGAAGACCTATCCTGTGATAAGAGGAATATCTATCACTCCACTCCCACACAGCCACACTAGAAAGACCTGAGAATGTCTAATCTTTGCGGACCACATTATAATGATATGATCAATTATGCTTTAGCTCACAGAAATAAAATTGTTATTGTATACCATTAATTTACATACTCTTTAAAGCAAAAAATGAATCAGACTCAGACTGATTCCTGGCAGACCTCAGTTGGAGCTAATACTTCATAGTCCTCCTCAGCAGAACTACTTAAGCAACCATGAATGTGTGGGTTTGTGGCTGCTGTACCTGCAGGAATTGTACCAGCCCCAGAGTTATTACTCTAGAGGGACTGCACTTCCATAGAACAGAGTAAGGAGAATCCTTATGTCACCAACATGAGGCAACAAATATTAGCAAATTTGAAACACAAAGATATACAACACCAATAGTTAAGAAAAAGAAATAGGTCTTCAAACCTTATATATGTTTTTCATAAGAGAACTGTAACAAGATGAAGCTAAAGGTAGCAGCTCTCTTCACTAGGCTCTTCCATTAAATAATTACAGTAGGTGAATAAAACTTCTATGACAACAAGAAGTTAAACTGCCTTCATCTGCACATCACACTGATTACTGCCTGTATTGCTATGAAGAGTCAGAACCCAGTAAAATATGAAGCAAAATTCATTATGCCAGATTGATCTAGTCATACCAGAAAACAGAAGCATGTAATAAAATCAAACTTTTTGAAATATTCTATACATGTTACTATGGAAACTTAATAGGCAGTTGGTTTTTTTTCCTTTATCTTTTCACACATATTCATTTACTAGAAAATCAATGTCATAAAATCACTTCATCATTTTGATTGGAAAAGACCTTCGAGATCATGAAGATAACCTGACACTGCCAAATCCACCACTGAGCCAAAATTTTCAGGAAGATTCAAAATCTTTTGTAAGCTGAGAGGAGGTGTGAGGTAGCATTTATTATTTATTTTCCTAAAAGCTATAATACTCAGAAACAAGTTCCACACTCCAGTCAGGGAGAGTTACACACTCAGAGTACAAATTCAGCAACCCTTGCCTAAGGGTTTTTGGCAAATGCTTCAAATAAAAATTAACATAATTCCAAACTTAAATGATTTCAAAATGCAAACGAAAAGGAGGATAAATACATGATATATGGTTTAAGAATGGAGGAAAATCTATAATGTGATTTGGGAAGAACATGCAGGAATTGGGGTTTTATCTCTTCATCGTGTCAAACAAATCTTCTCTAGCTGCTTTGAAAGATTTTTTAATTAGTCTCTCTGATACAGTAAACAAATAGTGACTGGTACTAAAAGGTATAGATTAAAGCTAATGGACAAGAATGTTTTACGGTGGATGTTTCATTTTACAAGATTTAATTCCACTGATACTTTAAATGTCAAAGAGGAAAGTGAGTACACTAAGACCTAAAGTGATAAATAGCAGGCACGTCCATCAAAGTCCAACGGGAGTGTACTTGTGACTCCACTGTGTTCTGGGTTTCATATTAGCAGTTGATCAATTAAGCCATTCTTAGCCATTTAGAAAAGCTTTCTCTCACCTTGCCCTACTCTTGTTTTCAGCCTTCTATGTCTGCCCTGACTCTTTGTCTCTAAGAAGTCTCTCACAACCCCTGCTGGGACACCAGCCTGTTTGCCCATGTCCGCCCCAGGAGAAACAGGCTACCCACTGTATCGAAAGGGCAGAAATAGAGAAGTAGGGAATGGCACAGCCGATGCCAACACGCGGCATCCTAAACTGTAACATGCTTCCAAAGGAAGAAAAGGAATAATTTTAATAGCGGTAAACAAGTTCCATGGGACCAGCCATTTTGGATATTTAAATTAAAATGCCTGATCTTTTTTTGTTTTTTGCCTTCTGTCTGTATACACTGCTGTGATCATTTCAGATAAATATCCTGTGTCTTTTGTTGTTGACTTCTTAAGAAATAGCATGATAGAATATGATGTTCCCTTCCCCCTCAGACAACTCCTCTTGAATTTTAATGCTTCATGATTCTCTTGTTATCTTTGTAGAGAACAGTATTTTCCATAAACACTCACTTCAATATAAAATTTCACAAAGCTAAAATGACAATGAGGCAATGCTAAAATTACACACCTAAAACTGGAAATCAAGTCCACAGGATACAGTACAAGTAATAGAAATAGCTGATAGACGTTTAAATTTTAGGATAGTTTTTAAAATTCTTTTAATAGAATAACTTTCAAGTTGAGTAAAATTGGCAATTTTCCCTTTCATTTCTTAGAAGATTTTTTAAAGATAAGAAAATTCACTACATAATGATATAGCAATATTAGCACAGATATTATTACGTTTCAGTTTTGTAAGTTCTTGCCTCTAACAGTGGGAAAGACATCTACTTCAGCTCCTATCATTAGACAGCACACTTACATAAATTTTGGTGACTTTATAAAATAGGGCAGAAAGTTTAAAAACTGGGAAAAAAAAAGCCAAAAATGGACAAAAACATAGACTCCAACATCTTATTAGCTGTTATTTAATAATTTGTGTACTTCTTCTATGTGTGTGTCTTAAGAAATAAAAATGCATAAAGCTTTATTACTTGTGCACCGCAAGGCCGGCCACAATTTACCATACGCACCAACTTTTGAGTAGTATGCTGTGTTAAACCTCGTGTCTCCACATTAAAAAAGCAACATAACGCTCCGCACCTGAAGGGAACAGGCATTTGCTAAATAAAAAAAGTGACCCCTACAAATAGATTGCAATAGTAGCCACAGCCTGCATGGAAAACTAGAGGGCCAAACACTTGCCTTGACTTACCTGGTGCAGGCATCTGCCCGTGCAGCAGGAAAACATTCACCAGAGAGCTGGGTTGGTAGGAACTTGGACATCCCAAGGTATCTTGCTGCCCACAATCTCCCTTTTAAATTTTTTAGAGCAGTGACTGCATCCAATGAGAAAGTGTCCTTACGCATCAGCAAGGGACCTGCACAAGCTGCCAATCAAGTGTACTGACTGTGAATAACCCAGGGCCTGAAAAATGCTAATCTGGCTATTGTAGATGCCCCAGCAGAATGTAGTCACAGAGCTCTGCAGAGTATAGAAGTTTCTCACTTCTCCAGTTGCATCTGAACCTTCTCTCTAGCAAACAATCCAGTCTTTTTAGCTGGACTGAGGATTTGTATTTACAGCAGCAAACAAATGTAGTAAATGATTTTGAGTATTCTGCAGAATTCTACTCATAAATGCAGTAAATTAAGAAAACATAAACAGTGAAATTATATAATTCAGCCCCTATTAAAAAAAAAAAACAACAAAACCACACCACCAAAACAAACAAAAAAAAAACAACCCACAACAACCCCCCAAACAAACAAACAAACCCCTATGAATTGAAAGAAAAAGAAGTAAGTAGTTTCTATTGTGCCACCCAAGGGACTTGCATTTGTTTAGACCAGCAAGTGAACATAAGAAGTAGCAGTTAAGGAATGCCAACAAGGGAACCAGCTGTTTTCCATATGTGTGGCATGATGGAAATGAGAAAACAAAGACAATTAAGAAACAACCAAAGCTGATGTCTTCTAAAGGCTTTAACTTTGTAGCAAAGTAAACAAAATGTGATTGAGTGGACCAAATACAAAAATCCCACAGTCTTCAACTGCTGGTAGAACAATGTATTCCAGTCAGAAAAAATTGTATGAGGAAACAGGTCTTTTAAATTACCAGTAACAAAAAGCCCAAAATGCACACAAAACCCCCCAAAACTGAGAAAAGAAATGTAAGAGGAAAACAGCATCACAGTGGAAAGCATAAAGAATTAATTTATGAGCCTCTGAAAAGGAGTCTGACCAACATGATAATAAGCAATGTGCATTCACAGCCCAGAATGCCATCCTGTACATCTTGATCCTCCCTCCTCCTGGAATTTCTATCAGCTGAACACAAATGGAATCATGAGTGGTGGCTAATGTTTGTTCTTTTCTGTAACTTTTCTGTCTTTTTCTGTTTCTAATTAAGAAATTTGAATTAAGAATTTTGAATAATTAAGAAACCCAAAGTCAGATGGGCTTGGAGTTTACTAAGTTGAATGGGCTAATATAATGTTTTGTGGAATGTTTTAAGCTAATTGAATGTTGCTCAAAACCTTTTGCCAAAATTCTCTGATTTTCTAAGTTGCCAGTAAATAGTTTTTTTGTTGTTTTGACCTCCTCAGTCTATCTTGTTGGTGTTTCTCCCATGCATCTAACTCAGAATACGTAAAGAAAAGTATTAAAAAGCCCTTTTAAGGGTCTCATCAGGTATTAGTGGCCTTACTGCCTGTTGGAACAAGTCCAGAACCAAGCTGATTACAGGGCTGGAGCACCTATCCTAGAAGGACAGGCTGAGAAAGTTTGAGTTGTTCAGCCTGGAGAAGAGAAGGCTCCAGGGAGAACCTTATAGCACCTTCCAGTAGGTCAAGGGGACCTGCAGGAAAGCTGGAAAGGGACTTTCTACAAGAACATGTAATGATAGGACTAGACAGGATGGCTTTAAATTAAAACAGGGTAGGTCTAGATAAGAATGAGATATTGAGGAGAATTTCTGCACCGTATGGATGGTGAATTACTGGAAGAGGTTGCCCAGAGAAGTGTGGATGTCCCACACCTGCAAGTGTTCAAGACCAGATTGGATGGGACATTGAGCAACCTGGTCTAGTGAAAGGTGTCCCTGCTCATTAGGGTCACTTCCAGTGCAAATCATTCAGTAATGGCAAGAGAAGAAGTTGCATATGTCCAAGTAAGGGAGAGGAAAAAATTGGGAAGACAGCAAGTACTGAATGAGCATTTTGCAGGAGTATCTGACAAGAAAAGCTGTTCCAAATTGAATTTATGATAAAGATGCTTCTCCGAAGTCCAGTGAGTCATGATATCTTCCAGGCAATGGTTGGAGTAATTCAAGTGCAATCCACAAAACTTGACCAAGAGGATGGCATAAAAGCTGCAATGAGAAATGTTAATATTAATTTGGCAAGAGTGGCAGGTCTCTTGTTCCTGTGGTGAAGTTACATTTTTAGAATTAGAAGGAGGCCAACAAAAAAGTGGGATGGAGAAGCAGCAGTACAAACCCATAAGCAGGACTAGCTAAAGAGAACATCTTGAATGTTTTCTTCATGAATGCCTGATTATCAAAACCGGACAAAGTCGGCATCCTGTTTGGGTTTCTTTTTCAGGAACACAGCCAGAGTAAATCCAAGAAAACAATCTAGAAGAGCACAATGATTTTTTTAGGAAGTAGAAGTTTTAATTAGAGCTGTTTACATTTAACAAACAAGGGTAATCCTTATACTTACAAAATCCAATTCTGGAGGACAAACCTTCTGCTTTCAATCAAATCATGAATATGAGTAAAGACAAATCATTTGGGAGGTTTGAAGTATCCTGGCATTCATTTTTTCATCAGATTCAATCACAATGTATGAGCAAGATAAAAATCTTCTATTAGAGTGAACTTCTTTCAGCTTGCATGAAAAAAAATAAAAAAAAAAAAAAAAAAAAGGAGAGAGAGAGAGAGAGAGAGAGAGAGAGAGAGAGAGAGAGAGTTCCTTCTGTTTTGCAAAGTGCTGGGCATGGCCAATTAAAAAAGGAAGGGGAAAATGGTTACAGGATGGCTACAGGTATCCAGTGGGCCTTCCTATTCTCTACAATCCAGTCTCAAAAACTTTGTGCTATGGAAGATTGAAATTCCTTGTACTAACGGAAAATCCCAATTTTACCATCCACTACAAGATGAAAGAGAACCAACCATGGCCAAGTTCAAATTTCTGCATAATACCGTCCATATAAATAATTTTTTTCTCAAAAAAATCTGTGTCAAAAAATTCTTTCTACTGATGTGAAGAAGCCTAATTGAAATGGAAGTTTGTTTTATGAAAACCTCTGAGGGAAGATATTTGTATTCAAATTCAGAAAGAAAAATATCCCTGTTGCAAAATGAATAGGTACGCCCCTCAACAATCTAACCTGGCAGCTGGAAAACTCATCTGAGAGGTGGGAAGTCTATATTCAATCATTTTTTCTCTCTGATTTAAAGATCTGGCAACTTCTACCTCCCACATAACTGCCCCAAGACTGAGGCTCATTTTCCAGCACCAAATTCCAACTTAGAACTATTTGTTGCTTCCCTAACTAGCAAGGAATCATCTAAGCAGTACTATCAAATATAATCTGAATTGCATTTTTATAGTTAGCCATCTGCATCTTCTGTTCTGGCAGAGTTATGTAATAAATTATGGACAGGACTATCACTTTCTGTGACATGCAAAAAATGACAGCAAATAGCAGCATATTTGAAAAAAAAATATTCCGTTTCTGTGAATGCTGCAGTAGAATACTGATAAACATTTTTTTGCCCTGCCTTCCTTCCAGCAGTATTAATGAAATTTCAGCTATGACAGATCCAGTAAAAAAGTAAGAGAAAATTTGTTTTCCTGTATTTCAATTTGGTTTTATCCAGCTCATTCAGGAGGGATGTAGCAAAAAATAAAACTAAATAAATAAGGCAGAAGCTGCATGCAGTGAGGTCCCAGGACACACCAAGTTAAGTTAAATTTTAAGAAAATTTATTCATGGCAGTATGCTTCCCAGCCTCAGGCAAGAGCCTTCCAGATTCTTAAATGTTTAACTCCAATGAAAAAGGTGAAGGCATTGCATCAAATTTACCTTTGTGAAGTATAAATAGGACCGAAACTTGAAATCATCTTATTTTTGAACGAATCATACAATGAGAATACTCTTCATAAATTTTACAAAGACGAAATGTATTTGACAACTCTTGAACGTCTCTTTTTTTTTTTTTTTTTTTTTTTTTTTTTTTTTTTTTTTTTTATGCTTTTATACCTTCTTTCTTTCAGTTATTTCTCACACAGTCGATCAATCCTATGTCAGGGCTCTTCTTTTTTTCCCCCTACTCTTGTATTTTAAGGTATTTAATTTCTCCTGATAATGATATGTCTATTTCTTTTGTCTTTACTGCAGAATCTCTTGGTATTTATTGTTTTAAAAGCTCCTGTCTCATCTTTTCAGAGGATTAACTGGAGGTTTTCTTTCAAGAAGGTTGAAAATATGAACAGAGACACCTGCTTGTTTTAAAAACCCTCTGTTTTCAAGTAACTCATCCATAAATTTTAAACATTGTTTCCTAATTTAAAATTGAGCCCCTACTACAACTTCCAGCTTTTAGCCTTCACCTATTAACCTACTACTGCCACATTTACTCTTCCAGAGCCCATTTGTTTCTAATCATGGTGTCCCCTCAATCCTCATTCCAATCACCTTTTAGTTAAAATACTTCAAGTCAGCAAACTTCCAGTCTTTCAACTAACATGCAGCCCAGAATTGTATCCCAGCTCATAGGTGGAATTATGAGCCCAGGCAGTATTCCAACACTAAAACAGCAATAGTTAGGTGCACCCCAGCACCTCTCAGCTTTCCACCACCACCCCTCCAGCACCTGGTTTTCTTGGAAAGAGAAGGAAGCTGTGTTTTCTCTCACTGACTTCTCAGTATAGACAACATATGGCTCGAAACTGTGAGGCAATCTGCTCAGAGTCTGGTTGCACTCTCAGCTCTAACTCAATACAGCTTTTCACTTGAAGTTTTTATGAATACAATTCCTTGGGGACAGCATTGAAAGACAGCCCCAGTTCATCTCACATCCAGCCAATGCAAGCCTGGATCGATCAGCTTGAATAGACTTCCATTTGCACAAAGAAAAAAGGGGTGTGTGTGTGGTGGGGGAAGTTGCATTTTTTCTTTGCCCATCCATATGTGGCTCATCAAAATCCAGTCTCCCACATGCAATTCTTTAAGCTATGTATGTAGAAGGAAACAAGAAACAGAAGGATTTCTTCCCCCTGGATAAATTAAACCAATTCCCCTGTCATGCACTAGTGCTAAGGCACTGCCATCTAGTGAGGAAAATCAATATAACAAAGAAAGAGGAAAAATCAAAAGAAAAAAAAATATATATAAATATAAAAAAATACATATAAAGAGCATTTGCAAAAATGCAGATGAAATTCTATTGACTTCTATCAGTTTTGAATACCCACTCATGATATTCATAACATTCATCATTCCACTTTATGGGAAAGCACAGAAGCCCTCCCATTTAAGGAAAATCCCTGACCTGGTAGGCCGCCAGGAATGGATTCCATTAGATGGTGCTGCATCACGTCAGACAAACTCAGCAGAGCCCTTAGTCCCAGTAGCCTCATTTGGTGTAACTCTGTGAAACTAAAATTCTGCAGTATTTAATGGTAAGAATCTTTCGGTAGAAAAGAGCTTTTTCTCAATTGCCATGTATTTTACCGCAAATTTACAGTTTCAAGACTTGATTCTCTAAATCATGTTATATGGAAAGAATTGCCACATGGCAATCTGCAAGACCAGAAAATCAGAATTTTTTTGGATTTTGCCACTTTGTGTACTAGCTGAAGATCTTCTCTTTCCCTCCAAACATTCCTGTCCATTCCAGTCCCAGTTTCCTTTGTTTTATGTCCTGTGAAATTACCTACAATTGTTCAATGAACATGCAAAGGATTTGACCTGTTTCGCTTGGACCAGCTTTGTTCAGATGAAGTTAAGTACACATGACATGAGCCAATGGAGCATAGATAGGATAAATATACGAGAGTTGCAGAGCCTTCATAAAGACCAGTGATTATAAACAGCTTTATATTATTTAGCATTTCTACAACTTGTAGTAATCTCTATATAATCGCTGTCATGATCAAGAATTTTAAACACTTGAGTTACACTGTTGCTGACTTCTTTCCAGAACTGTAGCAAGACAGTTTTATGTTTGGCTGGTACAGATATTCTGTATCATCCTGAACGAAAACCCTCTTTAGAATACAAGCTACATCAATGAGTGAAAGTTCACACAACACAAGCCAGAGGGTTTTAAATACCATGTCACTTGAGTTTTGATTTACATTTAACGTGGACATAGAGGGGCAGACTAGCTGACACCATCAAGACATCCTTGAGTTCTCTAAGTGGATGTAGGTGAGCTCATAACAAGGGTATCTGTACCAGTCCCTCCATCGCAATAACTAGTGATGGAAATACACCATGCCTTAACAACATATGCCCCACCTAGAAGAACAGTTTTTGAGAAGAAAACATATTACTCTAGGCATAACTGACACAATTTCATTGATATTGTTTTGACAGCCTTCAACTGACACAAGAACTTACTTAAGGTCTTTATATTATGCTGCTTCTCTATGACCGTGTATCTATATTTATCTATGAGGTGTCAGTCAAAGCAAACAATATTTCTGTTTTAATTTGTTGTCATAAGGGATTTTTTAACAGCACAAAGAACCTTCAGCTACATCACTTTGTAAATCTTTTCAGTAATGTGGGAAAAGAAAGAGGAATATCTAACTTTTTTTTTTTTTTTTTTTTTTTTAATGTAATCCTAATTACTAGAGCCTCATACTGTTACATTAAAAATTCAAGAAAGAAAAAAATTAAACTGTTGAAATATTCTAATAATTAACTACCTTGTATTTATGCTATGCATCCATTCTGCAGTGTATTGCTAACAAGTAACTCCATAATGTTCATATTTCCTTTACTATTGTTTTTAATATTAAAAAAAAAAAAAAAAAAAAAAAAAGCCACCAAAATAATCCTCTTCAGCATTTTTGCAGTTGCTACATAAATTGATTCAAGCTATGCTAGGGGAAAAATACAGAGGCTGAAAAACAGCAGCAAAAAAAAATATGTCACCATAAAAGAACTCAGCACTGATTAAAACCATCAAAATGGAGAGAAACCTGAAGAAATACAGGCAGCCTGTCACCTTCATGAGAGATAGCACCAGAATCTCTCTAAAGAATGACAATAAAAAGGATTAAAGTTTTAATTGGCGATTTAAAAGTGGTGATTTTCTAAATTTGTGAGAATTTGATCAACAAACACAGTGCTATCCAATATGCAGTTTGATTACTTTTTCAGATGTTTTCTTAACTGTGGCCTATTTAACATTCTGTGGTCCTGAATTTGGGCCAGAAAGTCCTACAAGAAACTTTATCCTAAAGCTATTGTTTCCATTCTGATAGGACACACAGATGTAAGTAAAAAGACAACATAAAGCTAAAGCTTTGAAATTTTTGACTTTGAGAATAATCAGAATTTATAGCTTTCTAGCTTCTACTTAATTTACCTGCAGCAGTTCACTTCTCCATTTCTGAGAAGTGTTTTCAAATAGCCAATGTCAATGTAAATCACATCGGAGAAGAGACCCACAAGATAACTTAGCAGCAGTCCAAAAGCACGGCCAGTTGTGACGTTGGATTGGGTTAGCAGGGCTTGATCCAGACAAGTCCTGAAAGCCTCCAAGGATCCACAACATGCAGAGCATCACTGCACAGACTGTTCCAACACCTCCTTAATGGAGGAAACGTTTTGCCTTTTATCAAGGAACTTTTAAGTCTATTAGGAAGCTTGAAGGCTGAGTGTTATGTGCCTACCACGTGTAACACTTAACACTCTTAATTTCTGATCACAGTCTAAAACCATATACCTTTTTGAATAGAAATCATGGCAAAATGCTTGGGACCAGCAGTAATTGTCTAGTATTTTTACCAAGTGACTGCTCGAAAATATAGTAAATAGCTTTTATTAGCATTGCTTTCACTGTTACAAACTGACTTAATTGAGCAAATAAATGAATGAGAGCTAACCACTGCAAGAAATCAAGGTGAACTTTGATAAAATATCATTTTTTATATTGCTAAGCCTACGCTATAACCACAGGCTAAGGATGGAAAGAAATAAGTGCTGTTTATTGCCAGTCACAGAGGTGATAAGAAAAACTAAATTTTCCAAACCAGCAGTCTAAACTCAAATTTGTCTATCCCTGCTGTTTGCCTGGTACTCAAAGTGCAGATGGAAATTTTCACTGAACTTGACTGGATTTTCTGAAAATACATTCAAGATTGAAAGCATTGATTTGGAGGTTAATTTTAGTCTCATATTATTCTTAAATGTGATTCATTACATGGTTCATTAAAAATGTTAACTACTTTTGCTAGCAATATTACTATGAAGACAGAGGATAATCCTGATTCCAAAATCATGTATTAAAATACAAAAAAAAAAAAAAAAAAAGAAAAAAGAGAGGGCTATCTTCTCAATGTTCAGAATATTTTTACTGTGTTCAGAAAATTAAGCTAAGCAACCACTCTAAGTTCCTTTGTACCTTTATTCATCATGTGTGACAATCAAAAAATCTTGCATACATTATTAATATTAATTAGAAATAAAAAATTTTGCAATAGTCTAAAAAGCAAATAATTCAAATAATTCCACACCCCCCCCCCCCCTTTTTTTTTTTTAATTTCAGGTTACTTATTGCTCATAAGCAATAATTGCTTTTGTCCCTCCATACTTTGCAGACAAATAAAGAATATTTAAATTAACTACATTAAGTTTGATGTTGCTATTGAATTTAAGCTGCTTCAGCAGCATGGTTGCAGGAACACAAATAGTGTGCCATACCACTGCATAAATATCGGTTAGATGCAACTCTGGTCTTACTGGTGCCTTTGACCAAGAACCCTTTGGTTTTCCTGCATAAAAAGAACTCGAGTTATTTCTCATGTATTTTGCACTATAGCAAGTTTTTAATTGTGGAATACCCCACCCTCACTCACTGCTCTGGCACTGAAGCAGACCTGTGTTTATGGTGTCTGGCCAGAGGTCCTGGGAGGACGCAGCTCTTGGCTTATTTTCTGGTATTCATGGAGGGCAGACATATACATATACATACACATATGTATATATATACCCATGGGACACCCCCAGGTCTGCAGCAGCCCTGACAGACCCCTGGTTTCCCCAACCTGCCCAGGACCCATTCCAGCTGTCCCCATGGGCATGGCAGACCCCAAGGCAGCAGCACAGACACTCTCCAGCTCCCCTCTCCAGTTTCCCGTGACCTTACAGCCACCTTGCCAAGTCCACCCAAAAGCACCATGAGCCCCCCACGTGATTTTGGCAAGGGTGACCAATGTTCAGGCTTGCTCCTCAGTCCAGGTCAGACTCCTCAAATCAGGAAAGTAAAACCATCTTCTGAAGAGACGGACTTGCACAGGCAATGCAGCTTTTATTCATGGCATCCCCAGAAATGGGATTTAGGAAGGAAGCACTGCCAGGAGATAGTCACTGAGGAACTGATTAGACAGCATTTAACCTAATCTCCTCTGCCATGAGCACATTCTGCTTCCTGTAATCAAATGTGATCACAGATGCAATTATTTAGGGCCATAATTCCACCAATTTAGACACCAAACTACTTCAGCTACAAGTGGAAAAAATAAATACTGAAAGTAGAGGAATAAAAATGTGTGTCGTTATGACTGGAGGCTGAACTACCAGACAGCTAAAAGTCATATGAAGATGTAAACTTAGCAGGTTATGAGGCAAAACTTAAAAAATTCCAATAATCTTCAAGTATCTAAATAACAAACAGTTCTGAAAAGTTTGTCCCTTCTATCCTAAAGAATTACAGGGTTATTCTGAAGGCAAAGGATGTAATTATCTGCTACTCCATATGTTTTGGGAGGAGCACAACCACACAGACTGTCTCTCTCTGTCTATAAGATTTAGAGATTTTTATTTATTTCCTGTATCCCCAAAAACAAACTGACAGTGTGAAGATGATAAATTTATATTTGCAAGCCATGGCAACATAAAGATAGGTAAACAAGCACAGTTTTCTGAGAGATTGGTAGCAGAAAATTGAAGTCTATGGGTCCTGGGAAAGTACAAATTCCAAGCAGGGTTGCTAATTACAGTGGTCTTAGCTCCATTCCTTAAAGATTTTTGTTTTACTCTTTAAGTATGGTGAGGTTTAACTACACATACAGATTCTGAAAATTACTTCTCCAAAGAAGGGGTATTTCAAATGGGTAAGTCATGCAGAAAGGCACACGTGGGACTTTGTGCCAAAATTTTGAAATTAAAAGAGGACAGAAACAACCTTGCTTGAACAACAGTCCCATTCTATCTTGTAACATAAATAGCTAAATTATTTTGTGCTTTCTTTTTTCCCCCCTGAAGTCCATGTAGCTTCAGCAATATTGATCACATTTGTATAAAGCTGTATAATGGTATTTTTAGAAGGACAGAATGAGTGATATGCATATTAGCAAACACTGCAAAGAGACAAAAATAGATAGAAAGGCAAGAGTAGCCATGCCTCAGCTTTGTTTCAGAACTGTTCAAAAGCCACAGTAGGCATTAACAACAGAAATAGTAACAGCTGTCTGAAAAGAACAATACTGAGGAGTGACTGCCTATAAAAGAGTGACTGTGAGAAGAAAGGGAAAGAAAATGTGTTTACTAAAAAAAAATAGCAGAGTGTTGTTTAGTTTTAATCTTTCTCCGCTGTATTATCTACACATTACACTGATTAAATTGTTGGCACTCAATTTTACTGATTTAGTTTATCTGCCTTCCAGCCCTGCTGTAGTGGATTTTCATATTTTTTTGTATCACGAGTTTCAATGAGAATGAACATCTTGGATTAAGAACCAGTGTTAGAGAATACTTCTATATACACAAAATGGACATTTGTCATTACTCTTATAGTTTTGCAAGTATGGTGGTTTTATTGATGATTTGAGTAACAAAAGGGGGGGGGAATCTCATTTAATTAAACTGTTAGTAAGAGGTTATAAAAGTAACCATTTTGCAGAAAAATTATTTATATAATCATGAATATATGCACTACTGGGCTTTTTTGCTCCTATCATTTAATAAAGAGTTTCCCAGATCCCTGTGACATATATAAAATATTCACTGATACAAAGCTTTTGGAATGATAGTACACTTTTAATAACTTCCATGGAATACACTGACATAGTTGTAATCTTTGAAAGAACCTGTGAACATCTACATTCAATAAAATATAGAACAATTTCACTACTAACTTAAATTGCAGGAGAATGTTTACAACAAAATGTGACAAGAGTCCCTGAGCAGTAGCACTTCTCTCTTTGGGAATATTTGTTAATACTACTAAAAGGTAAAACCCTGCAAGGATGAAAGAGAAAAGATACAAATGCATCTGAAGGTTATTGCTGTTTGCTTATACAAAAAAATACAATATACTGACTTCTTTCTGAATAATGTCTTTCTGCTAATGCAAAGATATTATAAGTACTCTATACTCTACAATCTAATAAAATGCATCCAAAATGGAAAGGCACTAGTTTCCAAAGTTGCCATAAAACCTACAATTCATCACTGTTTAACTCCTGACAGGATTTTGTGTATTAAAAACTGTCAGTCATGAAATCAAATAACCACTTGTGTAGTTTGAATTTCACCTTTATGAAGGGGACTAGCACAAGGCTATTTGTTGCTTCAGTCCCAGTGAAGTTGCAATTCTGAATGGAACTTGATTCTGAGCTTCACACACTGTTGATTCTTATATATATGATTAGTTCCATTTAGGTCAAAGGGAAAAAAAAAAAAAAAAAGGAAAGTTAAATGTCCAATTAATTACTGTCTTAAGATAAAAAATAAAAATAATACAAAACATTTAAATGAAAGTATTTCATCTCTGCAGAGAATGATATTTTACAGATAGGACTTTTTTTCTCCTAACATTTATTTAATATATGAATTTTAAGTAGAGTATAAATTACTTCTTCTGAAAAAGAACATGCAGTTTGATCAAGCTGAAGTGAACAACCTCCCCAGGAAATCCATCATGAAGCATTTGATTTGCTAAAGCAAAATGAAATTTGCCTAGTAATTTTTTTAAAGGATTTTCCACTGCACTTCCAGTGGTTCGGTTTATGAAAGAGCTATGATTTGAATGGCATTAGTACTCCACATGCTTTAGGAAATAAAGGTCTTGTAAGGAGAAGTGAAACAAAATCATCCTTGGATATAAAAATAACATGAGTTTGTTAGGTAAGGATCTTAGCTGGTGTAGTGCCTCCAACTTTTTTCAATCATAGTCAAATAACCAGCAACCAAATAAGCAGTCTGCAGTGTAAAAAAGCCCTGCAAACACAACCCTGGCCAGCTTAACTCTGTAACAGACTTCTTACACGACTCTCCTTTAGCAGTAAAGTCCTCCAAAACTGGAGATAGAAACTCTGAAGAAAAATCTGGGAGCAAATGCAGAGCAGGGCTGTGCCGTTCACCTCACCTGCAGTGTGACACCCAGGACCTGCCAAGCTGAGACAACACAGGGCAATGCTGAGCTGGCTGCAGGCTCCACTGAGCACCACCACCCCGGTCTCAAGCTGCTCAGGACCGCAGCAGGGTGAGATGGATGCACACCACCCTGTGCCCGTTCCTTCTTGACCCATCTGAGCTCATCCTTAAACTGGTAACACCAGAACACGACGAATTACTTCTGGCCGCTTGGCCCAGGCCATGCTGGGGTTCAGCTGGACCGAGGAGATGGCGTTCCTTGTGCCTCTGCCCTCCTCACACCCACAGGAGCTTCCTTTTGACCTCCGAGAGCACTGCCTGAGCAGTTCATAATTTCTGGAGATCCGTGTTTAAATGTGGAACTACAGCAAGAAAGGGGATAATGTGGCGATCAGTGAACACCCTCCAGGTGCAAATCTTAGTGAATTTTTGTTTGCCACACAAATTCTCACCACAGTGTAATGAATCTTGCAGCAAAGGAGAAGACAAGCCAGAGTGAAATACCAGCCATATCATACAAAAAACAAAGAAAGAAAACACTAAAAAATATATTTTATTAGCAGTGCTGTTTTAATTTTAAATCATCTGCCTGGAACAATATTAAAAGGAAAGCTTTTGCATGCATAACTTCTGTGCTTGAACAGTAGATAACTAGAATTTCGTGTTGACACTAAAGAAAAAATAAAATATGATTTGCTCATCTTACTGTGGAAAAATAAACATTTCCCTGCAACTACTGTCATAAATCCTTGAAAATCTATGAAATGATCTGACACCAAGAAGTGGTTCTCCTGCAAAATATTACTGATCCAGCGAAGTCAGCTTTTCTAACACTGTCACTTTTTTCCCCAAGTAATCCACAAGAAATATCAGTCTGGGATAATATCAAAACCAGTGTGTTTCCATTTCCTGAATCAGAAATAACAGATGCTTCCATCAATTTTTGCTTATTCCTTATCTAGCATTGATACTGGTATATAATATCCAGCATAGTTGACTTTCTTAGTTAATCTCTAATTCTATTTTTAAAATACCACACAACATATTCAACACTCAGCTGTAAATATTAAAAGGCTCCACAATACTTAAAAATATGATTTTACCATAGTAAGACCAGAAATTGGAGACAATTGATAAAATGTGATCACAAATCATTGTATTGAGTTATGCATATTTTGACTGAAGTGTAAAAAAACATCAAGAGGTTCCTGGCACAGTTTTTCACTGCAGCAGTGTCTTTATATCAGCTGTGGAGAAATGCAGGCTATTTTCAATTTTTATTAAAAAGTCAAATCCTTTCAAAGTTCTTTTTAATCTCATATTTTAAAATAATTCTAAGATAAAGTCTATTGGTTGAAATGATGACAAACATCAGAATACCAGTTTCAGTAAACTAGATTATCATGCATTATACCAAGTGGCAGCATAAGAGTAATATTCTTATATTCTTAAATATGATTGCACTCTTTGATTCACCCCTTTGCATTCAGGAACATATATTTTGGAAGAATGACAAGATAAGGAGCAGTCTATTATTTACTTAATTTTAAGCGGCAATGAGAATTGAGCTGAAATCATAAGACAGAACATCCTGAAGTTCTGTGTCAGTTTTCCAAAGTCAAAGGGCTGCCTACAAAACCTCTTTAAAGGTCTTTGCTCAATAGTTCTGTCAGAAACAACATTTCTAGATCTTGAAACTGTTAGAAATCTGAAGTTTTCCTCACTGTGCTTGTGATACTGATTTAATCCTTCACATCATCCCACCACACCAAAAATCTTTGAGGCTCTGGTTCAGGTCCAAAGAAAATCGTCCAAATTTATCTCCATGTTTCACAGAGATGTAATACCACTTTTTGGTTTTTTTTTGTTTTTGTTTTTCCCTTGCTCTCCTTTTTCTCCTCAATGTCTTATATACATTTATTCCAGATTAAAAAGAATAGCATGGACACACTGATACACTTCACACATTAAAAACTCCACCAAAGATGCAGTGATGGATGGAGAAGAGCTTGACATGGTCACCGTAACCACTGGCAGGATGGCTCTCACACCACCCTGCCCTCGAAAGAGCAGTTTAGGGTTATCTGGCAACCCACCAACTCCTCACTGTCCCACTGGGATGCTGAACTGGATTTAGCACTTACAGAGCAATTAACACCTCAAAGTATTTTACATGCAATGACACAATCATTGTTGGTTCAGTTTTGTTGTTGTTGTTGGGTGGGTTTTTTGTTTTTTGGTTTTTTTTGGCAGGGGTGCTGGTATAATTTTGTTTGAGTTTGGGGTTTATTTTTTTTCAGAATACCATATTGCCTCCTAAAAATTCATTGCTTCCAACTGCTTATTCCCTGATTACAAAATTATTATCACTTGTTTATGACAATTTCCACAGCATCCAATGCAACCTCAGAGTGCTGTGACTTCAAGTGGAAAATAAGCACCATAAATCCATGCTAATGTCACCTGTTACAAAACAAAAACAGATGAAAAGGAAAACAGAAAGTGTCATATGTGAAACAGGAGTGTCAGCACAGAAAGCATGTCAAAGTTTTCAGGAAATATTACTGGATTCTTCTTATAATAAAGATGTCAGTTCAGCACACAAAGCTTTCAGCTGAGCACGGTACTCTCAACACCCCTAAGTCATATTGCATAGCAGATGTTAAGAGTAAAATCTATTAGGACTAATTAGATTCTGCAGTAGAAAAAAACTAGTAATAGCATGCACAGGCAATCTTGCATTAACAACAGTACTGAGAGATGCCATGAACTACAAAAAAAAAAAAAAAAAAAAAAAAAAAAAAAAAAAAAAAAAAAAAAAAAAAAAAAAAAAAATATCCCCCCCCCAACACTAAACATGTAAATTTCACCCTTTTCTCAACAAAGATGTCAACTAATAGAAGACATGTTACAGTGCTTCCAGCCCAGGAAGAAGCAAGGTCTCCTCTGTCCAGTTAGAAGAAACTTTTATGATGGCCATAACCTATTGCATATAAACAGGTAATTAATTAATTAATTAAACTGTCATCCTCTATGGCAATGTGAAACTAAGTAGTAGAAGAGTTTGAGCATCCTTCCCAAACTGCATACACGTTTCATGTTACACTAACCTGGCCCAAGTCATCCTCATGTGTACTAAGGTGACAGTGTTAATTGCATGTAGCCAAAAACAAAAGAAAGAAAAGAAGTTTGTGGTACTCTCCAATAGAGCCTTTTCACTACCACTACCATGTAGGAGTTTGCTCCATTAAGAGACAGAGACAGGATCTGTAATGGACATGTGGAACAGATCTATGAGCATTTTTCAGAATTGAGCCACCAATGCAAGGTACAGGCTAAATTCTGGCCATGTACTAACTGTACAGACAAATGACTGTCATTGCATGCATGAGAGCTAAAACACCACTAGGGGCAAAGAACTTATTTTTTTTTTATAGGATTTATACATACTAAGAAGGAAACCTGGTTTTGTATTTGTCATGACACGTTGCCAACGGCTGAAGTGTTATTTCCTGCTAAGCCATGTCAACCAGCCTCTGGTTCCTCAATCAGAATGTCTGCAACTACTCCTCTATCCCTAGATATTAAACAGTTCATAAACGAGTTAAACATATATGCATTATCCCAGGTGAACTTGATCTTCCGGAATGTTTAAGAACATAAAGTAATTTTGATTTTTTTTAGAAAAGTTATAGATGATCATTTCAACTCAAAAAACCTACCAAAGTTTGAAAGATCCTAGAAACAGACTTCAAATATGCTTCACAAACCAAAGATTAAACCTTTGTCTTTTTTTAGTAGCTGTTGGGGAGAAACTGATTCAGCTATTTATGACCTCAGAAAATGGACAGAATGAATATATCCTAATGTATGCTTCCAATCACTTTACTATTTACCTTTACTAGGAAATAGAATTGCCCACAATCCTCAGGAGAAATGATGAAAAAGAAGTTTATGTGACTGCTATGGACTTACAGACCAACAAATAATACAGTTGCTGCTGGTTGCAGATGCTCATGCTGTGAATAACAAATGCAAATGCAGGTACAACTTTTTCCAGTGGGATATAAAACTAGGTTTCTTCTTCACTAGTACCAAATTAAGTCTCACGCATGGTTCAAAACTGGAATAAGCTCCCTAAAGTCTTTCGTCTTGATTTTTTTTTTTTTTTTTTTTTTTTTGCATGTAAGACACAGTCCAGGGTTCTACATGAGAGCTCTTAAAATCAGCAACTTTCCACCTAAAACTGCTTCTTTTTTGGGGTTCATAGGGACATTTGGCAAGGAATAAATTGAAAAGTGACTGCTCTTCTCCTTGTGTATTAAGCTCTGCTCATGAGCAAGGAAGGAACACGGCCCTGGCTAATGCTGTTGGAGTGCTTACAGCCAGTAGCCCTGATCCCTCTTCTCAGTCTTGGTGCTGAGCACAAGGCTTCCAAGGTTCACTCTCCCTTTGCTGGATTCTTGTGCATCTGTCAGGCAAGGCAGCAGCACACACACAATCCATCCAGGGCATATTATAATTATTATTATAATAAAGTGCTGTTTTATCAACAGTCTTCACCAATAGGACATCTTGTCAGGCCAAAAAAAAACCAAAAAACCCACAAAACCAACAACAACAACAACAACAACAACAACAACAAAAAGCCAACAACACTGAAGCATTTACTTCAGGCACTGTTTCACAGATTTCTCTTCCCATTTTGGTGATTTTCTTAAGTGTTGTTTCCATCTTGCTATATATCAGAGAAACGCATCTGATCATAAAACAAGTTGTTATACAAAAAAGTTTCTAAATGCAAAACAAGCAACCAAAATCAAAATATGCTCAGCATCTTTTCACCCCATTTTTATCTTAGCCATTTGCAATCAGAAGTAAAAACAACACCCCCACCCAAAAAAATAAGCAAACCCATAAATTTTCAATTAACTGCATCCATTTAAGTAATTAACTATTTTACTTTTCACAGCATTAGAAGCTTGAAGACTAAAAACCAAAACAAATATCATGACATACAACACCCAGTTCATCCCTGGCATTATTCCAAATAAATCAGTGGTATTACACTGAGGATTAATTTGAAACACTGATGTGAATTAGAGGACTGTTCTATACAGCAACCTCATAACATACACATAAAAAAATAACCAAAACATTACGAGCATCACAAATGCACAAAAAAAATCATGCACCTACGAATCTACTTCTAGCCAACTATTTCAAGAAGGAAATTTTACTATTTAGAAAATAATTAAGTCAAATTTCCCGAAAAAGAAGATTTCATAATCATATAAAATACATGACAGAATTCCACCCAGGAGAATGTGAAGCTCCTCTAGAGCTCAGTTTTCACATATCCTACTGAAATATGACCAGTGATAAGTTATGCAATGGCTCTTCAAAAACTCTTTTAATCCAGTTTCAAAGATCGATCTCAGTACTCAAGACTGCTCAGCAATTGGAAGTCACCACCTATACAATTCAAAGCAACATAAACTAATTAATTTCTCCTCCCAGCAGAAAACCATTCACATGTCCCTTCTCTAGTTAAATACCGTGCCTAAGTCCAATTTTGCAGGGCAAACTAGTTGCTTCTGTTCAGCTGCCTTACTAGTGAAGTTAGAGGCTGCATCTCCCAACCTCCCCACACAGGCAGGCAGCTGCTCTGCCAATTCATCCCTTCTTTGCTCAGTGAGCGTGAGACCACACAGAGGCAGGAGAAGAAAGAAGTGAACGCAGAACGCCTCTCTCTTCAGCCAGCTCGCTCGACTCTCAAACACATCTGTAATGTTTAAGGCTGCCTCTGCCTTTCAAAGACAAATCTCTGTCAGGGGATGGTGTTCTCCATCTAGCTGTGGTTCCATGACCCGAACCCGCTGCTCAGTCAGTGCCCTACATAGCACTACATATTTTGCCAGATTGAAACTCATTCGTCATCGCTCGGTTTTCCTATCTGCGAGTGACCCGAAACATTTAAGGCTACCCACAGCCGACCAGCGAAGTTGCTTAGGAGCTGTGCAATGGCTGTGGAGTAGTTTATTTTTTCTCTTTTCCAATTTTTGTCCACCTTGGAGTCAGACCCTTTCCTGCTCCTTGGGAAGTTGGCTGTACCCTCGCTGCCCCTTCCCTCACGGAGACCGTGCCAGGCGCAGTGCGCTCACTTGAAGGAAATGCAGCGATAAAATATTAAAACCCTTCCTAGCTCGGGGATCTCTGCGTTGCCTCGCTGGCGGGAGCACCGCAAACCCTCCGCGCCGGAGCCGGAGCCGGAGCCGCGCCCGCCCGCCCCGCGCCCCGCGCCCGCCCAGCGGGGCAGGGACAGCTCCTCCGAGGCCGTAGCCCCCAGACCCGTAACCAGTGACCCTTCCCCCGGGACACCCCGACACGTGGGGGCTGCCTCTCCTCTCGGCAGTGAAAGGCGGGATCAGCCCAGGCTGCCCCACGGAGAGCGTGTGGGGAAATGCTCCCACGCCGCGCTCCGGACGGGGCAGTCATTTTCGGCAGTCCTGTCCCGCCCCCACAACGCACAGAATGAGATTTGAACTATGGCCGTGGCAGAGCGGAGTGAGGGGAAACGGGGCAGCCCCCATTTCTCTCCGGCTACGTGTTGCTTTGGGACGGCAAGGGCTCTGGGGCTGCAGCGGTACTTTAGGTGCACACGCCACGCACCGCCGGGGACGAGGGCGAGGAGGGCGACAGCGGGGCGCGGGCAGCACTTACTGAAGAAGATGTACTCTGTGTAGCTGCTCCAGATCTTGTCGTCCCTGTACTGGTTGATGAAGGCGGCGGTGCCGGTGGAGTTGCAAGCCACCATGTGGAAGCCCGCCTCGGAGAGCCGGTCGAAGGCTTGTTCCAGGTAGGTGAATTTGAGGTAGAAGCGGGAGGTGTACTTCTCGGGGGGCCGGTCGGGGTCACGGCTCTCGTTGAGGGTCTCTCCAAAGACCTCCTTGGCCAGGGCGATCCTACCGCACACCATGATGCGGGCGACGCGGCGGAACTTGGCGTCCGCCTGGTTGTCCCGCACCGTGGTGTAGGAGCCGCGGTAGCCCACGGTGAGGAAGCCCGAGCGCTTGTCCAGCGCCGCCCGCTGAAGCCGGTCGCTGCTGCCCTGCGAGTTGCTATCCTCCAGGTCGCTCTGGCAGCCCTCGTCGTTGAGCGAGCTCTGCTTGGTGACCTTGGGCGACAGCAGCTTCACCAGGTCGCCCAGCTGGAAGTACTCCGCCTCCCGCAGGAGCCGTTCCTTCTCGGGGAAGTGTTCGGGCAGCGCCAGCTGCTTGTCCCGCAGGTAATCCAGCACGTACCTGAAGAGGAAGCCGTCGCGGTCGATGAAGAAGCGCGCCCGGCTGTCCCTGGGCAGCTGGCGGGCCGCTGCCGGGCCGCCCCGGCACGGGGAGAACATGGTGGCCAGCGTGCTGTCCGGGACGCTGAGCAGCGTGGAGTGCCTCGTCACGTACACCTGGCCCCCCACGTTCAGCTCCACCACCTCGGGGAACGGCGAGCCCGACGGCCCCGATACCATTTCGCTGATGGGCAGGATGCTGCCGCCCGCCTCCTTCAAAGCCATGGCTGCGAGCGGGCGGCCGCGAAGGAGGGTCTCCCTCCTAAAAAAGCCGGCCTCCCTCCACCCCTCCTTCCCTTCCCTTCCCTCCCCTCCCCTCCCCTCCCCTCCCCTCCCCTCCACCCACACCTCCCTTCCTTCTCCTCCTCCTCTTTCTTCTCCTCCTTCCCCCGCCGCCCGGCGCGCCCGGAAGCGCCTGGACGGAGCCTCCGCTTCGCCGCCCTCCGGCGCGGCAGCGGGCGGCAGGACCCCGACCCGCGCGTCCCCTGGCTGCCCCGGCGGTGGGACGGCCTGGGCTGGGCTCTGAGCAGGGCTCTGGGCTGGCCCGGCCCGGCGGGACCCGACCCGAGCGCCCCCCGGCCCTGCCTGCTCCGCCCGGCGGAGCGCGGGGCTCGCAGCAGCGCTGGCCTCGGGGCCGAGCGGCCGCCGGAGCCGGCTGCCACTTGGCAAAGCGCTGCCGCGCTGCCAGGCTCGGAACAGGGAAGAGCCAAGCCCTGCCCGGCTCCTCCCCTTGCTTCGGCTGGCTGGCTTCGGTTTGAAATTATTTTTTTTTCCCCCCTTGAAAATCTCCCAGCCTCCACCAAATGCCTCTGCCTCACTTAGACTGTCTCTCCGGTCTACACTTGCAGTGCTATAATGATGGTCGTTCTTCCAAGAGTAGCATCCAGCAGGATGCATATGACAGCATTTCCCCCCATCTTCCCTCTATCAGCATGCCTTTAATATGAGTGAAGAGGGCATTTAATTGAGGGCACAAAAGAAACCAGAATTCAACTGTGCTGGTGGCACAAATCTAATGGGTCCTGGTGGGACACAAATGCTGTATTTGATGTTGTGAGGCTTCACTGTGGCAGAGCTCACTGGGATCTTGATTTTCAGAGAAGCTAAGCATGCTCTCTAGATTGACAATGGAATTGGGGTGATTCAGAGCAGAAAAAAAAGTCAGCTGCCTTTAGGATCCAGATGACAGACACTGATTTGCAACATTAGTGTCTGGATTCTTGGCTGTGAAGCCCCTCAATTTGTACTCTATTTAAGCAGTAGATTTTTAAATTTTTATCTATTTGTTTCTAGTGAGAGCCACAGCTCACCTGCATCCAGATTTCTGATGCATGTATATCCAGGCTGTGCTGCCAGAATATGTTAGAGCCCAGATTTATTCTCATGCATTGGCTGAGAGATGCAAAATTGCATTTGCCAGTAAAAAACAAGGCCTAAACCTGACTGTGTTTCTCTGACTACCAGCGCCAGGTCTAAGTGTGACTGTTAAGCTGGGTGTTTCATATATGGGAACATTTTAGCTTTGTTTTTTTATGATCATTTAAATGGTGAGGGTTCAACTATTAATTGTGCCACATAGGCAGGAGAGGAACTTGTTCTTCATTTAAACAAGAGTGACTTCAGGCCTGGGAGTAAAAACCAACAGTTTGCAGGTGGATAGCTGTGGTCTGTCATTTCCTCAGTAGTGTGCTGTGATCAAGATGACCAGTCATCCAAAGCTTGATCAGGGTCTTTAAACCAGTAGTGAAGACTTCTCTGCTTTAAAGCAGTAGCATACACATCTGCAGCACTTCATCTGACGGGTCTTAGATATCTTTCATGGTGGAAGGAATCTGTCCGTGGTGCTACTTTCATCATTTCATTTGCTATAGACTAACCCTAAATCTGTGTTTAGAGAGAACTCCTTTAGCTTTTACATGGCTAAACTGAGAAAAGATTCCTAGAAAACTAGATGTGTTGTGCTTTGAACATAAAAATTTTGTGGAAATCAAAGGAGCATGCAAACAAATGTTCAGGAAAGACTTCAGGATAGATTTATGCAGTGCCCCTTCTTGACCACTTACTGAAACCAATTAACAGTTTTGAAAAAAGAAATAACCGTAAGAAACAATGTAAAAATTTGTCCCTTTCCTTGTTTATTTTGTTTGAAATTGCCTTGAAGACCAGAAAAAAGCATACAAACTGCTGGGCAAGAAAGGAGGGCATCATTGTTTATTATCAATTTTGCGGTATGGTTCTGTAGGTTTAATTCCTTGGTTTATGAGAGGAGTCAGTTTTCATTGTCTTGTTCATTTCTACAGAGGATATTGTTTCTCTTGAGGATTCAGATGAAATATTACTGTTGATTTCTAAGAGGACAGATTTCCTGTCCTCTATCTTCTGTGTATTATAGAATAACAGTTTGCCCACACCTAAGACAACTCATTCCAGAGTACTGCATGACTGTGACACTGCAGCACCAGACGTATGAGCAGAACTGAACTGTTCCTATGGTCAGAGTGGTGCCATTAGCAAGAGGATAATTGCATTTTTTTTCTCCCCTCCAGAAGCCCACAGCTGCAGCATTACTTTATCTTAAATATTCTTTCTCGTGACTTGTGTTTGCAGGGATGTCTGATCTAAGAATACATAGTTTGACAAGATAGAGTGAGCTCACTTGCCACACAGAATTTACCAGAGTTTGTCAGTTTGCATATAAGTCATGCATAAAATAAATATTAATGTATTACTTATGGAAGTAAGAAGTTTCTTCTCAGGATTATCAGTGAAAGAAGGGAGAATCTGTGCTACATTCTTCCTAGGCTCAACAGCCACTGTAACGCTTGAAAAATCCATACACCAAATGTTAAAGTCACTTCTGTACTAAGCTCCTGCATGCTGCCTATTATTTGGTCAGCTTCCAGTTTCTTCTGTGAATAAGTATATGTTAGGCCCATCTGTTGTTGTGTATTATTTGAGTTTATATTGTATTTCATTTTTATATTAAGTTTTATAATGGTTTCTTTTGTACTCCCCTGTTCCCCTGGAAAATGTATCATCCCAAAGTTTGTCCCTGCTCCTTTTCCCATTCTTCCACACTGGAATGTAATCCAACTCTGTTCTACTCCCACCTGACTGGGTAATGGCTTGTCCCCACCTCTAGCCCCGTCCCTGGATATAAGGCAGGAAAAGCATGTGGAATTCCTCTTGGCTGGGGGACAGGGATGGGGCTCCTGGCCCAGGTGGGGGCAGGACCACAGGAGAAAGACTGAATAAAGCCCTGATTTCCCCCAGATCAAGTGCAGACCCTTCCTTTGCCATCAAAAGGCACCTATTCTCTCTAAAGGAAAAGGTTCATGGCTGCTCTGGGATCTTTAGGGCCCTGAGGAAAAACCCTTCCAAATGGGGTTTGTCTCTCAAGCTAGCCAAGGCAAAAATGGAGCCGGGGCTGCGAGAGAGAGAGAGACTGCCACACCCATCAAAATCTTTGAGTTAATGAAAATATCACATATAAACTCCAAAGGTAATTTTTCATGAGAATGGAAAGACAGAACTTGTTTGTGCTCTGTGGAGCTTCTTATATGTTTACATTGTGTATTGTAGCAGCATTCTGCAGTGCTATTTGTGTGAAGTCTAAGGGCAATACAATGGAAAAAAGTAAATTTTTAAGTACATAAGTAAATATCCTTAAGCTTCAGACATGTAATAATTTTTGATGCTTAAAGCAAAGAAAAAAAATGCAGGTGAAAATCTGTCATGGTTTGTTTCTTTATCTGTTAGGAGTGTTTTGAGATTGGGCTGAAGAATTCATGTTAGTTGGAGATTCCCTTAGGTAGGCACACTGGTGCAAGCTGCAGGCAGCAGCAACAACCCTTTTGGAAGTAGCCTGGAGGAGCACAGTCAGGATAAGTTCCCCAGATAAAAACTTCTTTTCAGAAGTAGTCTGAAAAGTCTGTAGTGCTTCCTGCCCTGGAGTCAGTTGGTGTGCCTGTTTGGCCAGTCTACGTGATAAAATTCAACTAACCTGAGAGGATCATGCTGAGAGAGGAGGAAAACAGAAAAGAGGGTCAAGTAAGATCATCTGGACCACATCTTGTTGATCAACCGGGTCATTCTAATGAAACATTCATGTAGGTAAAAGTATGCATTCACTGCTGCTCAGACAGTTCTGAAATGGAAATTAGGATATAAGGAATTAACACATTTACTTGGCTTACTGCTCAGCCAGGTTTTGAACTGATTTACCTGATTTAAAGGTAACATTTTACATATAAAAAATGCTACACTAATCTCTTGTGAAACTGTATTTGGTAAAATTGTTAAATTAAACAGCATTTCTGAGAAGGAGAGAGGTGAAAGTGAGAGTTTTCTTCATGAGAGACTTGTTTTAAAGACACTCTTGAGTATGATTAAAGAAAAATAAAGAAAAATAATTCACTAATACAATGTGATCAGATAACATGAAATAAAGGATACATAACCACTTTTCAAATTAAATTGGAAAAAAAATCTTATTTCTCTATGAAAGTGAACAACCAAGTAAAGGATAATGTGTAGTAAAAGAACACATACTCCCTTAGGGAGAGAATTATAAAAAAAAATCTGTAGTCCCAGTAAAGTAATAAATTTAGTGAACTTTTCTTGTAAGGAGAGAATTCTTCTGGTAGGCTCCTGGTGAAGTCCTTTGGTCCTTTGTCCTGAGTTGCAGGATCAGGAAGGAAGAGTTCCTGAAAAGAAATTCCAGATTATTACTATGAGCCAGTCTGCAATAATTGCAGAAATTACCTAACAAACATTTAAGATCATTATGTTGTCTTTCAAACAGTCATCAGCACAAAAAAATATATTACAATTATAGACAAGAGTGTGAAAAACTGCCAGCAGAATCATATTTCCCGAACTGATGTACTCTGGCCCAGTAAGCCTACAAGTCTTGGCCACTATCACAATTCCTTCTTTCCTTTTGGTTGTCATTTCTGTCGTTTTCACAATTATTAATATTTTCCTGTTAAGAATTTTTCCTGTTAAGATTTTACTAGTTTCTCTGTTAGCAACAAAACATCATTCTGAAGTACTGATTTTTCTAAAGACTTTGAGCTTGTCTATTTTCCATCCACCTACCAGTCAACACTTCAATACATATGTTATGTTTGTTCCTTATTAGCTCATTCAGAACATTTTCCTTCCACTCCTAAGAGTAATCTTTTTTATACCTTAGATGTATTTATATGTAACATTTGTAAAGTATGTAAAATATGTAAACATATGTTAAAAAAAAAAGGCATGGTGAGAAGTTTTGTTAGCTAGGTTAAACAAGAAAGAATTTAGCAACTTAGCTTCCCAAGGACTGGAAGTTTCAGTCACTAATAGTTAATTTATCTGTTTTCTGACAGTATTTACAGAGGCTACCACTGTGAAGTTAGCTCCATCATACTGTGGCTGAAGTGATTTGTTTGAATTATTCATGACAACAGCTGCATTAGCTTTACCTGACAAGTTCTTTGGGTACAGAGTCACTTTACACTTATGGAAGTTAAAATGATGCCTGTGCTTTCATACTGTGGCAGTTTGGAGTATTCCCTGCACTATGCTAACAGTACCAAAGCAAAACTCAAGAAAGAACAACCCCAGGAATAATAAACCAGTCTACCCTTGTTAGAATATTTCAATTGTATTTTTTTACCCATATATATATTAGAATAATTTTATATTTTATATTATTGGATTCATTCCATGAAAACTACATAATTTCTCTTTCATCATTAATATTAGCACTCAGAATTAGCCTTCCAAAATCATTGGTTTTCATGAAAAAGTTCATAGTTCCTTTTCAGAGCAGAAATGTGTCTTCTATGTAAATTTACACTAGCCTAAATCTGACTAAATTTTAACTTCAATGTTAGAACTGTCAAACTCTGCATTTAACATATTCTGCCTATAAACACCCCCATAGCAAGAATCTGTTCACTTGCTGTTAATTAGGTCTAATAGCCTGAACAGTTATGCAACTCTATTCCAAGTATGACAATGACATTTTTCTCACTTTTTTCATTGTAGGCTGTATGTATTTAGCATTTGAATGTACTGTTTTTCCCTTCTTCATTCATTTATCTTTTTGAAAAAACATCTTTTAAATGTTGATCAATGTGAAGTCATTTCTATAGAAGTACTGCTTATTGATGTTCTGCTCAGCTGCTCATTTCTTTCTTCTTCTCAAGCAGCAATTTACCAGAGCCTGCTGAAATGAACAGTTTGACAGAACAAACACACACACACACACCACACACACACACATATATATATGGTATCATATGGTTTCCTTAGAGTGAAGTTAGGCTGTATTTCCTTAATAATTGGCTCCTCAGTATAAATATATGTCATGTGGTCACTTGCTATAGCAACAGTTTTTATGCAATTACATGCCTTTTTGCAGTCATCAGAACACGGAATCTCATATTCTCTCGCTGCCACTTCTTTATCAATCTAAGTTGAAGGAAATACAGAAACCTCAGGCAGTGAGGGCATAGGTGTAGCTGGAGCAGCTAGGTGTAGCTGGAGCAGCTACAGTCTGACTCCAACTGTTTGGATAAAGATTTTGATTTTTCTGTATTTTGATAGAGTCTACACAATCACAGCTCCTTTTGGCTTCAGCTTGTGTTTGCAGTGTTCAGGAGTTCTGACAAGTAGGCACTTAGTGTCTGAGTGGGTATATATCTACAGTCTAGCACGCAGAAATGAATACAGTGTTTATTTCAGGAACTCCCTACAGCAGTGCAAATTATGGCTCCTCTAAATTCAGTATAGATTTTTCCTGTTTGCTCTAGATTATCATAAAAATCTTTTCCTTCTTCATTAAGGGGGAAATTTTCAAAGAAAATAAAATACACAATGTTTTTCCATTTTAATTTTATGCTTGAGTTTCTAAATGCACAAAACCAAGAAAAGTCATTATTCTGGTAACATCACAACTTGCCATATTGCATGTCAATGTATCTGTTGGCTAAGTATAAAAGGAAGAAGACATGTTCATCAAGGCTCTGGTTCTGCAAAGCACTTGAGGCCAGATTTATAAACGAATATTCAAAAACCTTTCCTGGTTCACAAAATTTAATATGACTGAGGTGCCTAAATAGGAGGTACTATTGTGGCACTGGACATATAAACATTTTTGCAGTATCTGAAGAGCTCTACTGCTTATGATGAGAGTAATGACTAATGTGAAATGTATGCACATGCAATGCAGGATAACAGATTATACAAAGTCTTTGCTTCTGTGTCAGTTATATTGCTGTTTTGTTAGTATATAATAGTATTTCTATAAAGCTTAAAACAATAATTCATAATGTTTTAGAACTTACTGTCGACTAACATCATAACAAGAGACAAAATTGCATAATGAAATATGATTATTTGTTTGTCATTTCAAGAGACAAAATAGCATAATGAAATGTGATTGTTTGTCATTTCCATATATTTTCATTTTTTCTTTGTGTACTTGATATTTTCTTCCCGATGTTCAATTGTAAAACCAAATCAGAATACAAAGATAGAATTTCTTTGTCATGCGGGGGGCTGCATTCACAAAAGAAAGCTGCAGAAGGTGTTATAATGATAAATTAATGATAGCTTTAAAAGAAATAAAGTATGGCAGTGACAAATTTCCAAAGAATAGCACAGTAAATTAACACATGGGAACGAAAAGTCAGTAGTACTAATAACAATGTGCATTTGATTTTACAGCCAACCAAATTGTTATTACTATCAAAATAGTATTAGACCATGAGAAAAAATAATAAAGTAAAATTCAAAGAGGTGTCTGCCTCCCACACTTTAGAAGACAATAAAAAAATCAGGAAAATAGACAAGAAATAGACACATAACACAGTTAAAGACATTTTGATTTGAATGCTGTACCCCATTATTTTCCCTTACTGTCATGTTGATAGTTTAAAACTGTTCTGTGTTATAATTGGCAGACTTTTTAAAGGGTAAAACTATATCTTAAAAGGAAATAAGTTAAAACTACAGAAATTGGCATACTTGGTTGCACAAAATGAAAGCTGAGAGGAGTACAGTTACTGTACATGACTACAGTATGAGTTCTGAAATTCTGAATGGCTAGGCTGGCCCAAGGCCAAATAAGCTGAAACTGATCCTAGATACATTTATGCTGGAGACAGGAAGGAGGTCATTTTCAAAAGAGGAGATTTCTGGCCCTCATACTGTATTGCTAGAGTCAAAAGGAAAAAAAAAAAAAAAGTCTGAACCAAACAACAGCCTCAAAAAAGCAACCTTAATTTGTTTCAAGATATTTCTAGGAAATAATGAAATAATAAATTTCATTTGCTGGCCCAGTCTCATCTTCCTTCCTGGTTTCTCTGTTTGAATTAGAGCACCATATGTGGATACAGAACTACAATGTTCCTGGCACAGCCAAATTTCTGGTGAAGGGCACTGGTTCTCCTGGCACCTGCTGCAAAGGAAAGGGCATTGGGGAGTTTTCTGGAGGGTGCCAGGGATGACACAGGTACTGGAAGGACCAGCCTGGGGTGATGCTGTCCTGGATGTAAGGACAAGGAAGAACAACTGTCAGGGCTGGAACAGTGACTGATACCCGTCATTGTAGTGATGGGTCTCTAGTCTTACTTTCATCACTGACATAAGTATAGAAACTTTTCTTTTTGCCCTTGATGTTCTGGTGACATTTAATTCTGTTGGGACATTATCTTTCCTAATCTCATTGCTAGCTGGCAGTCTCTGTATCCCTCCAAGGCTACCTGTCCTTGCTTCCACCCTTTTCCTGTGCAGCTGTCTTGGCCCAGGCAGCCTGTAGCAGACTCCCACTATGAAGTCACCTGTGCCTGCCCTTTAGTTCATCCTGACCCATGAGCTTTTGCCTGGCTCCTTATCCACCCCCAGGTGAAGCTCCATGAACTCCAGCTGATTTTTGACAGAGTGTGATATCCTCTCTTGCCCTGCAAGATCATGAAGCAGATATTCTGGAAACTATGCTAGAGCACTTGGAAAATTATGAGGGGATTGGCCACAGCCAGTATGGCTTCAATAAGGGCAAATTGTTCCTGACAAATCTGATGACTTCGTACGGCAGGGTCACAGTGTTGGTGTATAAGGAAAGTGCAACAGGCATTGTCTGCCCGGACTTTTGCAAAGCATTTGACACTGTCCCACACAACATTCCTGTCTTTAAACTGGGGATATGTGGATTTGATGGACGGACCACTTGACTGACTAGGAATTGGTTGCGTGGTCACACTCAAGGAGCTGCGGTAAAAGGCTCAAAGTCCAGGTGAGAGCCAGTGATGTGTGGTGTTGCTCAGGAGTCAGTATTGGGACTAGCAGTGCTTAACATCCTTGTTGGTTACATGGACAGTGGGATTGAGGGCACCCTCAGCAAGGCTGCTGACAGCACTAAGCTGAGTCATGCCATCGACATGCTGGAGGGAAGGAACCTTGACAGACTTATCAGGAAATAGATGATCTTTAAGATCTGTTCCAGCCCAAACCTTTCCATATGTGTCAACTTCCCTGTCTCTTGTGAGACTCTTTCAATAGCTGCTGACCCTTTCTCATTTAATATATCAAATGGGGAGGAAAGACTTCTAGAAATTATCTGAGTGCATCAGTAACTCTTAATTTCTTAATTATTGTAATATTAGAAGAATATCTTATAGTCAGCTGACCCTATTCAAGCACACTGAAGTCTCACCTTAATGCAGCCTCTCTAACAAATACGTACATAGAGAGGATGAAAACAAAAAGAATAAATATTAGCAAGGGTTTGGGTGGGTTTCTTGTGGTGGAAAATGTGCTACATGACAGATTAATGAGGAATTGATGGACATTAATATACAATAATGTAAGCTCAGTAATAAAAGGATGTTAAAATGAATATATAAAAACAGAAATATGTTCAGCCAAGTAGATAGGAGAGTGAAAGAGCTAGTCATATGAGGAGAAGTAGACTATTATGGGCACAACTTGGCTTGAAGATTACATTATCTGGGCTATTAAAAATAACAGACACAGATTAGATGAAATCCACAGAAATGTGAAATGAAAAGTTTGTGAATTGGGAAACCTTTGTCTTCCTTATGAGCAGCAGCCATAAGGAATGAGACCATGTAATCCCTTTTTAATTTGGGGCAAATGAGAAGGGTAAAACAATATTGTAATACCAACTTAAATGAGCCAGAAAATTCAGTGTGGAGAGGAAAAGTTTGGGGTTTCCTCCCAGCTGGTCCAGTCCATGCTATGGGAAAAGGCAGGGAGGAGTCAAAACATTCCCTTATGGATTCTCTCCCATGGCTGGTTTTTGTATAATCATTGGTTTACTTGCTTGTTACTTGAGTGAAAAACAATCATGACCTGGTCATCCCTAAGGCTGCAGTGTCATTCAGTGTTGAATCGGAATTGGTCTCAGAGAATAAACTGGTTACAGCAATGTACTATATTTTGTCTTCTCCCAAAACAAGAGCTCAAGTGTGAAATGACTGAGTAAATTAAAAGGCATATGGAAAGGTCAAGATAGCTGTAGGAGTAATGAGAGATTTTTTTAATCCAGTCATAGATTTGAGAGACTCAAGTGGAAGAAATGAAGCTGGTAGTATATATGTGGCAATAAAACACAGCCACTATCTTGCTACATCATAAGTTTCAAAATACTTTTAGCACAAATACTGCTGAGAATGACAAATCTCACAAATACGGAGAAAGAAAGCATGGAAGATGTCAAGCATAAAGGTGAAATTAAAAGAAAAAATTGAGGTGAAACAGAGATGAGTTTTACTAAGCATCAAACAAATGTTTTTCAGGAACTAATAATTAAAATCCAATGGCTTGAGGTTCTAGGGAATAGAAAGATATTTCAATTATTGAACATACTAAAGGTACTTAGTGCTTCAAGCAGGTAATAAATGTAATATAAATACCTGCACTAATAAAGCATTAACACAGAATTAAGAACATGGCCAACTAATTTTAGATTTGATTTAGAATATTTGTCTTGACATTTGTTTCAGTTTTATGAAGCACACTTTGTTTTATAAATCATGAAACATTATAGGTGTTGCTCATTTTCCATCTGCTGGAAACTGGGATTTGAAGGATCATATTTCTGAAGTTTTTTTTTTAATACTTTATTTATTTATTCTTTGTGTATGTTGCAAATACATCTTAGACCTATCACTGACAGCCTGTGTTCTCTCAGCTCCTGGGGTCAACACAGCAAAATTACTGCTATGAGGTTGAAGTTTACTAAATATTAGGACATAACCCCTTGCAGGTGATGGTAATCAAAAAAGTTTGAAATCACCACCTTAGCTGAATAGAAGCTCTATCTTCCTCACAACAGTCACCCCCTTTTATAATCTCAGAGCTTTTTATAATGAAAAATTATCAGGTAAAGCCCCCAGTTCTGTTGCAGTAACTGAATTGGGGATGGATGCAGAAAAAAAATTCAGTACGATTTTGTGGGTTATTTTTTCATACTGTGACCTACATGAATACTTACATGCTTTTTCTTGGTTTAATTTGTATCTGCCTAGCTGATGACAGGTTTTGCTGGCATGCACAAGAGCAAGGTCACCTTCTCCAAGTGGAATATATCCTATTTCTAAGATGTGTGATAGAAAAAGGGAATTTTTCTAAGGCACAATAGGGTAAAGGAGCATATTCTAATTAGCCCAGAGAGTCTGCATTTCATGTATTTACATGGAGACAAATCATAGGAGAATTTGGCCTATGGGACCATGTTTACCTCTGGGAGAGAAAGTACATCTTCATCAGTAATGTCAAGCAATGAGTGGGACCAAACTTCGCCTGTGTGGAGGGTATGTTCTCAGCCAGTTTGCTCATCTTTTAGGCACTATGTTGTAACATATTATGAGATCTCTGCTACACGGGTAATCACAGAGGCTGGTTTTGTATGAGATAAAGAGGCTGGCTGCCATCCAAGAATTTTTACTACATTAAAAGAAAATTTTATGACAGTGCTAAATTCATATTATCTATAGTTGAGAGTGTCCTACCTAGGAGCACACAATGCTACATTTCAACAATTGTATCCAAAGGATCAACACCTTTAAACTCTTACTTAGAAAGAGGTAAAAACAAAAGGCACTTTTTTTTTTTTTTTGAAAGGTTTTTAGTTTAGCTTTCTTATGGTTATGTTTAGTGTTACCTATATTAGCTCAGTGATGATAATGGGCTCAGGATATGCAACTTAATGGATACTGTCCAGAGCTGACTCTTGAGGAGATGCAATAAATTATGTGTTGGACCAGATATATTCCTCACAGAGCAGTACACCAATATATTTTCATACTGATGAGTAGTAAGACTTCCTAAATAATTGATTGAGACTACCTGATCATTGGGAGGTACATTTGTAGGGAAGAAAGTGATTGCTTTCAACAGCATGTAAGTCACCTTGGAAGAAAGCACCTTTGTATTCCACTGATCTATATGACTAACTGTGTAGAAAGAGAAAAGGAGAATGCAGCAAGTTAGATCAAGAGAACAGAAATTTATATCTTAGAAACTTAAAAAGCAAAGAAATCAAGTGAAAACCTAGTTTTTCTGAAATCAGCTGCAAATCTGATGGGATTTCACCTAAAAAATCTAGAGTTTTATCTCAACTAGAACTCTAATTTAAAATAAATCTAAGTATATTTAAATTTAAAATAAATCTAAGTAGACAAATTCAATGCTATTATAATGCAAAACAATAATCTAAAGTCTCTAACCTGATATGAAATAACTTGCTTTCCCATCCTCAGCCTTTTCTAGACCAACGGTGGCTTGAGGGGATTTGTTATACTTGGATGAAATATGTGAGACAAAAAGCTAAATGAATCATGCAAAAAAATCCAGTGAAAGTGCTAGGAGGTGCAGAGGGAAAGATTTCCTGCTAGAGAATTAAATAGAAAGGAGAGTGGAAAGGACTCATTTTTTTGAACATGTAAAAATATCACCAGAAACAAAAACCTCCGGTTCTACAAAAACATGCTCCAGAGACTTTAGGAAAAAACTAGTTTTAAATGTAAATTACAACTTTTTTTTTTTTTTTAATAGATGTTTATATCTAATCTATAACTATTAATGATGAAATTCTCATATTAAGAAGCAGTACTGGACCTGTGTACTTCTTAAATCTTGCTTAAACCTTCCAAATTATCTGTGAGACAATAAAACCCTGTGCATTTTGTGAATAATGCCATAGAGCACATTTTCTAATTATTATAATGAGATTGAAATGCAAGAATTTTTTTTCTTCAAATGAGCAGTGAAATACTTTCTCCACGGGTCAACCATGTCCCATTGTTTTGTTATCACCTGCATGCTTTAGGCAAATATTGAATTTCATATTCAGTTGCTATACTGCATAGACTCATTATACAGAGAGTTAGGTTACATTTATATTCAAATGACATGTTACGATTCATATTTTAAAAGTTTGTTTGATAATGCTAAATAGCCCGATTAGAAACATATCATTATGGTACTTTATGCCAACCAAATCTTTATGAGGCAACAACGAAACTGCCTTTAATGTTTATCTTCAGTGACATCCAGAAACAGACACTGAAGCCAAGCATGATCATGCAGAGAATGGAAATTGGAGAAGTTGTCCTCATTTATAATAAACACGCCCAGCTGGGTGCACAGCTGCTAACTAAGGAGCCAAAGACTAGCTTCCTTCTACCTTGGAGGGTCTAATTATAAGACTGGCTTTGAAAACTACAAACATAGGGTCAGGATAAATTTAAGCGTGGTCTGGAATACTGTCAAGGTAAGGCACCTAAACCAACATCATTTCACTAAGTGGGGATATTTTATACAGATCTGAAGGGCTATTAAATGAAAATAAAGTACTCTACTTCCTGGTACTTAACTTCAAAGTCCTAACTAACCCAGTTTGCCCGATCTCCTTTTACAACACCATTTGTTTAAAAAAAAAAAAAAAAAAAAAGGCAACCCAAAAATAAAAAAGAAGAAAAAGCACAGCGAGCCAATCCCCAGGTTCTTCTTCACAGTGGAAGTCCAACACATAAACAGGAAAATTGCTCATTTTCAGTTTTAGCACATCTCATTAAATGAAGATCTAGAAAATCAGATAGAAAAATACAGTGTATGGGTCCAGCTTCATTATTCTTCTTGTATAAACCAATGTTATGGTGAACGAGGAAGCAAAACCGTCTTCACTACATTTTGATATTATTTTAATTTCACCACAATTTCCTGCATTTTGGAAGATTATAAGATAGTACAGGAAAAGGATTTCATAAAAATTAAAACCTGAATTTAATTAGCATCTAGTGAGTTATTAACAATACAATATTAACCATCCGTTCTACTGGGAGGACCCCAACTATAAAGTCTGCAAAAGGTTTCCTTTGCTTTGTGTGCATCATAATATTTTGGCATGGAGCTTAATTTCTGGCACTAAATCTGTATTTTAGATAAAATCTGTCTTCCAGATTTGTTTATTAAATCACTTCATCGTATATTTCCTCTTTCTGATAATTTCTTTTTTTAAAATTATTTTTAATTTTTCCTAGTTTAGAATATTGTTTTTCATAAACACTTAAAAATTAAGAGTTCAATGATTGTACATATATTGTACTGTACAGAAGAGTGGGCAAACCAATTAAAATCTAAATATGTCACTTAATAATATGAACTGAATATATTTTGTCCAAAGAGAAGATCCTGCATGTATTCTTAAAATATTGGTAAATATCAATTTATCAATCAAGTTCAAATATAAAATTCATCAATAAAGTGATGTGATGAATGAATGGTGTAAGATGGTAACACAAGAGGAGGATATCTGAAATAATGTGCAAGATCTTTTCTGTATTTCCTCTGATATCTGCCTTACTTGTTCTCCCATTCAGCAACTTCATCTGCTGTCACTCCCTGCCTTACCTCCCCTTACTATCTTCCCTTCTTTAAGTTTCAGGGACCTCCCACTTTTCTATGAAAGTGTCAGGAGGCATTCTTTAGAAGCAGCTGGTAAAAATGCTTTGTCTTGTCTCTTTACTTACAAAATTGGAGCAAGCTGTTGTAAGAAGGGCAAATCCTTTCTCTGTCTCAGCACTTCCTTTTGCACCTGTGTGGAAAGGACTGTTGCCCCAGAAGAAGAAAGTAAATTTCTCCTTTCTTAGCACAAACTGATAACTGCATGACATATGCTCAGGAAATCTGAAAAGCCAAAAGCCAGAAGCCTTTTAATGCTCTTTGGGATTACTTTGTCTGGTATTTCACCAGATGGTAAAGCATGCAAAATTTCAGGGAAGGAGTGGGGAGTTTTCTTCTTTCTTTGTCCTTTGGAGCATTCTGATCACTTCTGAGTTCTTTGACTTCAGCAGTCAGATGGTTCACCACTACAAGACAGAAATCTTGTGGGAATTCATGAAGTGCTATAGCCCACATTGTCAAACTTTCACATGCCTTGTAACATGCTTTTCATGCATTCTGCTCTTGGGCAGATGCAGAAGAATGTCACATTCAGACAAACAGAAGTAATGTTTGCATGCCAGAGTTCTGTTTAAATGAGGTTGATATACCCCCAATAACTACAAATCACATTCAAAGGGTAGCTTGATCCACATGGATTTTGAACATGAGGATTTATAGTCACCATGGTTTTGAAAAATGGACAGCTCTGCGATAGTATCTTTAAAGTGCTTATGTTGTTTTCCTTCATGTTATATCCTAAGTCATGGCAAAAGTTCAGGCATCTGTCTTTCAGACAATTTAAACTCTTTCCTACAAGCACAATTTTGGTTTTTTCATTCTAAATCAGTTAAATTCTAGTACTTGTTAATCTGTGCAGGATTGAAGGATACAATTTTTTCTTGCAGTCCGCTTCCCAGTATGTTTTTCATTTATTACAGTTACTAAGAAAATAATTTTCTTAAATACTGTTTTAACTTCATTTTTCCCCATCTTCCTGTTCTTGCAGATACTCCCTGAACATACTGGAGTGCCTTCCTGCAGATGCCTCTACTGCTCAACGTGGGAATCCAGGAGGCTGGACGTGGCTGAAGAACATGTGGGGAAGCACTTCCAGACTTGAGCAGCTCTGATGAACAGCCTGGAAGTGAAAGACAAACAGTTAAATGGAGGATAACATTGTTTATCCTTCCTAGATTTCTGCCATCATACATATTACATTACAAAAGGGTTCAGGACTCAGGAATAGATGCTGACCTGTGAGAATGCAAGGCACAGATTGTATATGCATTCACAAGTGTGTTGCATAGGATCAGAGGATAAAAGCTAGTTTAATCTTTTTTTATTAATTAATCAACTGCAAATCTGTTTTTACAAGTGTGTAAGGATTCTGTTATCTATTCTCTAGGCATCAGCTTCCTATTGACATTAATGAGAATTATGTAAATTTAGTTGTGATGACATTAATTTAGTTACAGAAAAACATGGTTCCAAGTAATGTAACAGTAGTTTTCTAGGACATACATGTACCCTTTTTCATCAATAGATGTTCTTGTGGTTTAGAGGAACACAAGCTAAATACAATATAGTATTTATTTAACATACAATGTGGACAATTCTTTTTTCCTTAGTATTTTCATCACGTGGAACAACTTAACACTGATTATGTAATACACTTGTACCTCATTGAAATTTTTTCATATTGAAAATTTCCTTCTATGGAAAACAGAACTACAGATGCAAAGTGGTTGTTTTCAGTGACTCATCTATTGCTACTATTTCTAGAAGTGTCCATTTGTTATTATCTAGAGTTACAATTCCTTAACCACACCTTATACCAATGTTGTCCTAAAGTTCTGCTAATTTAAAATATTCATTTCTTCTGTAGATGGATAACAGTGTTAATTTTGCAGCAGGCTCAGATAAATTTTTACCTGTTGTTACCAGCACAGTAATGGTATAACGGAAAAAAGAACTCAGGATTGCACCAAATCCTAACCATTCAAGCGTTTCTTGCTTATTTAATGCAGGAAATAAACCCTCACAAAATCTATTTTGTACCTACTGTCAGATTATGTTTCTCTGGTCCATGGAGGAAAGCCCAGCTCTTTCATTCCCTCTTTCATATAGGACACATATGGCAATCTTCCATCTTGTTCTTAATCAGAGGAAAATTCAGGACAAAAAAAAAGCAAGGCTAATTATCTATTTAATCACTACTGCAGTGATTAAAAGGTGAAGTTATAGATAATGGTTCTTCGTTGGTTCTGAGAAAGGTTATTACAGCAACCAAAAGACATATGCCTATATATCTTAAAGCAGTGCCACATCTAGCAAAAAAAGCTTGATGCTGCCAGCTTCCTTATAAAAATACCTTTTAAATCACAATAAAAGACTAAATCCCTAGCATAATACTTTCTGAAAAGAAAAATACAGCCTGCCAGTATCCTGACTTAGCTGGGAGGTAAGGAAGATTTCATTCACTGTTTATCAGTGTTTGTGCCCATGCCCTTTCTGTACAGATGGAAATGTAGTGAAGCAGAAGCTATTTGGGAAATAGAAGCAGACTGGCAAAGACTTACAGCAAGATATGAAAATAAAAGGCTCAGTACTATTTGTTAGAAATAGCAATGCAAACTAGCTCCATATCTGGAATGAATGCTTCATTTTTTTCAAGTGCTGTTAGCTTGTTGGTTGTTTGTGGGTTTTTTTCCAGTTTCTAGTCTTGAATACTTATTAATAAGTGTTCTTAATCAAATGGCTGGTTTATATTTAAATTACATAGGAATGGATAGGAGGAGGAAGAAAACTAAGGTGCCAAATTACTGTGTCTGAAGGTTTGTTGAACATTTTTTAAGACTGTTTAATGTGCCAGTGTCAGTGCTGGGTTCTAGCATATATTCTTCTGGCTCCTGTACTAACAAATGAGCTTGATGTCTCCTGAGGGATTGATACAGTATGACCTTGGATAAGAGGGGATATTGTTTTTCCTATCAAATATAGAATAGCTCTGCAGTCTTTCAGAAGTGTGTGTTTCAAAATATTGGAAGCAATAATTAAAATAATTAAATACTCATACCCAAACATACATAGATACTTTTTCTTGAAGGCTAAGCAATTCATGGATCTATAAAACAAGGGCAAGAAGAAAACCTTCAGACTCCTCCACACAGGTAGCTTAGAAAAGGCAGCAGAGCTTGACAGGAAAGCAAGAAACAAAAGAAAATATATGGACATGCTCCAATCCCCAAGGTATTAATTTCTCTGCCCTTTTTCCACCTTACCTGTACTGCCACAAGGCTTACCCTTGTGCACTGCACTCCAGTGCTGATCCAGGACTCACACTGTTGGGTTTTTTTCCAGAGGAAAGCCTACTTAAGAGAGGCTGTCTTCATCCCTGGCACAGAAACTCTTCTCATCCACTTAGAAAAAGTGAAGGGTTAAGTTGAAGTAGTTAAAGCAGTCATCTTATTTATTAAAACAAGATGAGAAGCAAAATGAACAGAATGAAACGTGGTTTAGAATAGAATATCTCTGGAGACCTTAAGCCCTTCACAATTAAAATATCATGAGAGATTTTAATATTTTGGAATCTATCTCTTTCTCTTACTACTTCCAGAAAAACCTTGATGTTCAATATTAGGAAAAGTTTATAGGTAGTCTAGTCTGTCCCACGCCAGGATTATGTTCACTGGTATTTTGCCAGTTTTCTCTAGCCACCTCCTGAGCAGAAGCTTGTTTTTTGTCTTTAGTCAAGGATAGTGTTTTACTGGCAAGAAGAGCATGAAACAAATACTGCAGTACTTTCTGTGGATGCCACCAAAAAAAAAAAAAAAAAAAAAAAAAAAAAGGAAAGAAATATGGCAACAGCACAGGAGATTAAAAAAGACATTAAGAAGCAAACAAGATTAGCAGATTAACAGGAACTGTAGCAAATATCCAACCCCAAATTTCTTAAAAGAATTGTTTTTAATTCCTAAAATAGTGTTATGTTGACATATAGCTGCCAAAATACAAAAATATAAGAAAATGTAGTCAATTTTGTTCTCCTCCTATTTTCTTCTTTTTTTTTTTTTTTTTTTCAGTTCCTTGGTATTTTCTTGCCTTGTACCAATAAAATTTTTAATCACACTTTTTTCTCCCCCTTGAAAAAAACCTATTGTTTTTACTTTTTTGCCAGGTATCTTTAGCCAAGTAAGCTTTTTTTTTTTTTGCCTACATTATTGGGGCATCCTCTCATTTCTACTTCTTTGCTGTGATGCATCAACTTCTGCTATGCATCAGTGCAATGTTTTATTCATAATACAATGGCCACAGTCTCTGGCTATCTACTAAGATCATAATTTTTAATAAATTTCTTTTAAATGATTTCTTCTTTCTGATCAAATAGATGGAAAATAATAAGAGGGACTCAAAGGACAAAAGCAATTGCAATCTGTATTTCAAATAAAATGAGAATTGCTAGTAACACACTTACTTTTGCATATCTGAAACTACAACAGAGTTTTCACTGATCTAGGAATATAAGGACAGCCAAGGATGAGCAATAACTCTGAATCAAACTTTTTGTAAAAGTATTAATTATTGCAAGAGAGTAGAGCTATAATCCAACTTTGATAAAGATATACAAAGATATTATTTGGAAAAGTAAATATGCAGACCTTTGCCAAGATAGTCAAGATTAAATTTCTACATCTTATTTCTCTCAGTTATCTTTAAGTACTCTGTGCTTTGTAGAAATATATTTCTATGTATAATCCTGTACACAAGAGTGACACTGTGGCCATGAAAATTTAGGTCATTCTTTTCTCTCAAAAAACTTTGAACAAACTAAATTCTATTCAGAAGTGTATGTGTACTTCTGTACTGTCCTTCACAGTATACGTAGGAACAAAGAATTCATATCTTAAAGGTTAAAACAGAGTTCAGAGAATTAGCAGTGTCCCAGTGTCATATAGTGACTTGGAATTTATCAGGTGAAAATTTCCAGGACATAAATTACTGTTGCTTGCAAATACAGATAAACACATCACATTAAGTCTTTTAGACTCCTCTCACAGATAAATCTTCCATTTTCCTCTTCACAGAAACAAGTTATTGGCATCTTATCTGGTGGCATGCAATGAGTTATTTAATATGAAAGCAATTACTACTACTACTCCTCTTTCATTTTCATCAGAAAAGCCCACTGTATGTAGAAGAAATTCTTGCTTTAAGCCTCTAAGTTCATGCCCTCACCTTTAATACTGTAAATTTTCAGGTTTGTCTTAGCCTAAGGTTTGAATACGATATTCCAGTCCTTCTCTAAACTGAAAATATTCACATCTGATGTCCTTGCATTTTTTAGCAAAAATTGTGGAAGTACTATTAAAGTTGCAATAAAATCAGTAGGACTTTTCTAATGTAGATGAGATCTATGAATGGGGAATTTTTATTGCTGCTTTCTTAATTGCTGCAGGGTTTTTATTATCTTCAAAAACAGTGGCAACTGAATTCAACAGCAGAAAACACTCTCACATATCAGGCTGATAGTTCTTTTCATGTCTTCTTTCAAAATTTTTTCCTGTATTATTTATCAAAATAGGTAAATGTTCAAGATGGGTCATCCAAATAACTTTGTCACTATAGATGGCTTGCTGAAAGTGCTCATTTTTTCCTACATAACCCTTCTAGATGAGAAAGTGAAATCTGCCATGGTACTGAGCACCACACTGTCAGGCTTTGGTGGGAAATGGCACAAATAAACAGAAATTGTGAGAAGACTTCCAAGAAACACTGAGTTAGAGGTGAAAAAATACAGCAACTCTTTGAAATATATAAAGTAATTCAAATAACATCTGAAACTCTCAAAACTTATTAGCTTTCTTTGAATATCTGAAAAGTAAATCCTGCTAAATCTTACATATGCCTGCAACCATATGCAGAGACTATAACAAAGTATAACACTGATTTTTCAATTTTTTTTCCCCTCCTGGGTTATTTTGCTTCTCGTATTACTTTTCTCCTAGCATTTCTTTAGGTTAGTAACTCTGGGGTAACAACAGGGAGAGTGCTGTCTCAAGGTGGAAATAGTAGCCATTTAAATAATACACTGCTTACAGCTGCTTAGCACAAACCAGGTAAGATAACATAGTGGTTAAATTCCCCATAGCTATTACAGCTTGCCTGCATTTATGTTCCATTCTAAATGCTGAATAGAGTCCTCAGGACAAAGCTGAAATGTTCAGTCTGTTGCTTAGATACTACTTTCACAGGCTTCATATGAAAAATCTGTGTATACAGGCAAATAAATAGATAAGTTAATAGGCTGAACCCGCAATGGACAAACATTAATCACTCTTTTTGTACTATCTTTTGTACTATATTTTGGTATGGAAGAAACAGGTGTGGAGTACATAGAACACTAACACAGTACAAAATGCAAATATCTATGCTTTGCTGGGATGCCTCCTCCATCCATAGATATTTGAAGCCACTCTACCCTAATGAAACAAGTTACACGATTCTGCATTCATTTGGGTCACTTGACCTATCTTTGTGTATTCTTGCAGTATAGGACATAGAAATTAATATCCTGTTTGTTTACTTATGCAAGAATCACTTATAATTTGTGACATTGCAACAGATCAAAACCAAGATCATTTCCTAAAGTTAGAAAGTCACCTTTGTCAAATACACTATGGGCTTTCTTCCATAACTGGGAGGACTTAAATCTGAAATGGTTCAAATATTCTATTCAGAGTGTCCAAATTATATCTAGTGAAAACTGCTTTACTAAAAATAGATGCTGTTCTGCATAACCATTAGATTGGTTCCTGCTATGCCATTTCCTCAGTAGAAGGGAAAAAAAAAAATGCAATTTTGGTATGTGTTCTGCTCTGCTAATAGTCAAAAATTAATTTGTTATTCTTTTTTTAGCACCAATAATTTATGACTTGAAGCAAAATGCTCAACAAACCGGGCATTATGTAAAAGCTGACAGTTACAACATCACAATACAACAGCATTACCTGTTATGCAGTTAAGGTGATACATACTACTCTTTTGAAACACACCACAAATTATAAAGCACTTTGGAGCAAATCCATTCTGCTCTGCTCAGCAAAACGAAATGGCTACACAAATTACTGGGTTTTGCCTTTTGTTATGTTTTTTTGTTAATCCCCTGCAAGATAAGTGTGTACTTTCATAGGCTTTGCATTAAGGAACAATTGTGAAAGCAACAGAAACAGAGCAGAATTCAATACCCAGATTCAATGCCCAGTACCTCTTTGCTGGAGGGAAGAATAGATAGCAAAATAATTCTGAATTAGAAAACAGTTACGTTTCGTAAACAAATTTCCACTCCTTAAACTAGATTTAATTGGTTATTTAGTTCAGCCTTAAGCATTATTTTTTATATCACTTTGTCATTTAGTTCATATAATTACTGCAAAGATTAAAAAAAAAAAAACAGTCAAAATATTTAAAATGACAAATCAATCTAGCTATCCGTATTAATTGTACTTTCCATCAATTTCCACTACCAAAGAGTATAAACAGCTGCTAAATACCACTTCTGTTGCGACTTGAGGTTGAATAATTATGTAAATATGCCATTTTTTATATTTCTGAACCTGAATTTTTCATCTGGCAGGGACATAGTAACTACTGACAGAATTACTGGTCTTTAAAATTCTTCTGTAAAGAGTTATTGTAGCAATAATGACATTCCTTAGATTATACACTTCCTAAAAATTATCCTACAGTAGATTATAAATTTTTCAGGCATGGGTTATGGTGAGAGAGACTGAATTTTAATGATTGGTTTCTATGTTTGCTTTCATGAAATGAGCCATGCCTAAATATTATCAGTATAAATATGCTTATTAAAATAAACCCATAAACTTAATCTTCTCACCAAGAATCATGTCTCAGTAGAGGTGATCAGTTGTTTGGGTTAATTTTTCTTTAAAAGAATATTGTTAAATACTGTTTTTTTATCAAATACTGTGCTTGATTTTTTTTCTCAAATTTTCCCTAAAATGTGTTTACAAGCTTTTTTTGTCTACAGGAATTGGTGGTTAACATCTATTTTCCACCAAAACTTGTATAAAACAAGAAAATAAAGATCATTTAACCACATCTTTTGACAATTTATAATTTATAATTTATAATTTATAATTTATAATTTATAAACAAATTGAAGTCATTACAAATTTTCTGCTGTGAGCCAGGTAAGATTCTTTAGTTCCTTCCACCTGCATGACACAATATCTACCTTCTTTTTGCATCCCAGCAGTCCCTTACTTTGTGCAAAGGGATGCACATTGGAAAAGGGATGAGGGAATGTTCCCACAGCAAAATGGTTCAACTACTTGATATCTCTAGGCTTTCCAGAATAGAGGGGAGTAATTTAAGTACCTAAATCCGTCGCTGGAGGGGAGCACAGAAGTGGGAGGGAAACGTCTAGTCAGTCTTCAGCTCAGATGATCCTGATGTGCCATCGAGATCCCTGATGGTTTAGGTTGGGCACACACCAGGGCAATTGGCAGCTCCCTCCTGGCCAGTCCCTGCAGAAATCAGAGTATTCAAATGCAGGCAACATGTGCTCAGGTCTTATGGAGTCAGAAATCCTGGAGGGCACCTCTGCCAGCATGAGGGCCGGGCAGGGTTCCCATACCCAACAGCGCAGCTATTGCCTGAGACACCTACTTGAGTCTCCCTTCTTCTGAACTTCTCTTTTCAGCCAAGGGCTGGATCCTGTTACATTATAAAAGCATCTATTTAATGACAAAAGATGACGAGAAGTACAATCATCCTTATGGAAGTTCATCTGATATTTAGAGTACTACAGGGAGAGAGAGCAAGCTCATTACAGCGAGCCCTCCCACTGCAGGCAGAACCAGCATGGAGAAGAGGGCTTTGCAGAGTGACCTTATGCTTCTCAATATACTGTTTTAGAGCTGGTGTAGATGGTACAGTGGGATGGAGCTTTTAGTGTTTGAAAGAATTACATCATATATTAGACTGTTAATTAAAGTGGTTTGATGCCTCAGGGCTAGATGGTTCCTTTCTGGTTTTAATGTAAGTGATACAATATATAATACTGGAACTATCATAAATACAGGTACTTCAATTCATAATTTATAATCAGTAAAACTCTGCTTTTGTTCATAAAGGTAGCTGTCCTTCAAGAGCTCATGAAATGGTCATGTAGACATAAGAAGAGGCACTGTAGATTATTCTTTTATTTGCACATTTATTCATTCATCTGTTCATTTACTTATTCATTAGTGATTTTATTCTTATGATTCTTGCACTCATCATGAATAACGTAGTTGCAGAAAGGTGCAGTTCAGCAAAAGAATGTAAACATTTAAGTAAGTTAGTTGTCACTTTGAAGTTGCATATATTACTGGTCAAACCATAAGGCAGTACAACTGATCTCAGGAGAGCTTCATCAATGGTGGAGTTTGCTCGAAATGACTGGGTAGATCTTTCAGTCAGCCTTTCTGTGGCAGGACAGTAAAAAGCTGATATGACATGTTTGATATAGTTTCTTTTGGCAAATAATAAAAAAGTATTTGAAAATGAATTTGTTTCTACTGTTATGAACAATCTGTTCAGAAGCTCTTGTCCTTGAAGACAAGGATCTTAAAAATTCACCATATGGGCTGAATTAGCTGGATTCATATGGAATAATGCAAACCATTTATATTAGTCATCTGCTACAGGAAAATATGTATATGTGTACGACAGAGATATATATATTCTACCAGTGGAGCTAGGCATCAGGACTGGCTTCTGAAAGGCATTCCAGCATTCAGGGAAGATGTTTGAGGGTAAGAGTCTCAAGGCTTGAACGAATGCAAGCATGCAATGGTGAGGAGCCACAGCCAACAGCAGTAATTTCCAAAGTTGAGAGAGTTCAATGAGGACAGAGACAGCTGATAATATTTTTCTATCATTAGTTTTACTTACTTATTAAAAGAAAAACAACAACAACAGCAACTTAAAACAAAACAAAAAGCAAAAGTGTAAACAAGAAACCCTTTATTTGCAACCAAACACAGGTCTTAATTAGTTGGGTTTTTTTAAGTCCCCAAACTAACCAAGAGCTTTTTTGGCAATCTGGGAAAATCTGGAGGAGATTTAGAAGCAAAGTCAATGAACTTTTGAATATGATCTTCTGTTATATATGATTTAGTACTCTGCCTCCATATGGAAAATCAACTTAATTTCAGTATATCATTCCAACTTGTATATAACCTTCTTGTCTCCTGATAATGTGTGCATTGACATCTCATGTCTATGAGCTGGTATGGAGTCAATATTCCTGATGTGCTGACCAAGAGTGAGAGATAATAATTCTGTTCATGCAATAGGGATTTATCTTCCACTGCAGTAAGGAATGCATCTAAATTGCACAAGATTCATCATGCAGACCAGCCTAACACTTGTAAGACTATGCACCCAGGTGGGCAGCTACACTAACAAAACAACACCAGAGGAATTTATTAGAGTTCTACAAAGAGCAAAAGGAGAGTAAAGCATATGTAGACATCTGACAAGGCCATGTTAACAAGACAGCAACATAAGAAGTAGTAGAAATGAGAACTATGATTGATAACAGGAGGGGATCACTAACCTGAAGGAATTAAGTAGAAATTACCAGTGCAAACATATCAGAAATGCTGAAGAGAAATAAAATTAGGGATAACAATAAAGAGTAAATACAAAAAGTCTGTTTATTTGGGAGTGGATGACTATGGTAAAGGGAAAAAATTTAGAAATTGAAAAGGGTGAAAAAGGGAATGTAAGCAGAAATGCGTAATTTAACTGCAGTTTAGCAGTATCTGTTGGGTAGTCTTCTGTTGATCCTACTTGGGGAAGGCAAAAAAATATGTTATTATTCTGATAATATGGGTCTGAATTTTTTCTGTGATCATTAGGTGTACTTGAGGAGTTTCCTCCAAAACCTGGTGAGAGGATACATGAAGGGGTTAGACCAATTGTAGTAGCTGTGGTACTGAACTTTTAGCAGAATCCATATTCAGGGTTAGGCATAGAAGCTCACAGCAAATAGACTTACAAAGGCTAGCAAGGTAAACAATGCATTTCTAAATGCTAAGAAACACTCAGCATAGTCCCTTATGCTAAGTTAAATTCAGTATTCAGTATATCTGTTAGCTTCCAAAACTGCTTGTCACTTTCCTGTATTAGCATGGAAGTAGTGAAGGCTCATATTTACTCAATCCTGTAATGGTTATATGGAATGGGTGAGACTCAGATTCAGTTCTGGTCCTTACCTATAAGAACCTGGATTAGACCTATATCTTCCCCAGCATAGCAAGAAATTATATCACATGGCTTTCTCCTGATCTCGTCTGGGATATTTTCTGCAAAATACTTCTAAAACTATTGTATCATAATTGATGTTTACCAGTCTTCTATTTATGCCTAGAGGCTTAGATAGTCTTACCAAGGTTATAAGGAAATTTGGAGCTCTTAAGATCTGAATGTGCAAGTGTCACTGTCAAACCTCAAGCACGTTTGAGTTTTGTATGTGTTCCTGTTGTAATGCTAAAGACTCCAGACGTCTTGAGTACAGCTAACTTTTGGGTTGGGTTCATAATTTTTTGGAATCTGCAGGAATTTGGCAGTAATTTTATACTTTGCTGATCACAGCTGAACGTGTTACAATCATTTTCTGAAACAGTTGACAATATACAACACAGAAGTTTCTATACAATACAGAAGCTCAGCATATGCTGTTTACAGTTTTACATTATCGACAGTAACATAAGGCTCCAGTGGCTGATAAATGCTTTAGAAGCACTGAGAATTTCTCCAAGTTTGTGGTTTTAAGTGGTCTATGATTGTCCTGCTGTGAAATTACAGAAACAGAATACTTTGTAGCAAGTTCCATTTTAAGTTTTCCCCCTTCCACTTGTAAAAGCAACCAAATAACACTTCATTTATTGTCTACTAAATTAAACAGTTGTAGAATTACTATAATGTTCCCAGTGGCTTCCATGTTGGTGTATATAAGCTGATAAAACTGAAATCTTCTCATAATGTCCTGCTGGGACAGAGGTTTGGGTTTTGTGTTGATCTGAACATTTTCTTTATAATTTCTCTCTTGCCTTTTATTCTACTAATAACCTTTTGTGTTGCTTGACCACTTCCCATTAGAAAAGCAGACAATCTAATTTTAAGTGTTCACTAAAATGTGGTAATTCTAAACTCATTAAAATTAGATTTCTTCAGATATTTCAGTGTACTGTACAGGCCTTGGTGTTGAACTCATATCTCATCTCAGACATTGACTTTACTCAAATTATTGGCAGTTTTGCCAATAAAATAAAAAAAAAAATCACAGCAAAATGTTGAGAATTATCCTGATGTTAGAAGATGTATTTGCCGGTCTACAGTACATGTATCAGGAAGAGAAGTTGAGATATCATAGTCTAACAAAGACAAGGTTAAACCTAATAATAATAACAACAGCCTACAAATTTCTGAAGAACAGATATAAAAATGGAGAGACAATCTATTCTCAGCTGTGGCAAAGGGCAAAAGAGGCAACAGCCAGGTTGGACATCAGGAGAAACTTCACAAAGAGCTTGGTGCAGCACTGGAACAGGTTGCCCATAGATGATGTGGACATTCTAGGAAGTTTTCAAGATCTGACTAGACAAGCCAATGGCTGACGTAGCTCAGTGCTGGGAATAGGAATGCTTTGATTCACAACATGTCCCTTTGCGGTTCTTTCCAAACAACATTTCTCCAAACCTGTGATGTAATTCTGTCATTCTCCCTGCTTAATTTAGTGGAAGTGCGCGTGGAAAGGTTTTGTGGCTTTTTCTTCTGAAAATTGATGATTATGTTAATTGCTAACATAATTTAACAGAACTTCATATTTTTTTGTACAGAAAATAAGCACATACATTGTTGCTGTGTGTTATTTGTTTTCATATTGCATTTCATTTTTATATTGGGTTTTATGTTATAATCATTTGTTCTGTACTCCCCTGTTCTCCTGGAAAATGTTATATCCCGAGGTTTGTCCCTGCCTTCCTTCCCTGTCCATCCTCCCAGTCCTCTTCTGCGGGCCCTGTCTGTCATTTGGCTGTTCCTCCCAGCTTCTGGAGAGTTCAGGTAAGGACATCGAATGACAGGGCAAGAGCTGAGGAGGTTCCTCCCCTTATGTTCTCCATTGGTTTCCTTGAATGTTCCTCCGACCCTGTTCCACTCCCACCTTTTCCCTCATTGAGTGTTGGTTTGTCCCCTCCTTTAGCCCCTCCCCTGTATGTAAGCCCAGACCACAAGGCTGGCCAGATGACTTGGTTCGAGCTGCAGTCTGAGGCAGACGTCCAAACGGGACAGGATAAAGGCTGGAAAAAAGACTTTGGATTCACCCTCGGATCAAGTCTAACTCCTTTCCTCCACCACCAACCACCTCTCTCTCGTGATAAGGGGAAAAAGCCCCTCGCCGCTCCCCAGGTTTTTAGGACTCAGGGGAGTTTTCTTGTCTTGTCGCAGTCTTGAGCTAGCCTGGGCAAAACAGAGCCAGGAGCTCTGTGAGAGATGAGAGACAACACATGAAGAGCAACAAGGCCTCATTGTACAGTAAAGCTTCAATCCATTCCTTCCTTTTTCCTGTGAAGAACATCGTGATGAGGGACAGTCAGAAACTGTATATTACCCACAACGATCCTTAGGTTCTAAAGGGGATATGGACTGAAACTCTTAAAGTCTTGGACATTTATGAGAGATGTTTTATTCTCTACCCAAAAACCTCTTTTGCTTATCCTTCCATTATTCAAGGAGCATGACTGAATTATTAGCCAATATTATAATTCCTTCCTTATCTAAAACTGAAATATTTATGCCCCCTATTAAAGAGTACAGAGAGACAATACCAGTACAGGAGCATTCAATGAAATCCTTTCATGAACATTGACACACAATGCAAACTACTGCAGCAGACAGAACACTGCCATGAAAATGTATTCTCCCTCCTTTCTTGCATCCACTTCCTTCAGCTATATAATGTAATATTTGGGTTTTGTTATAGAAGAAATACCTACAACAATGCAGCCGGGGTATCCTAGCACTTAATGGCCAGGCTCGGAGCCCACACTGTTGGGAGCAGTGTATGTTTGTTGCTGTCTGTGTTGTACAGAGAAGGTGCGCATATGATGCATTATTTTTAAGATTCATGGGAAGAATGAAATAAAACCTATGGGAAGAAATCAAATCCAGCATTTACCAATACAGAAAAATCTATCAGATTAAATAATTATCTTTTTCATTGGACTAAATCTATGCTGTATCTGTTTCTGTATCAAACCTTTCTTGGGAAAGTGATTTTACAGGCATGATTTAAGGGATCAGTAAATAGGGATTACCTATCATGCTTGTCAATATTTGCATTGCATTGATAGGTTAAAAAACAGCTTTAAAAGTAAGTGAGGTATACTTCATGATTCACTTAATATGTGTGGACTTGCTATAGAATAGACATCTCCAAGAGATTTTTCAGAGCTTTAGCAAGGAAAAGCTTTTGGATCCTAGTTGAGTTCTTCAGTGTATAAGTCTGCTGTACTAAATATGCATCTCATGAAGAGAAAGTTGGGTACTGAATAATGAATTCTACCCAAGCCTCAAGCTTGTTGGACTTTTCCCTATAAATTTCTGATGAATTGGTAATGCTGCACTGAAGAAATAGATTAGAAACTGACTGATCCCCTTCACAATAGTGACCTCAATTTTGGAGATGCTAAGAATCACAAACTAATCAAACAGTCTCCTTCTTTTCATTAGAGAAAAGCATTTTATTTTACTTCTGATTCGTATTTATTTTTTCCCAAGGACCTTTTTAGATTCTATCAACAAGTAAGACCATTTTCCCTAAGGTATATTGTGATTTCTCAGCTTCTGAAGCAAAAAAGATACAGAGAGGGCTACGGCATGAGTTAATTTATTTACGAGTACCTGCTTCTACTGATTAATGTTTGTCTGAACCAGAAGGAATCTGCTTTCGGGTTTTGTCATTAAAAATGTGAAAGCAATTCTGCTAATACAAACTTTTCTTTCTCAGGCATGTCACAGCTATTTTACACTCCACAGAAAGTGGCAAACTCTCTATTTTTCTGTCCTTAAACCTAGCCCCTGCTGTTGACCAGCAGTATGATGTTGTCCTGACATTTCAGGTCTTGATATTCTTATAATCTACACATTGATACTTGCTAATGATCTTACTCCATTTTTACTGTAGTGCAACTCATAGTAAAAGCCTTTTTTTTTTTTTTTTTTTTTTTTTTTTCCCCACTCTTTTCCTCTTTTCCCACCCTAAGCACTAAAATTATCTTTATTATCATCCTTGGACTTGTAGAGAGGAATAATTCCCCTTTCTGCAAGAACTTGTGGACAAAACTGTAGATTCTGCATCAGCTTGCAGAACAGCCTACTCAATCAATGATTTTCATTACTCTAAAAAAATATTTAATTTCCTTTGCGTTCAGCAGCATCTGGTGTTTTCAACTTCAGCATGCCCACCTCCCCATTAATTTACCAGAAACAATGCCAAGGTGAAGCCAACTTCAGTTTAGATGGTTGTAGAAATTCAGCATTGTGAGAAAGCTGTGAGGAAGCCTATAGCAGAGTCATAAGGAAAAACACAGAAACCCTAAAGGAAACACAAGGAGTTGGAGGACAGCAGGTGGAGACTGGGAAAGACTGCCCAGCAGAAACTCATTGTGTGTCTCCTTGACATAGCCCTGCAGCTCATTGAAGCCTTTTGCTATCTCTTACATATGTTAGACAATGAAGGATTGCTTTATACTTTGAAACCAGATGTGTTTTGATCACAACATCTCTTTGTGCATGCCTAATTGTGCCTGAACAACACGACAGAGCTACAAGAGTATCATGAATCATCACCACTATAAAAGTCCTAAGGACTGGTCCCAGCCTATCGGCCAGCCAGACTGATTAGCAAGTGAGAGACAAAAAGAGAGACAGATTTCCCTTTGTCCTTTGTGTACTTTTCCAAAAGTTTTAGTAATGTTGGGATATGTGCTGATGTCAGTTATACTCTATTTGGTGCACAATTTACGAACAGTTGAAATACTATCCACCATCATTACCACGAACTTATATATTCTCAGTTTTCATCAAGAACAGTAAAACTCTACCCTAGTGAATCTAGGGAAAGGGTTTCTGTTGACTTGGATGGGAGATGGAGCAGTACCCAAATGAGGTAGAAAATTATTTTCTCTGTTTGCTGTTTATCAGAAATTAATCTGAAGAACAGCTGACTTTTAAAGAAAATAATGAAACTAGTTAATTCAGTCTAATTGCTCTGATGATATAGAAATACTTCAGCCCAGGATCTAACTAATTATTGTGAAAGAAACATTTTAGACTGACTGAAAATATTCTTTCCCTTTTAATGCTATTAAATTTCAGTTCACATTCCTTGATAATGAAATGTAACTTTAGAAAATGCCCACTGCAAGAGAAAAAGGATAAGCAAAACGATACAAGCACCTCTGAGATTAAGGCATTGACCAAGTGCTCTGTTTGTATTCAAAAGTATAAAGAATAGCACAATTTCCTCTTCTCCATACTTCTAACTAACACTAAACTATGCAATGTTCTTTCAGTGATCCAAGTTAACTGAAATTTGAGACATAGCAGCTTAAGTCAGCTTTGTATTCCTGAAATTGAAAACAGCCCTCTCTTGTCATTTGATTCTTTCTGGATATCTTATCTACTTGTGTCTATGCCAGCACCAAATTTGCATTCCACCAGTTATTTGTTTTTAAATGTCATACACTTAAGCATATCCTGGACATACTAAGGTAAAACAGCAAAACAATTTCTACTTCCTCAAAAGTTTTATGACTATTGAGATCTAATTCTCCCTCAGATTTCAGCACTAAGGTTGTATTACTGTTCATTCAGAGGGAATGGAAATTTGTATTTCTCTTTTGAATAAATATGCAGACTTGTAAAAAAAAAAAAAAAACCCACGTTATTGGGGACAAAATCTTTACACCAGATCTATCCAAAAACAAACAAACAAACAAACCAACCAACCAACCAACCAACCAAAACACTTCTGTATCTATTTGCTAAAATGGAGTATGTCCTATCAAGGACAAAGAAGTTACTATACATGGTCAATAATAAACACAATATCAGGAGCATATGATGGACTATAAAGAGTTACTGCTGACATGCACATTGTCTTGTCACACTGAACTGCACAATATAGAGTACTTGGTAGAGTTTACTGCAAAAATATTTCTGGAATGCATTGGACTCATTACAAAGTAACAGACTGACCAATAGATTTAAAGATATTTGATTATTTAAAACATCACTGGCTATTTATAAGATAAAGCCTTTTATTGAGTTAGCTCACTACTAATATCTTGTTGAGGTCAAAGAAGCAATTTACTGAGCTCCATCTAATGGGGAACAGTGTGCTTAATCTAGTTCTGCCAGCCAGGCTGATTCTGCATAGCTGTCACCCATTGCTGTGGACAGTGATTGTGAATTGAAAAGTCAGAAAATATACAGAACATACTGAATTTTTACAAGAAAGTAGGACCCATCAGATATTGAAGATACTGAATGTCTGGGTAAGAGTCACTCAGTAGCCCAGACTCAGAGTCTGTATTTCAGCAGTATTGGTTTTTGGTAGAGTCCTTTTTCTAACAGTTGTTGTGGGACAGAGGAGCTAAATCTTCCTGAAATTCATCCTACCTGACAGTACAGTGGCCAAGGTACACAGGTGTGAGTGCTGGGTGTAGATCTGGCTCGAAGACCTCTACTGCTCTGAGGTGACTCACATAGGATGCATCCCTCTTGTCAATAAACAGTGGAATTATCTCCCAGTCCTGCTGTAGTTTATGTCTCTCATATTTTAAAGAGACTCTTGAGACTCCTAAGCAAGGAATGGGAGTTGTCACATTTGTTCCCATCTTGGTCTTAGAACAGCTGTATTTTCCACTCCTCTGATTGCTCCCTGGAGGTTTAATGAGGATCATCAAAGGCAGACACACACTCTGCCTGAGGTCTTTTTTTTTTTTTGCCCTCCCCATGCTAGGGAGATGTGCTCACTGGGAAGATGTGAGGTGTTTTACAGTGACAGGGAAAATGCAGAGTAGAATATGGCAAGCAGGAGAGCTTGCTGGCTGGAGACTCCCCAGCTGGAGGCTGTAACTCCACCAGATTTTGTCATATTCCACCTTTTGTCATTAGGGCCACCCCATCTGTGGGTCCACTATGACATGCACTGTGTTTAAAGATTGGGGAACATGCATGTGGGGAATGTGTGTCCAAGCAAAAACTTGCTAATTTGGGAAAGGAGGTTTGACCTGACTATTTTTGTGAGAGTTCACTTTAGGGTCCATCATCCGAGTGCCTGATTTTTTAAGAAATTTTTTAAGAAACTAAACTCACCTCACAGCCTGTTTATGGAATGTGAAAGAATCATTATCCTTGCTGAGAAGTCTCTGGGGCCAGATGCTGAGATATGCCTGTACCTAAATGAAATCAGTGTGATATGTCACTAAGCACCTTTAGGATTCAAAGCCCAAATGTCTGCCCAGGGTCTGATAGGAAACCCAGTGAAGTGCCTGAGTTGAACCCATGTTCACTAAGTCTCAACCCAGTGTATTAGACACAATTCCTTTTTTTAACAGAAAAAAAATTATCCCCTTAACTCCTTGAACTGCTTGAAAAATTTTGGTAAACATAGGTAAACAATTTATGTAACAACTGATGTTGTAGCTTCACATTGCCCACTTCATTCAAATCTGAACACGACATAGCACACACAGGGATTTGTAAGCACAAAGGATATTATTACCCGTGCCATGCATTGTATTTGCATTGTGATTTTCCTTAAAGGTGCAGCATTGTTTTGTTAAGCAATCAGAATGCAAATACCACTGGCACAGCTAGAATACATTCAAGTGCCCAAATACACAAAGAATGCAAACTGTGCAGTAAAGCACACAAAGCCCAACAAGCTCATTAGTACCATACTGCAGTGATTACAGAGCAAAGTGCCTTCTGAGGTGCAGTAGGCAGGCTATACAGAGGGAAAGCTTTGCAGTGTTTTAATGCAATGATATTTTTAATGCAATTGTGTGCTGCCACAGTAGTCATATTTCACCAGCATAAGCTGCTCTGGGAAAGAGGCACTATTCTCTGCTCGTACCTTGCCTAAGTATCATTCTTGATTAGCCATTAGGCACTGCATAATCGTCATGAGGATGAGGATAATAATTCTAAGGATAAGAGCTATGATCAGCCAGACCAAAGCCCCATGTAGCTCTGTATCCCTTTTCTGATAAAAGTCAGAAGTATATTTTTAAGCAAAACATATGAGAAAACAGGCATGTATAGAGTGACTCCTTCCCTGGTATGGCCTTTGAGATTCCAGCAATCAGCAGTAAGGATGTGAAAACTGGAACTAGACTCCGTGGGGATCCTATATAGGTTTGATTTGCTTCATGGTCTCTGCTGTACCTTAATGACTCAAAACCAGCTGACCTGGTCTATTGTCAGTGTACCCACCTTCAACATCCCTGCCAGTACATATGCATACATGCATATGTACACACAGAGAAAAAACAACTATACACTGTCCTGTATATGCCACCTACTGTCACTGAGACACACAAAGCAGTCACACATAGACCAGAGATTTTCGCAGAGGTCTTTCTGATCCCAGCTCACAGCTGAGAGAGCTGAGAGAAGAGAGCCCCTTTGTTTATTTTTTACTTTTTATACATTTGTGGGTCTAGCGGAAGATTGGCTTTTTGGGGTTTCCACCCCTCAGCCTCAGTGGCCAGACCAATTGTCAGTTACAATTGTTTTCAGGTTAGAAATATGCAAACAAAGGACAGAGAATGAAAAACAAAGGATTTGTTTATGTTACATCTGTGGGAAAGGTAGAAAACTGCTCTTAATATTGTACAATAACTAAAAAGATCTGACTCCATTTACGAAAATCAAAAGGCTCAGAAAAACCAGGGTAACAACCATGGTGCAGGTCTTCAGTATAGTGATTTGAAAGGTCTACTGAGAGAAAGGTGAAAGTTTTAAAGGAAAGTCACTATGTCACTCTCCTGGTGTCAGAAACGATGTCAACCCTTCTTTGAGACAGAGGATGGACTAAAATGTCCTCTTAGTGCTCTTTCCCGCACCAATTTTTTAATGAATCTATGATTATTCAGCTGCTATAACAGCTAGAAAGTTCAATTTTAATTAGTCTGAAATAGGAAAATGTCTTTCATTCTGCTTGAAAATGTAACACACATAATGTTTCATCTGGTGGAACCAGATGGAGACCTGTAAAAGTTGTGGTCATGTAGGCACCATAGCTCTTCAATAAGCCCTAGCCATAGCCTAGGAACTGAACAGCCATACATACATCTTCTGGCCATGAGAAGCACAGAGAGAGGCATGATTTATCTTAGCAAAAACATCTCTACATTATTCACCGAACAGAGGTTGTGGGTCTGGTGGACATTTCTGTGAAGCTTCTTTCTGCACTGTAGGGTATTCTTAGCAACTGACCTTAGCAACTCATCTGAGCTTCCTCCTTTGCAGCAGGACCCAAGCAATAAATCAGGCTGGTGCGCTGGAAAGAGAGAATTTAAGTATATAGGCAGGGATGGTGGTGAAGCAAACTGCAAAGTGCACCATTAAACATATCACCTCAATGTCTGCCCTCAGAAATTCACGTCTCTAGGGTGATCTTCTCTTTTGAGAAGTGGTCCTTTTTATAAGGCAGGAAGCATTAGGTATGCTCATATCTCAGTCAAAGAGTTTCCTAGGCAGTGCCAACAGTTATTCAGCAGTACTCATTATGCAGGTGAGCTACATCACAGTGCTGCTACTCTGCAACACTCTGCAGATCTCTATGCACCATGTGCACAATGTCTGAAATACAAGCAAATTTATGCTGCACTCATCCTTTTTGTGGTTATTAGTGTCACTTAGTATCATCTTCCTCCAGCAAATTGACTCACCAAGCAAAATGCACAAGTGCACTTTAAAGCAGATCACATTAGCATGCCTACTTCTGAAGAGCCAAGTGTCATTACTACTTTTCACAAGGAATAACTGCCTAAACTGTTTCACATTCTGCAGTGCATCAACAGTGCTCTTCCTCCACTCAGTTTGCAGTTCAGAAGAGTGATGGGACAGTAATGCATGTCTATCTCACTGTTCTATGTGGAGAGATAAAATCTAGTGCTCACTTTACGCCTCTTTAAAAGTTAGGGTATTTGTTTCTAGAGTCTTGTCATCAAGATATGCAGTTGTATATCACCTCTAAGGCCCTGATCATATTTCAGATGTCAACAAGGTATTTGCATTAAAATCACCATGTTCACTCAAAAAGCGTATTAGAGATTTCTCTCTCAACACTATGGATTAGATGACATATCCCAACTGCACAGCTAATTCCACAGTCGGGTGTAGAAAAAAAAGTGCTGACGATGGCCAAGTGCTGGTTTTACTTCCAAAATATTTTCACATTATTCACTAGCACTCTTTCTTCCTCTGTGTATTTTCTAGAAGGTAGATGGAGTATCAAAAAAATACAAGGGTGCAGACTGTTAAATTGTAAGATTCTGACTAAAACCATTAACTTGGAACCTCAAACCAGGAAATAAAATATCAGAAAGAATAATTTTGGCTAAGAAACAGAGCAAGAAGAGGTGCGATGGGTCAGAATTGAGAACAACCAGGGATTTACTAAGTTGAAGAACAAAGCTAGAGCCCAGTAAAACTCCGTATTATACATTTAGAGCTGAGATGAGAAGCTGCCAGTGCTTGAGCCCGACAAATTATGGCCACTCAATGTCCAGAGATGAGGGTTAAATAAACTAGAAAATAACCAAAGGAATAAAGCTGTAGGCAGTGATTACATTATGCAATCACACATTGAGAGAGCTTCTTATGTTTGATTGCTATGGCTGTGTCTACCCAGAATTTTATGTGGGTCACCAGCCTTCTGGGACACTGCCTGTGGTAGCCTGGTGGCTTTTCCACTTTTCTCAGGAGTGCTTGTCAAGAAGTCGTCTGGAATACCACCAAAGTAGACATTGAGCTCAGACCTCAGTGGCTGTTGATGGGTTGGACAGAAATCTGTGCTTTTAAAAATCCACCCCTAGTTCTCTGCAAAGTGGTGGATGTGGTGCAATGTGGGTCTTCCCACATGGTCTGGTATGTTTACAACTACGAGTGTTTGGTGTTTTGTGACCTCTTCTCATTCATTACCACTTCACTTAATGTCATGGCCAAAAAAAAGATGCTTTTTTTTGCAATTGTAACTAAAATGCTGCCAGAGCAGAGGGTATGTGTTGGCCAAGGTCTTCATTATGCAACTGTATGCAGATCACTGTGAATTGCACCGTCCATCTAGTTCAGTGATGCAGCACCAAGGTCACTGGGCAGTTTTAAGCTAATGATGCGACCATAAGTCTAATAAATGTGCTTGGTAATCACAGCAAATGTATTGTCATTGTCACAGATGTTATTCTTTCAAAAGCACTTGGCAAACAACTAAAACATAGTGCCTGTGTTTGCTTTGACCTCTCCTAAGAATGCGCCATCAGGAACGTTGAGGAGGTGAGATTGTTTAAGAAGACAAGTCATGGCCTACAGCTACAGAATGGGTACTGCTCATAGGACTCTTGCAGTTTGCTTAGAATAAATAGGCAAGAGGTTAACTGAACATGAATCAGTGAAATTTAGACAGAAAGTAGATTTTGGAAATGAACATGTCCATGAGTGATAGCAATACAGGTAGAAATCAATTTCTTATAACAATGATCTAGGCAGGTTGACATTTCTTATGCAGTTGATTTTTGCAGCCATCATGCTGCAGTAACCCATTACTTGCTGATCCAGTAGCCTTTTGTTATCTTTCAGAAAATACATTAACCAGTAAATTGTGTCACCATGAGCTTTGTCATTACGTGCAGCGATTCCCCACAAGGCTTATCAAAAAATGCTGCAATTACTGTTTCTTTGGAAGGATATACATCATCTCCCAGGCTGGATTCAACAGATGGTTGATATAATGCCTTGAAAAGTGGCAATCTACTGTTCAGAATTTGTTGCAGCTCCAGTGTCTTGCACCCTATCATATATATGCATATCTCTATTTTTATATATGTATACGGATATCATATATTATTATGTACTTAATGTATTCTTATCTGCCAGGCATGAAGAAGCCCACAATGGTCTGACCACTAAATATGCTCTTGACAATAAGGGAGAAAAAGGAAATTTAAAACTGGCACAATTTCTTGAAATCTTGCTTCATTTATACCGATTATTGATAGGAATAAAGAAGAACAATTCAGTCTTACTGTAAAATTCACTTAAGATCATTCAGTGAACAGAAAATGCCAGTATGTGAAGATGACTCTTTAGCTAGGCACTAAAATAAAGTGGTGGCAATAGAGGTCTAAGTCAAGACACAGAGCTGTCTTTTCTCATTCTCAAATGACATAAACAACACAGTCATGAAATGAGGTCACTGTTTTGTATATAAGCCCTCTTTGGCTGGTAAGCTAAAAAAACTGGAAAAATATTAGCCCTTGTTAATGCAGCTTTTTCCCCAAGAAGCACAACATGTGCCCAATTCAATCTGTCAGCAGATTTCTGCCCTCAATTCAGCTTACCAACAGTTAAACCATTCAAGGTCATATTATAACCTATTAGAGATGGCATGTGACAAGATGATTTTTGATAGAGAGGAGCTTTGGTACTACAGAAGTGGCCAGGGAGAGGAGGTCTCCAGATACAACCTGACATTTTGTCAGCAGCTGCCAGTCAGATATAAAACCATTTTATTGCCCTTGCACAGTCAGGCACATGCTATAGTTTCCTCTCACTCAGAATACGTTCACTTTCATACCTCCCTGCATTTAGTTGCAATAGAACATTTTATTACAACAGAATGCTGCATGCTTTTTTCTGAGGGTGACCTTGAACATGCCTAGCACACAGGAAGGGCAGGCAAACACTTTTTCTCCTATACCTCTGCCACACTCTACCTGTGTCCAACACTTATATCACCTTTGAATGAAAAGAAAGGACCTACGTAAATGCCCATTTTTGTGTGTAAATACACATTCAGAACATTTCATGTGCATGAAACCAAACAAAAAAAAGAAACCAAAGACAGATTAGAAAGCTTCACTCTCCAAAAGCATAACTATTTTTCTCTTTATGTTCTGAAGATTATTTGTAAGTCTCGTGAATTTTTTAAGTCTTTGGGATGTGAAGCCTGATTTAAAAATCAATATGTGACCTATTATTATTTAATAATCCTCTCTTTTGCCAGTTGAAAGAAACAGTTTGCCAACCTTGTATTTAAACTATCATGGAAGAATATGAGGGAGTTAAATATGAGGGCCCAAGCAAGAGAAAATACAAGAAAGCTATATGGTATTGGGAAAGCCTGTCCAGAGAGTCGGAACAAGAGCTTATTACCAAACATACATTTTAAACTGATCTTAGTTCAAAATAAGATTTTTTTTTTTTTTTTATGAACTAACATTTTGTGATAGTGACCATAATATTTTTAGATTTAGGAAGTAGATACAAGAATAGCATGGTCAAAGGCATCACCATGGCTATGCTGACCTTCAGAAGAGAGCTGGAGGAATCTTGTTTTAAAGAAGCAGAAGGACATCTAAGCCAGTTAAACCCTCCTGGTCAGCACAGAGACTCCTGAAGGACACCATACTGGGAGCACAGCACCAGCATGTACCACTCACTGGAAATCACTTGGGAACAGGTAAAAAGAAATTGGCACAGAAAAACAGTAAAGCAAGGGAAGTTACTGGAATTAAGATCTTAGCATTCAAAATTATGAAGATGTGTCTCAGTGAAAAAAAGGAAGAAGTTACAAATTCTAAGAAAATAAACATAAAATTGTAATTAGACTACCATTTGCTTTGCAAATGTTGTGGCAAAATTTCAAGGTGTTCATTTTCCCCATAAGTAATTTGACTTGTCTATGACAGCAAAAGACAAATTGATGGCTCAATTTGCTTCTTCCCCTGCCATTCAAATCATGCAGATCACTGTGAGAATGAACATAAAGTGCTGCAGAATAGAGCCATTTTATACTTGTTTTAGACAGTATGAATGATAATAGGAGGTGTAGGCCAAAAATGGATGTAAATGTTTCTAAACCAACTTTTCTGAACTCTGCAGTTAGTGCAACCATATGATTCTGTCCCCATTCAGACATGAGAATGCCATTAATGCATGTTAAATCAAAGTGCCTGATTTTTATATCCATACCCTGCAGCCATTTGACATGTTTATCTGTGCCTTATTACTGTCAGATTTACTCCCTGACACAGCAGGGCCAAATTTGTCATGTTTACAATTGCTGATCTTCCAGATCCACACAATTCCCATTTACATGCAACTAGATCCTGCCTAGTTATAGTCACAATTTGCTCCAGGGTCATGCCTCCAATTTGGCCTTTTTGCTCCTGTTTTCATAGCCTTGCAGTAAAGAAATGGATAAATGCAGCATTTTTTCCATAAATGAGTTCTGATTTTTTAAGGAATTACCTAAGTATACATTATCTTTTGTTTACTTCTCACGACCTCTAGTCTGAACTAGTTCCTCTGTAATTCAGTAAAATGAATTCCAGAATGGCTTGCATAAGAATTCTTTAAAAAAACCCCCAAATATGACAGCAATGGGAAATATTTTTACCAAAGGCTCTTGCAATTCAGAAAGAGAGTCACTAGCTTGAGGACAAACTGATCATCTAATTTACCTCTGACCTGAAAAGGATTAGGAATACAATTGTTATTGTGTATTCTTGAGCAGCTTTGCCATACTAAGCATCTGCCAATGTGCTTGCAGCATCAGGACTCTCTTTTCCAGAACCACTGACCCTCTGTCTAGAAAGAAAATATTTTGTAAAAAATTCATCAAAGAGTTCAAAACAATCAGTTGAGTATAATCAAGATCATAAAAATATGCATCAAGAGGTAAGACACCATAAAACACTGAAGAAATAATCTGCTACCATTTATTTCCCTCACATTTCCATTTATTTCATTTATTTATTTTTCCTAGCTCTTTCTACACCTACCTTCATTTTATCTTCTACTTCATACTTAGATTTTTTTCATGTTGTGACTGCACCCATCTCCAATCCCTCTTGATTGATTTATATTTCTAATACTATATTTTAAAATATCATCTTGTACATTCTGTGCTTTATTGGCATTATTATATATGTTTGGTTCCCCTAAAACTAAAAACAGCAAATAGATTTTTGAGGGGCAGATAAAATTATGGAGATTTCTATTTTGCCTGTTCAAATAGAGTTCTGCCTTTCAGGACACATTTTTAGGGGTCACCTTTACTCTGTGTGGTGCTTTCCTGCAGTTACAGCAGGCAGTGGTTTAGTGAAAATTTTAAAATATAATGTTACTGTGCATTAAAAACAGTACAATGGTGTTTTAGACTCCATCATCTCTTTAAAAAAAAAGAAAAAAGAAAAAAACAAGACAACATTCCTAGGTTCCCTCTGCTGTACCAGCCTGTTCCTGGCCAATTCTTCAATGCCACAAAAGAGGGTCACTCAGTCTTCTGTCACAAAAAAACCCCAAACCCAAACATATATATTCTGGATATTAATTAGTAATTATATAAGATGGCGAGCTGTTTTTGGTTTTTTTTTTCTTTTTTTTTTTTTTTTTTAAAAAAAAACAAACAAATAAATACACATTTTTACTTGATTTACTATGTCCATTAAATATTTACATAATTGCCTTCTAGTTACTCTCTAGCATATGTATTATAAATACTCAGAACAGGATTTTTTATTTAAATTATAATTTATTTATTTTTTTTTTCCACTTTTACTACCTTCTCAATACAATTTCTTTTCTTTAAGCTGCAAGACTGTCAAAACACCATTATTTTAAGGCCATCTACCTGTTAGCTTGATTTTTTTACTTCATTATCAGCCATTAGTTAAAAAACAGTAAGTCATAGAATCTAATTTTGTTAATGGAACTTAACACAACTCTAGGCAATCTGAAAATAAGTAAATAAACCCTTTCCCCTCCAACAACCATAAATAGACTGTAAGAATATCACCCGAAAATACATCTCAGAAAACTGTTAGAAGTGCAAAAAGTCCATAAAGTAAAGCACATGGATATGCAATCAGGAGCTGCTGTCCTTCCATAGCCAATGCAGACGTAAAAATTTTGGAGGCTGACAGACTGCACCATCCAATAATAAGTAGGGCTAACACAGTTCCTGGGATCCCCCTAGGAGAAAATGAAAAAAAAGAAAGAAACATGACAGAGTCCACCTATTATTAAATGTAGCATCAAATCTTACCAAACTCATGTTCATGGCTAGCAGCATGTCGTTGATAGGTATCATCCAGTGGAAGAACCAAGAACTAACTGACGTAATGAAAGTCAAGCATGACAGAAAATTAAAATGGTAACCATAAACTGAAAAGTAGTATGTTCAACATGGATAAAAGCTTCATCAGAAGTACTGCTAAAAGGACTGTACGTTTACAAATAAATCTTCTAGGCCTCCAGCAGATGCAGCTGCTAAATTTTAATATTAAATTTAGCCAAGTTCCTATTTCAGCCAAAATCATCTCAAAGGAATTGTTGGGTTCTAAGATAACACTACAGACCTACCTGATGATCTGGAGAGGTTGCATTTTTGTAACACAGAGAACAGATTTTAAGTGTGCCTTAGACACTAAGGAGAGGCTCTGAAAGACTCACACCAGCTGGATGGGCAGAAAGGACTCCCAGGAAAAAGCTTGACTGGCCTTTTAAAAAAGGGAGCACACTGAGCCCGAAGTAAGGAGCAAGAAAAGAGCCACCAAGGAAAAATATTTTGCTTATCTTGGCATACTTCTCTGTGATGTGTCTCTCTCTCTCTCTCGGAGCCCCGGCTCCGTTTTTGCCTCAGCTAGCTTGAGAGAGAAACCACAGTTGGAAGGATTTTTCCCTCTGGGTCTTAAAGATCCCAGAGCGGCCATGAACCTTTTCCATTAGAGAGAGCAGCCCCCTGTTGATGGCAAAAGGAAAGAGTCTCCTCTTGGTCCGGGGGGAATCATGGCTTTATTCAGCCTTTCTTCTGTGGTCCTGCCCCCGCAGGGTCCAGAGCCCAGTCTCAGTCCCTGTCCCCCAAGCCAAGGGGATTTTTTTGTCTGGTGTCTGGGCTTTTATCCAGGGGGAAGGGGCTAGAGGCGGGGACAAGCCACTACTCAATCAGGGATAAGGTGGGAGTGGAACAGAGTTGGGTTACATTCCAGCGTGGGAGAACGGGCGGGGAAAAGGAGCATGGACAAACCTCAGGATGATACATTTTCTAGGGGAACAGGGGGGTACAGAAGAAACCATTACAAAACCCAATATAAAAATGAAATACAATATAAACCCAAATAATACACGACAACATCTCTGCACGCTGAAAGGACTGTGACTTTCCCCCCTACCTCTTAGTGACAGCTGAGCCCTTTTGAAGTTATACTGTGCCCCCTTTCAGGAGCAGGGAGGCCTTGGGAACTGATGATTACAGGACCATAGTTAAAAGCCCACTGAAGTACTCCTGGAGATTACAGAGGGCTCATTATTAAACCTTGTGGGAACAAAATCTTGCCAATAAATAATATTTCACATATGGTTTATTTGCACTCCACTTGCAGCCTGCTTCTGTAAAATGCATGAGATCATGTGCATAATACACTGCTGAAGTACATAATGAGATAGCTGCTTTACACACTTTTGCTGTGTCAGTCTCAAGGACTTTGAGAAAGAATAAACGTCTGCCACTTCCTAAAGGCAGGCCTTACTGGTGCCCCACTCTTCCAAAGCATCAGCATAACTGAAGCAGAAGGGAAAAACAGACTGTTTATACATACTCAGGTAGGTCCTTTTATCAGAAATTATCTCTACTAATATAATTATTGCAACTAAACCATGATGAATAAAGCTGTCCTTACATAATTGACTTAGTTTACTTAATGCATTCACATCACATAAAATGGTTGATTTCTTAGCAATCCAGTCACCAGGCCAATAACTTGGTGTTGTCAGCTCTTGGGGCCTTTGAGGGAGGAAGGAAAATATTGATTTTACTGTGACTCAGCACCTCATTGCAACTTCAACAAGTTAAAAATAAAACATTAAAGACTATGTGATTTAATATCCTCAGTTTAAGTGTTTTTTAAACCTATGTAGTGGCATTTAGGGAAATTCCACTGGGCTTTACAAAGCAAGTTCCTGGCCTCTCCTCCAAGAAGAGATGCTAAGTTGCTCACCTAGACAGTGAGCCAGAAATTCAGAGCTGGTATGGATGGCTCTTCGAGCAGGTACCCATGCCGGTAGAGTGATGGGATGCACCAGGAACATATTGTGAAATGACAAATTTCAGCTAACATAGTGATTCTTTAGGGAGCTATCACAACATGGCACAATTTAGAGCTGTGGATGCTCCACCCTGCACTGAAGTCCAATGACCTCTCATGGTTTGTTCCAGGACTGGCAGAGAACAGGATGGAAAGGTGGCATAAAAGTCCCATCAGAATCAAGAGGTACTGCTGTGCACTCACAAATTCAGTCCTCAATCCAACAATGTGTTACTGCTAAAAGGAATGGTTTGGCAGAGAGCTTTGTCTGGAATGTCCATGAGGGTCAAATCCCCTAGCCTGGGAGAAGGGCAAAAAGCACGGCATGCTTACAGTGACCAAGAGGACTGGGGCTGTACTGGTATGAGATTGAGATGGAGGGACACATATGGGTGGACCCTTTCCATTTCTATTTCTCTCACATCCTGCAGATGCTGTCACCAAATGGGTCCTTTGAATTACCTGGATATAAGAATTTCTTCATGCTTACATTCATTTCCTTCACTGTTTAGTTAAGAAAGTAGCTTTACCACCCTATTTGGTGATTTTATATTAAAGAATTGTTATGCTTTCTTCAGGAAGAAAGTCTATTGATGTTTCTCCCAGAAAGATGGCCTAATAAACTTGGGCTCACACATGATAACAGCATAGATGGGCAGAAACAAATCTAGTTCTATGCAAGTTTGAGTAAGAAGGTTTTCTCCTTGGAAGTATTCAGTACCCCAAATGTTCCATATTTTGCTTTATTTTGTTACAGGGAAATAGCTAATTGTGAAAATTGAAACTTATTAGATTACCATGTATCTCTGCCATAGATGAGTACATTATAATTTTGGCAAAAAAAAAAAAAAAAAATCAGATTATTTCTTTGAACTTTGAAATAATGTTTTTAATAAATATTTTTAAAAATCATGAATGTATTGCTATTTCTTTTGCCATTTAATTTTTTTTTTAAATTAAAAATAATGGAATGTACGTTGGATTTAAAAGTTACCATTAATTTTAAAGGCATTTTTGCAAAAATTAACGTAGTACTTGCTGTGTTCAAGCAGTTTCATATACCAAATGAGAAAGGATGGCAGAACCCTGTCAATAAGTACTTAATGTTATCAATTACTTTTAAAAATAACAGTTCAGTTTTGTAAAGCTATCATGTTTTAGTATTTATAGATTTTCAAAATATGTACTTTCTGTAAATTCACAGCATTTTACAAAATTACAGCATTTACACAGCAAATTTTGTGGTGTATGCTTGGGGATTCCATGTACAGAAAACTGTACCCTGCACAGTTGTAACAGCTGGTTTGGAATTCAACCCATCTGTCTTATGATTGTGTATCTGCACATTTTATTAGGCTGGATTATTAAACAGGTTAATCTAGAAAATATGGAAAGTGTAGGAGAACAGAGAATAAACAGCTTCTTCAGTGTCACTATCATCCATCTTATCAAGGAGAGCTCAGAAACACTTTAATACATGGAATATGGTCAGGTTAAGTCATCATAGCTCCACAGAAACATGCAACAAGAATTTTGCCAAAACTTCATTCCACCACATAATTTCCTTAAAAAAAAAATCTATCTATCTATCTATCTATCTATCTATCTATCTATCTATCTATCTATCGATAGATATGTAGATAGATAGATATGTAAGAATGATGCTTTTCCAAAGAAAATGGGCATTTTCTTGTTCATCATCAGCAAGGTTCCATATGTTGCAGACTGGAGAGTTTAAAATATGAGAGAACAAAAAAGACTAAGGAGGGAAACCATCATTAATAACATGTCAACAATAGGAAAAGCACTGCTCAGGGCCTTCAGGCAAGAGCTGGAACTTGCTTGTACTTTGCTGTGTGTGAACAGGGAGATAAACACTGTGTCTCAAAGGGCTTACTGAACGAGGAGGAATGGGAGGCTTGCCAAAAAGTTTCCTATTCAGAGAATATGACTGAACAACCCCCCACATGTGCCCAGATAAATACGTCACTACACATTTGGTTTTTCAAAGTATGCAGTTATTTTCAGTGGTGCAATTGCACCACAGCTATACCTCAGAATATACAAGTCTACTATATCTTAAACACCTGTCTTAATTCTCCACATTATTAAGGGCTATTTGGCTATTTCATTCTGTCCCACAGAAGTCGGTTGGAAAGGAAACATAAAGATGGGAGGCCTGATGCTATGAAAAAAAAAAAAAGAGAGAGAGAACCAGCTATATAAACCCGAAGTTCAGAAGATGCTTTTAAAATCGATACCTCAATTTGGCCACTGTTGGCTCTGCAAAATAAAAAATCACAACTGAGGCTGCTGCAAAAATCAACTGCACTCTCAGCCCAAGTGGAAAGCAGTAGAATTAAAGACTGGCATCAAAATGAATATATACCAGCCCTCTCAAATACAGTCCAGTTTTGTCTGTTTCCTCCTATACATACCAACAAAATGGTGATACAGTTTCAGAAGCCAAAATTTACTACGTGACAATTTATAAAATATTTTGCACAACACCAGCTGTCTGACTTACTGTTCTTGATAGGACTTCTGTTGCCATATACTGGTACTTACTGCAGTGAGAAGACAACTGCTGAAGAGGACAGGATGACCATGGGCAGCAGGCAGTAGCCCAGGACACTTGCAACGCAGCCGTGTGAGACTCCTGAGACGCTCATCAGGTTCAGCAGGGCGTGCATGGCAAGGCACCCAATGGCACTCATCCCATACACATAGCCAAAATGAACTTTTCCTGCCTGGAATAAATATGAGGAAGCATGAAGTGACAGAAGTGAGCAGTGATCACAAAGTGCTAGCAGAAGACAGATTCAGGTTTAGGTTTGTTACTTCTTCTTGTTGACACTCTCTCTGCTTCACCTATGTTCTGTGGTTCAGTTGTGAACCACAGATGATACTTTTGGGTGATTTTTGAATTAAAATAATTCCAAGTTTCAATTGACAAAATGTTCTTGTTGTTAATTAAAGGCACAAGGCTGATTCTAAGTCTTACCGTCATTGGGCTCTGAACACAACTGGAATTGGTTGGGAGACTTGGTAAAGTTTAACTGGCAACAAACTAAGAAGAAATTATCGAAAGCATGTTTAAAAATCAGTATAGGCTCAGGAAACATCTTTTCAGTAAGTGTATATGGGGCTGTAAAAATGTCCAAAGTAATATGATGACCCAGGTTACCTGATATGCTTCACATTTTATTACAAACCTTCAGCTTTAAGCAGGTCTGAAAAAAGTTAGGAAAAATTTGCTTAAATTATGGTGGTTTTCAGGGCAAATGTTACTGTTATTCCCCTTGACTACCATGAGAAAAATTAATCTCTGTGCTTAGGCCAATACATGTTCATTTCAACATAAAACCCAGTAGTAACTGTCAGCTTGTGTCCTTTTTTTGTTCTAACAAATAATAACAAAAAATCCCAGATTTCTTTTCTTTCTGGGTTTTATTCCTTTGTTTGAATTTATTTTCTATGAAAGGTACCAGCCTGGCAGCCTGGAGCTTGATGTTTTCTAATTTATACCCAAAGCTAGTAAAAGAGGCAACTGTGGCCACAGCACCACCAATTCCTTCATCTCCTGCCATCATTTTGAAGGATCACCTCCAGGCATAAGGGCATTGTTCACTCCCAAAAATAAACAGTCGCAAAAGATTGTTAAATACGTTTTTGTCTCTCTTCAAGCTTCTAACAAATTAAATACTGAATGTTTGCTATGCAATACTGTTGTTTTTACAACCGTACATCAGAAAAACATTCATAATTCAGAAATCTGTTTGTTTTTTTTCTTGGAACTTGTAATATTAATGATAAAATGCACCTGTAAAGGAGAAAGTTGAGACCTGGAATGTAACCATTAACTCAGAATCATGGAGTAAATTTCTCAAATGAAGGGCAACTATGCCTCACCTTCCTGACACATAGTAAGGTATTTGTACATACATAAACCATAAGTGTGTTCATACACATACACACACACACACACACACACAATCTATATGCTGCACACACACTATTTTATATAAAATATGTAATGCATATGATAAACCACATAAGACTCAAAACTAATAGATAGTTTCCTAATAATGCTGTTGCTTATGGTTGGATTCTGTAGTGATGGATTAGGCGGAAACATTGTTGAAGCTTTTATCATGTTTTGTGATACTTGTTAGTTTATCTCTGATGACGCCTAAGGAGGATTGAGAAGACCTCTGACTTTACTTATCCATACATTTTAATGAAATCGGGGGGAAATCAGCTTTGAGGACCCTTCTCTGTCCTCTCTTCCTGTATCTATGCATGTGGAAATAGATCACTGGATGCCAGCAGTATTTGAGCTGGACAGACATAAAGCAACGCTGTGGAGAAGGGCTCAGCTAGTGATGACACAGCTTGAAAGTCCTGATGCTGCAGGTTGGTGGCGACTCACCAACTTTCATTGGAGAGCAGTGCATGAATGTGAAAGGCAACCTAAGTTAATAAGACCTGACTTAACATCAGCAACATTATCCTGTCTGCAGATTGACCTGGCTCACTGCTGAGCTCACCTCTGGTCCCAGTTCTCAAGGTTAAGTCAGGTACAGCCAGGTTGCCTATATCCTTCCAGCATCCTGGCCTTTTCCTCATTACTGTCTTCTACCATAAATATTCTATTCCTGAAATAACAGCATAAGAAATCTTCCTATTTAAGTACAGACTTCTTTTGCTGGCATTTGCATATTAGTGATATAAAATAATCAGGAAAAATTGCTTGAACAACTAAAATTAACAATACTTAGAGACAGTGTTCAGTCATTAAGGATGTGTAGTAAGTTTAACACCCACAATGATTTGGGGCAGTCTTTGCTACACACCAAGTAAGTAAAGTTCTGTCTCAAAACAGATGCATCAACAGCAAGCTATATTTTAGACTGTTTCAGTGTATTTAACTGTTCTACACAGCACCATTTCTTTATTAGCTTAGTTTAAGATTAAAAAAATCCTGAGCCAGAGATAAAGGGAGCACTAGCATCATCAGCTAGCTGAGGTCTATAGTTGGTGAAATGCTGGATTTGTGGTGCAAGGATAAAGAAAAAAAAAGGCAGCTGAACATGTTGGTTCTGATTTTAGTCTTACTTAACATATGTAAATATATTGACTCACACACACAGGAATACTCCCAGTTCACAGAGATGTAAGCAAAACCAGAATCAGGCTTGATTAGTCTGACAGGCTTTGATGAATGGAAAGAGCTAAATTTGTCCCGTGGAAGGAGCAAGGTTAGGAGAAAGTCAGACTTTGCGTTCTTGTTTGCATCTGCCTGGAGTGGGTACTACTACCTTTAGCTGAAGCTGATGGGGAAGTCTGATTTCATACAAATGAGAGTGTAAAATGCAAAGCAGGTGAGACTTGGGCTTCTGTGAAATTTTGTTGTGCCATTGCTTCTCCATCTATAATGGAGCTGCCCTGTTTTACAATAACATGAGGAAGAACAAATCCTGCTGTCAGGCTAGCAGCCCTTTCCTCTTTTTCTCTGAAAGAACTGCTATCCTTTGAAGAATACCTTTGCATAATTTTCCATAGTTAAAAAGCTGAAACTAAAGAAAATGCATACCTTATTTTTAGAAACAAGCTCTCAACCAAATTATGTTCCTGGTGCTTTCAGAAGATACTTATTTAAGTACAGAAGGATATCATAGTTTACACAGCTGAAGAGACACGTTAGTATTAAAATACATCTGAGATAAAATGGTAGCCTGAATTTCTAAGATAAACCCATAGACTTACTGCAGTGAAGTTATGGAGCAAAAACTCTGGATTGTATCAGAGGTGTTCTGCTGCCCTAAAATTGGAGCATTGAAAAGACTTCGTTTTCTAATGACACCTAAAATGTGTAATAGCTCAGAAAAGTATGATAATTAAAGTAATTTATTTCAATAATAATAGTTTGTTATTCATTATAACTGTTGGCTATTCAGGGAGAAAAATCAACAGGAATTTTTTTTTTTCCATTCTTTCTTACAGCTTTCCTCTCATTTTCTTGATTATAATTAATTCAACTTTCTTTTTCTACTACCCTCATACATTTATTTCTCCAGGTGGAAAACAGTCTGTCTTCTCTAGTTTCCCACCTTTTTTTTCCTTTTATTCCCTTTCCTTCTGCCCCTTTCCACCCTTTAAAAAGATTTTTATTTTTATAGGAACATAAATAATAATACTACTTGCCATTTATATTGCAGTTTGCACATTCAAGGTACTGCTCTGACATTAAAAATTGAGTAAGAACTTTCAAGAATCTTCTGATTCAGCACTTTTTATCACAGAGGAAATGGTGAATTAGAGCCCCTTTCCTCTCACCTCAGTTGCAGGACAGTAAAGCCCTTCCCAGAATGGTCCCACCTTATCGCTGTCTGATGAATTGCTGTCGGCAGTCAGAGCTTCAGCAACACTGGAGAGCCCCTGTTGCCAGTGATATATGGATGAATTTGGAGCTCTGTACAACCCTGTTAAACTTTCCTCCTGAAGGAAAGCTATATTCATAAAGAGGAGGGAGGTCAAATACAGGCTACTATACTTTAAACGGACAATATAGAACAAAGAATATAAAATAAGAAATTACTAACAATATTTATAGGAGGGTATTGCAAATTTAAGGGGGTGGGGGGAAAAGGACTGCTTCCATTTCTTTTTTCCCTCCAATTATTCTACTTGTATAAAGACTTTTTTTAATCTATGTGTCTCTGCACTCTCTAAAATAACATTGAACGAAGATAATTTCAAGTAGCAAGAGTGTTAGGAAAACACAGCTGGCCTGCTTTTCCTTTTTATTTCCTCTGTTAAAACCTGTTCAGAGCCTCTCCAGGTTCTCTATGGCACAGATCTGTCCTTTTGTTCGTATTAAATCCCACACCATAAATGGTGTGCTCTCTTCTTTCCACTGGAAGTAATACATCACTTGTTTTGTGTCACCTTTACATTACTCTTAAATTTTATGCAGGTACTTACGAAGTAGGAAGAATTTTTAATACATAATCTCAGAACAACTGACAGCAAATGACTCTTCTTATGCCAGTACTACATCTTCTGCAACTTCACACTCATTATCACCTAGGCATGAGCTTGTTAGAAAAGAAACCCCTGAAGATTTCTACCACATCTTACCATCAGCAATGTCGCTCCAAGGGCCAAACAGAAAACCATAGGTCCAGTGAGGTCTGTCTCATTCATAATGCTGCCATCTGCAGGCTTCATTGGGTTTAGAACTGTTAATGTTTTTTGCCATATATGCTCAAAATTGATCCCAAGTTCTGCAACAAGAAATTTCAGGATATCATTAATTGCTTACAGGAAAGCAACACTCTTACAAAAACCCATAAGATACCACAAAACTACAAACAAATGCTTCACTGAAGACAATATTGTAGCATGACATATTCGGTAGTACGAACATAATGCCCATGCTATAAACTCAGTATATTTGAGAGTCAGTTTTCATTCTAAATTGGAATATTAATTTATTAAATCAAATTTTAGGCAGCAAAATGAACTCATCATTTTTGAGTTAATATTTGTTTTTCCTATATTTAAAACACATTTATCTAATGCCACACCAACTCAGATGTGTTGAAAAACACGTTAATTGACAATAACTGCAGAATTTAAGATACTCTACAATACTGAGGACAGACATACATGCTTTAATTCTGGAAAATCTGACAAGAAACGTGTCTTAAGCTTGAACTGCCAAAAGCACTTTAAAAGTACATTTGTCCCTTCAAGGTAAGCTCATACTACTTTATACAGGGCTTTATAAATTTGTGTGGTTTGGGGTTTTTTGGGGGGGGAGGGGGCAGGGTTGGTTTGGTTTTTTTTTTTTTTTTTGGGGGGGGGAATGTTTACATTTAAATAGTAATTCGTGAGACCCTTGGAAACAGAAAAAAATTCTGTCCCATTAAAGGTGATGGGAATCCTGCCCTGCTGGGGCAAAGCATTATCTTATAACTTTTGGAGAAACACTTCAGCTTGCACAAGTAATCATCTTCCCTGAGATTCTCCAGTAAGGGCAAAGTTAGCTTCAGACTTCCTGCCAGAGTCACTGAGACTGACAATGCGTTAGATCTGTTTGGAAAGCCAACCCTTAATCTTGTTCCTCCTCTCTATCATCTTGACTTCAGCCAAAACTTTGTATATAAAAAGCTATTCTGCATTAAAATGTGTGGTTCTGGTCAGATTTATGTGGTACACAGATAGGAATATCTCTGAAGCTTTGCACATCACAAGCAATTACAACATCCTTTCCCAAGGGTGAACCACATGGGGAGTTAAATGGTTAGAGGTCTTAGAGGTAGAGCTCTAGCAGTTATCTATATCAAACAGAATGATCTTGCTGGCTTTAAGGCAGTAATAGTCCCTTTTGAGTAGTAAAAATTCCAGCTGCCTTCCAGTATGCCAAACTAGCAGGCTGCAGGCTGAATATGTTCATTTGACATTATGCTGAAATAATTACAGACAAATTCTATTTCTTTTTCTTTTTCTTTTTTTTTTTTTTGCTTCCCTGGTGTAGCACAAGTCTTTTACTAGCGACAAAATCAGCCACTAGCATTAGAATGGTCAATCATCATAAAGACATCGCTCATGTAGCTAAATGATCAACTAATTGAAAGTGAAAGCAGCTTTCTCAATTCCTTTCCTACCGAAACAAACGATTTAGCATCTGAAGAATACTAAATCTATTACTAGATGTGCAAAAAAGGATGATTATCCATCTTTATTAATTATGGATTTTCCGATATGCATGCAGGATGAACACCGGAGCGGGGAGCCGCTTTGGGAAGGCGAAGGCAAAGCTATTGCTCTGCTGCCATCTCGCGGTGGCGCGGTGCGTGTGCTCCGCGCCGCAAGGCCCCGCGCATCCAGGAGAACGGAACGGGCACGCTCGGCGGCCAGCAGCCTTGGCTGAAGCTCACACGGCGAGGCTTGGCAGCTCTGCTGCAGCTTCCCTACGGACTTCCACCAGCTGGCAAAGAAAAATTAGGGGCACGCCCCGGATTCACGCATGTCGTCTGTGTGATCAGTTTTACCTTCTAGCAAAGGAGGTTCCTCGTCAAATCCGTCAACGTAACCAAGCTGAGAAGGAGCGTCGGGACTGTACGCTGGCTGCAAAATCTGACCCGTGTAGCTCGGAGGGGATGGAAGCATGTCTGATGGGACAAACGCCCCACCTGCAGGCTGCTTTTCTGTCTGGCTCCTAGGACAAGAAACAAAACACAGCCAAACTCTTAAGTACAATGAGAAACATCTTACAGTTACTCACCACCTACCACCTACACTTCACCGATTTTCATTTTGGGGAATCTGGAGTTCAATCCTCGCTGTGAGTATCCATCGCTGCGGCTCCCTGCCAGCCTGCCCGAACCCTGTAGCCCACCACACCCATTCCCAGATTCAGGCATTCGGACTTTTTTGCCCAGCAGCCTGGTGACGTTCTCAGAAACGTCCATAGTGCTCATGAAAGAACCACACATTTAGATTTTCTTCCTCGAATCTCAGAAGGATCCGAAAGAATTTCCTGCAATATGCACCCTAAATTTCACATTAATAACACGAAGCTCAGTTACTCCTGTCAGGTAAACAACCTGTAACACCTATACTAATAAAAGTAGCACAAAATCAAATCCTTTAGAAAGAAAAATTCACTTATAAGAGTTCTGCCTTTCTGAAAGTCTAGATGATGTCTTGAACCTCTTTCCTGCAAGCTGCAAAGACAGCCCCAGAACCACCATCTGTTGAAGCGGGAAGCTGAAACAACACCCCTACTTACTTTCTGCTTTCACAGAGGTTTCTATCTGAGCCATAGCTGTCGCAACCGTCTTCCTGGTCCTCTATGGTATAATTAGACTGGTAAAAGTCGAAGTGAAACTGCTCAAAATTTGACATTCTGGTTGGAAAAATGATTGCAAATATCAATAAATAACCTTTACAACAAAGCAAAATCTGTTTTGAACTGTCCTAAACTTAAATTAAATAGCAAACTGTAAAGCCAAAAGCTCCAGAGAATATTTCTGTGGAAGCTCATGATAATTTGGAAGTGACAAAAAAAAAAAAAAAAAAAAAAAAAAAAAAGACCATTTACTTTCTTTAGCAAGTACAAATTCCTTACAAGAGGAATTAATCTGCTGTTACTGTCAATGACAGTATATATTAATTTAAAAATGGTATACAAGACTTCTTTTCTTGTTACTGTGACCAAAAATAATGCAATTTTGAAAGAAGATATATATCTATAAAGTAAGCTCTTGTTTTAAACAGTTCATTTTCCTACTTCCAATAAAAAAAATAGTAACCATATCTCAGTATTTAGAAATTAAGGTTTTAGGAAGTATTTTGGATTTGAAAACCAGTTACTATTTTCAGCTATTTATGTTTTGCAAATCTGACTCATAAAATAATAGAAAAAACCCCAGATTTGTTCACAAAATCTGTGATTTCTGTTCAAGGACAGAGCTGGCACATCAGTGGTAGCAGAGAAACATTCTCACTGGCTAGCAACATGACTGGTAAAAGGCAGCATACTGGATGATTGAATTGGATTGATGATTGGATGATTCCTTGGTGAAAGAAAACATATTAAAGCATATCTTTCCTTCCTGCTGCATGTGTTTCACCACTTGGTTAGCACTAAGGTAGTTAAAACCCTTAAAACCTACAGAGAAGTTACATAACCTGACTGATAACCATAGCCATGACCAATTTACTTAGATTTTCGTGTGAGATATTCATCTCTCCTAACATTTCCCAATTTTTTCACTTTTGTCCTCATTTCCAGCTTTCCAGATGCCATTGGCACAATCTGCTTTGGACCTCGTAGTTATTCTTAGAGCTATCCCAATATTTATCAAGCACACTCTACTTATGGGAAAGATCTTTGCAAATCTCTTTGTAAGATAAAGGTGATAAAGATTAGTATTTCATCAGGGACCTTTAAATGCTGCAAATTAGATTTTCTGATTTTTTTCCTGTTATCAGACTAATCTTTGGAGACCTATTTCCTTATTTTACTTGGAGTTCAAAGCAGAAATTTCTCTTATATTATTTTCTTAGCTGTTGATCAATTGTGCAGATTTTCCAAATTCAGAAGAGAAATAATTTTTACATTTTAAACATGAATTAATAGAAATTTGCTGTGTCTTTATTTGGAATTGCTCACCACTTAGGCATTCATTCAATGAAAATTTCACATGGAGCATGTTTGAAGAAACAGTAGTTGGTACCTGGACCTCAATAGTTCAATTTCAGTAAGTATTTAACTTCTTTTGCTGTCACTATACACAACGAAATAATTGCTTAACCAGGTATGGTTAGCTCTGTATAACAGAGTTCAGAAAAGATAAATTCATTTTCCAAAATAATATGGAGTTAAGGTTACTTACTTTTTAAGATATTTGGTGAAAACTCCAGTCTGTCGAATTTACATGTTGGAGAAGGCCTAAAATATCCTCTTGCTTCAACAGGGATGAGCTTAGTGCTATTTTTAAGATTCTAAATTTGATATTTGAACAGATGCACATGAAGGAAAAAAACCTCACAACCTGTCAATATCAGGGCTAGCATTTAACAAGAGCTAACAACAGTGGGCAGAGAAGGGTAGGAACCGTTGAGGAAAAATGAACAAAATGAACAAATACTGTTCCATATATTACAAGTCAATAATCTATATTCCTCCTTAGGTAGGTATTTATGAAGACCTTGGTGGAGCCCGCATTAGCTGGGCTGTTAGACGCTAAAAACTTTTAATGATGTGTAATATCACCTGTTAAGTGGGGGAGGGTGAGGGTGTGTTTCCAGCACCCAGAGCCCTAGAACTGCCGTGGGATGCTCCCTGGGAACACAGCAGCAGAGGGAAGGAGGGAGGCTGAATGCCCTGCTGGGACAAGTCCCTCTGCTGGTCCAGTCCCAGGGTCCTGTTCTCCAGGCACATCCCTCTGCCCCATTGCTCCTCCAGGAGCTCTCATTTATTTCCAAAAGTGTCTCTTGAAGTGCAGTACCCACCATGACAGGATCAGGGCAAGGAACCTCTGGTTCCATAGTCCTGGCTACTAGGAAACAGTAGCACAGTATTTTTAAATAGATTTTAAACTTCAAAGATGACTTTTCAACTTACACGTGCTTTTGTTTGACATATTTAATTAGACACAACAAAGGCTGTTTTTCCACATTTTTTTTTATCGGATAGTTTCCCAATAAGTATTTGGGCTGGTAAATTTAAGGAATGGGACATTAAATTATATGTATTATCAGGTAATAAATTTATGCCTCAGGTGCATATTCAATCCTGTGATGTTGAAGGCCAAATAATTCCATTTCATTAGCAGAACAGTGATACACTGATAGCACATGACTTACAACTCTAGAGAAGAGTTATAATATCTGTGCACTTTAAAATAACTAAATATGAAGTTTACCAAGTTTAGGCTCAGTATGTCCAAGTAAGACTGCAGAAGTAAAGAATGGTGAGAAGAAAAATGTAACATTTGATTCTGCAAATTAAAGGTAATCTAACTACAGTGTTTATCAAAGCTATTGTTAAGTCTCCCTCATGTTCTGCTATTTCTAGAGTAATAGTTCATGCTGCTACGTCCACCAAGGTGAATTTTCATTTTCAGCCTAGCATAGTAATCTCTATAATGTCTAATCATCTCTTTTTAGATAATATGGCTTCATCTTGTTTATACCGAACCAATGGGAGCAATGATACAGGATTAACTTATGTCCCTTAGGAAGGTAATTCAAAAATTTCTTTTTAGGAAGAGAAAAATCCTGATTTACTAGGGTTTCACCTGTTTATTTACACTATAAAAGTTGTTTGATTACTTTTGCTACTTTATGTTAGAAACACAAATATATATATATATATATATATACATCTATACAAAAAAAGGGAATAAATATAAATACAAAAAACTTCAGGGAAGGAATTTAAATAGGAAAAAATACAGTGAATAGTAGAACATGGTCAAATAATACTTTAATAGCCATTTAATATACCACGACTAAACAAGAAAGCCACCTGTAAATTAAAACAAAAATAAAAAATGGAACTTAAAATTGAACCATATGTATTTCTCACCTTATATAAAATTATTATATGTTATGATACATATTATACATAAATTATACACATATATTACATTAATATCCCTGTATATGTACACATATAAATTGACACATAAAATACAAAAATGGAAAATAATATTAGTTGGAAATGAGAAGTAGATGATCAAAAAATAAAAGGAAGAAAGTTTAAGTAGTTGATAGGAAAGTGACTGAGAGAAATAAGGATTGCCCAAGTGCATTAAAAGCAGATGAAATCATAATGCTCCTGCCATGCTCCTATCAGATCTAAAAATGAAAGTATCAATAAAACAAAAAACAGAAGGATTTAATTAGAAATGCTAAAATCACAATTTTAAAATTCTGCATCTAAAGATTTTAGAAGAAAGGGTTAAAAGCTTTCTATTTTGTTGAGTAACAAAACAACAGGAAAGTTTGGGAAGACCAAAATTAAGTAAACATGCTATCTTGGTAAAAGGCTAAATAAGATGCCTTGAGTAATTATTGGCCTGTCCCCATGAGATTGATCCTAGCAAATTATGGGCTCCAATAATAACTAACTGCATTGATGAATCCAATCAACATGGGCTTTTGGAAACTAACTCATTTCAAAGTAATTAATTTCCTAACAAGATTTGTAGTTGAGAAAGGTAACCACCAATGACCCATATTTATAAAAAACCTTTTACTTTATTTTGGTTCAGTAGATATAAAACCACGACTGCTTGGTGTGACACCCATTATACTGATTAAATAAGTGCTATCTGATGTGTCTCAAATGTAATTGGGAAAGAGGAGAGGATTTCCACTGATGCCTTACAGGACAGAAACTCTGCAAAGATCACCTAGCAGACACTACAGGTGTGTCACAGGCACCTGATGTTCAGTCCATCACCGAGAGACCACACTAGACAAGGCTGTCACAGATGCATTAAAATAAAGGAAAAATAAATTATTGCACTTGAAGGCTTTAGAACAGAGTTTGAATATAACTTTACTTCCTTTGAATGGCAGGTACAGAGGATGCTAATAATCTACGGGGAAAATATTTTAGATGAGGTCTAATCCTCAAAAATGAAAACAAAAATTGAAGCTGGGGTGTGGTGGTGCAGAACTGTTTTATTAGATTTTTGTAAGAAGTTTATGTTATGGTTCGCTTCACTGTATCCCCAATTCTGTATCCCTTTTGTGTTGTCTGTATAATAAGGTGTTTTGTGTCAATCATCCCATACCTCACATGACATGTAACATCCCCTCTGCCCCAACCCCCCTCTCTGGGGCAGCTTGCCTATCACTCCCGGGGTCCCTCCCGGATTGTGAAATCTCCGGGAGAGGGCTTCAGGTGATAGGTAGCCTGGGGGAAATTCCTTTGGCTCTGGATTTTAGTGGTCTGAAGCTTGGGGGTGGGCACACCTTGTTACCCCCTGAATCCCCTGATTTGTTGTCTTCTTGTATCCTCCCTGGGACCCTCCCCCGCTTATAAGGGGTAGGAGGGAGGAAGAGGCTCTCTCAGCCGCTGGGTTCTCAGCCTGGAAGCTCTCAGCCGCTGGGTTCTCAGCCTGGAAGCTCTCAGCCGCTGGGTTCTCAGCCTGGAAGCTCTCAGCCGCTGGGTTCTCAGCCTGGAAGCTCTCAGCCGCTCGCCTCGGAGCTTGGAGATCTCTGCTAATAAACATCCTTTAACCTGCTAAGCTGAGAGCCAGCCTTTTCTCTTCTGCTGCTGTTGACTGTCACCTTTGGGTCCAGCTGCTAAGCCGAGAAGCCAAAACGAACTGGAAACTTTGTGTCTGTGTTGACCCGAGCTAGCTGGGGGTCAGCTCCCACCCGGAGCGGGGACACAACCGGACACACTGGGGAATGCAAAAAAATGAAGAAAATTAATGAAAAATGTGAGAATTTCTAGAAGAAATTCAAACCTTTTCCTTAAAATTAACTCCTAGGTTTTTGTTTACCTACTTTTTTCCATCTTTCCTGCAAAGGAAAATAGATGTGCTGAAAAGTGAAATGTCATCAGTTTTCATAAGTTTCATTCATTTTCCTTTTCTGGGTTTTTTTTGTTTGTTTGTTTGTTTGGGGGTTTTGTTTGGTTGGTTGGTTGGATGGTTTAAGAAATGAGATAATACTTCAACTTTTTTAAACTTTCAGGTGAGCATTAAAAAAAAATAAATTAAATGAGATTAAATGGGAAAATATAGAAAAGACTATAGAACTCTGGCTTTAGACTCAGCTATGTAACCCTACATTTATTACTCAAAGTGAACCGAGGAGTATGGCAAATCCATTATAATAATTAGTCAATTATTCTATAGATTTTTTAAATGTAAAAATTGATCTTATTAAGGACTAATTGAGCAAGTCTTAAGCTTAATTACTTACATTTACAGGTCCCATTAATAATTTTGTAAGTGGACATTATTAAAATGTGCTCCTAAAGAAGAGAGGAAAATTTAATTACAAAGAAATATACCATTTACTATGAAATAAGGGGTTTTTGTACAAAATTAATTACTTACATTATATAAAGTGGCTGCTTAGTGAATTTTATGTCTCGGAGACATCTATTGCAAGAGATGAATTCCTTCCTGTAACCGGTCTTCAGAGGGTGGATAAGATGCAAAGAAAAAAATAAAGTGAAATCCGAAGCTATTAATGTTTTCTTTTTTTATGCCTAACAAGTTTGCTAGACTTGAACAAACAAGTGAGAAGTTATGGGTTCCTGCATGAATAATTGCACCTATCAACACCCATTACAAACCAAACACACAATTCTCCCACCTGTCATTATTAGGAAAAGACAGTAAAACCAAGGGCATCCTTATATCTCTGCATGAATCTGTGATTCACTGACAAGTCGAATATTGTAAGCAGTTCTAGCTGTGCTCCCTCAGGAAGTGTTTGAGAGGATGGTGACATGCTGAGAGAAGAGCAGAGGAGTGTGTGTGGAACAGGTTTCTATGTAACAATAACTAGGTCAGGTCCCCGGGCTGGAGAAGCAATGATTAATTGGGGTTTAGGAAACTGTGTGACAGGGACTGGTGGGGAGGGAAAGGCTGTTGCCTCTTTCTTCTGTAAGACAAACAAAATTCACAAGGTGTTCAAAACTAGGAAAAAAAAGGTTAATGGGTGACAGACTGCTGTGTAGAAGATATGTTGATGAAGGATGTTGGGACAACAGGTGGCTCTTCCAAATGCTGTTTATTGCAGAGATGATGTTACAGCAGTCATGGGTCATGGGTGACAGGGCCACACCTAAAGCCGCCAGCTACAGCTTATAGGTAAGCCTGAAGCCACTTTAGTTCTGATTACAACGCATTATGTAGTTTTCTTTGCCAAGCATCTTAATACATAACAACCAAGCATCATACACAATAATTTTACCATTACTTCTAGCCTATCATAACGATTATCATTACCATATTATGGTCACTACCATCCAACCACATGATTTAGTATGTTACAGTTTAAGCTTAAAGTTGTTTTTCTGTTTTCTTGCAGTGGAAAATTCTTCTTACTTGGTAAAAACATGTGCTTTATTTGCCTATGCTATTCTTGAGATTTATCTTTACTTGGTAAAAACATGTTTTTGTTTGTGATCAACATATCCTTTGCTATAGCCATAAAACCTCCTTCCAGATCAACTTAACCTTTGCTTTCTTAGTTGTCTAGTAAAAACTGACTCAATTTAGGCATCTTTTATTCTTCTATATCAAAACTTGCTTCCATCCCTATTCCGCTTTCAGGTTCCACATTCAGAGAACTAAGCATATATATCTGTGAAACTTTCTTGTCAAGATTTCATCTTTCCCAACACTGCAGGAAATCCATGTCAAAGGAAGTTATGCATATTAAATATCTATATGGATCTGGAACAAGTCCATGAAAGTTAAAACAACCAAGAATTACTGAATGCATAGAAACAGCATGCAGATCAAGAAGCCAATAAACAAGAATTAGTAGAAGACTAGGAAAATATTTGTGGGAGGAATTCATGGTGATCCTTGTGCATTCAATCATTGTCATGGTTAAACAGGAAATTCCTGCTTTGACTTATATGACCATTCAAATCCTTTGTTTGTGAAGGAGGAAAGCAACACAAAAGGTTACATATTCAAACCTAAGAAAAGAGAAGAAACTCACTGCATAAGGCCATAATATCCTTAATGCTACATGGGCTGGATTTGTTAACTTCCAACAATTACTGAAACACTGCTTTGTGTGACTTCAGTGATACCTTTCCTTCCACTCAGCTTTTACTTCTGCACAGACTCCTTGCTCTCCGTTGTGAGTTAGCTGACTTCCAGTTTTGGATTAATAACATATATCTTCCCCATCCAGACTTTTTTTTCTACCAGAAGCACCAAAATAACCAAAACCCCAACTAAACCAAATCAATCAACCAATCAACAAAACCAGACAAAAAATCCCCTTTAGATGAAGCTTTTTTGATTTATGAATCACACATAATAGCTGGTTCTCAGTTTGATTCTTTGGTGTCTGATAAGCATGAATGATATTTTCTTGTTTAGCTCAGTGTAGGTACTTACATAATTTCTTAACTCCTAGTAGTTGCCTATTTTCATTAAATTTGTAGAAACCTTATTAGCATTAAGACCTGTCCCTCTCTGTTCAACGTATTCAAAATTACCCAACAAATTCAAAATTGTTGTGGAGAATGCCGGAGTAGGTAAATAAGGAGCATGGTGCTGTAATATTTTATCCTTAAGAAATAAAATCTTGTTTGTAATTGAAAAGATAGCAATAAATAAATAAATCCTAATTTATTTAGTTTTTATGTAATATAAAAGATAGCAATAAGTATTTATTTATTTTTCTTTTTTTGTTTTCTTGTATCCTTTCTGTTGTGTCACTCTAGTGCAGTTTCTTTCAAATCTTCGTTTTCATGTGGAGAATCAAAATACAGAGGCATACAAAGTACACTATGTATTTACTCTGCAAGAGAACTCAATTTGAAAAATATAATTAAGCATAGAGAACAGAAAATTTGTTTCTTGAGGTACACTTACTTGAAGTGCAAGTATCTAATTACATTAGCTTATCCTTGTATTAAATAAATTTTCAGGAATACTGAACCAATAATCAATGTACAGAAAATGCAGTTTTTAAAATTTATTGTTGTGTGGCTTTTGCTCAATAGAATGTGAAGAGCTTTATGCAGGAAGGAGGTATCATCACTGGTATACAATTAAAAAGGAGCTTAGGAAACCTTATTAACTATTTATTTAAACAATCACAATAAAGGTATTCAACATTTCAGAAATGCGTTGCATGTCTGCTTTACATGGGCATCTTGAAGTAACAAAACTGCAACACTGCATCCTGCATAAGCATATTTATTATTCCAAAATTGAACTGGGAAGAGGAGATATAGCAATGTTTAAGAAAAAAGTATCTTCTCTGTGGAGGTCACAAAGCTCCTAAGGACAACCGTAATTATTTCTTTAGAATAAACAGATACAGACTGCATAAGCTATAAAGGTTTCAAAAGTGCAGTTACAGCACTTTGTGTCAATAATCTATGGATCACAAATTGCTTAAAGGGAATGTTGACTCCACAAAGTGAGTTTTACTTTTTTTGTAAAAACACATAAATGAATTCAGCATCCTTAAAGGGCTTCTTAGGAAAAATTTCAGCTTCTTGTCTGTGCCCAGAGTAATTATGTACATGCCAATATAGGCAGGCTTGGAGCCAGATGAAGAGCAGAAAAAAGGTGTTGGTCATTTGTAAAATTTGCAGTAGACCTGTGGATATATTTTCTGCTTTGTATTATTTTACCTATGTAGTGGTCTCATAGGACAGAAATGTTAAACTAAGAGAAACCCATAGAATAAAAGCCTTTGTTGACTGCTTCTGTTTTGCTCTGACAGAAGAGGAGGAAAGGAAAAAAGGAAATAAATCCAAATCTTGGAAATAAATTTAAAACAACAGGGAAACATTTACTATTAATTAAACTGGGCATCCTGATAAATTTCTATTTGGCTGAATATATTTTGACCTTGCCCAGACGTCATACCGATGCCACACATATCCCACAGGCTACTACTAGGAAGGAAGGGGACAGAGGCACAGGGTCTATTCCCCTAAGTGGCCAGATCTGTCGTTTGCAGGCAGATTTCCTGGGCCCAGCCCAATTTGAACAGGAAAAAGATATATGAGCCACATTTGTTTAGAAGCAAATTCCCCACACTCTTAGAATGCTGGATGCCAAAATGGAGCGTCAGGGATCTGTGGACCCAGGATTCATCACAGTCAAGGTCATCCAGGGTGCAGGCTTGTTATGACAAAGAGTGCACACTCAGTTGTAATCCAAGCAATGGATTAGTCCACACTGTGATTAAAGGTTTTATATAAAGACCTTGCTGCGTATAAATTTGCAAAGTCTTAAGTATCTGGGATGAGACTCCCCATATGTTTTATTTTCAAGGTGAATTAAATTCAGTGGAAAAAAAAATGCTCACTTTTTTCTGAGAATCACTTTAGAAATAACTAGAAAAAAAAAATATGGCTTATAAAAGTATTTGATCAAGAATGAAAATGAATGAGCAATAAAATTCAAATTATATTTGTCTGTAGGACCTCACTCCTAATGTTTTCAGACTTCACAGGCAGCATTTTCTTACCCCAGGTTTTACGTGTTGTTACTCTATATCGCAGTAGCCATTTTAAGATACAGATACAAGAAATTTACTGGCTAAAAGCCAACAGCAGACATTCTACCAATAGGGAGCCAAGGTAATTTTTTTCCTCTCAACATAGAAAAGATTGTCAGTGGAATAAATAAAAGAAAGTAAATACTACAACTATACTACAACTATAGGTCTAGAAACATGAGAGTCAAAATTCGAAAAGGTGAATTGTTTTCGAAAATGCTCATTAAAATGATCCCTCTCTACTGTTATATTTATTTTAGTATTAAGACAAATAAAGAGAAAGAAACTAAAACCCAGTTCTGCTGAAATAACTAAGAAAGGGAAAAAATGCAAAAGTGGATAAGATTTCCTAAAGTGCTTGCTGCATTCCAGTTTACTTCTTTTAAAACTCCTTTCTGAAAGATAAAAAGGAAAATACTCTCATATATTGTAATATTAAGAAATTCTTATTTATTCATACAGAATGAAGAAATACCCAGAAATATATAAAGTAATTTTGAAACAGAGACATTAATTTGTTGGGCTGGACAAGTCATAGAATATACATACTGCTAGCTCACAGGAAACTTATATAGACCAAAAAGTTAAGCACAATGGTTCAGAAGATGTGCATCCTTCTATTGTCATTGAAAATAAAAAGCAGGAATACAAATATCATTCACAAGATGCTGTGTTTTGAAAATCAAATCCTCAAAGTTGTTTTTTTGGAATACCTTTAATACGTACATCCAATATGAACAATCCTTTCTCTTCTGCTCAGAAATATTTTCTTTACTTGCAACTCTTTTCAGGCAATAACCATCAAAAAGATTTTAATTGTCTCTTATCTACAGCTGGATGGATCTACCTTTCCAACACAGTCGACTTAATGAGAGAGAAAAGCAATTAAAATTTGGATTAATGACCTTGGCCTGATCTGGAGGGAACTGAATCACAGCAAGGTACATGGATTGTGTTCCTCCAGACATGGTTGACATGCCTAAATGAACTCTGTTGTCATCCTCAAGACTGTCTTGGTCATTGGGACCTCATTTTTAAACAATAATGTGCTAAATTATTTTTTCTGTTTCCAAAACTAAGCTCTTAAGAAGAGATGGCAAGCAAACGGAATTAAAGAGGATATAACGAATGTAAAGAAAAATGATGAAAAGGATGGAGGCCGGAATTCTTCATGCTGGAAAAAAGGAAAAGGAGACATGACTGAGGACAAAAGGAATGCACTGGAGGCCTTGCCCAAGCCTGTGTTCCCCATAAGTAGCACCTCCTGCTTCGGCTGCTGAAGGAAAAATACTGTTCTGGGCAAAGCATTCATCTCATCTAGAAAGGCATTTTCTTATGTTCTTACTGTTTTCAGCTACAGCTGTAAGTTATCCTAAAGTATACATTTAATCAATGGAAAGATAGAGGTGAGTCAGGTCTGATGAGTTTTGTAAGGTCTTTTTCAATTATACCTATGTAGAAACTAAATTGAAGCCATTTTATAATGGATAATGAAATTATCCATATTAAGCTGTATATACCATCTTTGATTTTTTTGACTTTAAGAAAGGCTGGTGTTCCCATCAATCTCCATCCTCCTGCTACCCCTGCAATGTATTGCAAAGTATGCATTGGGCTGCCAGAGGTGACCAGTGTTTCCTTGAGAGAAAAAACCTAGCAGCTCCCAGTGCACTAAAGTGTGAAGAAGTATGATACGCTTGTGAGGGCAGCTGGGATGGTGGGAAGTTGAAACACGGCTTTTGCCCTATGCAAGCCCATCAGATATGGGTTCTGCGTGGGCAACTGTTGCTGTGTCTGTCCCGCACCGGGCGGGCGCCGGCCTCTGGCTAGCTCAGTTCTGCACAGCTACAAGATGTTCCCAGTTCGGATAGGCACGCAGGTTATCTTTACCTGCTGGCTCGGCTTCTCAGCAGCAGCTGGACTAAATAGTGTCATGACAGCAGCGGCAGTAAAAAAAGGATGGCTCTCAGCTTAGCAGGTTAAAAGATGTTTATTCAGGCCGAGCTGTGGGAGTCCCACAGCTGGTCCAAACCTCAGGCTAGAGAGGCCAGAGCAGAGAGCAGAGAGAGCAGAGCAGAGAGAGTTTGAATCTCCCTCCTCCACCTTATATCTGGGGGAGGGGTTCAAGGGAGGTTACAACAGGACAACAAATCAGGGGATTCAGGGGGTTACAAGGTGTGCCCACCCCCAAGCCTCTGACCATTGACATCAAGGGCAAAGGAATTCGGCCCCCGGGGGACCTATCACCTGAAGCCCTCTCCCTGAGATTTTGCAATCTGGGAGGGGGTCCCGAAGTGATAGACAGGCTGCCCCAGAGCGGCGGTGGGGGGCAGAGGGGATATTCCAAGTCAGGTGAGGGGTGGGAGGACTGACACAAAACACCTTGTTATACAGGACACACAAAAGGGTTACAGAACTGGGGATACAGTGAAATGAACTATAACATAAAACTTCTTATAAAAACCTAATAAAACAATTCTCGCACCGCCACAGGCAACTACATGACTAAGTACACAGGCCATGCAGTCACAGGCTGGCTAGGTTTCCTTTTTCTAGGAAACTAGAAACTTTTAATACTTTACTTAGGTGTTTTGTCTATTTTGAAAATTTCTTTTAACATTTTGGAAAATTTATTCTCTAAGTATCCTAGTTTTATTGTTCCTATACTCTGGAGTTCCTATATTTTTTCAGAAACTTCTTGAAGCTGGCTGGACCAAACCAAACAAGTTTTAAGAAAATGTTATTTCTTTGCTAGGCAGCCATGGGGAAGTGTTGAGTTCCCAAGACACCCATACTGAGGGAAGCAGAACAACTGCAGTATTGCACTCCCACAAATACTCCCAGTTAATGCAATTCTTTTATAACTACTAAATGCAAGGAAAGGGTAGAAGGTACCTCAGGTAGAAGATGGGCAGGAGAATGCATTGGATCCAACCATAGAAGAGGAAAGACCAGAAGGTGGGGAAAAAGGAGGACATGACATTATGCCATAGCATGCCAAACTTCATGTGGCACACAAGACATTTTGTTACAGCACAAAGTCAGGGAAATCATAACATGAGGACAGATAGCAGACATCTGCCTTGGAAGGGAGCCAAATGGACTAGATACTGCAGCAGACAGTGACTGACTTATTTACAGCAACAAAAAAGGAAATACCTATTTCCTTGAAGAGCTTAGAAGCAGGATTTGCTCAGACTTCAAACAAATCGGGCCAAAAGGCCTAGGTCTTAAAGAAAATGAGAAGATGCCAAATGCTCAACAGGTCGGAGTAATTCAGAAATTGTCTTTTGAAGCTGGAGCTAGGCCAGAGCCACTTTACAGGATTGCTGTCAATATAAACTCTAAATATACAAGCTCATAGAAACAGGGGGAGTAAGCTCTCCACCTGCTTTCAAACTTGAGCATGGGAATCACTGCTTTTGATAATGCAGCTGCAGCTTCTTAAAAGAAGATGGGACTGTCAAAACCCTTGCTGAAGTTGAAAGTAAGCTGCACCCTTTGGGTTTTTTTTTCTGTATTCATCAGTTCAAGTAATCAGTGAAAAGACAGCTTTCTAACTTGAAATAAGTTTTTTCCATGAATGCATCTTTTTTTTTTTTTTTTTTTTTTTTTTTTTTAAATTGGCTTTTTAAATTAAATTGTTAGCACTAATGTTTTTCTGACTATCAAAGTGAGTGATTACTAGGTCTTCCTCTTCTTGCTGTTAGGTCTGTCCTTCTCTAAGGAGAACTGCCTATCTTCCATAACATCTCAAGGACAAGTAATAATGCAAATGAGCTATCTTCTCCATAGACTCTCACCCTTCATAACCTTATTCTTTTAATGCCATGGGAAAAGGAGCCTTAGGAATAGGTAAAATGGATTGATCAACACATCACTGAGCAGACCTCTGGCATCCTGAAAATGCATCTCCAGGCCTTGTATAGAATAGACAAGGCATACAGCATATTACAGTTTAGCAGCAACCTTTATTCTCACTGAAGCAGAGGTAATTAAAATCACCACATGTACAGAGGCGCTTGCAATTTTATATCAAAGGCAAACTTGGGACACACATACCCCACACCCCTTCCCGCTCCAGATTTAGTACGAAATAAGATAAAAATGTGGAAATAATTATCACTTTATGCTGAAGGTGCTGTACTGCTCAAAACATCTATAACTAGGTATGTACCCATTCTCATATACTGTTGGCAATTTTTTTTTTTTTTCTGTTTTCTAATTATCATTGAATCACTTGATTTCTGGGCTTCTATTGTGATGATACAGATATAAAATAGGTTTCATACCAAGAACTGAATTTTGTTCAAGTTAGCTCACAATGACTCAAGTTTTTTGAAAGTCCCCATGAAAAAGCAGATTCAGAGCCATTAATCTGGGAAAATTCAGGTCTGTTGTAAGTACTCTAAAAAAGTAATTTACTTCCTCCACCTTGGTGGATGATAAGTAAAATATGTGAATTACGAAAAAGATAGAGAGTATTTTTTAATGTTTATGAGCCCCGTTCTTAAAAAGGTTGCTATATATTTTTTAAAAGTTTAAGCAGCATATTTATTAAATGGTTAAAAAAGCCACTTTTGATAGATCAAGGCACATTTTTATGTTCTACAAACCAGGTATGTATGTACAGAAAATCAATTTTTTGTAGTAACCATCCAATCTCTTGCCTTTTGAGATCTGTTTACTCATGCCTAATTACAGAATGTCTCTTGCAGTAGTCCTATTAAATATTTACGCAGATAAATAATGGCTGTACTATAGAAAGAGCACAACATTAACTGAAACAGAACATATTTAACAAAGGGAAAGAGCAGAAATATTCTGCTATACTAAATGAGCTACAAAACTTTGGTCAGTATCATGTAGAAGGAAGAAAATGCAAAGTAAATATTCAATTAATTGTTTTGTCATTTACCTAGTCAAGACCTCCTAAACCATAACAATCTCACAATTATTCATCTGTCTGCTAGGATTTTTAACTAGTTTTCTTTCACTGCACCTGCAGGTTATGTAACTCATGGCCTTACAACTATTAATGGCATTTATAAACAAAAAGAGGTGTAGAGACGATGTTTTCATGAGGCACTTTAAGATGTCCTTGAAAAGTACTTTGCTGACCTTCATCTACTTATACTAACAGAAGACAGAACTACAAAGTTAATCAAACTGTATCTTCTTCAGCATGACTCAGTTACTAGTGGTCCACATGATGAATCTGGGTTCATTAATTCTGTCAATACCACTTATGTTTTGCTGGAGGAAAAAGGAAATGGCCTTTGGGGAAGCAAAAAGTATTTTTATACCTTTTTGGAAAGGATGGGGAAATGAAAAAATGCAGAGTAGCATTCTACAACAGGGATTCCTTGGAGAATGACTAGAGCTGGGCTGCCTTGACATGGCAATTCCATAAATTTGTCTTGTTTTTGAGAATAAGGCAACTATTAACATTTTAAAACAAAGCAACTTGTAGGGTGCTATGCCTTTAACACCTCTTAGAAACCAAAGGAAGAAGTATGGGTCTAGGATACGGAGCTCCAACTGCAGTCCAGAACACTGGCAACAGCAGTGCCCAAAGAACCACTCAGCAAAGACAGAGGCCACACTGGTACAACAAATCATTAATCTTAGAAAGGAAGAAGAGGTATCAGAAAAAAATAAACAAGAAATGAAAGAAAGTGTAAGGTGGCAATAATTACTGTAAATAAGGAGATGAGAACTACAGATTCTTGGTAAGATAGTTCTTTAGGAAAATTAAAGATGATTCATTGCTGACTTCAATATTTTCAGGGAAGAAAATCCATTCCTCAGGAGAAAAACCCTCCACTCATATTTATGCATTGGGTGATTCACTTTTTAGAAGAAAAATAATATTCGTTATAGAGAACACTTATCTTTTGTCAAAATCCTATCCCGCAACTTTGATATGTGTATGTCACACAATAGGGAGGGTTAAATTTCTTGCATTCTAATACCAATATCAGAAAACATTGTGCAGTTTGATTTTAAAATAGCTGTATCCAGAAATTTGCTTACAAAACTTTCAATACTGCTGCCTGACAAGCTCTGTGAACCATTAATACGACTTTCCAGCAGCTCTTGAAGCACTCAGTTCAAGAACAGTGACAGAGAGGAAATGTGTCTCAGTTTTTAAAGAGGGCAATTATAGACCTGTCAGCTAGATGCCAATCATAAGCAAAATAATGGAAAGGATGCTAGAGGACTATAATCAAGAATTAAAGAAAGATAGCATTATTAATGCCAGCCAACTTGGATATGTGAAAAATATAACTGCATCAAAACAATTTGATTTCTTGTTTAAAATAAGGTTACAAGTTAAGTTGACAGTGTTGGTAAATAACACTCTCAATACAAAATATGTAGATTTCTATTTGGTATGTAACTTTATTAACATGCTAATTTTTATTATAAAATTGCAACAAAACTTTTAAACTGAACATCAAATGGATTGGTGTAGTTGCTAGGTTGCAAATATTTGGTGAGGAGAAATGACCATCATGTACTTAGTGTCTAGTGAAGTCTAGGAGAGCTTTTCCTTGCTTATAAACATTTTAACAATTCTGTTTATTATTTCTAGGAAAGCAATTTCTAATGCAATTAAAACTACCACAAAGATTGAGGATTATTTAGATAATGAGAAGCACAAGTCACTGATACAAAGCAATATGAATTGTACTGTAGGGTGGACATTATCAAACCAGACATTTGTGATGGGGCCAAATGTAGTTACCCATCTAGGTACAAAGACAGTGGTTTCTGTTTCTATGGCAGCAGCATCAGCTTTAGAAATTTCGTGGCAACAAAATTACCCTTGAACACATAAATAGTTCAATAATGAGAAAGGGAAAGCTATGCTACTAGCCTTTTCTCATTAAAAAATCATTAGTAGAGAACAATGCAAATGTGGTAGGAAAATCGATTAACCGGGAAATAAAGGAAAACAATAAAAGAAATATAATTCCTTCAATAAAAACCTTAGGGAACTTAGTCTGACTTACAAAGAAGACCTTAAGGAGAGATTCCTAATCAGGTAAGAACTTATACTTTCCTGATAGTCTTTTCAGTCCTGGCACCAGGCAGCCGAGTAATTCAGAACAGATGAAATTCCACTTTTGAAAGATTTTAAACTAGACAGCTGTTAGAGTAATCCAGTGTAAAGTATTCTACATCGCTAACAGCCTTCTAAATCAAGACTCTTTAGTTTTTATTAATAATTGTATTATGGTGCAAAGAAGAATTAAATCCAGAAAGTACTAGAAACTCTTATTATGTACAGGTGAAACATGAAGCACTTTTCTTTCCCATCTTTGTCTAGATATATATGATTCTTTTAGAATATTTTGAAATGCCTAGAATGAACTTTGGATGAGTTCAATTTTCTGCATTAACTTTGTGCTTTTTCTATTCAGAATGCTATAATATATTCCTTACAAAGTATCCTCTAAGATTTACTAACTGGATAATAGAAGGGTGAAAACATATTATTAAGTGCTGCATTTCTAAGAAAAAGCTATTTAATTAGAAATAAATTTTAAAAAACCAACGAAACAAAAAGCCCCACATTTTTCTCAATGTGTAGTTTGTTAAAATAATGAAATCACAGAATAGTTTGCATTGGAAGGGACCTTCGACGGTCATCTACTCCAACACTCCTACAATAAGCAGTGACATCCTCAACTAGATCTGGTTGCTCAGAGGCTTGTTGAACCTGACCTTGAATGTTTCCAAGGGTGGGGCATCTACCATCTCTCTGGCTGACCTGTTCCAGTGTTTCACCACCCTCACTGTTGAAAACTTCTAATCTATGCTGGCACTCTTTGAATTTAACATCATTACTCTGTTAAAAGGAAGTTTTGTCTTTGGCCCTTGTTTAAGACCCATTTCGAGTACTGAAAGGCCACACTGAGGTCTCCCTGCAGCCTTCTTTTCTCCAGGCTAAACAACCCCAGCTCACTCAGCCTTTTCTCATAGGAGAGGTGCTCCAGCCCTCTCATCATCTTCATGGCCTTTCTTTGGACCCCTCTCCAACAGGTCCATGTCCTTCCTGTGCTGGGACCCCAGAGCTGGATGCTGCACTGCAGGTGGGGTCTCACCAGAGCAGAGCAGAGGGGCAGAATCCCCTCCCTCCCCTGCTGCCCACGGTGCTCTGGATGCAGCCCAGGACACGTTTGGCTCTCTGGGCTGTGAGTGCCCATGGCTGGGTCATGTCCAGCCTCTCATCCACCAGCACTCCTGAGGCCCTCTCAGCAGGGCTGCTCTCAAACTGTTCATCCCCAATCTCATATCAACAGGGATGAACCTATTAAATACGTTCAAACTATTTTGTAAACACAAATCAAACTAATAGGAACCCATCTAATATTAATTAAGCCTTCCAAGAAAATCTCAAAATAGGCAATTTTCCATTAGACTGGTAAAGGTATGCAAAGCTCTGTATACTAAGAATGTAACATAGATGATAAGAAGGTGAAGAAACTTTCTTAATCATTGCTTATTAAAAATACTTTGAAATTACAAGCCAAAGGAAGTAAACAGAATGTAATTCTAAAACATGTTCTTTCTGGTAAGTCGAATATAGAAGATACATGCCTAAAATGAAAAAAAGTTTCCAATAGAAAGAAAAATAGCAATTTTTCTGTTATGTATTTCACTATAAACTATTCTTCTGCAGGCTATGGCCTAGAAACAGGCAGTTTGTCATTATTTATAGAAACAAGAAAAAAAGCATTTTTTTTTCCTTTTTGTTAGACAGACATTATTAATCTCAGATGCTTTCTTTCACAGACTAAAACACTGCTGTTTCCCCCAGTTTCTGCTGTGACTTTTGAAGATTAGACATGAAGATGCTATATACCTTCTCTACTTATTTTGAAGGCACAAAGTATATATGTGTCTGCTTCTTTTGTCAGCTTGGCCACAACAGAAGTATTTGGCCATCAGCATCATGAAGTGCCAAGAAATAAAATATTAAACTGCATTTTCAAGCACAATTGGAGAAAAACTTGATATATTGCAGCAACCTGACAAGTCAGTGTCAAGGAAAGTCTCCAAAATGGAAATTCGTCCCAAGAGGCAAAATATTAACCCCAGTCACTGCTGCACTTTTGTCCATCATTACTTTGGTTAAGAGAGGTGTAGAGCAGATACAATGGTGAGTGTGGACATTGCACAGGACACTTTTTGATGACAAAAAAAAAAATGGAAGAAAGGAAGAAAGGGTAAGGGTTTGATACTTTTTGTCCTCCCAAGAACAAGAGCCTGCCAAACTTAAATACCCTGAGGAAAACGGGATGACTACTCCAGTTAAATACTAGCAGACCATGTTAGTTAATTAGGGTGTCTGTTCAGGCACCTCACTCTGCCACATGACAGTTATTTAGAAGAAAAATGTTGATGACCTATCCTGTATTGTGTTTAGTTTGAGACTTTAGTTTTTTGTGGTTTGTTTTTTTTTTTTTCAGGGTAAACTTTGTCCTTTTAATTCTGTCATTACTATGCAATTTAAAGTCTTTGAATTTGGCTTAGAAGAATGTATTTTACAGATCTGGAAATTTCTGCCAATGTTATCTTTTAGGTAGTAATTCACTTTTATCATCTGCTGGCAGCAGCGCTCCCAGTGACAAGAAAGGCTTTTGTCACAGCTATTTCATTTGCACAGTGAGTACTTATGGAGAAAAGAAATCTGGTCTGTTACAGAAATCCTCACCAATGAAATAAAGAAATATTCCCTTTTCTTTTACTACAGCTATTGAATGTTGCTTTGCTCTTATTTCTGCATTTCCACAATCTCACAATGCTACCAAAGATTGCTTCCAAATGAGGTTCACATCAGTGTAGAAAGACTGAGTAGAAAATGATGCAGTGTCTGCTGTGTTTCACAGATACCATTGATTACAGATCTGTTTGGCCCTCTGCATGCATATATATATATATATATATATATATATATATATATATATTACACTATGAAATCCTAGTTGCATCTTAACCGCTTATGCTTCACTATCAGGGAAATGCTTCTTTACCTTTTATATTATTCATTGTATTAGGGTGTGCTATTTCACCCTGTGTGACTGTCACAGAAGTTTAGCAGATGACTCTGATCCCTGACTGGGTAAATGCTTAATTTTGCAATCTTTTCACTCAATGGGAAAACACAATTCCTGTTAAAACTCAGGTTATGAAACGATATCAATTAGGGAGCATACTTGTTTCTATTGAATACAACTGCCAGGAAATAACACATAACACTGACTGGTTTGCATTTATGTCAATCACATTATGTCTCCAACTTAAATGATTATTGATAGGACTTTCAACACCTGAATTCAAGTGTAGCTGAAGTAAGATACTTGGGAATCAGAAATTCAAGAAATGAAGAAATTCATACTTGTTTTTTGTTTCCACCTTTTCAGTCATGAATCCGTAAATATCTGAATTTACTGTTTATATGGCTGGCTTCAGTATTAGTAAATGCAGCTAGTGACAGGTACATTTAATTTATCCTCATTACAACAAATGGCTTTTAAAATTCAGGAAATGTGTGCATCCATCCATCATATTTTGACATGTAAATGATCCCTTGAAAATTAATGCTTCTTGCTTCTGGCTTGCTGTCCCATAAATAATTTAATATTTATTATTCTGCTGAACTGTACATCTTTCTTTAATATTTCCAGTGAATGTGTTCCACTGCATATAGAGCTCAAATTGATCAAAAATCTTAATATTTGATGCAAATATTTATCTGACCTGAAAAGTGAAAATAAAGACAGATGACTATAATTTTTACTGTGCTCTATCCTGGTTTATGATAGACCTCCAATCTAAACTTCTAGTTAATATATTTTGCTCATACAATTAGGAGTCATGCCTGAAATGTAGTTCTATTCCTGCTTTTCTTCAGTTATCTCAGAACTCTAAAACACATGGACCTGCAAATAGATTTACATTAGGGACTGCTCTCTTTGTGCAGTCACCCCACAGACATTCACTCAACGACAAGAAGACAAGTTCCAGGATGAAGATGCAGCACATGAGCTCATTCAGTTACTCCAGCAGAGCTCCTGGAATCCAGCCAGCTGAGTGAGCATGTGGTGCAGACATGAGTCCTTGCTCTCTAAGGTGTAGATAAGGAATGCAAGTGCAACCTATTTTGTTTCAATTAGGCTTTTTCGGTTATTTTTGAATGACGTGATTTTTGCATGTCTCTACATATCCTGGTAGCGTGAATGTGTGGTTTAGCTACCCCTGCTGCTGTCCTTCTGGAATTGCTGAAATCTGCCATCTATATAAATTACTCAGTGCAAGAGAGTGCTCTCTCTTTAATACAGTATGTAAAGTGTATTAGTTTAATTCCTCCTTTCTTAGATTTTTTTGATATTTATGTACCTTAGGAGAGTAAAGACAATCATCCCTTTAGGAATGACAGGATGGCTATGTGTTTGTGTTCTCTGCTATTGCACACAGCTAAGTCAATACCTACAGGGCATCAATCTTAATCCGTGTGTAGCAGGGACAACGGTTTTCTCCAAATACAGCTGCTACACTCATATGCGTGCTCTGGATCATGGCTTTGGATTCTTGGTTCCTGTTGCATTCATTCACCACTCAAGGACACATTTCTTCTTCCCTATACATTTTCATGAATTTGCCAAAGGATTCCCTTTGTCCATTACTACCCAAATTCCATGGGATCAGCCCAGCAGTGAACTACATTAGTAAATTCATTACTGCACAATCTGTCATTTTACATGGAACTCATGCTGTCCGCACTATCACTTTTATGCAGCCTTTTGAGACCAAACCCTTCTCACTTAAAAAAGGAGTAGGAATTTCATACTGATACCTCGAAACTAAACCTCCTTTAAACAATTTTGCCCTCAAAATTTACTGTCTTCCTGTATTTGGCACATCTTTAGATTGAGAACCTGATTAAATATGTGCAGTTTTCTTAGCTAAGTGGTCTGCTGGCAGTTCTGAAATATTTTACATAGCTACAGCTGAAATCTAAGTTAGATTGAGCAAGAGACAAAGGAGGAGCCAATATATGTAAACAGAACAGTGACTCTTGTCTGCATGTTCTCCCATGTCTGTAAAAATTTCAAGCGAAAACAGAGGAACACGCGGCAATTAATAAACGCCAAACTAGGAAAGATACAAACTAGAATATCTGGAAAACCCGCAAAGACTGTGAGGAACACACGGAAAACGTATGCAAGAGTACGACAACATTCGTCCGCTTCCAGAATTTACCAAAGCACAGCCTTGACGGCCACAACAGCCATACGCCAGCAGAGCGGCAGGCACACCACGCACTACACCAGTCTGTAACGCCAGTAGAACAGCATTTGGCGGCAGCCCCGCCCCACACTGCGACAGCCGCCCCCGGCACCGCTTCCGCCCCGTCACAGCGCGGCCGCCGCGACCCTTCCCTGCCTTTCCCTTCCCTTCCGGGGCGCTGTGCCCGCCCTGCGCGGCGCGCCCGGTGCGGCCCGAGGGCAGCGGGCCATGGCGGGCAGGGCTGGGCTGAGCTGAGTTAAGCAGAGCAGCTGCCAGCGCCATGGCCCTCGCCGGCAGGGCGGCTCTGCGCTGGGGGGCACGGCTGCCGAGCCCCTGCCCCGCCGCCGCCCCGCTCTGCCTCCCGGCCGGGCTGCCCGCGGCGTGCGAGCGGCCGTACAGCTCCCGCGGCAAGGTGAGTGCGCGGCGCCGGCCGCTCCCGGCCGAGGCCGGCCCGCCGGGGACACGCGGCCTCTCCAGGCAGCCCGCGCCGGCGGCCAGGGGTGAGAGGCGTGCACTACTCGTTGGGAGAATTGTCTTGCTAAGGTTTAGGGATTGACGTGTTTCAGTGACCTCAGTTCTCGGGGCAGGTTAACAAAGCTCGGAGAGAGGGGTGTACTGTGAGTAGTGGGCGCGAAGAATGCAGAATTCACGGGCCAGGACGGTTGACAGAACTCTTGAGGATAAGGAAGGAACTAACAAAGTCAACTCAGCTGGCGTGCTGAAATCGACTCTGGCAGGGTAGAAAGGTAATTCTGGCAGGAGGAGATTACGACCACTGACCCAAGAAACTCACCGACTCGAGAGAAAGATTCCATGCTGGCTAACTAGGATAAGAAGGGAGAGAATCATTTAACCGGTAGAATACTAATTACAAGACAACTATGCAACTTTCAGGCAGTGGATAACTTTCAGCTTTTTTTTGCTAAAATGTATAAATATTATAAAGTGTTGATAGTTGTTTGCTGGCTTTGCAGATACTGTAAATAACTAAAATGCTTTGACTTTTATGTGTGGATTGGCTTCTTGCACACTGTAGCATCCTTTTCCACTACTTTCTTCTTATGATAGCTGCATCTCGAGGTAATGGCTCGGTATCCATATCATGCTTGTGAAGAATGATGTCCTTAATGGTGCTCTGAATCCAGTTCTCTTAAGTTTAATAGTTTCACAGACGTGAAACTGTAAAGTTTTCCAGCTCCCTATGTACATAAGAGCATAGTACCTTTTTCACACTTTGCAGCACAGTTCATGATTGTTTAGTGATAAAAAAATGCATTTGTCTATATGACTAAAGTGAAATGCTGACATTTTAAACACAGTAACAGTTCAAGTTTTTGTATCTCTGTTCAACCTATGCTGCTTCTGGAGAAAAATTATTAAAAGAATTCATTTGGTTTTTTAAAGGCCGGTCATATGGTATATAGAGACTGTAACCTTGATTTATGAAAAGAAGTTTCTGTTTTTCAGGAAAAATTAGATATGTCGACGTATCCTGTTGAAAGCATTAGAAACTTCAGTATTATAGCTCATGTAGATCATGGCAAAAGTACACTAGCAGACAGATTGCTGGAAATTACAGGTAAGCGTTTTCATTTTATACTACTTTTTCTTGATGTGGAAGGTGGCATCTTAAGTTTCTGTACCTTTGATTATTACTAAAATTTCTAATATTTTTTGCTCTTCCAGTGTTGCTTGTGCTTTTAGGCTCTCAGTTGTGTAGTATTACAGATAAATGGACTTTGTGGTTGAGATCTGCCTACACATAGGCATAAGGAAGTGTGTAATTCATTTAAAGAAGTACATGCTTTGGAAAGAGACTGAAAAGGAGTTTACTACCTTGTTCAAGCTATCATTCCAACCAGTCATCCATTAAATCAGTACATGGCAAGTTTATGATGTTTACTGCCCGTAGTTAGGGTGGACTGAAGGGATGGGCCTGACATGACCTGGGAGTTCTGGACTGTCATTTAAGGGAGAGCGAAACAGAACCGGGGAGAGAAATTCTGATCAAAGTTATTTTTTATGATTACCTCCCATGTATCAGTATGAGCATTTTTGCCTGATGCCTGCAATAGAATGGGATTTTGAATTCAGGTCTGTCACTCTATGCTAGTACTCGTCTGCCACTTGAGATTGGACTTAGAGCTGTGCGCCACTCCTCTCCAATGATAGAAGGGGAAGTTTCCTTAAGTATCAAAATTATTTACAATTCAAGGGGATTTTTGCTGCTTCTTAATCTCTTAGTTCTCTTAGATGTTTTTCATCCTGCTTATTCAGGATAGGATTTTATGTAACTTTATTATGTAAACTTTATTTGACAAACGTAAAGAGTTGATGCACAGTTTTGTTTTTGATTGAATGTCTTAGTTTAGCTTAATTGTATGGGAAAGCTTAATTTGCTCTTCGTTAACTCTTGGTTAATGGCATTTTCAAGATTTATGTAGTAAATTAGTTAATAAAGTGCTTTTGTTTTCTTTTTTGTAGGAACAATTTCTAAAACTGACCATAATAAACAAGTCCTGGATAAACTACAAGTGGAACGTGAAAGAGGAATTACAGTTAAAGCCCAATCTGCATCTCTCTTTTACGATCATGAAGGCATGAACTATCTCTTGAATCTTATTGACACGCCTGTAAGTTAAATATAAACAAATCTAAATGTCTTTATAGGTTAAAGTAGGAGATTTCTGGCTTCTTATGTTGATTCAATTCCTCTTTTATAAGAATGTGAACATATATACAAATGAAAACAACATAGTACAGAAATCTTTGCAATTTAGAAATACTTGAAATAGTAAACATTTGTTTTCTCCACAGGGCCACGTGGATTTCAGCTATGAAGTATCACGGTCATTATCTGCCTGTCAAGGTGTCATACTTGTAGTTGATGCAAATGAGGTGTAGTACTTAATTCTTGTTTCCTGTTTAGTATTTCAGTATTTCCGTAAGCTAGATGAAAACTAGGTGGTGGGTTTTTTTCAGTTTTTCCACTAATGTTTTTGCTTCTGGTCCATCTCCATAAAAGTATTAGGTTGCAGAAAAAGAGTAATGGGAGTTTAAAAATTATCCAGAGATAGATACTTGTATTGACAGATAACAGATAACATAGCCATAATAGCACAGAATCAATTAGTGGAGAATCAGATTCTATTTTTTAGGGAGTATGAATTCTGCAAATGGCAGCCTGGATGACTTCTAGCTATTGAACTGACAGCCATTTGAGTATCTTCAGTTAACGGACTAGAATATGAGGATTATTAAATCATGATTTTAGAGGTGGGCACATTGTCATCAAAATACTTTGTGAGAATTTTTTTCTTGGCATATTTATGATTGTATTGTATAAAGGTCAAATAAGTGTCGCTGTTTCCCATGTTATATCAAAAAACTCCATACCAAACTAAGTAACTTTTAGTGATTATTAACATTTGCACCTTCTTAGCTTGAGGGGCAAGTGGACTTCCTAAGTAAGCCTCAGTAATAAATACGTTTCCTAAATGTACTGGGTGGTGGTTTTTTTGGTTTTTTTTTTTTTAATTGCTACATTTAAATATTATGTGATTACTTGGTAGTCTATATTTGTCCTTCAATTAGAATGCTTACAAATTCTCATTATATTTTTTTAATAAGTATTCTTTGTTGGTACTTTATATTGCCTAAAAAATTAGGCCCATATACTTGTAGTGAATATCCCCATATAAATAATCTTCCACTTGATCTGTTTTGAGTGAAGGCCAAACAACAAGTAGCTTCTGTTTCCCCCATTCTCTAACTCCTCCACGTCCGCTTCTGCCCTCTCTGATCCAGTTATGATACTATTGCTTTATAGTCTCATTCATTAGCATCTATATTTCTTTGTTTTCCTTTATCTGGTACTTGGATCTGGAAGGGAATCTTCCTTTCTTCTAATCAGAGCTATAGTTTTTGCCATCCTTTTGAAAGAAATGTGAGGTACAAACTTTATAATTTTTTTCCTTTTATAAAAGTAACTGTAAGGTAAGTTGAAGGTACGTTCCTGCTCTCTGTAGTAACTATAGTTTTATCAACACCCTAAGCATCTCTTTTTCTTTGTCAGAGTCCATTTGTAAATAGGTCATTGAGAACTAAAAAGTCTGTTACTTATTTCTGAATAGTCACAATTATAGCATGCAGAAAAATATGTACTTGGCGCATAATGTGAGCATATTGTGTTACCTATAAATAATTCCATGAAAGTAGTCACAGATACAATATCATTGATTTGTTTAATTATTTTGAGATTACAAGAAATTATAATTAGGAAAGCTATTTTCTTCCTCAGCAGTTGCATATAATCAGTCACGTTTTATTTATCCATCTCCTAAATGAAAGAGTTGATGGAATAGCAGAGGAATCTTAAATCGTATAGTATGCCTAAAAATATTCCCCAAAACCACACCAAAACTGAGGAGGTTTCAGTGTCAAACTTTATAATGTTACTTTCTAGGGTATTCAGGCTCAGACAGTGGCAAACTTCTATCTCGCCTTTGAAGCACAGCTTTCAATAATTCCTGTCATAAATAAGGTAATAAAGTTTTTAGCATTTTCTGTTAAATAGTTGGGTTGTTTAAATGTGTATAGGGCTGATCAGAAATTTAGCCTCAAATAGAGGTATATAACAGTTATTTGTTATAATATTTATAGGATTTAAATATAACATTACTAGAATGTAATAGGAAATTTCTGTATTTGCTCTCTGTAAAATTTTACAGTCCCTGCTGTGAATTTTTTTAATTTCATGAAATACATTTAGGTATTTAAAAAATGTAGCAGTTAAGGACATGCTTGTTGGTGGACTTTGCAGTGCTGGGTTTATGGTTGGAATTGGTGATGTTAAAAGTTTATTAATATTGAGGAAATGACATGAGTAGGAACTCTACTTCAAAAGCAGGGTCTTAGTTTTTATTTAAATTGAAGTGTTATTTTCTGTGCAATTTTGAGCACTGTGTTATTGGAATCACAGGATTAATTACTGCTCAGCTTATGTTAGTTGCTGCTATACAGATTTATACTGTAGTTAATATGTGATCTTATAAACAGTGCAGGTAGCACTTAATGATTTCAAAATACTTTGTAAACTAAATCTTTTTACCAACTCTTGGACAAAGGTGCTTGCCCTAATGAAACAAGCCAAAACTAGACTGGTTACAGAGGGGATCCTTCCTGAAATCAAGGAAGGAAAACTTTATAAAAATAATATTTATCTTTTCCTAAAGAAGGACAGTACTTACTCATTAATAAATAAATGTGCTTTGTTGTACTTTTGAAAGCTACAGTACTGGATGATGTGGGAGAGGTGATTGCTCATATATTTAGCAGTTTGTTGTTTTACAGATTGACTTGAAAAATGCAGACCCTGAAAGAGTTGAAAAACAAATTGAAAAGCTGTTTGATATCCCTACAGGTGAATGTATAAGGGTAAGTTCTCTAAGTTTTATAACATGGCTGATAATATAACTTTGTAACTAATGAATTACATGTGCATGTTGTAAATTAAGAGAGTGCTGTCTGTCTGCCTGTTCTTTTCTGCCATAAGAATTTCTTTAAAGTTTGTCTCCTTTAAGAATGGAGAAGATAACTTTCAGCCAAAAATTCTAGTATTTTTTGAGGAATGGAATCCAAAATTTTAAATTATTTCTCCCTGTCAATCCACAAACGGTTTTTGTTTCTATCATAAAAATAATTGCCATTGACAAAAGAAAAAACAGTATCTTAGTAATAGCATTCTAGAGTGTCCTTTTGAGTGCTTTTATGGGTAGTACTATCTGTGGCCACCCAGACTGTTTAAGTAAACATGATACTATTTAATTAATAACTCTAAGACTTGTCTTATAAAATGGTTGCTGGATTTGTTTTAGATTTCTGCTAAACAAGGAACAAATGTTGAGAAAGTTCTTCAAAAGGTCATTGAGAAGATCCCACCGTAAGTCTGTATTTAATCTTATAAATAATTTAATAAATTAATTAAATATTATTAAATTTAAAATTATTTAAATAAATAATGTATTTAATCTAATAAAATAATTAGAAAATCATGAGTTGCATTGATATGGTATTGGCAGTAGTTTTACACTTGATTTGCATCTGATTTAGAGAAAATGCTTCATAGAGAAAAGGAATATAGTGACTTGCACTTAAACAGGAGAGGTGAATGGGTCACCAGCAAGGCTGAAAAGCATAGATACGTTTTCTTTACCTCTGTCTTTACCAGCACCGTTGGTTGTAAGGTTGATGCACAGAGACACACTCAGCAAAGGAGTTGGTATGTGAACTATTACAGGAGCCCGAGCCCAACCCCTACACATGCATGGGCCCTGATAGTATCCACCTAAGGATTGTAGGAGAGCTGGCGGTGTCCAGTCAAAGTGGCTTTTTGTAATCTTTGAGAGGTCATGGGGATCTCTCTCAGGAGACTGGAAGAATGCTGATGTCCAGTTTACAAGAAGAGCTTAAAGGATCCAAGAAGTTTTAGGCCTGTCAGTCTTACTGCAGTCCCTGGAAATGGTATGGAACAGATCCTCCTTGGGGCTGTCACAAGTCAGATGAAGTAAGTGATTGGGAAAAGCAAGCAGGAATTCACCAAGGACGTATCGTGCTTGACAAACCTGACCACCTTCTACAGCAGAATAACCTGCTGTGTAGTGTGAGTGGTGGACACTGGCTACCTGGATTTCTGTCTACCTGCATCTTTAAGGTTGTTGGTAACGTTTCTCACAGACTCCTGGAGAAACCACTGTGTTATAGTCTGGAGTGGTCTTTATTGTGGGTGGATAACTGTCTGGGAGGCTGCACCCAGAGGGTGGTGGTAAATAGCTCGTTTTCTGGCTGGCCACAAGTGGGGTCTGCCAGCGTTCAGTTGGGCTCAATGCTGTTTCCTGTCATCAATAAATGATTTGGAAGTTGGGATGTGTACCCTAGTGAAGTTTGCCAGCCAAACTGAGAGGGGAAGTAGACATTTCAGAAAGGGGGAGCAACTTTGCAAGAACGCCTTGATAGGCTGGAAGAGTGGGCTAACAAGAACCTTAGGAAATTCAGCAGAGGCAAAGGTCGTGCACCTGGGAATACATAAATCAGGAACGCAGCACAGGCTGGAATCTACCTAGCTGGAGAGCAGCTCTGTGGAGATGGACCCCGAGTTCTTTGTGAACAGCAGTCAGTATGAGTGAACAGTGTGCTGCTGCAGCAAAGAAAGACAGCAGCATGCTGGGCTGCCTCAAGAAGGACATCACCAGCAGAGATGAAATCATTATTCCACTCTGCTTAGTGGTGATCTATTCACACCTGGAATACTGTGTTGAGTTTTGGCTATGCAGAAAATGTGGACAGGCTGAAGAGGAGGCCACAAGAAGGGCCACAGAGATGATTGAAAGGCTAGGCACCCTGTCCTTTGAGGAAAGGCTGAGAAAAATAGACTTGTTCAGCCTTGAGAAAAGAATGCTTAAGGGAGACCTTTTGACATGTTCTGGTATTTAAATAGTAGCTACAAAGAGCCATTGGAATAATCTCCCCAGGAAAGTGGTAGATTCTCCACAGTTGGACACTCTGTGATTTGTTTGGGCAGGGTGCTGGGCCATCTTGTTAAGCCTGTGTTTTTGCCAAGAAAAGTTGGATCAGGTGATACTGGAAATCTCATCCAACCTGATACGATTCTGTGAAAGTGTTTGGCATGGGTGTGCTTGCTCATTCGATGTTGGATGAAAATGCACTGCATAATACATTGTTTCAATTTTCTTGGTGACAGACCCCAGTGTAATACTGCTGATCCATTGAAAGCCTTAGTATTTGACTCTACCTTTGACCACTACCGAGGTGTCATAGCTAACATTGCGCTCTTTGGTGGGGAGATTGCAAAAGGACAGAAAATTGTGTCTGCACACACAAAGAAAAGATATGAAGTTAATGAAGTTGGAATTCTGACTCCAAATGAACAGCCAACACATAAGCTGTAAGTAAAACCTTCTTACAGTGGAACAAATCATATATTGGGGTAAGCCACAATATCCTGCATTTCTGTTTGATTTTTGCTTTGAGGGGTAAAAACTGGGAGGTGTCTATGTTTTTGTTTTTGTTCTTTGGTGGTGGATTTTTTTGTAATTACTATTTGCAGTTTAATGCTCTGTGTCATTTTTTATTTTGGGCACGCCAAGGCAGAAGGTTTTAGGGAGTGCTTCTTGAGCGTTGCTGTGGGAGGAATCCATTGTCTTCTGTAGTATGTGGAACAACTGGACAGCTAGGTGTTTAAAGGCTAGTGTTCGATATTCTTATTCAGCTGTCCAATTTATTTCTAGGAACTGCCTTGTTTGAGAGTGGAAGGGAATGGGGCTTCATCTTAGTTATTTCTGCAGCATATTTTGAGGGTGGAAAACTTAAAATCCATGAATGCAACAGCTTCCAGAAACTGGCTTCTCAATGGCAGCAGTGGGAAGAAAATCAGGTACTTAGAATTAGTGGAGAAGTTCTACCGGTTTGCATTCAAATACATGTTAATGACTTTATTGGGGGCATTCTCAGGTTACATTACTGTGTCTGGCGGGTTGAACCCAGCCAGCCCCTGCTCACTCCCCAGCCCTAGCAGGATGAGAACTTAGAGGTACTTCTGGATTGAGAAAAAGACAGTTTAATAAATGAAGGAGAAAAAAAAAAAGAAATAAAAACAAGTGATGCAAAGACAGTCCATTATTCCCCACCTCCCACAGGCAGACTGATATCCTGCTAGTCTGCAAGTAAAAGCTGCCTTGGAAAGACTGCACTTCGTTTTTATTGCTAAGCATGATGTTCTGTGGTATGGAATGCCCTTTTGGCCAGTTTGGGTCTGGTGTCCTGTCTGTGTCACCTCCCAGTCTCTTGCCTACCCCCAGTCTGTTTGCTTGCAGGGGCACAGTGAGAAACGGAAAGGGCCTGTTCAGCAATACCCAAACATTGGTATGTTATCAACACACATTTTAGTCACAGTTCCAAAACACAGCTTCGTACGGGGCTGCTTTGAAGAAAGTTACTCCATCCCAGCCAAAACCAGTACACTGTGCTTTACTCAGTACTTACCATGTATTCCCCTCCTGTTAGCATAATGTGCTGATGGGAAGTGCTTGTCTAGTTTCATCCTGCTGGCATATGAAACTTGCTGTGCTGGCAGCTGGGAACTGTTCCGGTTTCTTTGTCTTAAGAGCTTCTCAAGGGTCTAGCTCCAGCTTTTAAACTGGGAGCAACACAGTATTCAAAATCCAGGATCATAAATGTACTGTTAGCTGTAACAGAAAAAGGACAAGTTGAGACTGTTCACAACTCAGAGGTGAAACAAATCTCACTTCTGGACTTTGGATGTGGGCTTTTAAGGGGGTGATTTATTTGAATTTCTGGCTGGGCTAAATCAAGTAGGAAAACAGAAGAAATACTGCTAATGCCAACAGTCATGTCCATATAATAACAATTTTATTTAGCTATGCAGGACAGGTGGGGTACCTGATTGCTGGAATGAAAGAAGTAACGGAAGCCCAAATAGGAGACACACTGTTTTTGTATAAACAGCCAGTGGAGCCTTTGCCTGGCTTTAAGTCAGCGAAGCCAATGGTTTTTGCAGGTGAGGAGTAAATCAATATAAAAGGGAGTTACTTTTTCCCAGTGACAAGAGTAAGAGCTGTTAGAGCTTTTAAAAGAAGACGTGTATATTAAGAGTTGGGAGGATTAGAATTTCAGCCGAGGTGCATCACTTGTGTAGATTTGTGTGTTTTCCCTGTGACTTAACAGGATTAGTAATAAATGCTGACTGGTTTAATACGAATACAAAACAAACATATATTTTTGCCTGTCCTGTGATTGTTGTTTCTAATGCCAGTAGACTCTTACTAGCTGGAAAAGAAGGGTTGAAATGAAAAGGAAAAAAAAAAAAAAAAAAAAAAAAAAGGGAATTCTTTGTCTTGATAATCAGGTATCTGGAATTATTGTGTTGGTTTTTCTTCTTTTAAAATTTAGCAGCTGTTTCATTTTTGTTAAACTCGTTAAACTGCTAGAGCTAATACTCAGAATGATCCTGTAAAATATTTGACTTTTTGAGCTTGAATAGTTCCATTGAACTGTTGCCACAAGCTTCAATAACTGTTACAAATGCTACAGAAGATAGCTTTAGAAGAAGATTCTGTAAATAATTTTCTAGACTTGTTGTGAAGCAGTGTGTAAAACTCACTTGAACTGTCTCATGGAGACTAGGCAGTCTCTCAGTGAGTATCGAAAAGTGTGATATTGTAAATAATGGTTTTGTGTGCATGTGTGTTGCTTCTTGATGTAGATGATATTTTCTGAACATACAAGGATGTGAAAAGTCATACTGTAGAATCTGTTTCAGGCAGCAGTTATACAAACAGCTGTTTTTATTAATTTCAAAAGAATAGAGAAATGTTTGCAACTTTGAAATGATGCTTTTTATTTTTCACTCACTCTTAGCTTTGAGGGAACATCTCAGTGAAGTTTATACAGTGCAGAACAGTGGTTATACTCAGCTGTGAATCTTCCACAAATGTGAAGGATTAGATGAGGACAATGATCCTACCATTATGGTTTAGATGTTAATTCTGAGGTGATCTGAAACATTTTTATGTTGTGACAATTTTTTTTTTTGAGGAATAAAGAATCCTCAGGTTGTTTTTCACATTTAAAACCAGATGAAGCAGAAAGTAACTCTTCCTTATTTTATTACTCTATTAACTTTTAGTGGTGTATTTGAAAGCCAGGTACACAGTACCTAAAGCTCTCTGTCACATCACTTCTATTTAATATATTTTGACAGGAATGTATCCTATAGATCAAACAGAATATAACAATCTCAAAAGTGCTTTGGAAAGGCTGACATTGAATGACTCCAGTGTAACTGTTCATCGTGACAGTAGCCTTGCCTTAGGAGCTGGATGGAGGTGAGGTTTTTGTGCTACTTTCATTTTTGAAACGGTTCATAAATTGAGAACGCATGTTTAAGTAAACTGAAGGTAGAAATAAACTTGATTCAAAATTAGGCGCTGTAATTGAGATTAATGGTAGATAAAGATCAAAAGCATTTGATTTTTTTCCATTCTTTGCATAGAGAATGAAAAATCTTGTGATTATTAGTTTTTGTTCTCCACGACTCATATTATTCAATTTATTAATCCCAAGGATTATTTGGTCCCTTGGAGGTTGTTTTCTCTGCCTGATATTGTCATACTAACACTCTAAACATGCTGGAGGGTGAAAAAGGCCACTGTGAAATTCCAGAGGACATACAAATACTTTTACTGACTGGGCATTTATTTTCCAGATTGGGTTTCCTTGGTCTTCTACACATGGAAGTCTTTAATCAACGTTTGGAGCAAGAGTATAACATGTCTGTTATTTTGACTGCACCTACAGTTCCATATAAAGCTGTTCTTTCCTCAGCAAAGTTGATAAAGGTATGTTAAATTCATTAAAAATTATATAAATAGCAGTTTAAAAGCCTCCTATAATAAACATTTAGAGTCTCTTTTTAATTGTAGGCTAGTACTGTATTTTATAGTAAGCATTAGAAACACCAGGATATTACTTAAATAGTTTTTATTTTTTTTAAAGAATGTTACCTGTTCTTTCCCCTTTCATTTCAAGCACTCTCTTTTTATGTCTTATACTTTTCCTTAAAAATGGAAATATAGGACACATATCTTGCTGTATTCTTTTAAGTGCTTCCTGGCTGGACTGTGTTAAAAGCAGGTGAAATAGTCTTCCAGGTTTATCAATCAGGAAACACAAACGTTTCTAGGAGTAGCTTGTAATGATACTGTAGATTGGCAGGGGCTGGTGAAAGAGAGTGAGATTTTTTGATCACATTTAAACGGGCATATGCTAACTTCATTAAAATGGGTGCAAATAGAATTACTGTGTTTGAGTTCTAGAGAGAGAAGGAGGTGGAATTAGAGCACCTGGTGACAGAAGAGGCTGCAAGTTGACTGGCTGATTGTTCTGTAAATTACTAGAAACTTGTATAAGACACATTGCTGTACTTGCAAGGTGTGAGGCATAGACCTTTTATCTCTCTGGTTGTTTTGTTTTCTTACTCGGGCAGTATAGCAGCTATGAATGAAGTAGTCAACACCTTTGGTGTAAGTGATTCTGGACTGTTGATGTGGGATTCTTTTCAAACAGTACTGGAAGCTGGGTCCCTGTCAGTGGAAGTTATGTAATCACTTGCTTTTGGAGGAGAGGGAAGTTGCTTTTACACAATAAGCAGCATAACCTTCCTTTTACCTTGGAAGGGTAACTAGCACTTATTGGGATGCTGGACTGGAAAAAGTAGGTAATGAAAGCACTCACACACAAAGCAAAAACTTCGTTTCTCAATCCACTTCAGCATGTGAACCCAAAGTTCTACTTAGAGGAGAAAGTCCCCACCACTGAACTCTAAAATATTTAGATCGGGTCTTCTGTTGAAGATGTGTAATAATAACTTAGAGGATCAGGATGAAGTAAAAAGGAAAATCCTCAATTTACAGGGGAGAGAGAGACCTGGAAAGATGGACAGAAAAGTTTTTTGCATTTCTATAATTTCCCATGTAGAAAGCTAATTTTTGTATAATGATATTTAAGGATATGCTGATAAGGGACTTCTATATGTGTTACAGAAATCTTTTCTAAAAACATCCTTGTTTGAAACTTGGGTTGCATAACGCATCAATGTTTTCAGGCAATTGAAACATTTTTTAGCATGTTCTCAATGCTATATTTATTTCTTTGCTGTTCATTTTACTTACTTCTAAAATTACAATATGTGGTTTATTTGCTTGTTTTCAGGAGCATGGAAAAGACCAGATCACTATTATCAACCCTGCTCAGTTTCCTGATAAATTTTCAGTATCAGAATATTTGGAGCCAACTGTTCTTGGTACTATTGTAACACCTCATGAATATATTGGGAAAATAATTACCTTGTGTCAGGTTGGTGTATAGTTTTAATTTTGTCTTTTGCATTTTTAAGCTCTTCACCTCATACTTAAAATGAAGACACTAGATAGTATGATAATAGATATTAATGCTTAAATAGTATCTTTGAAGAAATTATTGAATATTATTTTTAATTTTTTTATCTCTAAAATTCTGAACTACAGAATCCATATTTTGAAATTTAGTTATGAAACTTAGTGACAACAAAGTGCTTGGTCTGTACTAGACTAATTCAAAGCTAGTTCTGTTCTCCTAAAAGAATAGAGTCTGCAGCACGGGAATAAGATGTATTGGGTTTTTTAGAAGCATGTTCATGGAAATACAGCTTCTGCCAACACTTCTGACTGTGTGTCCATGTGGTTTTTTTAGTACTTCACTGAAAGCAAATTTATGATGGAGATGGCCAAACACGTTTGCTTAACTGTATTTGGAATACTTCTGATTGAAAATGTTTTAACTGCCATGCATATTTTGTTTATATTATTTCTTCACAATATTTTTCTTAGCTTATAACATTTCAAAATGCATAATACAAAGCACTACAGTACTTGTATGTTAATACAGTGAAGAATAAAATCTATTAAAAATAATTTCTAAAATAAGAACACACTCCTGGGAGGAAAGAAATGAGCCTGCAAGTCCTGCTGTGGCTGCAGTAAGCAAAAGCTGTTAAGGATTTCAGAAATTCAGCATTTCGAGAGGAAAGGCTTGAGTTGTATGTCTAGTGTAACCACTTCATTTGTTACAGTGCTACAGTTTGTCCTGGGACTTCAGCAAACTACCAATATGAAATTTACATTTGGGCTTAAATAGAGGAATTCTCTTGTATAGCTTGATTGCTGTTCATTTTAATTTGCTTTGGTTTTTTTTGTAGAAAATTTCAAGGGAAACTGATACAATCTTTATTTGTCTAGGATCGTCGGGCAGTCCAGAAGGATATGTTGTACATTGATGAAAACAGGGTTATGCTAAAATACCTCTTTCCGCTGAATGAAATTGTGGTGGATTTTTATGATGCTCTTAAGTCTCTGTCTTCTGGCTATGCAAGGTAACAACCTCCCCTGTTCCCCCTTCTCTTCCCCCCACCCTAGACCCTGAAGAGGGATGGTATGGTGAAAAAAGCCCTGTGGAACAGCTGTGGAAGGGCAAGAGTGAAGAATGAATATTCCATCATGACAGTGCTGCAAATCTAGTCTCTCTTCACCTTGAATGGATTAGATTCATTGTGAAAATGGATGGAAATAAGTCTGAAAAACGTGAACAGTATGTCGCTACCTAATAATCATTGTCTTTGGCAATGCTTGTGTTTTTCAAGGGCACCCTCTGGAGTGGCACTGGCTCATCTATATGAGTAAGACCTAAATTGTCTCTCCTTGTCTGAAGAGACACTGTGCAATTTTTTTCAAAAGGAATCTCTGAAATGTACTACTTACTGTATGAACTGTATCTTGGTTGAAAAAGGAAAATAACCACATTGGTTATTTAAAGCTAGTAAAAACAATGTGGTATTTAAAACAAACTTTACATTACTTTAATACAAACTTTACTGCACTTACTTTACATACATGGTTTATTATGTGAGAAAAGAAAATCATGTGTATTTTGAGACAAAATTCTCTGTTGTAGGTGGCTGCTATGAATTCAGAGTCTGTTACAATACTCAAATGCCTTTGTGAGTTTAATGGAAGAAAAAATGTTGCATGGCGATGAGTTTGTGCCCCAGGAGGCTCAATAGCTCTTCACAAACCTGATATGTCATTAGTGAGATATGTTTCACAATAGGAACTGGTGTACCTAATTACATTACAATTTATTTTAGAAGCATAAAAATAAATTTTATTGAAGGACCGAGTTTGCTTTGAGTATATGTTTTCTTTTAATTATGTCTAATAAATGTAAGTAAGACATGTTTTGCCCAGGCTTACATATATATGCAGTAAAAGCATGAACAAAAGTGGAGAGCCAAGGTAGAAGAAACAGAGGGGTGGAAATTTTGAATTTCCTCTCTGGATCTAGCTCCCCCACTACATAAAACCTAGCCTGTTTATCAAGAACCTGTCTCATTAGCAGAATTATGCTGGGTTTCCTTTGATTCAGGGGTGATTGCCAATGATGTTGCATTGTCTTATTTATTTGTTTTTTTATTTCTTAATTGACTCCTTAATACAGCTTGTGTATTTAGTGCTCTCGGTAATCATATTTCTGTTATATGGATCCATTCACATACCTGTGCTTATAAAATAGAAGTACTTTGAAATAATCTCAAAGGATTTTTCCCCCCCTTTTCTTGTATTTCAGATTTGACCCAATTACAGTGATATTGATGACCCTCCACAATTATACTTGCACACAAGCTTGCTCTATCTATCTATCTATCTGTCTAATCTATCTATTGCATAAATCACCTCTGCATCTCTTGCATTTTAAGAATTTTTGCAAACTAAAACACAGACAGCAAGGCTCACACCTAGCAAAGAAGAAATCTGCTTTGGAAACTAAGTGAAAAACATAGTTGTCAGAGACAGTGATAATAGGGGTCATATAAAAAGTTTGTCAAATGGGAGGGTGAAAAGAAGACAGTCCTGGATTGGTATTTGATTCCTGTGACATTCAGGACACTGACTGTTTAAAAGCTGTGTTGAAGGATTCTTTAAGACTGCATTAAGCATGCAGATTTCTAATTGCTCATTAGATTGGAAAGACATCCTGGAAGTCAAGATGACATCTTACTGCATTGGAGGGGACATTACGTGCAGTACATTTCTGGTCTGAAGATGGACTGAAACAGTACTCTCATTTTATTAAAAACTTCAAGTGTTTTATTAAGAAATATGTCCATAAAATTTATGGAGCAAAGAATGCAAAATATAATTTATACAATATCATGACTAATTTTTGAACTGCTTTTATTTTTGTAGTTTTGATTATGAAGATGCAGGTTACCAATCAGCAGACCTAATCAAAATGGATATTCTTCTAAATGGAAATCCAGTTGAAGAACTGGCAACTATCATACACAAGTAGGTTGATTAGATTCCTTATTCAAAAGAAATAAGATTTCCTATTATTAGTCAGTGAAAAATTTGTCTGTTAATAGGACTTGAGGATCTAAGTTCTTTTCTGACCTAAAGGATAATATGATTGCTAAATGACTCTGGGTGTGTACGTGTTACTCTTAATATGACAAATGTGTATGAGCATTGAAGATTTTTCCATATGACCACCTTCATTACCACTGAAAAAGAGAGGCATTTTGTAGTATGAAAATTAGGAAATACATACCTTAATTAATAGCAATTTTTACTTCCCTTTCTCAGATTAAGTACTGGATATCATATATTTGTGGAAGATGTAGGGCAGAGAGAAAGAAATGCAGAATCCCAATCTTCTAAAGGGCTGGAAAAATTTGAGTACAGACCAATCTAGAAGATGCCAGGTGAATCATTTCTGGTGCTTAATAGTGATGAAAAATTATTTTGTTCTCCCAGTAATTCCTGTTACATAGAAATTTGTTGTTACCTTGTTTCCAGACAGAGTACTAGGAGAATGTAAATATTTACTGGATGGAATTACCTCAGAATTTTTTTTGCTAAAATGATTCGATTTCTATGAGTATCTCGGGCATTACAAGTGAGAATAATGCCTTTCCTGTTTCTAGCCTGTCCCCCATCTTCTCACAAACTTTTACAAGGCTCCCTTCTGTAAATTCAGCATCCCTTTCTAGTAATGCCTAGATAAACTTTTGCAGGTTGTTTGGTTTTCTTTTTAAAATACTAATTTATTGTTGCTAAATATTTGTATATTTTCATATTTATTTACATAACTGCAGTCTTGAAATCCTTGGAATTCTGTAACTCTAGAAGGCTGACAAAGGAAAATAAGCCCCCTGCCTTGTTCATCATGGGGCTGAAGGGGAGTTACTGTCTTGCAGTTAATGCAATTTCTCATAAACATGCAGTGTTTAGCAATCTACCTGCATCTCCTACTCTGAAAGGATGCATAATGGAGTTGCAAAAGTTAGTTATTGCTTTAATGTGTATTTTTTTATCAATTTAGCCCAGACCCTGAACTGTTAAACTCACTAAAACTGACAACCTTTCTTCTGGCTTTAGATTTCAGTTGGTTTTAGTGGTTTTTTTTTTTTGTTTGTTTTTTGGTTTTTTTTTTTTTTTTTATTTTTTTGTTTTTTTTTGGTTTTTTTGGTTTTTTTTTTTTTTTGTTTTTTTGGTTTTTTTTTTGTTTTGTTTTGTTTTGTTTTTGTTTTTTAATTTGTAGTTGCATTCATTCATTCTGCTCTTGCTGCAGGTATTCTCAGTCCTCCCACTGTAAAAACTGCATCTGTAAGAATTATGCTGAATTACATTTATAGAGAAAGTATTACTGTAAGCTCAGTATTAAGATAGTCATTGTTTGTTCTTACTGTAAAAGTAAATATATGTACCTCTTAAAACTGTTAACACTCAATGAAAATGACCTAAGTACTTCATGTTTAAACTGTTTGCTCTATACAGGTAGCAAGGAGTCACATTATCTCTGTTTGTAAACATGTATGTTGGTAAAAAAAGCTAAATACAGGCATTTTTATAGAGACTAGAGTATTTCTTTCTAATGGCTTATGAAAGTATCTATTAGTAGCTTCTTTAGACCTTTTGTTGTTTTCTCTTTCCAAAACCTGAAGCATATGCAGATGCTGAATGTAGTTGGATAATATTTATTAGCAGATGACAAGAGTATGCTATTTTTTTCTTGTGATATAAAACCAGACTTTGAAAGCATTCTGTAATATGTGTATTTTGACTGATTGGGCCTATGATCAATGAAAATTCTCCTTAACCTAGTTTAAGATTTCACTTGAAGCTGTGGCAGTATTCAAAATGTCTTCAGTGTGAGGGATTATCAGGGTGTTTTTTATAAATACTTTATATGATGTTATATACTGAGGTTAATACAGTCTTGTCACCTGTTAGTATGAAACAGGTGACATACAGACCCCACTTTTTAGATGTAAAATTTGATCGGATCAGCTTACCTTCTGAGTTAAGAAGAGGAAAGTCTGTACTAAAATCCTTCAATCAAACAGTTTGATCTATGGATGTATTTTTAGTGTTGCTGACATTTTTTTTTCAGTGATAAAGCCTATGCTGCTGGTAAACTTCTGTGTGAACGTTTAAAAGAGACTATTCCTAGACAGTTGTTTGAAATAGCCATCCAGGCTGCCATTGGCAAGAAAATCATTGCAAGAGAAACGTAAGTGAAGCCCTTCTATTTGCCTTCTTTTTTTAAGATATGTAAAACACAGACTTGTAAAGTCTTGTTTTGTACATTACAGGACTTTGATTTTGCTGTAAAGTTGTATTTTTCTTGTATATGCTACTTGAAGAAAAAAACCACATTTGAGCACTGACTCTCGACTAAACATTTTGAACTAAATTTATACAAAGAAACTGTATTTTTATTTTAGATTGCTTGTGGTCAGAGTTGTACTTAATAGATAAAGTGTAACTGGCAACACCTCTATGTCCACTTCCTCTTTGGCAGTGGAAAAAGTTCCTTACTGCTGAAAAAAAGTAGCTAGTTGTGGAATACTTTGCTGTGAGAGTCAGCAAAAAAATAACTGATTTGTGCTATTCCAAAGGAAGTATGTTGCTGAACACAAAAACATTTTCGTAGCACATGCCTCTTTAAAGGAAACCATTTCATTGATGTTGTATTTCTCATCACACTTATCTGTTGCTGTTTAAATAAGATTTAAATTGTGGTAAAATAATTAAAGGTCAGAATTCAGGAAGAGGTGCTGTAAGAATTTGTTTATATATGTCTGTACACATGGATGTAACACTTTCTGTGAGTAATAGCAGAAATTCCAGATAAAAAGGCAAGATTGTGATTTCTTTATGTACATATTATACCCCCTGAGGGATGTTTGTAGAATTGAAAACTCTGAATTACATCTTCTGTTTAAAACTTCATCTTTTGTATACAAAACCCAAAAATGTTACGATGCCAAAGCATCTTACAAAACTAACAGAAAAACAAGTAGCATTTTGACAACTGAAGTACTTAGCTTCACATACAGATGTTCTAGTATGTTAAGATGTATGTGTTATTTTATTTTGCAGGCTGAAAGCTTACAGAAAAAATGTTGTGGCAAAATGTGTAGGTATTTTTTTTCTCTTTTCTTAATGTTTTTGACATTTGTAAACCTTACGAGTCCTGCTAAGGTGATAGGCTCATCTCTTCCTAGAAACCTTCCTAGAAAGCAAAGACATACTCTGCTTGTGTTCCTAAGTGTCTGTGGAGTTTTAACAGATACTTCTAAGATTAAGATCTTGTAACCTCTTGTTGCAGCTTCAAGAGTGGATCAGATAAAGTAATGGCTTTTTCAGTTACACACTTGGAGTGTGTCTGCTCACTCGCATCTCCTCATCATTTTCTAATAGTTGTAGACACACAGTAAATGTGTGTGTGTGTGTGTGTGTGTGTGTGTATGTACACAGGCATATAGGTAACTTCATGTTTCCAAAACTGGTTTTCAGGTGACAGAAGGAAATATAAATGTGCTTCTTTAGAGACTTGATTAGACGCTACTTAGGTTTGCATTAATACATTTTTAAGAAAGCTTTATATGTGCAATAGTTGACTGTGGACAAGACTCAGCAAAGCTATTGGAAAACTGTGATGCCTCTTACTTAGCTTGGATTTAACTCTCTGAAGTGAATATATTGGAAAACGTTAAACAAATGTCCCTTTCTCACAACTGCAGTAGAATTCTTCTGCAAAGCACAGCTGTGGGATGGTGTCTGTTCAACCCTGTACAAGGGTTTAGTTAATTTTTCTAGATGTAAGCACCTAAAGCTAGTCAAGATGCCTGAGTGTATCTGAGCTGTATCCTGCTGCTGTTCCAAAAGGATTTGGATCTAATGTGTTGTCTAGCATCAGCCAGGCTTACAGGATTGTATGTATTTAGGTGACAGGGTTCAACACTCATTTGTCCAAATTAATGTGCTCATTTGCTTCCTTGTTCTTTTTTAACTAGTGGCCTTTAGGCCAAACTATTTGGAGTATAAAATAATCCCTTTGTCAAAATACAACCAGCCTTTCTGACTATTTTAAACCCTTGAGTTTTGTGTGGCTGCAATGTGCTGCAGTTGAAGTTTAGGCTTAGTAATTTTTTTTTTTTTTTTTACAGTATGGTGGAGACATTACAAGAAGAATGAAGCTTTTAAAGAGGCAAGCAGAAGGCAAGAGGTTGATGAGAAAAATTGGCAATGTTGAGGTTCCAAGAGATGCCTTTATACGAGTTCTAAAGAGAGAAACTGACAAATAGAGATCATTGACATCTGATCATTCAAATCATGTCAGCTTTTTGCAGACAGAAGCCAAGTGAGCAAGTATGTGATTTATCACTGTGAGAGGGAACATACTTGACTTTAAATGGTATGAATTCAGTATGTGTGAGAAGATGAACTGGAAGGACTTAAAAATGTACATATATTTGTAGATTATTATGAAATTAAAGTTAGACTGCATTTAAAAGTTCACACTGTATTTTTCATTTTATTGCACTGTTTTCATAAATGTAATACTTAACATAACTGGGGTTTTTTTTGCGTAGCAAATCTCTATATGAGAGGAACCATATGGAAAAAAGATTATAAAAATAATTTAAAGGTATGCATAACAACCATTGTTGTGTTGGTTTTTTCTCTGTTAAAGTTTGAACTGTTGGCACAAAGTATCAAGCTGTTTCCTGTTTTACTTTCTCTAAAACTGCTGTTGTCAGGAAATTGTGATGCTGGGAAACCACATCAGATGAAAAAATCAGAACTTTTTAAATTTACCACACAGTTTAAGTGCGTAAACTTACCATTAGTTCAGCCTAGCTATGCTCATCTCCAGGGAAATGGTAAGTTTTAATATATTAAAACACAGGATCTGTAACTCTTTTACTAGTAAGACCAATTTAGGCCTTAAAAATTTTATTTAACATGAAGGTTTGGTTATAGTATATCTTGGTGTAGTTGGTGAAGTTTTATTTATATTGTTTACGTACTAAAGTTTGTCAGTATGTCCCCAGTTTTGGAGTGTACCCACCTCCAAAAGCTTTTGAGCTGCATTAACTTTTGATCTTCAGGGATTGGTTTCCCTCTCACAGATCTTAATTTCTTGTTATTAAATGTATTTGAAGAGAACAAATTGCTAGTCATAGTACTAAAGTACTCAATCACCAGGAAAGTCTGCCCTTAAATTTAGGCTTGTACCTACATTTTAATCATAAGCTACTTGTTGTATTTCAGCCTGCTTACAAGGATGAACTGGGAAAAATCTTTGGAGATATGGAATTGAACAGGACATGTTCAGGACATGTTTCCTTTGAACATGTTTTAGTTTCAGAATACATAAAAATGGGAAGGGGAATTCTGGTACTTCAGTGGTTTGTTGGGGTTTTTTTCTGTTTGGTTGTGGTTGGTTGTTGGCGTGGGTTTTTTTGTTGGTTTTTGTTGTTGTTTGTTTTTTTATTTGAAGCTGTTTCAGATGCACTGAAAAACCAAAGCTCTGGATGTTAACAAGGTATCTGTATCTCTAATAAAAGTACCTAAGCTGCTGCTGCTGACCTCAAGAAAGGAAGGATGCTGTGGATAAAGGCTCTCTAACATACTTATTATTCCTCCCCTGTAAATGCTAGCATTTAAGGAACTACAAATGCAGGGATACATGCTAGGAGCAAAGGAGCTAAAACGAGGTCCTCCCTACTCCTTGAACTAGACCTGTAAGAAAGCACTGGTTCTGTACTGAGGAACAAGGTAGAAGCTAAAGGTAAGCTAAAGATTATTCAGACAGTAAATCACATCCTTGCTGAGTGACACATCAAGTCTGTGTTACCTGAGTTACATAGATGGATAAAGATGCCTTGAGAATCTGTTTTAGCCTTACTATAGTCACCTGAGGCAGAAAAAAAAATACAAATTGGAGTCTTAATTCTGAGAGGACTTGTACATATATCAGTTTTGAGAACATGAGCCAATGAACTGGTTAGTACATGTATAGTACATGAAGTACTAGGTTTTGGCACATAAGTACCTGATTCTGTCTAGTTACTTTTTCTTTTGCCCCTTTCCTTTGAAAATACCTTAAAATGAGAAAAAGAATAAAATGGTAACCTTGATGTGCTAAGCTAACTTAGAATTTACTCCTAAGACCTACTAAACTTGAAAATGCTTGCTTTGTCATTACTGCAGAGTAACAGGTTAAATTTTGTGCAACTTAAAGGGTTGACTTGCTCTTGGTAGTTGACAAGTTTGGAAGGTACTCTCCTGAAGAAATAGTATTTCATAAAATGAATGGAAGTATCTTAAGAAATGAAATAATGGAAAGAGTGTGGTAGTACTTAAAAAAAATTACATCCTATAACACTCATAATTTAAAAAAAACTACATAGTGGAACAAGAGAAAGAAGCTGGAGAACAACTAAAAACTGTTCATTAAAAGAGGCAGAAACAGTCCCAGACCCACTCAAGGATAGACAGTTTCTGCTGTACCAGTATGTAAACTGGCCTGTGTTTCACAGAAGGTCGAGTAATTAAAAAGGGAGAAAAGATACCAATTCTGTGATCTTGCACATTTTGAGAACACAAAGGGCTTTAGTTGGTAAGGCTGCCAAATGAGGCACATGGCTGAAAGGTGTGCTGTAATAAAGAACAAGAATATTGTTTCAACAGAATTCTCCATTTTGCCATGTGAAGGATGATGATGAAGATAAAAACATGATTCAATTGCTTTAATACTAACCAAATTAATTACTACTTTTAGTTTCATGCTTTTTGTATTAGAATTTTTTAGAAACTTGCTTAGCTGGAAAGGCTAATGGCAAACTGAATACTGCACTTTTTAGTCATACATTACCTGGAACAGCATTCTCCTGAAAGGCAATCTATTCAACTTTTTTCACAATGTTGCTTCAAAAAATACATTGCATAAACTGAGCCTTAAAGCCTGTTTTAAATGTGTGGATGTTCAATGTACTGCTGAGAAATGAAACACCGGGCCTGTCTTCCTAGACTGCTATAGACAGATTCTTCCATGCTTCTGTAATTTCACGGAATCAGAGAACAGTCCAGATTTGAAAGGATGCTCTAAGACCATTTATGAGAGGGGTAAGCCTAGATGAGACTCTGCCACAGCCTTGGGGAGATAATGTGATTTTGTAATAAAGACTACATGCCTGTCATTTAGTTGAAAAGTTAAATTCTCGAAATTACGCTTAGTTGCACTTCCTTGCCGTGAGTATTTCACACAAGGGCTTTCCCAATAAAAGCCATCAGTAAACTTACCTTTCTCCTTAAGTGCTTGCTCACTCCCTGAAATTCTGAAGTATTTACTCATGATAATTTATATTAGAAATGAAGCAAATTTGAAATCAAGAGATTTATATTTAAGTTTTACTTATATGCAAAGTAGGAAATAACATTCCTTGTAACAGCACAATGTTTATAATGATACAATGAAAAAGTGATTAACAGCTGGCTTAAATGATCATTTGCAGACACTATAGTCCTGTAAATTAACCTCTTTTCAGGCATTTAATTGTAACATCAGTTATATAATTGACCAGGTACCTCCAGGAAGGAACGCTGAGATTTCTCCTTTTGTATAAAGCTTGATACCAAAAATATAAAAATCCTAAAGTAATTTGAAGTACATGAGAGGAAAAAGTGCTATTGCAGAAGTTTAATTAATTTTTATCCACGGAGCAAGTTGTAACTTTGAAGAATTTGGTGCATTTTTAGGCACTGTTTTTGTATCTTCATTTGCCCGAAATATACAGCAGGACTTGAGATGCCCAAAAACTGTTTAAGACAAATTTAAGGCAACCAAGTGCAAAAGCTCAGTGTACATTAGATATATGTAAACAGAACATTTCATAGTAGAAATTGTACAACTATTACAAGTCCATAGTATTAACAAAGGCCAAAACCATACTGCCTAGAGAAACAAATGCAAGATGTAGTTACACTAACCAAGCCAAAAATGAAGAATTCTGGAAAATGAAGTGTCATCATCTCTAACATGAGGCAGATGCAATACATTGCTGTGCTAGAGTAAGTGCTCTGCTTTTCCCCTCTACATAACATGCAGTCTCTCCCAAGTTTGTTCTGTTCCATTTAGTGATGTACCAGCCACCAACAGAGCTCCAAATGCTAAAGCAAAATGCACAACACAGCAACTAGATGGAATGTGAGTGTACAGATATTGGACCTTTTTAAAAATACAGTACCTAGGATTTCCCATTTTAAACAGTTTTCAGCATATTGCATAGCAGTGAACTCATCTGCTACCTAAAACTGTTGCTGCTGACCCACATGGAGTTCCTCTTCAGTCTTCTTTTCAGTTTTCTTTCATACTGTACAGTGGGTCCACAAGCTTATTGTGCACATGCATTAAACCTTGGGGGGAAAGCAACAACGCCAGCTTTACATTAGTTATACTTCGTTAACGTATCCTTCTATCCACATTTTTTATTTGGAACTTGCTTCTAAGTATAAATTTTAAATAGTTCATTGAAGAGAACAACAATGGCTATTTAGAGTAGTTCAGAATCAGAGACAGTAGATAGATTCCTGTATCACTTGCATACTAATGACATATTGAGTATCAGCTGAGCAGGGACCAGATAGTTCTTTGATAACAGACCCAAAAAGCACATCTGGAATACTTCCAAATGAACTTTTTTTTTTTTTTTTTTTTTTTTTTTTTTTTTTTTTTTTTTTTTTTTTGTGTACTGTAACTGTGTAACAGCAACGTAATTCCCTCACACCACAATTTGCCATAAAAGTCAGATTGCACACATAGTGATACTTTTACAGCTTGACTTCTTTTGTAATGTTCTAGCATTGTGGTAATACAGTCTTTGTAATAATCATGTACTTGTGGTCCTAGACAGGAAAAAAAAATTAAATTATCCAGACTTTTAGTGCAGACTCAAGTTCAGCAGTTCAGCTGTTTTCTCTTCTAGCTGGGCTTTTTTTTTTTTCCATATACAAGTCCTCCATAGCTCTGATTAGGGGTTTTGTTTTTTTTTTTTTTTCCCTCTTCAGCTACTTTAATTCTGGAAAATGCTGCAGTGCAATTAATAAGAAAGATGCTTCCTTCTTAACTTTGCTATAACTTAGTAAAAATGTAACCTACATCTAGGTATGTATGACATTGGATCACTGGCAGGTTTTTAACCTCATTTCACCTTGAGTAACAGTAATGATCAGTGTTCACAATCTGAAAAGTAAACGTCCATTTTCGCCCATTGAACTAAGGATTTAGCTTCTAAAATTAAAATATGCAACACTAAAAGTAATTTTCTTAAAAACCATTAAAGAAATCTTGCAGTACTGCATATTTTTATAATTATCTATGGCAAAGAATATTCAAATATCTTTGCTACATGGTGTAGCTGGTGACAACCTCAGTGTCACTGCAGCAACATGAAATTTGAGTTAACTGTACAATCTAAGATCATTACTGTAGGTGACCATAAAAAAAGGCATCTTATGCAGCATCTATTAATAATCACTGTGTGATTATTTAATATAAAATACAGATGTTAGATCAAGTCTAATATTTTTTCAGTTTAACAGTGACAAAAACTCAAGTATACATTTGACATAAGTCATTTGTCCAGAAAGAGTAACAGCTGCATACACTACGCAAACTAGAAACATGTATTGAACTTTAAAATGTTTAACTTCCTACCAATATTTTCCTCTTCTAAAAAGTGGAAATGAAAAGGAAATAATTACCCACTTCCTAGATGCATGGAAAATGGTTACAAAGTATAGCTTCTGTCATATTTAATGAAGAATATTTAAATCCTGTTAGTGAAAGTGTTACAGGAAAAACAGTGAGAAACAAAAGTTTTTCTAAAGGAATGTACCAGACTTGGTAGATGCCAAAACAATTATTTCAAAGGAAAATCCCACTGTATATTCAAGTATGCTTTTAATAAACAGATTCCTGCACACAGTTTTAAGAGGAGCATGCATAAGTATGGAAAAAACTACCCTGAACTAACTTATCTGCAGACAAATTAGTAAATTCAAAATTTATTTTCTGTTTTATTCTTCAAGAGAGTTATTTTGTTAATCTACTTACCAGCCAGTGTGGTACTTAAATATATAAAAGAAAAAAAATTGCAGTTTCATATTGAAAGTTTTAAGTGGTGAAAAATCTTCATAAATCACTACCATAAATTGCAGTATTAAGAACTACCTATCTTCCCTAAGAAGTCTAACGTGAAGATCAAGATTCAGAAATAATTCCAGATTTGACCCACACTGGTTTCTCCCCCATCTTATAAGGGCGAAAAAAAAAATCTCACTGATTTGAGAGTAGGTAAAATTAAGTAAGTTTAAAGTAAACCATCTTTTTAAAAGTCCTATTGCTGTGTATTACAGGGTAATTAAATACAGTGACACATAAGCACACATTCATAAATTGTAGCCCTTGATGTTTTTTAAAGCAATGTTCAGTGTAATTTATACCTAGTGATTCTACATTAGGATTGTATTTCCCAAGCAAAGCTTCTGCTTATATAAAATACAGGATAGTGTTTTAAACTTACCCAAGCAGTTACAGAAGTTTATCTTTGAAAACAACAGTAAGTACTATCTAGCAGTGTGATACAAGAAAAGACTAACCTTACCTCCTACCCCACAAATACATAGCAGAGAACAGCATATTGAAAAGTCCAAAATTAACAAGCTGGCCACAAGAGGTATCAGGATAAAAATCACAGAAATGTCTGAATTGCAATCTAATATATATATGAGCACTGGTGATACAATGCTCTAAAAAAGAATTTAATAAATTACAATCTTGATCTCTGATACCTCAGCTACTACAGGTATTCATTCCAGTGAGAAAGACAACTGAGTAACACAATTGCACGTTCGTGCTAATACAGTCAGGAGAAAACTACTTTTCTCAGCTTCTATTGTCTCAGTGAAACAGAATACAGTCTAGGAAATCTCAACTACTATCAAATATCCTGACTTCAAGTTTACCCCAATATACTTGCTACAAATATGAAAAACACGTAACAGTAAAAGGGTGCAATGTTTTCAAAGGCAGTAGATTGTTATGCTAATTGCATATGAAAAATGTCCTCAGGTGGCTTAAAAGTCTGTATCACAGTTTACTAGACATCACATTACAGCACATAGCAAAAGCAGCATGGAAATGTATCAAGATTAATAAATGTAAGATATTTTTAAGCTAAACTGTCCAGTATACTTAAGACTTGTATTCTGGAACACCAGATTGCTGCTGTTTAAAAGTTAAAGATTACTAAACTATTGTTTCAAAGCAAAGCAAAGGAAATACTCTTTCCAAGTAGATTTGTTTGGAATGTAGGTAGCACAAGTATGCCTCCTGGCAATTTTCCAAACCCAAGAAATAAATTAATATTTAATACTTTGACTATATAACATTATTATACATTAGTGACTGCAAAGTATTGGAAGGCTCAGATTTAAATCAATATCATTTCAAAGCTGTTGGTTTTGTGTAAACATATGACCTCTGATTCAGTGCTCACCTTTAAAGTACTTCACAGTTTTAACTCTTAGTTCTAAAGTAGCATCTTCATCACACACAAAGATAGTGCGAGGGTGTTGCTGGAAAGCAGAAACTGTCCACATATGATTGACTCCTTCTTCAATTGCTTTGTACAATGCAAAAGCCTTGTGTGCACCTGTTATAAGAATCATCACCTGCAAAACAAAGGTCTCTTTACTTTCAATCCCAGTATCAATACCAACTAATCTTGAAAACACACATGCAATCAGAACTAAATGAGTTCTTACTTCTCTAGCGTCCATGACTGTACCCACACCAACTGTTAGTGCCATAGTTGGTACTTTGGATAAGTCTCCATCAAAGTATTTAGCATTTGCCAAAATGGTGTCCATTGCTAAAGTCTTTAATCTTGTTCTTGAAGACAAACTTGATCCGGGTTCATTGAATGCAATGTGGCCATCTGGACCAATGCCTTTTCAAAGTTTAAAAAAAAAAATAATTATTCCAGACCTGAGAGTCAAACACATTTCCTTAAACATTGTAAATCAGTAAAAAAAAAAAAAAAAAAAAAAAAAAAAAAAAAAAAAAAAAAAAAAAAAAAGGCTCATCCTTTCCCTTTGGTTCCCCACTTTCAATAAAAACTTAAATCATTAGTAACTTGGACACCAACCATTCTGTTTTAGAATTAAAACTGATTCTTTGTTAGTCACAGAACTTTCTTACACAATAATTGAAAAATCTGGGGTTTAATCAAGTTATGAAAATAATGATTTAAGAATTGGTGTACATGCTTGAATTTTAACTAACCATAGAGCATGTCTTCATACCTCCAACAAATAGATCAATCCCCCCTGCTTCTTCAATTTTCTTTTCAAATGCATCACATTCTGCCTGTAAGTCTGGTGCATTCCCATCAAGGATATGAGCATTATTCGGATCTATGTCAATATGCTTAAAGAAGTTATTCCACATATAGGAGTGGTAGCTCTCTGGATGATTTCTGGGAAGCCCTGAAATAATTCAGAGTGAAATTACCACATGACAAGATTTAACCAAACAGCCTTAATTCTAGTCCATATGTAACTGATGTGAGGCATGCAAGGCAAATCTGAGTCAAATGAAGCAAGATTTGAAACTACATCAAGAAGGCTTCCTGTTGGCACATACAAGGTAACTGGTTTACATTCCCTCCACATACATCTGATCCCAAAGTGCCAAGTCTTCATCAGAAATGCAGTCCCATTATTACATGACTATAATTTCTACAGAAGTACTGTGAAACAATGAATTTAGCCCAGTGGGTTTTTTTGCATTTTTTTAGATAAAGGAATAGAGAAAAATGCTTGGACACCAGTCTAATATAGGAGTACAAACATACTAGACTAGCCTGGTACTTTGACAAAGTATTTAAACGTTTTATAAGGAGAAAACAAAAAACAATAGTACAGTATGTTTACAAATAATAGCATATCTTACCTACATATTCATCCATGTTGAAAGTCTTTACATATTTGAAAGAGAGATCTCCATTTTTGTGATATTCTATCAGCTTTTTGTAGCATCCCAAAGGTGTACTCCCTGTTAAATAAAGTTTTTCTACTGTTCTGTGTATCTGCACAACATTTTCAGTGTATTTAAATGTCTTAACAGTCAAATTTTGCTACAGTGCTTTTCAACATACAAGCAATCTGCTGCTTTTCATTTAGTATTTATCAGTTTCTCAAACTATCACAGAAATCAAATCCATATTTAAAAAAAAAGTCAGAGTATTACCAAAAATAATACTTATGTTCTTGTACATGCTGTATCTGCTAGCAGTGATACAAACATTGTTCTAGGCTTAAGTTATTTACAAGGAATTTGAGTAAAACTTGCCTGTTGGTAGACCAAGTGTGAAATATCTTCCTTGACTTGGCTTGAATTGGATAATACGATTACAGATGTATTTGGCTGCCCATTCACTAGCCTGATCATAATCTTCAAGAATTACTAGCCTCATTATGGCAGTGAGGAACTTGTATGATAAAACAAACTTAAACCTGGAGAAAATGGTTTAAAAATAAGCACCACATGAGTAGTTATAAAACTCTTATTACAGAGGAGATAAAAAAAATCATCTTTTATACCAATGACTTGCATTAGCATACCACAGTCTTGCAGTTTGAGTTCAAGCTGGACAATCAAGAGAAAAGCTACAGAATCCAAATGATAGATTACAGTCTAAATATTTATTAAAATCCACAGACTAATATACAGCAATAGGAAAAAGCTAAAATAAGATGAGAACAAGCCATTTTAAACTTCAATATGGTCAAGTGTTACCATCAGAAAAGAGGAAATACTTAAATACCAAGATTAATTCCTGTTTCTTGTGACCAGCCTAATGCCTACAACTTCAAAAACCAAGACCCAACGTAATCCCATGTTTCTATAGTCAAAATACCTAACTGGGACTAAATAAATAAAACTCCCTTCACTCCCCATTCTAGCTCCTTAACAATGCTTCAGTAAGTTTATTAATCTGAAAAGAAAAAAAAGAAAAAAGAAAAAAAAAAAAAAGAAGAAATTAAAGCATTAGAGATATTTGAAATGTTTACAATTCACAGGAACACATATGAGGTCGCTTTTTTTCTTTGCCACGTAAATTTGGAGTGCAACTGTATCAACTTCTAAGATGAATATCCAGGAAACAAGGTTGCTAGAAGTATACAAGCATCTCTTGCATTTAAGTGAAACTCGTTTTTCTGTTTAACAGAGTCCAGTAATTACTCCAGAAAGACTGAGACTCTTTCACCAGTTTGGGATGTGTTCTTCTTTTCACAGGTCTGGGTGTGCTCGGCATTTAGCCAGAACAGAACAGCCCAGGGCCACACTACTTTTAGCTGACCCAAAATGAGTGGCTGATTTCAAAACAGCTATGAATTAAAGTACTTATCAGAGTACCATGTTTGTACCACTAAAGAAGGAAGAAAGTGATCACCACCGTGTGCTGCCCTGTGCCGCTCCACCTCCCTGGACAGCTGAGCCGTGACAAGTCAAACTCACCTTTGCCAAGGAAACGGTATTCCACGCGTAGCCAAAAGAGTTAACACACATCCCCGAGGAGGAAAGCATGCCGGCAGGAACAGACTCCGCGGCTTTAGGGCAGTTTCATAAAATCCCAGCAATTTTGCGCTGAGAACACGGGGATGCTCTCCAAGAGCAGGGAACCAGGGACAGCAGCAGAACCACCGCGAATTTTCGGCTAAGGGAACTTTTTTTTTTTTTTTTTTAATTGGTTGGAGATGGGTGGGGGGAGGAATAAACCTACACTATCAAAGGAAGAGACCTTGCAGCCGGAGCGCCGCCGGCACAGCAGCCCCGGGCCCCCGCGGCCTCCGCTTCCCCGCCCGCGGGCACCCGCACGGCCGCGCCCTGCCCAGCCCCGCTCACCCGGGACAGCCCGCGGCGGCCACGAGCGGCACCAGGACGAGGAGGAGGAAGATGAAGAAGTGAAGGAGGAGGAAGACGGGAACCACCGCCCGCCCCGCAGCTCCCGCCCCGCCGCCTCCAGCGGAACCCGGCGCACAACCCGGAAGCGGCAGGCGAGGACGGGAAATGGATCCTTTTCCCGTTCTCATTTCCGGGCGTGTGTGTCCGGGAGCGGGCGGCAGCGGGGGAGCGCTCGGCCGGCCCCCGCCGAGGGGCACGGGAGCTGCCGGCGGCTCGGGGCGCTCCAGCCTGGAGCACGGCTCGCTCCTCTTGGAGCCGCTCTGCAGCGGAGCACATTGAGATCTTAATGGGAAGAGGTTCCCCTATAACCTAAATGTTTACATGACGCAGCTGCAAAAGGAGCCGTGCGTTGTTACTGGAAAAAATTAGTGAGGTGAAGCATCAATGTCTTGGTGAATCACAGGCTGACCATAACCCGGCAGTGCCCTTGTGGCCAGGAAAGGTGTATCCTGGAGGTAGATCGGGAAGAGTGTGGCCCGCAGGTCGAGAGGGGTGATCCTGCCTTTCTACTCAGTGGTGAGGCCGCATTTGGAGTGCTGCGTGCAGTTCTGGGCTCCTCAGTACTAGAAAGGCAAGGAGATACTGGAGAGGCTCCAGTGGAGGCCACAAAGATGATGAGGGGCCTGGAGCATCTCTCTTGAGAGTCTGCGGGAGCTGGGGCTGTTTGGTCTAAAAAACAGAAGACTACGAGAGGGTCTTGTCAGTGCATATAAATATCTCAAAGGATGGTGCCAGACCGTTTTTGGTGGTGTCCAGTAATGGGAGGAGGAGCAGTGGCCATAAACTAAACACAGGATGTTCCACCTTGACATGAAGAACTTCTTTACCTTGAGAGTGGCAGAATGTGTTGGGTCTTCGGGCACGAACGGGGCAGTACTGCTGCTAGGCATTCCTTGAACCTTTATTGTGGCATCAGTCTCATAACAGGATATACATAGCTAAAGGATGGCAACAGGACATGTCTGCCAGCAGCAGCCAAAGATGTCTTTTGTACAGAGCATTTTAAAAGTTTTCCAGCCTATAACATATTGCTAAAGCTTACAGACAATTGTTCTAGCCAGTCATGGAAAGCACACGTACACCTGCTTCAAACAATGCTTACTTGTATGCTTTCTAGTAACAATAAACAATATTCCATTATTAAGCTTAAAACTTTCTGCTGTCTTGCTGAGCATATTTTTCTGCAGCCATAAGATCTATCCTAGCCAAACCTAAGACTCAGATTATTGTTTTATATCCTTGCTTGCTGTACTATTGTAACCTTTTGTAATTTCAAACTTTGCAGTTACAGCTGATTTTAAGTTCTCCAGCTCTTTCTGTTTCTGCGGCCTGCTTTCACAAATTTCTAAAAGCCTTATTACCTTTAATATTTCCCACAGCAGAGCACTGGAGCAGGTTGCCCAGGGAGGTCATGAAGTTTCCCCTTTCTGGAGACGAAAAACCCACCTGGACACATTCCTGTGTCATCTGCTTCAGGTGACCCTTGCCTCAGCAGGGGGGTTGGACCAGATGATCTCCAGAGGTCCCTTCCAACCCTAACAATTCTGTGATTTTTTGCTTTAAAAGCAGTCAAGTAATTCCATAGCCTTTGCTAAGCTATAATTAAACAAGTGTAGGGTGATAGATCTTGGTGCGTGGAAAGGGTCATGCTTCAGAATGGAGTGGGGAAACTGGAGTAGGGGGATGAGGAAGCAACATAATTCTGAATATATGTGAAAAATTGAGAAATACTTTGCCAAGGGCATTGAAGGTATGTTTGCAAGATTGTGAGGGAAAATATGTCTTTCTCAGGTCCCTGAGGCTTAGCAGGCAAGCAGTAAAAATACCTTTTGTTTCAAAACCAGCCTTTCAAACAATTTTAATTCATGCATATTCTTCTGATAAAGTCTTTAGCTCAGAAATTTTACCAGGTCCTAAAGAATAGTGGTTTGCACCATTTCTTGAGTCATGCTCTGAGCCTCTGCTGCTGTCATTGTTTCAGAGTATACTTGCAGTGGAAATGATTTTCAGATTCTGTGTAACAATCTTAAGTTTTGCCTCTCGATTTCAGTTCTGGTTTTTTTGGTTTTTTTTTTTTTCCTTCTTCCTGCCTCTGTGGACTGCATGTAACATCTCAGGGATAAACTACTTCTGCATACAGCAGACTAGTTAACAGATTTCTTTGATACTACCACACACCTGGGTACCTACAGGCCTGAAATCACACCCTCCCCCAAAAGCTTTGTTGGTTTCCTTGATTTTTTTTTTTTTTTTTTAGTCACTGCAGAAAAACTGAAAATTCAGGTAATAGGCTCCCCCTTGTTTCATATGCTCCAGGGATCTGAGATTATGTGATGTACTGTTCTACATTCAGTGGAACTTGTCCATTCTCCTACTGTCTCTAAACAGCAGCTTTTTTGTTGCCTTTTAGAAACTTCGCAATGCTATCAGCTGCTTCTATTAGACAGACAAATTCCATGTCTTTCGTAAAAGTATTCAATTCTTACTCTCATTGTTTTTATGCAAATACCTGGGGTATGATTTTCCATTCTTCAGATTTTCCATTCTAATAGGTAGCAGATGAAAAATGCTCTATATGCACTGAATGTCGTAGCTAACGATTACTAATTAAGATGCTGCTGAAAAAAAAATCTTAGCTCCTTATTACGTTTCACTGAGTAGCATAACTAGAGATTTCAGTCTCACAGTTATTTACTATAAGTATCTGTTGCTTTTGGAAACAGTCTTTCTGTGATTTCTCTATCTTTTATTTTCTAAATGGCCCCTTTTATAAGTATTAATTAATTTACTCTACTTGTGGTGATCTGATTTGTATACATCTACTATGATAAGATCACTTTTTTTAGACCTGTGTTTCAGTAACCATGAATTTAAACTGCACTTCAACACTACCCAAACTACATTGAGTTTTACCTGAGGAGGACCACCTCAACTTCAGGTGAATCCAGATTTTTAACAAGGTAGCTGTTCCTTCAGATGCCCTCTGATTTAGTTGGAAGAACAAAGGATCGTACACAAAGCTGGGACCTTTGAAGGAAAATTACTCCAATGGTTGCTGACAATTAGGAAAGACTCTGGGAATAGAACAAAAAGGTTGCAATGAGAAAACTTGCCAAGGCATTAAATGTAGAGATTGAGAAACAAGTAATTGCTGAAAAGACTTTTTAAAAAAGACTCACTACCTTGCTGAATTAAACATCTAGCTGAGGTGGGGTAATTTTCCCATAGCATCTCTCACAGTGCTGTGCTTTGCATTGGTAGCTAGAAGGGTGTCAGTAACACTCCAGTGTTTGGCTGCTGCTGAGTAGCCCTCCACAGCATCAAGGCTGTCTCTCCAACATTCCCTCTGGCCAGGAAGCTGGGGTGGGCAAGATCTTGGGAGGGGACACAGCCAAGACAGATGACCAACTGAGCAGAGGACATTCCATAATGGAAGAGATCTGCTTAGATACAACATTTAAGAGAAGGCTGGAGAGGGAAGGGTGTGGGGAGGAGAGACCCAGGCATTTTTTATTTTGGTGTTTGTCTTCCAAAGCAGCTGGTACACACAGTGAAGCCCTGCTTCCAGGGAAATAGCTGGACATGGCCTGCTGATGGGAAGTAAAGAATAAGTCTTGTGTTTTCATTTGCTTCCATGCACAATAGGGTTTTTTGTTTGTTTGTTTGTTTGTTTGTTTTTTATTTTTTTTTTAATCAAACTGCCTTTATCTTAATCCATGAGGATTTTGTCTACCTTATTTTCTCCCACACTGTCTTGCTGAGGAGGGGAGTGATAGAGGGGCTTGGTCAGCCCCTGGTTTCCAGCCAGGCTCAACCCACCACAATTCTGCTGTGTAACACCTGTGCAATCAAGCATAAGGGTACAAAATAACGTAGCAGCTGAAACCTTGTGGAGGTTGATAACTGTGTGGGGAGAAGGGGAAAAACTGCAGTGAAGTTTGGGTTTTTTTTCCTAATTTTCCTAACTCTGAAAGAATGTGAAGACAGAGGTTGTTACCCCTGGTACTTCATTTAATGCCACAGTGTCAATGGCCTGCTGTTTTCCTGTCATTAAAGCAGATTGAGTTTCTGGTAACTTCATTTCTCTTCTGGGCATAAGCCTGAGGGGACCAAATCCACCTGGCAGCTTTGCTTATTTCTCACAAAGACTGAAGATAGTTTCACATGTGCATTGGACTTGTCACAGCTTTCTCCAAAACTTCCCTGGTTAGAGCTCACCATGTTTGTATCAGCTGGGGGGTACCTGGCATGTGATGTCTTTTGGGTTATGTCACGCAACCAGCCCAGGAGAACCATTTTCCAGTGAAATAGGAAACATGAGATTCTGTGATGCCAGGACTGTGTCAGCAGAGACACAAATGAAGCATCTAGCTAATATTTAGCACCATCTTAATTTTCAGAGGCAAGGCTTTAAGTCAGTTTGTGAAGCTCTATGCAGTAACAGATAAAAACCCCAAGCTTTTGTTTTCCTTTCTTTTTTTTTTTTTTTTCTCCTTGCACTGTGTTGATGCTTCCTGCATGGATTCTGGTGGAGTCTGTAGCAAAACAGTCCCTCAGTACCAGCTGGTTCTGAATGTAAGAGTTGGTCACTACAGAGTAAAGGTGATGAGAAGAATATTTATTGTACCATCACCCTGTTACCTTTTTGCTGGTGAGATCCTCCATTCTTCTGAGAGTAGGGGTTCAGCATGGGAGTTTGCTACGTGGTAATACTTCATTTTGCCATGTAGAAGGATCTGATGCTGACCATTTTTCTGTGTGTCTGAAGTACCAAGATATTTCTCTATGAGTCTCTCTGCCAGGACAAGCAGGCTGAGGTGCCTGCTACATTCCTTCCAGATCAGATCTTTCTCTTTTGTCAGCTGCATCATAAATGTGGATGCACTTATCAATGCTTGTCTGTGCCTCTGCAGTGTGGAACATTCTTGATGTGTGCAGGGGTGAGAGAAATTTCTGATAGTGCTCTCAGCTGCTTTTAAAGCCTGTTCCTTTCAGAGTACAGTTTAGACTGGGCACAGAAATATACAGGATGTGTTTAATACTCCATGCCAGGCCATTCTATGCCAGTCAGTTGAGCCGCTTAGGCATGTTTCTTGGTATATGTTATTTATGAGTATCAAGAAACTTTGTGAGTCCTTAGTGCTCATGAAAATATTCTCATTTGACTGTGTTTGTGCAAAACTAAACCAGGATTTAAAGTTTCATGCTAGGTATTTGCAGGTGCTGGGAGCTAATCAGAGATTTCAGTAAGTGTAAATAAGTGATTTTTTAATTAGTACTTGAAAAGAAAATAATGTTGCGTCCCATTTAAGGTGGGGTTTGTTTTGTTTTGTTTTTGTGGTTTTTTTTTTTTTTTTTTTTTTTTGCAAATGGACTTTGCCTTTTGCAATTTTTTTTTTTTTTTTTTTTTTTAAATAAAAGCTTGGAGAGATCAGAGTTATAAAACCCATTCAAGAAATGTAATTTGGACCTGTTTTCGGTGTATTGAGCAAACGTTTCAGACACCAGCTTTGGGTTTGGGTGTTTTTAGCGCTTCTCCCTCCCGGGTGCCGCTGTTCGGGCGCGGTGACCGCGGGGCCTGCGCGGCGCGGTGGCGCGGCGCGGCCGCCAGGTGGCAGCAGCGGCCCGGGCACTCCCTGTGCTGCTCGCTGCGGCCGCCGCCGGCCTGCGTTCCAGCGGCTGCCGCCATCGCCTTCACCCTCCGTGAAAGCATCAGTACCTTGGTACCTGTGTCTATGCAAGAGACTCCAGTAAAGTGGGATTCATGTATTGGTTTTTTAAAGCTAATTTCTTTCGCACACATAGAAATTTATTTTGGGGAGCTCTGCTCGTGTCCTGCGCCGTGGGGGCCACGCTGTCTAGGCTGAGGCGTGGCTTGAGCAGATCAGGAATATATTTACACTAGTTTGCAGAATGTACAGCAAACTGCTGATGGGTGTTTATCTGGACTCCCTTGGTGTTTTCTGCGTTACCATTTTAACTAGACACTTTTTCAGTCCACTCACACTTGTCTGCTGCAGCCCACTATCAAGCAGATCTTAGAAAATGGTTATCATACCGTGCAGCTGCTGAAGTGTGGGTTCTGCCTGGGTCCCTTTCCTGAAAGGGAAGATAATGGTAATCTGTTTTCTCAGTTCTTTTGTAACATCCCCCCAACCTGAGAAAACAGAGAAGGCTTAAACAAATTCTTCTCCCGGGAGAATTCCTTTTTTTGTGATCCCTAGAGCAGCTGCCTGTCAGCAGAGGGTGGGCTGTTCTCTGCTGACTGCACCGTTTGAGGTTGTGTAAGTACCCGTTTCAGAGACAAAACAGATGATCTCCAGGTGACTCCCATTACAAACACTTTTTCTCTCTTAGTGCATAACTGACTGCTTTTTTATGTGATTTTTGTGCTTGTGTGAGGACTTAGGTATCTCCTGTAGGAATGCAGGTGTATTGCTGTTCCCACCCATTCTATCCCTATCCTGGAATCAATCAAAACTTCCATGAGCTTTGGCACTGGAAAGCACTCATCATTCTCATCAACATTTTTAGTACAATTTTGAACTTTGATAGAGATAAATTGTAACATAGTTAAATATTCCCTTTAGAAATGTGTTTATATGTCTTAAAACTACCTTAGCTTTTGGCAGTTATGTGATAAAATGTGGGGTGATAGACTATTTGGACATGACAAAGCCTCCAGAAAGTATATTTTATTGTACCAAACTTATGGTTTGGCATATATCTACATATATATGTGTGTGTGTGTTTGATTGTAAAATAGTTTGTTATTTTATTTGACTTGTCAGATCTCTGTTGCCACCTCTCAAGCCAAAAGGGTGGTGATCAGCAGCAGAGGAGGTGAAAGACCTGAGGCCAGACTTGTCCTTTGCTCTCTAACATTGTATCCTGTATTTTTTAACAAGGTCCATGTAAGACTCAGGCTTTCCAAATATGTATTCCTTTTCGAAGATCTAAAAATATATGCAATGCAACCCATTTACTTCAAAACCTATAAAATATATTCATACTCTACAGGTGGGATAATACTGGCACAGAATTTAAAAAAAAAATGTACATGACTTAATTCACCTCAAGGTTCATGCAGTTTGTGAAAGGAAATACATTTTTGGTTGGCATTACCTTTGGTTTTAAATATTGTTTATAGCAGACACTCGGGCAAGCTTGAAACTGTGCCAGGATCTGACTGCAGAGCAGGCAGAAAGTATCCACCACTCCAGCATCTCCTGCATCTTCCAGGAGCACAGGGGAACAAATCAAATAATCACAAAGCAGAAAAAGCTGGAAAGCACAGGCAAACATTTAGGATGGCTACTGTTTGTTGAACTTTCCTGACTCTTGGAGTTGCAGCTGCAGACAATTTGACAAAAGGAGCGCTCTCCCTGTGGGCATGGATGGCATGGGCGATCTGCCTATCTCGAGCAGGAAGCTAGGGCATCTGCTCTTTGGTTAAGGGTTTGCGCACAAGGCTTTATGAGTTTGCCTCTCCATGCTCGGTGTGCCATCCTTACACATCACACTCTTTCAACCTTTCTCTCATAGTCTTTCACTGACGAGGCTTTACAGTGCTTGATGTCCTCTGGCAAGGATGGGGCCTCTCCTAGTCTTGGTTTGAACGATGTAGACTGAAGCTAAAGAGAGTTTTCAGTGAGTAATTTGCCTAGCTATATACAAAACTAGCCTTTTTCATAGGCAATGTTTATGACAATGGCCCATTTCAGTTAATTTGTGTGTTATCAGTGACAGGAATGTTTTGTCTGTTAGTGGAAAGCATGTACCGAACTCCTTTGAGAAGTTTCAGATTGGTTGCTGCCTCTGTGTAGTGGGACAACAGCCAGTATGTGGGGAGCTGTTTTCCAGATAGTGCCCTAGCACTCGCCCAGGATGTTTAGATAATGCAGGAAACAGGCTATATATTACCTGCTGTGCCTTTCCCTAGGGGAGAAGGGGTACTCTGAGAGAGTAGTACAGGATATACTCTGGAAGCTGGGATGACCAGTGGGTTTGTGAAGTGTTTGAAGAATTTGTAAATCTGGGTCTGACTTGTGATGCAATGTAAGCTGTGGTAAAACTCACTCTGCCGTATTGATCCTGCTCTCACCTTAGGGGTTTTTACCTTGGAAGGGCAGAGGACTCTGCTTGTGGCCATAAGATTGAATAGAAAACAAGGTGGGGCAGGCTCAGGACAGATCTTAACTTGAGGCAGACAGGCCTGTACTGATAATTTGTATAAGCATGTTTGGCATTTTCAAGATGTTTTCCTCTTTTCACCCATGCAGAGCAGAGATGTGAATTATAAAGTGTGCACGTTTGTGAGTGATGCAAAAACTTTCAGAAACATTTCTTGGCTTCATTTGCTTTAAAATTCAATGTATTAAAAAAAAGTCTTCTAGTACAATTATTCTCTAAATTTTATTAGCTTTATTCCTAGAATGACTGTCCTCCTGCAATAGCAATGAGCCTATATTTCTAGTCGCTTGTTGTCTCATCTCCACCTCTCTACTTTTCATACCTCTGGTAAGGTTAAAAAAGCCTTAATAAAAAAATAATAATAAAAAACACATTTTAATGCTGCAATATGTTTGTGATTCTATGAAGCAGATGAAAGTAGGGCTTGCTCTGAATATGGATGATGGTTGCAAATTGTGGTTTTTAGGTAGTGGTCTGGACCTGTTGGAACTTGCATACGGCACCTTGAGCTGCTTGCACTCTGAAATTCAGTCTCATGCCTGTGTTGTTACAACTGACATCTGTTTCAGCAACCTGCAGCCAGCGTTCCCCATGAGTTCCTGTAATTGCTGTTGGCAACTGACACAGCCAGATTATGTCTAGGAGTAGGTGCTCCTGCTGGTTTCAATTTAGGCAAGGCATGAATCCACAAACAAGAAGCCACAAATGGTTGGACGGAGTCAGCTCATAACTGATTCACTGATGTGTGATAGGGGTGTACTGAGAACAAATCACATGGATGTTTTTGCATACAGATGGCTGATTGCTTAAAGAAGACCTTCTCTACAATTTTGAAGATATGTCAAATGCTCTTTGACTAAGAATAAGGGACAGCTGACTCCATCCTTTTTGCTGCTTTCATTTCAAAAACAAGTGGAACCCACAATGATAAATTTCTCTTCCCATTATAGAACCTACTGGGCTAGATGAACCTTTGTTTTGATCCATTACAGCTGTTCTTGTATTCTTATAAAATACTTAACTATAAAATTAAAATCTAATTATAAATAATACTATATAAATAAATATTATAATTTATTATATAGAGTTAATATGATTCTATAAAGTTAAAATTTAATTAGGAAATTAAAATTTGGTTGCCTTAGATTTTATCTGCAGATGTGGAACATTCCTGACACAGAAGAAGACATCTGAGAAGAACATACTGTTGGTTAATGCCATGGAAAAGCAGTGTAAGCTGGAAATACAAAGAAAATGAGAGAACCTAAGAGAAAAGTGAAGATGGACTTGTGGGAGAGAACTACAAGAGAGATACAGAGAAGGTGATACAGGGAACAAGTATGGTTCTGCTGCCTCCAAAACAGAGAACTCATCCTGCATTTGCTGGGTGTCATTTCTGTGCACTGTGGTCCCAAAAAATTTTGTGTCATTAAGTTACTCCTTGCAGGTTTTCAGTCATGCACATGCACTTAATTTGCAAAGCCTTTTACCTCTACAGTTTAACTGTGCTTCTTGAACTACCCCATCTCATTTAATGAATTTCCCCACAAGACCTCCTCATTTTCAAGTTCACCCTTCTGTTTCCTTATTGAAGCCCAAAATGCTGTGATTTTTTTTCCCCAATTTTCTGCTTAAATGCCTCATACCTCCACCTCTCTCCAAATTCATAGAGCAGCTCATCTGCATGGCTTTTGCGGAAGTGGGTGTACACTTCGGTGAGAGGCAATGGGTTGGGCAAGAGACCCTCCAAATCTGAAACTCCTCACTTGAGTCCCAACTGCTGACATCGTGGTAAAGCAATGGATTTAGGGCAAGAAGCACCTTAATTGTTACATATTTTACTGCATAGTTCTGAGATTATTCGGAAATGCACTGGCTTTCCTGCATATCTCCTAAGTTGGGAGACACCAAACTTTTGGCTTGGAAATTCCTCTGATGATCCTCCAGTGCATAGGTTCACAAAGATATGTTATGCTGTGCTTTTTAAGCATGTAAGTTTAATTTGGACAATAATTGTCAAGTAAAATTCTGAATCAGGAAGGATTTTTAAATAATTTGTAGTTTATATTGCTTATCCTACATTTTGAATTTATCCATATTGTTTATATGGAAAAAAGCAGGGAAAAAAAAAAAAAAAAAAAAAAAAAACACCCAAGGAAACTTTGCTTTTTTTTTTTTTTTTTTTTAATTTTTTTTTTTTTCTCAGCTTAATTATTGTTATCTGGGAAAAATTTGCATTTTAATTTGTAGTGAAGAGAGGAATTTCTTGTGCATCTTATTTTACTGATTTCTTAATTCTGGCACTTGATGACCTGAAATATATTCCGTGAAAGACCATTTCACTCACAGAATCATAGGATCATTAAGGTTAGAAAAGACCTCTAAGATCATCAAGTCCAGCCATTAACTTGACACTGTCAAGTTCACCACCAAACCATGTCTCTAAGCACCACATCTATGTGTTTTTTAAACACTTATAAGGGTGGTGATTTCACCCCTTTCCTAGGAAAGCCTGAATACAGGCTTCGAGATTTGACCTCACCAGTGTCAGGAGGCGACCACTGCCCTTGTCCTGATGGCCACACTATTTCTGATACAGGCCAGGTAGCATTGGCCTTCTTAGCAACTTGAGCACAGCACAAACTCGTGTTAAACCAGCTGTCAACCACCATCTCCAGGTCCTTTTCTGCTGAGCAGCTTTACAGCCACTTCTCCGCAAGTCAGTAGTGCTGCAGGGGATTGTCACTCAAATAGTGGACCTGGCACTTCACTTTGTTGAGTCTCATACAGTTGGCTTCAGCCCATCAATCCAGCCTGTCCAGTTCCCTCTGTAGAGCCTTCCTACCTTCCAGCAGATCAAGCTTGGATCCCACCCAATTTGGTGTCATCTGCAAACTGACTGAGGATGCCTTTGAGACCCCCATCCAGATCATCAATAAAGATATTTCACAGGACTGAGCCTGTTCACTGAGCCCTGGGGAACATATCTCGTGACTGGCTGCCAGCTGGATGTAACTCCATTCACCACCAGCCTTGGCCCAGTCATCCAGACAGTTTTTACCTGGTGAACAGTGCACCCATAGAAGCCATGAGAGCTTCTCCGTGAGAATGCTGTGGGAAATGGTGTCAGAGGGTTTACTAAAGTCCAGGTAGACAGCATCTACAGCCTTTCCTCATCCACTGAATGTGTCACCGTGTCATAGAATGAGATCAGGTTGGTCAAGCAGAACCTGCCTTTCATGAGCTCGTGCTGGCTGGACCTGATCCACTGGTTGTCCTGTATGTGCCATGTGATCTCCTGTAGCCTCTTACAGCAGTCAGCTGCTGTGTCCTGACACTTGCACAGAAGGAACTTTTTGAAAAGTTCTCCTCAGAATCTTTTTCTTTCCCTCTTATCTGTCTTAACTCTTCAGCTAGTAAGGCGCAGTTCCATGTAATACCTATCAAGCAAAAACCATTTGATTGACCATCTGTGCAGGGTTATTTTGCAACTCAAACATTTCCATCATTTCTTTAGGAGTTTGAAAGCTTCAGGGAACACATGTATTTGCATTCAGGAGGAAACCATTCTTCGGCATCAGATGTATGATGTACTACACTGTCAAGAACTAGGATTAAAGGGTTTGCCCTACCATCTGTCAGACTGTCATTTTCAATGAATGCTATGTCACTGTGATATTACTATGGCAGAGACACTACTATAGCAATATCACAGTGACACAGTATCTATGTATTATCACAGTAAAAGTAGAATGCACACATCATCCTAGGAGGATATTTCTGAAGTAAAAAGAGAAGGTAAAGTGTGGCAATAAAAAAAGAGTGTTTTTTTGTTTGTTTGTTTTGTTTTTTCACAGCTGTTGGAGAGAAAAATGACCAGTACTCGAGGATCTTTGTGGAAGCCAAGTACTGGACAATGAGGAAAAAAACTTTCTTCTTGACTCAGTTACCTATCATACACAATATGTTACAGTCATTTGAAACCGTAACATATAACGTAATTGATCCAAGCGCTGGCCTTTTTTCCATGTTTACTTGTGCTCTTAGCTGGGATGGCCATAGCCCAGTGAAAACAGGCATGTAATCACACAGCTCTGTTCCTGCTGCTTTGCAGGTAGGAAGGCAAAAACATTCCAGACACTCTGTTGCTGAAGGGTTATTTCTCATGGGAACTTACTCAGACTCCTTGAAGTTATAGGCAAGTTCATATTGGTGTATTTGGCTGTGTGTTGGAGATGCAGCAGAAATTCTAAGATCTTTAATTGGTAAGGTAATTTTTTTTCATTGGAAAATGTCAAGAAGAAAATTACAGAGGCTGCTGTCGGCAGCTCTTCTCACACTGTCCAGTGACCTGTGCAAGGCAGTTCAGGATTTTCACCAAGACTTGACCTGCTGTGCCCACATTTCTCTGTTTCCCACACATGGTCAGGGATAATCTCTCAAAAATATCCTCTGCTCCTTTCTACAGCTGGGTAAAATTATAGCACCTTTATCCAAGATAATCTCTTTGTTGTTGGTCTCAAAAGAAGCCAGGTAGGCTTTTCTGTGTGTTAATGCTGGTCAAGAGTCCCTCAGCAATGCAAAATAGAGATTCACATGTTGCTCTTGTGAATATACGAGGGTTTGTTCTAAAATGCTTTTTCTACCTACAGATTTTTTGGGCAATCTCAGTACACGGAAGCTGTGCATATCTCTTGCAGTTTTTTAATTCAATGGTTTTTTGCTGCCAGCGCTAGCTTATGTAACTTGCAGCATGATAAGGTTCCCATCACAGACAACAGCAACCCAACCATGAAATCAAGGTCTTTTGATCATGTTTAAAGGAAAAGCTTGTTTTTCTTCTTTTGCTGTTGTGTTGGGCTGTCCTTTCTATTCTGGTGTCATTGAAGTTAGACAGTCATAAGTACAGTTGCATAATATATGAGATGAAACACTTGTATTGTCATTAATAAAATGACTAAATTGTTGACAGTTCTACTGCTGTCTCTGCCAATAACCTCATTTCCATTCTAGGAACAATTTTGGAACACTTTGGGCTAAATGAGACAGTCTGCAAAACATGATGGTAAGTCTTTGTGCCAGAAGAACACAGCAGACTGTAAAAAACTGAAGGTGCTACAGATGAGCAGCAAGAGAGGAAGGGTGCTTGCTGGTCCCTCCAGATGCAAAACATGGATCAAGGTTTCACAAGGTTACGTTTTGGATCAGGAAGAAAAATTTCAGGTTTTTTTTTTTTTTTTTTAATTATAAAATATAGATTGATCAATTCTTTGTATTTAGTTTTATTTCCAGGGAACAGTTCAGAGCATGAATAGACCATAAGCCTACAGGGAATCACCAAGTCATTAAAAAGCACGGGTCTATAGGAGAGCATTTAGTCCCTTACTCAGCTTCATTTGTAGCCATATCTTTCCAGGTTGTTTCTTGTCTATACTGTTTTTTAAAACCTTCTCTGATGCTTATTTCATAATCTCCTCCCGTGCTCAATTATCCTTGCTATTGTAATGTCTGTTCTGATGTCTAACCTAAATTTCCAGCTTGTGTAAGTTGATAGAATTACATTTTCTTCTTAGGCAGAGGTCATGGCATCAAGGATTCCTTTTGTCATTGCAGACTCCTTTCTTCTTTTTTGAAGACCACTCTGATGTTTCCTTTTGGTTCTCCCATCCCTAGACAAAACAGCCCACAGTCTTTCAGTCTTGATAGATTTTTTTTTTCCTCCTTGCTTCTGTGTAAGAGAAGAAAACAGCTTGCTTTTCCCTTTTTTTTTTTTTTTTTTTTGATAACTGTATGTTTAGAATATTAATCATGTTTCACCTTTTCTGTTCAATAATCATTTGGTGTAATTTTCTGAGTGGGTGTGAAACCCATCTAACAAAGACAGGATAGAGGCAGAAACTGCTCGAAAGTCATAGTAAAAGAAAGTAGAACATACAAGCTTTGGATGTAGAGTTTAGTTTAACATCTAAGGAGTTGTGTGTGAAATGAAAACAGGTGCATGGGATATCTCACAGTGAGGTAACTACAGCCTCAGCACTCAGGTTTTCTTCCCCATCCCTCTCCTGTTTTCTGTGGGAACCATTCTGGTTCTCGCAGCATTTCTGCAAGAGTTATCAATAAAGTACAGAAAGTTACAGTCACAAAATTACTTTCAAATCTCTTATAAAGAATTGGACAAATACAGGGCTTTTGACCTTGTAGTGATAAACCACAATGTTTTTTCTTCCTCTCCAACTGTTGAAGGGTTAGCAAGTGTACATCAGAAAGACAACAATGCCGGAGGGGGTGGAAGGAAGGGAAGGAAGCTTTAGTGCCACTTCCTGACACAAAGAATTTTCTGTGAGTGCCAAATCAATAGGAAAGTTGTTTTTCCAAGCTTTGTAACAGCAAGTGTCAGTGCAAGTGCGTTTAAGTTGGATCCTTCAAAGCATCTAATTTTGGTGAGAGCACAGACTAGAAGGAAATGATTCAGGATAGCTACAAAGCTAGGGAAAGTAATGGCTGATACTCTGGTAAGATGAAATCACTTTCAAAAAAGGAAGCAGAACCCTTTTCCAGGTTTTTCCACTTTACTAGCAGTGAAGATGAAGATGAACATGATTGAGTACTGAAAAGATGGAACAAATGTTTTATTTCTACACAGATATATTAGAGTGCATTTTCATCAACTGTTTTGTTCTGAAGGGCAGAGAGCCGTGGTTTTTGATGGAAGCCTTTGCCATTTAGTTGTCCTTTGCTAACAAAACTGCATTGAACTGAGTTTAAGGTCTATCTAGAAATAAGAAAATTATAGTATTCTAGTATATTGATAGAAATTAATCATCCTTGAAAACTTAAAATGTAAATTGCCTGTATGTACAGGAGAACTGGTCAGGGATTTGTTCTAAAATACAAAACTGGTAGAGCACTGACTACTGAAAAAAAAAAAAAATAAAGTAATACGTTACTGTTTTTCCTACAAATCTACTAATCCTTTTCTCTCAGCTTGTAAATCTAAATAAAGTTGAAGAATTAACTTTTCTGTGCCCTAGAAATGATGGATGATTGTAAGTTGCACTGGATGAAACTTCTGTTCCTTCTGATGGATGTACTTCAACTTGTACTTCTAGTGGAGTCCTTTCTGTTTCAAAAAAATCCAGAAATCCAATATTTAAAGTAAGAGTAGTGTACCAAACAGCTGGTAGTGTGTCACAGTGTGTGCATTAGGCAGTGGAATGACCTGTGTTCAGTTATGTGAGAATTGTTTTGATCTGGGGCTTTATGTTCTCCTTATGCATTTTTCAGCAATGAAGTGTGTGCCAGCAGCTGCCTTGGGTGCACACCATGTGTTTCCACGTTACAAGCAAGGCAGAGCAGTCATCTGTGTGCCTTGCTCAGAGGCAGTCAGCCTCTGACTCACATCTCTCCAGCCAGAGATTGTTTTCCTTTCTGGTGTGTTCTGCAGTTTGTTCAGTCTCTTGAGCATTAGGAAAACTCACCTTTGCTGTCTTCCTCACTTTGATCTTACTATGTAGGTGTTTAATTGCACCCATGTGCTCAGGACAGTGCTGTGATTAGAGAGTAATCCTCAAGAGTCAAACTCTGTTTTAGGAACACTGGCAAGAGTTTTTAATCAAGTGTCATGAATAATATTATGGCTTTATGCAAACTTATGTCTTAGAGTGAGGACTCCATATGGTTTGAATATATGGCCATACAGCTTGCTTAATCTCATGTGAACGGAGAAATCTGGGCCAGAACTTCCAGTCTGCGGAATGCTTAGGGCAGGAGGTGGGAAGCACCAGCTCCCGAATTCAGAATGAGAGGGCCATACATGCTATTGTCAGGACAGTCTTCTTCATGGCAGCACCTGCATATCTACATCCATGCTGGATGATGAGGCTATATTTGGACAGTGTCTCTCCATCATGATGCTGCAAGGTGCAGCATAAACTTCTCTAGCTATCAGCAGCAGGGAGCTACCTAAAGATTGTTGAGATTCCAATGGACAGGGACTTTTGACAAGGGTGTGTAGTGATGCAACAAGGGGCAACGGCTTTAAAAGGAAAGGGAGTAGGTTTAGATTAGCTTTCAGGAAGAAAATCTGAGAAGATGGTGAGACACTGGAACAGGTTGCCCAAAGAAGTTGTGAATTCCCCATCCCTGGAAGTGTTTAAGGGCAGGTTGCATGGGTCCTGAGCAGCCTGGTCTAGTGAAAGGTGTCCTTGTCCATGTCAGTGGGGCTGGAATGACACCCCTAAGATCTCTTCTAACACAACCCATTCTATGATTTGGTTTAAGTTCAATGAGCTACTACCTGATCATGACAGAGGATGAGACATTTTACCAATTGCTTTGTTATAAGTCAAAGCCATTAAACAACTGGACAACATTAAAGCCTAAAATAGAACCCAGAAATCTTTATTAAGGCACTATTTCTACTACCTTTCTACCATGAAAACCCCCTGTGTATTCTGAAAGAAAGAAAACAAAGTAAATTGAAAGCTTCTGAGATCAGTGGAAGATTCAAGCACTGGTGTGTCATCATCCCTAGATATGGGGGTCTTACTGATGTGTTGAACAGATTTCCTCAGGAATGGCCACTGTGTGGTAGTGATTCAGATGCAAGCCCTGGATCTGGCTGGGGGAAATCCAATCTTGGCTGCTCACATCAACAAAGTTGTATGTGGGAATAACCCCAAGCATGGTGTATCACTGCAGATACCAAGGTAATCTGGGGTAAACCAGCAAGGCTGACCTCCTCAAGTCCTACTCTGTGGGTATTTCTGGTGCTAGGGACTTAACCATTTATACTTTTCAGCATTTTAAATGCTAATTTTTTGTTTCAAAAGCTTAAATAAGAACCAAACAATGACAGTGTGTGCTAGAAACTTTAATCTTAGTCTCTAATGAAATCCAGTTGTGACTTACAATAGGAACTGAAGCACTGCACTAAATCAGCTTCTAGTTCAATATGCATCTATCCTACCTTTATGCTAATGAAGGTCCAGGCACGGAGCAAAAATGTATTACAAAGCACTACAGAAGCATTAACTTTTAGAAACATTCAAGATGAAGACATCAGGGATGAGGGCCAAACTGAAGAATGAAATACATTACGTGGACAGCAGTTGTGTAAAGCAGAAAAGAAAGCAAAGAAACAAATGGGACTAAGAATGTAGGGGACAGCTTTGGAAGTGTGGTCCCAGTGCAGCACCTACATAGCAACAGCAGTTTAGAAGGATTTGAAAGGGTAGCAAAATAATACCTCAGAAAATTTTTTGAGAAGGAAAAAAAAAAAAAAAAAAAAAACTGAAGATTTTTTTTTAGTTAGAGGGACTGCATACAATTGAGGAGCTGAGAAAAATATTGTATAGCTGCTGTTATGCCTTCCCATTCTGTCTGTCAGCTATGCCAATTCTAACTGATATTTCAGTTAGCACTGAGAAACACTGTACACACTCACACTCTCCCCAGGGTAATTCAAGTTACATCTTAATAGCAGGACGTAATAACTACATTGCTGGAGAGATCATGTGTCGCTATAGGACATGAAAGAAAGATGAAAGACTCCAACTAATTCAGAAGGCAAAGAGTATAGAAGGCTTTATTGTCTAATTCTTACCACCTTTTATAAGGTGTTCTGATACAGACTTAACATGATTGGTGAATAGGAACGACACCACTCTAACATTGGTGAAACTAGAGAAACAGTAAAACACCACCTGGAGAAAGATTGTTTTGGGAAAGGATAGTTGTTTTGCCAGGATTGTTTTGAGAAGAAGCTTTCTCGAGAACTTTTCCCTTGGGAAACAGTTAGCGCTGCTAGCAGGCTGAAATCCCTTCAGACTTAGAAATGTCAGGCCTGCAGTCGTGCCATAGACCCTATTGCATGTTAATTAGTTTGGGGCTTCAGGCAAAGTGTTTCATGCAGTTACTGGGATTCTTCCTCTCTGACTTCATGGACTCTCTGGCACTTGAACAAAGCGTGTTTCTAAGCCAGACTCTTGAGTTCAGCTCACAGGCTTTTCTACACTCTTGCATCACATACTGAAGAAGAAAATAGCATAGAAATATTTTGTGTTATGAAAGACCTTTAGAGAGCAGCTTGCCATTTCTTGTGGTCTTTTAGGGTTATTGCTATGTATAGCTCACACTTTTACAGCACAGGTTGAGCAGTGTTCTGCTGCATCCAAAACTGGGCTCTCTGACCTCTTTTGGTAGGCAGGTTGTGATCTGGGCTCACCTGAAAATAGTGGCCTATGAACACTAACGTCATGAATGAAGATGTCTGGGAACTGTTAATCACAGGTTAGGCACAACATACACGTCCTGGGTGAAAGAGAATATCGTGAAATATGATCAGAAATAATCTCCACTTCCAGGTACAGGTCCTAACAGGGCAGGAGTAACATCAGGGAGAGGAGTTCAGAACAGCTCTGGCTACCTAATTTAGGCAGCTGTATCCTTGTCGCCTGGGGTCTGCAGAGGGGCAAATCCACACCAATATATATGATAACAGCACCTTTTAGCAGGAAATAAGAGCATTTTAGTATTTTTATGGGATTGTTCAAGTTAATCTCATGGTATACACAGCACAATAAACAGAAGACATTTTCAGACTTCTGGGAGATGTCATTCTGCTACAAGAATATGTGCGTTTAAATCTCAAAATAGAAATTGTTCAATTTGTTCCCTTGCATTTTTTCCAGCTCTCAGCCACAGCAATCTAACACGTCTTTGCATGTAGAGGTAGATAATATTACAGTTAAAAAGTAGTGATTTCTTTAGTAATAGCTTCCTTCCTTCACTTAATGCCATCCGTAAGCCTAAGTCACCCTAGACAGCTGTGCTACTAGTTCCCCTTAGAGAACTTATTTGCATGCCCAACTGCTTTTTGAAATGTAATTTACAGGGATCAATGAGTGACTGACACACATATACAAAGACATAATAAAGTCCTGTGAATATAAATTACTGTTTTATCCATTTTTTTTGTCCAAGGCACTGTTTCATTCTGTATCACAGAAGCATTAAAGAAACTGCAGATCCATGTTACAACCCTTTTATTGACCAACCTAGTTTAAGAAGTTTCAAAGCCTTTTTTGTCATCAGTTCTGAGAGGGTTCCCTCAATTGGGCTGATTCAAGTCTTTGATTGTACCCAGATTGCTAAATGATCAATTTAGAAAGTAAAAAACCCCATTACTCCTTCCTGGCCCACTTGCTCTTTTAACAGGTTTTGTTAACAGTACTGCCAGAGAATCATTCCTATAACAGTGATGAATCTGCTGCTTAAATCAGGAATGAGTGATGGGGATAAAAGGTCTTACCCCATGTCTAGTGCTAAGAGAATAACATGGAGCTTGAGTTTTAGTGTGGAAATTGTCCTTAAAAGGCAAGGCTTTATGTCTATGTTTGTTCAGTCTTTGCCTCAGAAAACAGCCCTGGTACTCTGCAGATCAGGAAAGAAAATAGACCTTCAATACTTGAAAAAAATAACTCCAAGATATTTGGGTGTAGATGTGAGGCCAGGCCTGACTGGGAGCTCAGAGTCATTGCAGCAGTGCGATCTGGATGCTCTCTTCCCCTCCATACTGCTGAGCACAGGGAAAAGCCTCCCTGCCTGCTCTCATGGGCCCAGTTTGGGCAGAATCTATTCAGCCATCTCCCATCCACCTTCCTGCTGCAGGGGCAGGACAGGGAACTTGGCAGTGGCTGCAGTTGAAGGGCAGCAGCTGCTTGCGTGGAGGGCAGGTACACAGTGCAGAAGGTGATTTAGAACTCAGGTCCAGTCTCCTCAGCTGCAAGGCTCAGATAATCTTAAAGTCCTTCTTCAAGCAAGACTTCTAAAGCAGTAGGGTCATAAATGACAGAGAAAAATGGAGAACTACAAAATTAGTGAGTAGAAGTGTTCACAAATTCAGAGCTTAAAAATCAGATTAGTTGTTTTCAGAATTTCCGCCTAGAAGTTCTAGTTAAGTCACATATCAGAATATAATGACTATATAACATGGAGAGGAAAACCCATTAAATTTGAAGTACTTACCTTTGAATTAGGAACTGCACAAGAAGGAAGGTGTGGCACACAGTTTAGTAAGTGTGCTAAGAAAAAATTCTGCATTATCATAACACCAGCAAAATTGTTATTGCCTGGTACTTGACACAGTGATGCAAGCTTATTTTAGAAACTCAAACTGCAAAAGTGCTTTGGCATCTAGAAGAGATATTTGTTTCTTATTTTCTGTCAATCAAATGATACACAGGAACTCTATAATCTTAAATTTGTTAGACCTCTTCAATTTAGGCCTAAAAATACATTAAGCTGTGGCTGTCCTGAGTAGCTAAGTTCCCAGGTCCTGCTGAAATTCTTATGGAATTTGCATGTGGGGCTGTTGCAGCAGCCTTCTTGTTAGAGGGTAGAAATGAGCCAAGACACAGACTTCTTGTTTATCACAGCATGAGAAAGGTCCTGGTTTATTCCTCTTTACAGCTCAGCCATCCTGACTCCAACTATTCACTGACTCTGGCTGCAGGTTTCCCTTGCAGCCTCTGACTGCTGGTTATTTCCTGCTAAACTATGACTGCAAGTATCGGTTTGCAGACTCTGAATACAAGCTTTTACTTACCTAGACTAGGACTGCAGGTTCCAGCAACAGGCTCTAACTGCAAACCCAGGATGACTTCACAGCAGTGATTCTCTCTCCCCTCAATTCTTCTTCATGAGCTGCTCTTTTCCCCAAGCTTCCTCCCCTTTCGTGATCTCTCTCACTAGCTAACCCACTCCCTTTTATCACACTTGTCTTCACTGGATATAGCTGCAACTCATCAGGGGCGAGGCTGTATTGGATAATTAACACAGCTGTTACTTATCAGGGATGAAGTCACCTGTATTCCATTCTCCTATATGGGGCTATATGGTACAAATGCCCACAAACATGTTATATAGGGATTATGATTAGAAAATTACTAATGAAACTGATACATGCTTCTTTAGGTTTAACAGCAGCCAGACAAACAGTGATTGTAGAGATCCATTTGTCCTGCCTGCTACAGTACCTTCTGCAGTATTCACACAGTCTTTTTGGAGGTAGAAAACCTCAATTCAGTGGTGAATAAATGGGGCCCAAATCATACTCCCAAGGTTACTTCTCTGTGTTTCCCTCCCTGGCTATGTTGGCTGAATACATTCAACATAAATAGAAATTTAAAAATCTTCCATATGCTACTTGAGCGAAATCCTAAAAATGGTACTGTCCCACTAGTATTTTGAGTATCACACATGTATAGCCCTTCTTTCTCAGTCACAAGTATTATGTGACATCTAAGGCTTTTCTTATTCACAGTGTTGAAGGCTAGGATTTTTTTTTAGTTCTCTAGACTTCTAGAAATACTGTCACTATTGAAGAAGTATGGCAACAAAAATCTATGTGGTTTTGGTGGTTTTTGTTTGTTTGTTTTGTTTTGTTTTTGTTTTTGTTTTTGTTTTTTTTCCCAATGGTTTGTTAGAAAACAGTAAGCTTCTGAATTCTGATCAGTGCACAGTAGGGCAACATACACTTTTTTTATGTCAGCAGAATCAGGAGATTCCAATTTGTGTTGTCCCCATTGGAGGCTTAAGTGAATCTTGTACCAGCATTCTGCTCTTGCAGAGTCACAGAATGGGTCAGGCTTGGCGGGACCACAGTGGTCATCAGGTCCAGTCCTCCTGCTCAAGCAGTGTCTTCCTGGAGCACAGGGCATATAACATTGTGTCCAGATGGTTCCTGAGTATGTCCTGTGCAGGAGACTCCACAGCCTCTCTGGGCAACCTGTTCCAGTGCTCAGTCACCTGCACTGTAAAGAAGTTCTTCCCTGTACTCAGGTGGAACTTCCTGTGCATCAGTTTCCATCCATTGCCTCTTTCCTATTGCTCGGCAGCACTGCAAGAGCCAGCATCCATCCTCAGACACCCTCTTTTCAGATACTTCTGCATAGTGATGAGGTCCTCCCTGTCTTTTCCAGACCACAGGCCCAGCTCCCTCAACCTTTCCTTGTAAGAGAGATGCTGAAGTTACAGTAGGCACCTCCAAGCCAGACCCCCACTTGTATCTGAACTTCAGTTTGGAAAATGAGATAGTTCACATCCCTCTAGCTCTTTGCAATTCAAGATTGAAAAGATGTGATGTACAAAAGGAGAGTGGAACATCTAATTTATTAGGCAATGTAATCCTTACTTTGGTATTGAGATATTACCAATGAAAAATTTCAAGGCCTGGTAATGTATGTATTGATAAAGTTAGGATATAGTTTTAGGACATAAAGGTTGGAATAGTTTTAGAATATTTGTATATGTATATGTGTGCAAAACCATGGCCTGTTTCTAATTTTATTACCTTTATATTTTGACGCAAGTACTGATTTAAACCTGGTTTTGGTGTTTTTTTTTTTTTTTTTTTTTTTTTAATCAATATAATATATATTTTAAAAATGAGCAGGCATGTCATTTTGCCAGTTGGCAGGGAAAGAAATCAAATCACTTAAAAAATCATGCCAAATCTGTGAAGGAAGAGTCATCTAAGAAGTCATAAAACTTTGGTTAATCCCCTCAATTAGTGAGCATGAAGAAGCACTTCTGGGAACCTGGAAGTGATTTGAACAATGGGAATTCAACCTGCACCAAGACAAGAAAGTTCCAGTAGGGAAGGGACCCCTGCTTCCCTGCACTGTGTCACTGTCAAAATTCCTAGAAGTCAAGCATTGATTTATGCTGTTGATTTTGAGCATAGGGTAATGCTCTTTCTTCTTAGTTTTGTACTGAACTTGACTAAGCTATCTGTAAGTGTACCTGTAGGTAGCCGTGGACATCTGGTAAGTGCTTACTCTAATGGATTGCATGAGATTTCTCTAGCACTGTAAGCATGGGAAAGATTAGCTTATTATTGATCACCACAGAGAAATGGTTTAGAAATTGATATCCTTTTATAATGTATTGTTTTAAAAGCAGAACTGGTTTCTTTTTTTTTCCTAAGTTCATACAAGATCTACACTCCTGCATAGATTGGTTGTATATGAACAATCCAGAATATAAATTCAGTTGTTTGGAGTAAGAGTTCAGATGCTGTCTAGGAGAGGACAGTATGTCTTTCCTTAGTCTTTCAGTGCCAGTATTTTTATTGTCATTCGTAGTCCAGCAATGTGTGCTTTTAATTTAGCTGGTAAATCTACTACAGCCTGTGAAATAAGAAATTACTATGCCCATTAGAGGCATTGAAAAATGAAGCATTTCATTTGGGAACCATAAAATTTCAATGCCACTGATTCACTTCCTGGATTTTCAACTTAACAGATTTGATTTATCGAGACAGAACTATGATTTTTTTTTTTTTTTTCCTAATGTGATGGCTTGAATGAATGATATGACATGACATGGTTTGCCTTCTAATGTCAAGAGTTAGGCAAAGCTGATGCTGTCTCATGCAGTTGCACATGGTGTCTGTTTCTGACTGTTGGCGAGACAAAATGAGACAGTAGTTGCTTGGCAGCACTTATAAATTGTTTACCAGATAATGGATTGTAAGAACTTGGTCTCTGTGGAGCAAGAGAGTTTGGAGGTTACCCCTGCTAACAAATTACTGCAGATTTAAAAAAGCCTTCTAGAGCAAATAATTTAGCCTTTCCACACAACAAAAAAAAGGAATGGTTGAAGCGGTGGAAGGAGATTAACCTACACTAAATCTGATCCTATTAAGACTGATAAATTCTCAAGATTTTTTGTAAAGGACAAACCATTCCAGAAGATTTCACACTCTTCCTGTGTTTTGGAAGCATTACATTTTAAATTATGTAGGTGCTACTGCTTTTTCCCAAATCACAGGTGAAAACAATGGGCAGCTTGGTGGCTGGCATTCTTTCCTCTGTTGTATTAGAGTACATAAATTGAGAATTGCTTAAGTGACTGTGTTCATTTTTAAAATGCAAAACAAACAAACAAACAAAACTCCAGACCCTGAATCTCCTGTTTTTATGTGGGTAATTACATTGTTTGGGTTAAAGTAAAAGTTGCAGCTTTCTGAGATTGTAAAGGAGCAGTTTGCCCCAGATCATTAGTGTTAGAAGACCCATATAGAAATTGCCATGGGATCACATACAGATGTACAGTATTTATCTGCCTTTATTTCAGCTGTTGCTGGGCTTGTGTGTGTGCCTGGCAGTCTTGGGCTTTTTATCTAGTCTGCCCGCACAGGAGAACCAACAATCTGGAAACGGGGAAGTTAGTAAGGCAGACTGTGACCCCTGCTGGGATTCCAGTCCTCTCAAGGTGAGGAGGGAACATTACCTTTTCCAGTTTTATTAGAATATCTTGTATACTGAAAAATCAACAGAAAACAGAAATCCTTAGTCATTAAGTTTGTTTTTGTGCTACATAAATATTTTTCAGTGAGTCTGTATGCCTCAGCTTTGAAAGATGACTGTTGGAGGACTAAAAATGTGTGAGATCAGGGTCATCCTAACCTGATTTTACTGCATATGGGTGTGCCCTTACTTGTGCTGTCAAGGGCAGAGCATTAACAAGTCTGTCTCACTGCCACATCCAACAGGGAAACTTCTTATCTCTCCCGAGTATTTGACTGAATGGTGGTAAAGTGGATAATGTAGCTCTGTCCTTGAAAAAACAGCCTACAGTCTGCTTTCTAAAAGTGTTTTGGACATTCAGAACCTTGCTACTGACTAGTTAGTATCAGATTTCTGCATCATAATTGTCTTCTTGAAAACAAGTTTAAAAAACCCCAAAAAACAACTGCACACAGCAATGACACTGCTTATTCATTTCTACAGAAAAGGTGAGACAAAAACTAGGCAATCACAGTTTAACCAGCTCAGAAAGTGGAACATGAAACTCTACACAAAGGCACAGTTCAGATTATGAGAGAAACAGGTCAGTGTCTGGAAGAGGGAATGACCTTGTGTGGTAAAGCATTACAACAACCTTGCTTGTTTAAGAATTTATAACATACCTTAACTCCTTGAGACCTTTCCTGCAACCAAGGACAGATCGCAGTGCTGACTCATTTCTTTTAGCACTAGAGTACTGCACAATCATACTTGTTCTCAGAAATGGAAAAAGTTCTGGAGGAACCAAATGGACACTCAATAAAAATGTGGATTTTTTATGGAAAGGAATGCCATCTTCAGTATGTAAAGCACCTTTTGTCTTAGTGTTGCCAGCAATAAAGAGAAGAAAAAAATCTTCTGAAAATGCTCAACTGAAAATGTTGATGCTTCTGAGAAGATCAACCAGGCAGATATTCTCCTCCTCACTGTGTGGCAAGAGACTGCAGCATATGGAAATGTATCATCAGACAACTACCTCAAATGCCAACCTCCTTCTTTCCTCCTTCATAAGGCATCAGTTCCAAATAACTGACATAATTGTTGCCGAAACTGTGAAGCGTGAAACTACCTGAATGAACCCCCTCATTGATCTCTGACACATGATCAGTCTGCTTATGATGAGGACAAAAGGATTTATGCCATTTCTGCAAAACTTGGATGATGCATGGGGCTCTTTGCCAGAGTGATCACTACGTCTTGAAATAGAGGCTATCCATCATCTTCTCTCATATGCCCAGACAGCCATCTGTCAGGGAGGCTGATGTCAGCAAATTCAAAAAGGAGCTGTTATGTAGCATAGCTTTGAGGGTGGCGTTAGTGAGAAACTGGGCAAAAGATTTTGGTCTCATTCTGCAGTTGTGCCCTAAACACTCATACCGATTCATCACCAGTAAAGAAGAGGTATATCCTTTACACACTTGCTTTAATATTGTACTCACTGTATCTTTCACTGCTCCATAAAAACCCCCTGAAGTGAAATTTTACAAGACCTTGTATATTGTGTTTTCATAAGGCATCAAAAGAAGGATTTGACTAAAGAGAGACAAAGACATCTAAGATAAAACCTATAGTTTCTTATATTTCTAATTTCATGGCATTAAATGTCCCTTTGCCATGCTTGTAGTGACATTTATGTTTTACTGTCCTCAGTGCAGAGGTACCCAGGCATTCCTCATGTACCCAGAAGATGATGCTAATGCAGCTGCACAGAAACCCTTCTCAGCCACAGTGTTCCTTGTGCAGCTACAGAAGCTGCAAAAGTAGACCTAGCTGTAAAGGAGAAGTGATGTTTCCAGTGATTGTATTTTCTCTCATTGTTTACCCAAACTTTCAGTAAATTACAGGGCTCTCTAGGTCTGGATGTTTCTATTGCACCTACGTATAAGGTAAAAGGGATTATTTCACATGACCACTATTACGACATCTTGTTTACCTGCACTTAGAAACTGGAAGGCTCAGATCAGCTTATGTTACGCAGTCTAAACATTTATTTATTTTGCAGACACAGCTATAAGAGCTCCCTGACCTTCTCCTAAAACATACCAACCCCTCCCCCCCAGTACCTGGAAGGTCACTTTAGTTACAGATATTAGGGGAATTCATTGGAGAGCACTACACACTTTAGGAGGCAAACAGCGAGAAAAGGTAACTCCACAAAGCTCAGTAAACCTCAGGCAACTATTAGAAATTTTTGTACTCAGTCAAATAAGATGTAAAGCTAACACTGAATTCACTCTCAATCAATGTGTCATCTTCTCCACAGCTGTGCTTGCACACAATAAATTTTTGTTCTTTATCCTCGTTTTGGGGGTGAGGAAAAGCCCTCACCTCAGACCCAGGCAGCAGCAGGCCTTGGCAGAGTTGGGAAGCTATGGAATTCCCACCAGCCTGGGGCACAGCTGGTCAAGCACCAAAGCTATGGCAGGGATTGCACCATTCTGTGTGCTGGCAGACTGCTTCAGGCAGCCTTCTGTGCCAGCTCTGGAGTGAACAATAAATACATGGTGGGAAAGGGGAGAGGGAATGGATAGCGAGAATGGTCTTGCTGATCTGTTGGCTGAAGCAACTGCCCACTTAGAGAAGCAAGTCCTGCTCATTTTTTGAGGCCAGTCTGTACATGGGTGACAGAGTGGACAGCCAACAGAAGCCATTAGTGATATTACTCTGAAGAAATGACTTTTCAATGAGGTGAAAATGAGGTGATTGATATTTAAATAGAGAGTATCTGGATTATTCCCTATTAATTTACAGAGAAATTAATAACAAGGCAGGTGTTGAAGTTGAATATGTTAGTCAGTTGATGTCTGTTTTGACAGGATCATATTCTAAAGTTGCTCTTCTAATAAACTGAAATGTTAGGAAAAGTTGGGGAATAATTACAATTTTAAGCAGAAAACACCATTCCCTATGCTAGAGGCAACTGAGTTAAAGGAAAATCTAATTAAAGGCATGTAAGAACTTAAAATTATGAAACACCCAGGTTGGAAGAAAACTCAAAAAATTATCCATTCCAACATTTGTGGGCAAGGGAGTCAAGATGATTATCTAGCACTGTGTCCAGTTGAAAATCTGTTGATGGAGACTCCACCACATCCCTGGGGAAGTTGTTCAGTGACTAGTTGTTCTAACTGTAAAAAATCTCTCATATCAAAATGAAACTCCTCCTGAGATTGGGTATAGATCTATGAAAATAGAAGAAAGATTGAATATAGCTGTTGTGCTTAGCAGCAGAATATATTCAGTTCGGGGGTAAGGTTTCTTTTTAGTTAACTTAGGGTCTACTGAGTTCTTCACAGTGACAGAGCAAGGTATTGTACCTCAAAAGCCATCTGTGCAAGTGAAATTGCTTCTTTCTCTACACACCTCCATGAATTTTACATATCGTTAATCTGCTGGTATATTATCTAATTGCCTGTCTTTGTTGTGTCTTTCTGAAGTTTACTCCACATCTCTGCTGACTGGTTTGTATCACCTCTCCGCTTGGTCCCTCTTTCCAGAGTGTGAACAAATAAGTCCTTTAGGACTTTTTCAGGAAAATCCTGCTCTTTGCAGGCCGGTACTCTTGCTGTTTATTTAGCAGTTGTCTGGCTTGTGCTTCCATGATTCCCTTATCAATTGGTCAGTTCATTTTGCTAATACTGATGTCAAACTAAGTTGCAATGTTATAGATTTTGGCTATCTTTATTACAGAATGATACCATATTTGCCCTCTCATTTTTTTTGTTCCTAAGTAATTTTAGATAAGTATGTGCCAAAGGTACCTTTGCTTGTCTGACAGTTCTAAAAAACCTAGCAGAGGTGTGACCTTGCTGCCTTATGATACATCATTTTGAGCAGAGGAAAGGTACAGAGGTCTGAGGGGTAAGCATTCCCTTTCAGAGGATGATGGCTCCTCAGCACACACCAGCTAACATCCTCGGATACAATCCTTGCTCCACTTATTTTACAAACATAGACATAAAATCCTTTCACCCCAGAACATAATGGCCGCATCCAAACTGAAATCTGGATGCTGGCAAGGCACCCAAGTCCTTTGCCATATGCCATGCTCCTGAAATGCACATTTTCTACATTTTGTTTTGCTTAAAACATTGTGTCCCAAATAGGCCCCAGAGGGCACCTAAAGGCTCAGTCTGGATTTTGTGTTGTATGTGTTCCAGCCTGCAGTTATATATTGCCATGAGTCAGTTACTTGTAAGTAACTTGAAAGATCTTGAAAGATGTTGAAGAAGCTAACCATCACTTTAGAGTAAACAAGTTCACTACCAGCTGGCAAAATGATAGAAAGAAAATCCATTTTAAAGTTTAGCCTCTTATATTTACTTTTATGTTTTAGCAATCTTCTGAAAGTACAACTTGAAAAACATCAAACTCAACACAAGATGAAAATCAGTTACCATTAGCAACAAATAAACAGATGACCTGTCTTGAAAACTTCAAGTTCATTAAAAAGTCTTCAGAAACTACTTAGCATCTGTATTTCGCTCCTTAATAATTTGTGCATTGAACAAATATTGTGCTTCACAGTGGTAGTTGTATTTTATCTGAGAACTGAGCCGTCAAATTAAGTCTTCTCTTAACTCCAAACTGACAGCATTTTCCTTCTTTCTAATCGCCACCATGAAAAATTAACTCTTTTCTTTTTCTCACCTTGGTTTTATGTTTATAGCTTCATCACTTTCCTCCCCAGCAATTTTCTTTCTCATTAATTTTCTCCATTTATTTATGTCTCAGCATCATTCCCCTTCTGTGTCACATTACTCCATCTTCATTCCAGGTACTTTTTGTCAAAACATAATGATGTCTCCCAGTAGAAAACTGCATTAAGCTGAAGAGTTTGTGCTGCTTTATGATAACTCAGATAAATACCTGAAAGAATTAATAATGGTATACAACTTGGAGTACTGTTTATCTATCTTCCTCAGGCACAGTTAAACTGTCTCAGATAAAGATATAGCACATAGATTAGAATTAGGGATGTATCTTGTGAGTCTTCATTGAACTTCATCTTTTGATACCTGGATTTTTCTTTTTTTTTTTGATCAGTGGCATTTTGTTTATGGGACATTCACATATTTGTGAAATAAATTTATTTCCTCACAGATATGACTGATGGTAACAGCAAAAAACATATTTACTGGATTTGAGTCTTTATCATCTCTGGAGTAAATGCATGACTACTGCTCACCCTAGAGTCTTTCTGGTCCAGACAAAGAAGGCAAGTGGGTGTTTCAACTAATACTGTCCTTTAAGAGCCAGAAAATATTATTTAGAGAAGAGACCACAGATTGAATAATAGAAAAGAAGATATGACTCTCTTATTTTCCTAGTGGTATTGGACTTAACATTGCAGAGGGATATAAATAAAGTATTGAAAACATGCTGTATAAATCCTCATAATTTTTTGATCAGAGCTTACAGATTTTTTAATAGCCTATTTAAGTCATAAAGTACTAGTGACAGATTGGTACAACCCATCCACATATTCCTATAGATCTTTTTACCCAGTCAACAAAAAAGCTACAGAGAACTTGTGCAGTATCAAGTTAGACGGATGCCCTCATAGAAGACATATAGTGAACTTGCTATCTTTGAAATGGGTAGATAAAGGTACTTTGTTTGTAATGCATGTCTTTTAAACTCATTAGACTCCAAAACATAATATGAAAAGCAAAAGAAACAAAAATTAGCCACAGTGAGCTGGATTGCTGAGTCATCTTATTGGCTGCTTTAGATTATATATACATTAGGTGATTATCCATTGTTTCTTTTCTGAAGACCATCTGTACAACACTACTACCAACATTTAACATCTTGATGAGAATACTGTATTCAGAAGTTGTGTCTTCTGCACTAAGCCAAGATGTTTCACCTTGGTGTGAAAGTCAGTGGATTGGGTACTGAGATCAAGAAGCAAATAGCACCTGAAAAGTGCATGTCTGCTCTTCCTATCAAAAGCATATTCCTGTTTTTATCTATTGCTTACAATGTTCCAGATCTTGAAATTAAGAACAGGCCATCAGCTAGATATTGTAAAGTGATTGCTATATGCACTGCATTTCAACTCCATGGCATCAAAATGACAATTTTTATTTTGGCTGTTCTCCATGCCTTTCCAACATGCTTTCCATTTCCTTTGCCACCTACCAGTTACATAGGCCATCTGTTTTCCCAGCGAAAATTAAAGAGCCAATATATGAAAAGCATACGGTCCTTTTAAAATAACTTTCCCACTGTTTTGTATTCATGTCATTTCCTAATGATCAGACTCTGTTTCTTGTTGTTCTCCCTTACTGCAGGCAAGTTTTGTTAGCTATCGAGGGTGTTGTTGTTAAGTAAATGTTGTTTGAGGTTTTCCATTCAAGTGCAGCTCTCTGAGAAGACATCAGTTGGAACAATCTGGTGTTCTTCCATGAAGATTTTCACTCTGGTTTGAAAGAGACATGTGTAGGATGAAAATTACTTATTTCTTCAGGAGTATGTGCTATTTTTGGCTATTGTGATCTGTACATTCTGTTCATGTTCCATAAAAAATGAATGTAAAAGGCTTTTCTTTCTTTTTTGAAGTTCTTGGAGAAAGCCTGCACTACCCACTTTGATATTATAGAAAGAAATTCTGTCCCAGAAATGTATTAAAAATTTACATGGAACAGATTCTGTTGTGCAAGAGAAATAATAGATATATCCCAGCTGGGTTCTCATACTCCCTTAATTTTCATTTACTTTCATCCGATCAATTCTTTGCAGTTCTGTCTGGTAGCTGATATAGTGCATCAGGGAAATTACAGCTGATTTCTAAAACCTATTTCATGGAAAGCATTGAGTGAAACTAAAAACTCAGCACAGAAATGACAGAAAGAGATCGCTTTTCTATAAAGGCTATACTGCAAATCACTATAAATACTTCCTCAATTACTGAAATGTTAGGGATGTTGCTTAAATAATCCCATTGAAAGCAGGGGATTATGAAATAATTTTTTTCTCAGATTTTTGATATAACCAGCAAAACCTTCAAAGTTCCCAAATTCATAAAAAATAGATGAAATACCTTCTAAGGCTCTTGTATCAGATCTTGTGCCCAAAGGTACAATTACTCTTATAACGATATTAATGGTAATTTCACTTTCATATACATATAGAAAGGCACATTACAAGAGATTAGCTAATCTATAGAGAGATATTTGGTGCTAATCTCTATGCAAACTGTGAGAAATTAAAGGAAATTAATCTGAAAAAGGCATTCTCATTTCATCACTGACTTCTGAAGTGTAAGTTAAACACTCTCCAAGGTTTTATATTTTTTGAAGACAAGAATAAGCACCTCATCTCAGTAAAATAGATGACACCGCTTATGAGATGTAAAATTCAGGTAATCAGAATAGAGGATCCCTCTCCTCAGTTTTTTTTCCTGTATTTCACACTTTCTCCAGTAAAGCAAACAAAGAATTTGGAATAAGGTTTCTCCAGTGATAGTCAATCAGTTTCCAAATGGCAGTCATACAGAAATTTTTATTGTTTCTGTTCATTATAGCAGTCGGTATCCTAAATAGCATGATTTGACTTATTGTAGGATACAGACAACATGTGAATAATTAACCTTTAATACCAGAAAAAAATGTTAGTAATACTATCCATTACATAAGGAGATTCTTGCCTCTGGTTTCCATCTTAAACCAGTATTTATGTATTGGTGAAAAGAAATATTCAAGATTGAATTAAATTAACTAAACTCATGGGCAAGTTTTTTAAAATATAGAATTATAGGCCTAATGGATAGAATAAACAAAATAAAATTACTTTTCATGGAGAACTACAGGTCCTTCATAAAATCTCAGGGAACAGCAGGCTGTGATGCTGGTTCTCAATACCATCTGGTATTGTTCTTCGGGTTTGAAATGATATATGGGAATTTTTAATGTTTTCCTGTTGACAGCTCAACTTCAGCAGTATACGCTCAGGCAACAAATGAAAGTCTAAGCAAATATATACTACCACTAAAATTTACTCTTCTGAAAAAAATATAAAATGTTGAATATAGAAGCCTATATCAATAAAATGTTATTCACTTCAGTATATAAGTATATTGAAAACGAGATACTAGTCCTCCTTGCTTCCATCTCACCAGGGACTTTGGGTAGATATTAAAAGTATTCATTGAAATTGTTTTAATATTAGTGAAAAAATTACATCAATCTTCATGGAAATAAGATTGAGCCAACACTGAGTACTTAATATTTCTGTTCCTTCTCATGTTTCTTGAAATTCTTCTCTAAGAAATATTGTCCCACATCATCCAATTATATGATGCTGGGCTCTGCAGTATTGTTTAAACCTGTTTTTATGCTGTTTTGCCTTCAGAACAACTACTGTTTCCAATTTTGGATGTTATTTTCTTAGCTCAGGTTTAGAGCATGCCATTTCATTTTCATGTATTCCATGCCACTGACATATAGACAGGTCTCTCCTGAGATGTTAGGTAGCAATAGGGCTTTGTAGAAAAGAGTGAATTATTTGGGGATTATAGAATTCAATTTCCCATCCTGAATCTCTGCCCATCAGGGAAGAAGTGCTGAACAGTTGGATCTGGCCAGATTATGGCAATTCCAGTCAGGATCCACTTGTGAAGTTTCACTTCACACTTGTTTTGTGACAGATCAAAAGGTTTCAATAACTGTCACCAAGCTCAGTACACTTGTCCTTTTGAAATAAAACTGCAGCTTCTTGGGTCCTGAGCCTCACATCAACTTCCAGAAATATTTGCTCCACCTTCAGCCTGGTGACCAAGTCATGAAACACCTGCCCTTGATTCCTTGCTGTAATGCATTTATAGTGCATTCATCTCAGTTCTTTCCAACTGAAGCAGTGAACAAATCTCAGCATAAGCTCCCCATACTTTCAACAGATGCTCAGTCACTTGGCTAAAGGATTCGTAGGTTAGTGTTCTGGTAAACCCTGTGTTTACGATGGTTTTTGGTGAAACTCTTACATCTACTTGAAAGGACAACAATTGCAGTTGATTTTGGTTAACAAAACACATTAATAAAACCTTGGTTTTGTACTAACTCAAGGCAAATCTTACTCAAAACAGCAAAAATTTTCTTTCTGAGAATAAAGGCCATAGTAAAAAACCACTGATTTGTTATCACATGGAAACTGTGGAAGACAGTTTCTCAGTGAAACTGGGAAAAAGGCTGCATTTGTCTTTCAGGCTCCTCTGAGAGCCAGGAGGATGCAGCTAACAACATGGTGACACTATGCTGCAGTCCTTAGGAAGAGATCATTATCCACCATTTCATCTACATTCAAACTTGCCAAGATCTATTTACAATTGAGATCTTATTTTTCTAGCAAATCCAATGTATGATCTGTGTACATTTATCTTCTAAGTCAGTAGCTCTGTGAGAAGATCTATAATCCGCTTAATATTTTATTAGTATCCCAGAGTTTTGTTGCTTTTTCCATAAGCTGGATCAATGCCAGCCTCACCTGCTTCTTTTACAAAGACTGAAATTCTGCTTTAGTCCCTCACTTCCATCATCCACTTCATTGTTTCTCCATTTCTACATCTTTCACATCATATCTTTTCTTTTTGCATCCATTTGGGTTTTTTACTCAGGTATTCTGAAAAGAATAGCTGGGGTGGGGGGGGAAGGAAAGAAAGCATTGAAAAAATTGAACAAAATAAACATGCCAATTACCAATGCATGTTCTAATGTGTATATAACCATTATTATATAATCTAAATATAATCAAGATATCTACCTAAATCATGTATCCATTTATGAGAGAAACAACATGATTAATAGGAAACTACCAGTTTCCATCAATATTCAAAATATGTCCAATTCCATAAAACATTGTTTTAAGCCCTTCCATATGGAGTAAGAACTTGTTACATAGGAAGACTGTGGAATCATATGCTGATAAAACACAATTGCAAAATGCTTAGAAAATATGAAGTACATTTGTAAGCATAACTATTTTGCAAGAAGTAGTGATCTCCTGGAATAGACAGATGGAATTTCATTATATTGATATAAACTTACCCTTCAGTGAAAATCACAGATTCAAATCCTACTTGTCTTCAGTGGAAGAGGTTAGTTAATGAGTTCCTACTTTACTTCACTATGAACTTTCTACCAATAGATAATTTTTTAATCATGCTAGGTATTTTTTCTTAAACTTCAAATTATTTTTGTTTATTCAGAGCATACAGTATGAGGAGAGCGCATATTTTCGTAACAGTTTTTTTATACAGTGACAGATGAGACTCATATTTCCAAAGCATCAAATGTAACAGCTTGGTTCTATTTAATCACCTGGCTTTTTGTTTCATTTCACATTGAGTTGTAATTGCACATTACAAAAAAATATTTAAAAATCTGACCTAATGTCTGAGTAAAAACAAATTATTTACTGAAGAAATACAAAGCTTAGTATTTGACAGGTACAAAAATGCATTAACTGTATGAAACATCCTTTATTTTGTTCAAAAACTGCCCCAGTCTATATCCTCAGTTCACAAGGAGCTAGCTTAGCAGCTTAGAAGCTGAGCAGCAACGTGTCTTTTTTGCCTTCCCCACTACTTAAAAAAGTACTTTTAGTACTTTTCCATTACTAACTACTGGTTCTTTCTAGATTAATCGTATTTTTTCTTTCCTTGTTAAATAACAAGAACATAGGATGAAATAAATAAGAAAATATGAAACACATTTCTCAATGTGAGAAGATTCTAGTGTAAGTAATTACTGAAATTTAACCTAAAACATCTTCAAATGTCCAATACCAACCTTTTGCAATTGAAGAATGCAGAAAGAAATCTATTTAAGTAACCATCCAACATATAGTAAAGCTTTAAAAATAAAAAAGGAATCTAATCCTGATTTCAGTCTGAATTTAGCATGGCTCCTTAATTTCTCAGCACACTTCAATTTAACAGGAAACACCTGTAGCATGGCTCTTCACCATGTTGCAGTCTAATTCAAATAGAAATCACCTGATAAGTTTAGTACTCAGAACACCTGCTACCTTAAAACATATTCCTTTGAGACACTTTTATACTAAGCTTTCCTACATCTTCAAAAGACTGAATAAAGCCATGGCTCTTTCAAGAGCTTTAATATTAAAGATAAAAATAGAAAATGCATAAATTGTTCTTTGTGAAAACAGGATGACAAATTTTACAACTTACCACCTAAATCAGCTCTGTTTGGATGTTGTACATCCTGCACAAAGAGCACATAAATATTTCACAGATTTTTTTAGGTGATGGACAAAAACAGAGTGCCTAGTCTAAAATATAATGAATCCTAATTTTTCTGCCATTCTTTTAAGGGTTCTGATGTTCAAAACTGCCCCAAATTCAGCAAAGTATTTACTTTCGTAAGTCCTGCCCTGTGGACAAAAAATGACTAGTGATGGTTATTTCAGTGGTGTCTTTCCATGCTTTTTTCTTCTCTCAGTAATAACGGGATGACTTTGTGTAGGAGATCCAGCAGGGCAGCTGTCTCATTAGTTTTCCATTTTGCTAGACTCTAGTGACTAGGAAATAATTTTGCAAGTGAATTGCACCTTTTAGCACTGTTAAGATTTTTGGCAGAACAAGACATTGATGATCCCTTTCAGCAATTCAGAAAATGTTGAACTGTCGAAAAATGCTAGAGGACTGTCCCTAGAATCAAAGAATAGCACAGAACCAGCAAAGGGTGGAAGAATTGGGATCTAATGCCAGTAGTTGTAATAAATGCAAACTTAGCGACAGAGACAATGAGACTTTCAATCTTTTTCTCTAGAGGACATGGCTGGAACATCAGTTCCAGGATGTGAACTGCCTGGCTCTGTGCTCAACCACCCATAGGCATTCCAGCACTTCTCTGGGGACAGTTGTGCAGTCAGCAACCCTTGCACCTGGTCTGCAATTCAGCCTTCACATAAACAAATGTTGGTTCACAATCGTACCTTTTAAAAGCAAAAACTAAAGTATTCCATTCATAATTTTTAAAAACAGCAATAAATGCAGAACATTGTTGCTTCTCTTTTGGGGAAAAAAAAAAAAAAAAAAAAAAAAAAAAAAAAACAAAAAACAAAAAAAAAAAAAACCAAAAAAACCAACCACCCAAGCACAAAATATCCCACATAAGCATAATTTTTCATATTATTGGCCAGCATACTGATTACACAAGGGTAAAATGCAGTCCACAAGACGACAGAGATAGAGAGTAGAACTCATTTTGCATCCTGCCCTTTTTGTGCATATGGTCAGACTCCAATATGCACAAAACTTCTTGGTTAGGAGCATGTATTGAAATCAAATAACAATCAGAGAATGTGTATAACCAGTTAAGATTTTTAATTAATGAAAGGAAGGTATGGGAACTGGAGAAGGATTAATTTCTCAGGTGGGTTAGCATCTATTCTTTATATTTTCTAATTAATTTTTAGAGTATATCCAATGCTTCTCGCTTCTTTGGCTTTTCATTTTGCCATTAATAAATAATTTAAGCATTGTACAACATGTCAACTTTACTGATCCTCACATATGTTTTGTGCATCTGAAAATATTTGGGTTTATATTGGGACTATACACCGGAACAAGAGCCCATGATTTATCTCTTTGTAGTTGCATATATTACATGCTGCACTAATCACAGAGCATATATCTTCATTCTCCGAACACAGACTAGTAGTTTGAAAACTAACACTGCAGATTAATGTGATTCTGCATAGCAAGGAAGGGCTTTTGTCTCTTCTGGCTCTTTGCTTACCCACCGTGGCTTCCACGCCAACTGCCAGAATCCCCACTCTTCCAGCAGTTACTCATTTCAGCTGCTCACTGTCTTCTGTCTTCTCTCATGCTTTTCAAAGCAGGGAAATTGTTTCCTGAACATTGATTTTTGAAATTTTTAATGAATTTCCATAGTTCATATATGTTTTTTATAGTGTCTGTTGCTTATGTTTTTCCTCAGAAGATAAAGACTGCACTTTGAAGTTGTGCAATCTCTGTTTCAGGCTGTTTGTTGCAGACAGTGACTGAGAGCCCAAGAACTGGACAGAAGGCAGAGACACAGATATACGTTTCACATGACGTGTGTCTGTCCAGACCCTATGTGTGCTGTCCAAGTCAAAAGGATCAGCTTAGAGTCATAAGAATTTCTAGGCAAAAATATTTTCAGACCCTGGCATAAAATAATACACTCAAAATAATTAAATTTTTTTGGGTATGGAAATATGGAAAATCAGATAAACAAATACACCATCAAGATTGGTTGTAAATGTTAGAAAATGCTCCATGAGTAATTCTTTCTGGATGTTTCTGGAGGTTTTAATTTCTTTACAGTCATGTTTTTGTATATATTAGGGACGCAACTGCTAAACTATTTCAGCAAAGTGTTTTCCTCAACAAAGTGATAGTGGCTATGATAGATGCAAAAAAGAAAAATAACGGTGTGTTAATTAACAGAAAAAAGAAAAAAATGTTAAACATAATCACTGTCTTCTCTTAAGAACATTCTGTGTTATACGGAACAGCTTTGAAGCACTGAACTGAAGCAATATCTTCATTAAGAAGAGCAAGTAAGGTAGTAAAAATCAGTATTTCTCTATCTTCCTTGGCTTCCCCTGCTCCTCAAAGCTCTGTAAGACAAACTTGCTTGCTTGCAGTTGTAGCAGAGATAGATCAGAGCGCTGAGATTTCTAATCTGTTTCCAGAATATGCTTATTTGTTTCTAGATTTTTTTTTTTTTTTTTTTTTTTTTTTTTTTTTTTTTTTTTTTTTTTTTTTTTGTGTGTGGAAATCCATTTTACTGTGTTCACCAGACCTGAGGATCTAGTAAATTCAGAAACAATGTGTGAGAGTAGGGCTTCAAAGTGGTGTGAATTATGCTGCTTTTTCACTGCTTTAGCTGGATTTTCAGCAAAGTGCCATCTGTTACTTGAAATCACATGGAGTATACTACAAGGGAACATTCAGAGGCTTTCCATCCACTGTGTGAGAATAGCTGCCTTTGGAACCTTAAAAATGGCAACAATGAAAGTTTGAGTTTTAGTATTGTTCCTTGTAGAATTGCACCTTTTTAAAATGTGAGGTGATTTTGGATTTCCTGACTTTTGTTTGAAAATACTTTAATTTTCCCTAATCATTCTGCCTCTAGCACCTACTCATCTATGTTGAACTGTTAAAAGAAGTATATTTCCTTTGTTAAAGGCGCACATAGAAGTCTAAAGATATTCCTTAAAAATTTTTTAACTGTACCAAATGAAATAGACTAATGAGAGGCAAAAATACATGACATTGGCCACTAGTAAAGATACTGAATAAGAGTGAAAAACTTCACATTATCATGATTAATTTATATTATAACAGAAATATTATTAGAATATTACTGCATCAACCCCAATAATGCCATAGTTCACTATTGCTTATATCACACACTTGGAATCAGGAGTCTGAGAGTATTTATTATTTATTTGGTTGCAGTCCTGCCATGGTTGTGGTTTGGTGAATGCTGCACTAGTTTGCAAGTCAAACTGCTGTCATAAATCACTGCTATTAGTTTTTATTTCACATAGCCAAATGGAGTTTGCTCCTCTCCCACCATTAGTGTTATTCCTATAGAAGATTACTTATGGCTTTAGAAAAACTGAAATTTTTGAGCTTTTAATGCACTCTTCATAATCTGATGTTCCTGGTAATTTGCATATTAAAAACATGATTTATAAAGCAAATATATGCTATTCTTATCCACAGGGAGAACTTGATGTAATTAATTTTTACTCTTTTCTTTGCCTTGACAACCTAAACTTGATTGCTTAGTATAAATTCTAATTATTGGAGAAAGATGACAGATTCAGGGTGGAGAAAAGAAGGAAGAAGCCAAAAGCAAAAGGCTGTTCCCAGGATAAAGAAGCCATCAAAATTCTAATAAGCCCTGTTCCAAAAGGGTATTATTGTTTCTTTTTTCAGCTTTATTTATAAACACAGGCATCTGAAGCAATGGTTCCATCTGCACAGAGTAAAAGCTCTGTGTCCAAAATGCACATTGCTTCCAAACCTACAGAGAATAAAAAGCCCTCCTCAGTTACTCAGCTTTCAGCAAATAACACTGGACTGAAAATTAACAAAGGTCTCTAGAAATCTAAAGTTACATAGAAAACCTGCTTTGCACAGAAACGGTTCTGATCCAGCTAGAAAGGAGACAATTGATTCTCTGTATGATCTCAGTCTGGTGGATGTTCCATTGCAGGCAATTAGTAACTTAACTTGAGCTTCTAGGAGTTTTCAGAAGGAAAGAGAATTGTCTGATTTACCTGATTATTTGACTGACAGGTTGGGTTGTATTTTGGGAGAAGAGAATGGCATCTCTACAAGTTTTTCATGTATCATCACAGCACTTCTTAAAAATCGTAAGGGAAACAGGAAAAAGAAATGGATAGGGCAAGAAAGAAAAACAAAACCATAAATAGCCCAAGCTCAAGGAAAATCACGAAAGGATTAACTCTCAAGTGAATACAAGACTGAGTTGAAAGAGCACTTCAAACTCTTGCCTCAAGGAACTTTCCTTTAAATTTGGTTGGAGAACTAGAAATGCAGCAAGGTAGTTTCACTGTTTGTCACAGTGGCAAGCTCACAGCAAAAGCAGAACCAACAATCTGGATCCTACTTGTTCATTATACAGGTCAATATAACACACATTTATCAACACAAATCTTTAAAATAAGGGAAAAGTAACAAACTATACAAATGAATATTTTGAGAGATGGCTTCATGAAAAATAGTCTTCCACATTTGTGTAGGAAAAGAAGGCAAATTCAACACCCTCTTTAAGTCATATTTTCCTTGAAGTGTCAATAGCAGGAGGTGGGGTTTTTCTGTTTGTTTTGTTTTTTTGGTTTTGGGGTAGGTGGTTTTTTTTTTTTTTTTTTGTTTTTTGTTTTTTTACATTTAACAGAAAAAACTGGCATATGAGAATAGGGAGATGTGAGCAGGTGTACATGTATGTTACTTTCTTTTTAGGTAAGTCACTTAAGTAGACTTTGTGTCTTCTTGGAAAGGGACAAAGACAATTAGCTGAAGTGCAACAAGCATGCACCATTCTTCAAGGTATGTCATATAGACATGATACACCTCAAAGAATAATTAGCATGGGTGTATGCATGGATAGATTATAGATAACCTGCTTATGAGCAGTCCTGCCTTGTGTTTGTGGTGGGCAGGTGTGAAAGATTTCACTGCCTAAAGCAGCAGTATGGAAATGTTTTAAGAACTTGATCTCAGTGTAAGGAAAAGAAAAAATGATAACAGAATCTCCACTTTATTAAAATAGTAACCCTATAATAATGACAAACAGTTTCTACAATATGATTGATATGCAATGTATTTGTTACATTGAGGAAAAGCAAATTTCTGTAGAATTGATGAAAATAAATTTAGTTTTAGTTTTAGGGCATAATTCCTTCACAAAAAAAAAAAAAAAAAAAAAAAAAAAAAAAGGCAAACAAATCATCTAGCAACCATAACATAATGAATGTTTCCAAAATTAGATTTCCTCTTTGATTAAGTTTGGCAAATCTCTTTTTAAAGAAAGCATTTATTTTACTTTCTTGCCATCTTCTTTCACCTCTGCATTTTTTGTTATATGTGTATATAGATATGTATGTGTATTTAGCTATTTATTCTGCTATTTATCTTCCCACAAACTCTACCACTGCTGTTGCTCTCTGGTAACCATGTGTCATTTGAAACTGGGCAAGACATTGAAGCAGAAGGGTTTTGACAGCATTGTGGGGTTTGTTTTGTTTGGTTTTTTGTTTGGTTTTTTGTTTGTTTGTTTGTTTGTTTTTAATGTGTCTTTTTGTTTTTACTTTCAAAATATCAGCCGGTGACATTTTTCATTTCTTGATTTAAAGGATGAGTTGTCAGAGTAGGAAAAAGATGTATGGAGCTTACAGTTGGCAATGGCATAGTTGAGAGCCTCTGGGTAAGAATCAAGAGACGGACAAATAATGCAGATGTCATCGTGGGAGTCTGCTGTAGACCTCCTAGCCAGGATGATGATGCTGAGGAATTATTCTTTGAGGAACGAAGAGAGGCTTCTAAGTCAACTGCCCTTGTCCTTATGGGAAACTTCAACTTGCCAGAAATCAGCTGGGACTATCACACAGCTGGTAGAGCTCAGGCCAGAAGGCTCTTAAAAAACTTGGATGGCAACTTCAATTTAAGGGAGCTGACTCAGAAAGATGCCCTCCTTGATCTGTTGCTTGTCAAGAGAGGATCTTGTGAGCAAAGTAGTGATTGGCGGCCATCTAGGCCAGAGCGATCATGAGGCAATTCAGTTTAAAATCTGTGTTGACAGGAGGAGAAGTGCCAGGAAAACCTCAACTCTGGAAATAAGGAGAGCAGACTTCAGGGGGCTCAGGCAATTAGGGAGTAAGGTCCCCTGGGAAAACATTTTTGCAGGTACTGGGGTCCATCAGTGCTGGTCAGGGGATTTATAAACATCCCCTCCCAAGGGCACAGGAGCACCAAATTCCTAAATGTTGAAAGTCAAGTAGACGAGGCAGGAAGTTGGCTTGGATGAACAGGGGTCTTCTCTTAAAAATAAGGCAAAAAATGGAGATCTATGCCCAGTGGAAGCAAGGACAGGTAACATAGGAAGAATACAGAGAATCTGCTTGCCACTGTAAGGAGAAAATTTGTGTGGCCAAAGCTCAGCTGGGGTTGAAGCTGATCAATATGTGATCAGAAATATGTGGGACAATAAAAAGTTTTTTGAAATCCATTAATGGCAAAAGGCAGTGTAAAAATAACATCGGCCGGTTAGAGGATGAGAATGGTCACCTCACAAATAGGGACATGGACAAAGCAGAAAATAACCAATTCACTTCAAAGGATATACACTTTATCAGAATGTGATGTGACAGAGTGCCGAGTTCCATTGGATGGACTGGCTAGAATATACTTTGCCTTGGGAGTTTCTAAAGTGAACAGAAAACACAGGTGTTTTCATCTGAAAAGAATTCATCCAGAATTCATCATGTTTAGTAATTCTTTCAGAAGTAAGGTTGACAGCTCTCCTGAGAGGGAAACATCTGTAGAGGGGTGTCAATCCCCGCGCTCTTTGCTTTTCTTTTAACTGGACAATACATACCTTAATGTTTAGTTTATTTTAAATGGCCTTCCTCGAGAGGCCCATGCAAGGACAGTCAATTAACTATGTTAAATACAAATTATAGGCCTTATGTACTTCCAAGTGTGATGGCTCTAGGACCGTGCAAACACTGTTGTCAGTTTTGGCCTGTTAATACATTCTCCCCTGCAACAAGGCAAACTGTTGTATTCAGTCTACTTTGATTCTATATAGGGATTTTGAAAGCAGAAGGGTTGGAGTTTTACTGCAGGAAAAAGTGTCTATTCAATTTAGGCTGCAGACCTGTAGTGGAGCTATCACCATGCTTTGAGAGCTCCTTGCTCTCACAGAATTTTTTTCAGTGCACATCTATAATTTTGTTGTGCATCTACATATCCAGGCCCTGTTTATCCCATTCTGATCCTATTTTGGGGATGAAATGTCATCTGTACCACCCTATCTGTCCTGTGACTGAATATAGTACATATAGAGCAAGATGATCTTCAGATACCTCATTTCTATTTATTAAACACATCTTACAAGGGACACCACAAAACTTTTTCGGTTTCCTATCTTCCATCTGAATGTATCTTTATCACTAAGTATGTTTAAGTAGTAGTTTTATTGCAATAGCCCTGAAGTACCAGGAATGAAAAATAGCACTGTAAGGTGCTTAGTTAGATATTGAGACAATGGAGATCATTATGAGTCAGCTGCCTGCTGCACCCATTCCAGCTGAGCATACCATTTTTGTCTGAGGTTCCAGGGAAATTGCAGATTGCTCAGCCAGTGACTGGTGTTCTTGAAGAAGTGAACTATTTACCAGTGAATATATGACACTGATATTTTTAGTCTCTTGCTGTTAATTGTGGAGAGAAGAGTGCTTTTCCTTCCTTAAAATAAAATAAAAGAGGACTTCTCTACAATAGTATCTGACTTTGACAACAAAGATTATACTTTATGCCCAATAGGAGGGTGTAGGAGCAGACACATCTGTCAGGCCTGTTCCTTCCTTCCCAGTAATAGGGAGACTTTTTTGCAAGTGCTCCTATCCTATAGCCTTTGTAAAATACATTGTGGGAGAGAAATATTTGCAAGGCTTATCTTGTTTGAAAGTGCTTTCCAATGTCTACATTAAGAGTAACTTTGAATTATTTGATGAAGCAGTGTTTGAGATCTAGTCTTCAAGTGCAGACATACCCCCAGCGGGGTTGAGTATTGCTGTAGACCATAGTCCCTTAAAGTGGAATCTCAAAATGCCACGTGGCTATTCAGGAAACTGCCTTTCTGTTGCTGCTTCCAGACAATAGAGAGAATTTTTCCCAATGTCATCCTTTAAAGACCTGAGGTGCAGTTAAAAAGATCATAGAATTATATAATAGTGAGGGTTGGAAGGGGCCTTAAAGAACACCTAGTTCTTATTGCCCCCTGCCACGGGCAGGGACACCTTTCAGTGAACCAGATTGCTCAGAGCCTCATCTGACCTATTTTTGGACACTTCCAGGAATAGGTATCCACCACTTTTTCAGGCAGCCTTTTCCAGTGCCTCACCAATGAAAAGAACTGCCAGCCTTCCCTCATGAAGACATTTGTAGGGCAAGGTTTTGCTCAGATTGCCGGTCAGAAGCCCTTCTGCTGACAAAAGGAAGGGATAGCTTGTCTCAGTACAGGCAGCACGCATAATCATGAGACTGCTCAGCATTATGAAGACTGAAGTGCAACTGGAAGAATTCTGGAGAACTAGAAGATAAATGGACTGAACTGCTTTGAGAAGAAAAAGTCCCTTAGGGCCAGACAGCAGCTGAGCGTGCAAAGTTGCAAAGTCCATGGAAGACTAATTTTAAATTCCCAGCTGCAGTTCCATTTTGTGTCTGGTCCTTAGAGTATAATTTTTTCTTGCCTTTTAAAGGATGTAGATCAAATCGGAAGAAGTTTAAAAAGCTGAATTTTACTCAATGCTATTACCTTTTATATTTTTCAGAATTATTTGGAATATTTAACAATATTTTTGTAAAATGTTGGTATCAGTGAAATCTGTACTGAGATAGAGCCCTGTGCTTTTATTCTTCTAGTTTTATATTAAAACTTTTATCTATTAACTAGCTCAAAAATCTATTATCTATTTGACTAGCTGAAAAATATTTATGAATTCTCCTTTGGCCTACTTAGTTTCTTTTTACTAACTGCACAGTGTCCTGCAGTTTTAATAATATACTTTTACTTAAACTGAATATATATGAGAAAAAAAAAATATATATTAGCATATTAATGCATCCGTAATTTGAACCTTAACTCAATCTCCGTGTCTCTCTTCACTGTCTAAGAAGAGTGATTTTTTGTATGTGTATATTTGAATGGCTTCTTTGTTACTTAAGTTCTAAGTACTTTTTCTGATTATTATACCTTTTGGAATATATTGTTAGCAGAAAAATCAGCACATTTACCAGGATGAGTAGTGACAGAAAAAAGAAAGATCGATAACAGGGTAACTACAGTTTGCTTCTGTCATGATCTGCAATACCTGAAAAATAGTATTTTCCTATTTTTCAGTTGTGCATCCAAACAATGTAAGAATTAGGAGATGCGTGGATGTTATGGTGATTATCAGTAAGGAGAACTGTACAAACAAAATGTGTGATGTCACAAAATCAAATAAATTATTGCAGAAAATTATTGCATATCTTGATTACCTGCATGTTAAACAATACATTTTTAATGCACACAATTTTGAAGGCAACAATGCAAAATAAAACCAAAAGACAGAGGTTGAGCCAAGTTTATAGGGAGGTTTTTCTTTTTTTTTTTTTTTCCCCACACACAGCTGATTGCTTTTGATATATATATATATAATATATATTATATATTTTATATATATATATACACACACTATAATTCTTCATTAAAGTATATATATACTTTAATGAAGAATTATATTACTTAAAAAAAAAAAATTCTTCACATACTCATTTTGTGTCTTAAGAGTGCTTACTTGCTTACTTTGTGTAAAAGTGACAAGCTCCTAGGAAGAAATGATCTGTGGCACTGTTATATAAATTCAGCTAACCTGCTAAGACATTTTATTCTTATAAGACACTAGAAAACTCCACTTTTGCTATTACCTTTGACAATGATTCTTTGAGCAATCTAAATCACTCATTCATGATAAATTGGCATAGCCAGCAGGATCCTAAATCAGGATTCAGAACATTGTATGGTAAATTATTTTATAATTTAAGAGTGCTAAAAATAGAATCAAATTCTAGTAACTGAAATGTTTAAAATAACAAGTAACTCACCAGAAGAAAAAACCCATATTTCTTCTGGATTTAACATTTGTGTTTCTGCACTAACAAGATTACAAAAGTATTTTTTATCCTGTGTGATCCATAGGAACTGATATTTTTATATGTTGAAGGAATTAACCTTAGCTAGGGGTATGCAAAGAAAAAGTCTTCTTACCACTTAGTCTGAAATTTTTTTCCCACACCAGCCTTCACAAGCACTACTCCAAGTACTTCAGTTTTTCAGATGATGTGTCTGATCATGGCAATTCAGCCCAATCCAAATATGTATCAGTCATGCAAGCAGATTGTTATTAAGGTTCACTCAAAAGAACTGTGACTAGAAGCAGGATGATCAGAAGGTCATCAAGACTGAATGTTATTTTTTTCAGAACATTACTGAGAAAACTTGGGAGGAATTCCAGGCTAAATCTTTGTTTCCCTAAATTATATTAGGATAGTTGCTCTTACACAGCATGAGACGGGAAGTTCCTTGATAGGCAAATGGTGCCACTGCAAATTGAACATGAAAAATAACTGGCAAGGAAAGAATTGGCAAAAGGAGGAAGCAGAGAGCAGATTAGCACTTAGCACAGGGAAGAAGACAAGGGAGGACCTATATACAGCTAGCATCAAAATTAAAGGATAAAGAAAATAACCCAAGTTTCTACCCAAGACTGGGTGGGCGTGTTTCCTATTTCCTACTGAGGCAGGATTCTTGCATATCCATCCATCTGTTAAAATGCTAGGAAATTGTGAAAGCAATTTTCCTGCTGTGTTCTGTTATTAATCTGAATTCAGATTAATAATTCTCAGCTAGGAGATCATCTCCTATCAACCTTAGCATCTCATCCAAGCTTGTAGTGACTTCTGTATTGTACAATGCTCCAGAGCAGTTTTGTTTTCTGTCACTCATGGACTGTCTTCTCATCAGTGAATCACCAACTCAGATGCCTTTAAGCCATGGTTGGAGATGTGACTAGTGCAAAACTACAGACACTAATTACTGTGTAGTTTGTGTTTTTCATTGCTGCCGCCACCATAAATGGTGGATAATGGTGTGATTAAGCCACTTGAGCTTTGGCCCAGTTTCCTGACTCAAAGTTGTCACAGGTCTCTTTGCTTCTGCCTTTAGCTCTGCAGGAATTTTCTCCCTCTCTTATAGCCATAAAATACTTATCTGTTTCTCCAGCACTTTCTCTCCTTTTTTTTTTTTTTTTTTTTTTTTTTTTTTAAATGCTGAGTCTGTGAAATTAGAAGCTGCCCTTTCAACTCATTATTTACAGGATCACCAGCTGCTTTTCTCTATTAGAATAATTTTCTTCAAACTAAGGCTCTTCCATCCGTGTGTGGAAGCATTTGTCTGTCTTTCAGGAAGAACACTTTCACCTGTTCCTCCGTTGACCATTACCCATTATTGTCTTCGAAAGATATATTTACGCACATATGCAAAGAAAGCAAGCAATCTTTACTTACAAAAACCGCAAAGTGTTAACTTATTGTCAGTTTCCCTTGCCTGAAAACATGTTGCGTCACCAAAAATTGACTGTTTTGACAACTTTTTTCCTAAGGTTCTCGACTTACCAGGTTCTCTGTAGATCTTACATCTAAAGATGTTTATCAGGAGACTTTTGAATTAAAAGGCCACCAGATGGCGGCAGAGGATAAATAGTAGGAATGGTCCAGTAACTTTTGCAAGTGATGGTCTTTGCGTACTATTCTGGTATTAAAGAGCTCCATTTTCTCTTTGTTTCATAATAGTTTTGTGGTTTTGATTTATGATTATAAGTTACTGCAAACTTATTCGAACAATTTTTTTTTCTAATATGGGTAGAAATAATTTTCCCTGATACCTACCTTGAAATGTCAATGTAGATTTATGTCCTTATTTTAAATCACCTTATGCCATTTTATTTTAGTTTGTTTTTTTTCTGCTCCACCGTGTTTGCTACTGTCAGGGAGAAACACAAAACACAGACCTGAAGATATGCCAATGGACACCAGGAATGAGACAAGATTTTCATGGTTTCACTGCAGTCTTTAAAACTTCTGATTCTTAAATTATATAAGGCTGTCTTTATCTCATCTCTTCTCTATCACTTTTTTCCCTCTTACTCAAATCTTAAGTGTAAGCTATTTATTTGTTGTGCCATCTATTTGAGGACTCTTGTTTCAAACCCATTTTGTGTGAAGTAGCTTCCTTGGAGAGCAGCAGAGACAGGAGGCTTCCAGGCAGGGAAGAATTTCTACGTGTGGAGCCCTCTCCTGTGAGCTGCTCCCTGCACACTCTCAGACAGCAGCATTCCCTGGCCAAACCAGTGTGAATACCAACATCAAGCTTGTAATTATCTTCAAGTTCTTCTTTCTAGGAGCCATCTGCCAGTGGCATTTTACAAAGCTTTGCAGCACAGATATCGGAAAAAAATACTTGTGTGTTTGGAGACTTAGAGGAGTCACAAGGTGCTTCTGTCTGCTCCTTCCATGCAGACTCTGGTATCTTTTGTGACTCCTCACTGCAAGCTCCAGCTGCTTTGTCTGCATTTCTCCCCCGAAAGAGATGATGTGCTTAATGCTAAGTTAAAATGCATTAAATATGCCACTAGTATTTTTCCATGTTGGCAGTTACAGTAGTTGCCATGGGAATGTCAAATCATGTAAATGGGTGAAGATGCATCTCACAAAACATTCTAGATTAGAGATGTGGCCCACAGCATTAAAAACATGTACAAACTGTCTTCTGTACCTAACCACACCATCTTCTGTCACTAAGAGGCTTCAGGAAAATAAATTGATACTTCTCTAGACCTGTTTTATAAATGAGCATCTTAAATAAATAAAGCATTTAACTGTGATGAGTAATCTCAGTTCTTTAATAAAGGATGGAGTTATGCTAATTGAACAGCAAAGTTGTTTGTCAGGGCTGACAGATATCTGCATACTTCATTTATTCCATTAATTCATTTTCTGCAGCATATAATTATGATCCCTTGCACAAGTGACAGAATGACAGATAGCATTTCAGTGCAGGGCTCTATATCTATTTTGTTACAATCAGTGGAGTATAGCAGTTATATCACTTTTATCAGGAGCATGCTGAGAATAACCAAAGGAGAATTCTAATGATTATGGACTTGTAAATCTTCAATTTATTCATTAAGCAGCTTCTGGACAGACAGGAATTTATTTTAAATTAATTTTTTTTCTTTTGTTAGTTCTCAGGAATTAAAATTCAGAGAAAGACTGGCACTAGGAACTATGACAGGCATTAAACTCGATAATTCTTAACAGTAAGAGAGATAGAGCATTTTTGTAAAGAATGTAATTATGGATAAGGTATAAATGGTATTTTAGCTTATACCATAGAAAAAATAAGTTAAATTCCACCCATGTTGACTAATATTTTTAGTTTCAGTTTGGTTTTTCTTGTGTCTAAAATGTTGCTTATTTCATATTGAGATTTCTCTCTTACATATGAATCATCTAAATTAGAGCAGCTGAATAGATGTCCGCCTCGCCCTGATCACAGAATGTTCTTTCTCACATTTGGTAAACAAGCTCTGTTTTTCAATATTCTGCAAAAGTTACTGTAAAATAGGACTTTGTTCCAGATAGGATGAGAGTCATTTGTTAACATAGGATCTGAACATGATCTCTAGGTATCTTTCTATTACATCTGTGCAAGTCCACAACAGGAAGGAATTAAACAGTTTGTGAACTTGGTAGAGGGGGGATATCATGTCCTTTGCCTATACATTTTGATTTCAGTAAAAGATTGCATGAGTTTAGCCGGAATTTGTGTGGTGTAGATATTATCAGATTCCTATAGGTAAATTGAATATAAAATTCATCAGCCCCAGGCATTAGACCGTCTAATAACAAGAATCAGCTATTGTGTCTTGAAGAATACAAAAGGCTTATTTTTGACTGAAAAATATTTAGCAGAATTCTAAACAGAACAACTAATTTCAGATAAAAAAAAGAAAAATATCCATCTAGTTCTGAACGTAACAAAAATTGTCACCAATTTTTATTAATGTCTAAAAATCTGCAGTCAAATTGAAGTGATACCTTCAGGTTAAAATATACTTTTAAATAAAGGGATGAGTTTTTAATGAGAGAAAGTCATACACTATGTCACAACTGTCCAATCATTTTCCAGATATATATCACTTATAAATGACAGAGAAAAATGTGTACCATATTTTTCCATGCATCTAATATTATAATAACTGACTTCACTGGTATTTGGAAAAGAATGCTGTGTCTAGTGCAGTCAGGTGAGCATCTTTAGCATGCACAGAAAATATCCTGTGTCAAGATTTGAATAAATTTTATTTTAGAACCAGTGCAGAAATTTCCAATATTTTATATTTTTAGTGACCTCTCATGAAGAACATCCAACATCTTCTGAACTCATATACAATATGAGCTGGCCTCTTCTGTGTCAGACTATAGGACAGGAAAGATGTTTCTTGCTGTTTGTTCTCCTCAGAGTATCAGTAAAATGACTTTCAGATTCTGCATTTGAACTGGGGGTGGGTTTTTTCAATACAAATTTGCCAAAATGCACTGCTTTGCCAAAACAATTCTGCCCCTTTTCATGTTTTGAGGTAATTTTGTACCAGATTGAAATTTTTGAGCAACTTTTAAACATGAACTGAAAGCAGAAAATTGGAGTTTATGACTGCTGACTCTGTGGTTTTTGAGCATGAATAAATCAAGTAGTTTCTTTGTGGCTTAGTTTATTGAGCAATATAATGAATACATAATACTCACTGTATAATTTCATAATAGGTTACAAGCTATAACCTATCGTGAAATTATACAGCATGTTATGAAGTATTATGAAGTTTTACAATGACTCCAGAACATTTTTGCACTTAATTATCCTTGGAAAATGTATTGAGATGGGGTATATATTTTCTAATTTTGTAATGCAGTAAATAAAGAAATCTTAGTGTTTATAATGAAAAATTCAATTATTAATCATTAGGAAATGAAGAATTGAATAATATTAAAACTTGTGCTATTAGCCACCTATAAGGATATTTTACTCTTTTAATGTGAATGACTTACAAGAGGCTGTCATGGCTATTTTTCAGCAGAAATCATCTAATGGTTTGCTGCCCTGCATGGTAAACTGATGTGAAAGAAATTCTCAGCCATACCTTTTGGGGTTGTGCCTTAATGGGGCAGAGTGCCTTCTGAGGAAACCTTCACAGATGAAAGATTCATCAGAGCCTCCTACTTTATTTTAAACAATACAATTAAAATTAGAAAATCCTCCTTGCTAAACTATCACATTAAAAAAAAAAAAAAAAAAGAAGAATACTTGGAGATGCCATTGTAGACATATTTTTGTGTATTTTTGGTGTATTTTTTTGTGTATTTTTTGTGTATTGTAATTAGTGTTAATTGGATAGAACAATGAAATGCCTTGAGTTTACATAGTTTCAAGTACTAAAAATAGCACATGGAAAAACCTTCCCAAGTACTTTATCTTCAGTTACGTATATATTACATAAAAATATGCAATAAATGCCAACAATAGACATTTTGCACTATGCACAGATGTTCTTGCTGTTTTAATAGTTGTGTTACTAATTACATTACACTTGGGTACCAAATCAATGAACTTTGTTTTAGAAAAGAGTTCTCAATTACACCGGCAAAACAACATTCATGCTTCACTGGAGCTGAAAGGCTAGGGAAAATGTAAAATGTACACATGATCAACAGAAAAATTTATTTTACATAGTTAAATTGATTTTACTGCAGTATGTTAAGCTATTTTCTGGTGGCTAATATCAAAGGGAATAGATAACCATATGACAAGATATAAAACCATAGTCACTGCTTTTTTTTCCTACTTGCAAGTGGCACTGATGTCTTGAAGAGCACCAGTTGTTAATAAACACTAATTTTATTTTAGTTTTAATTACTCAAGAAATAAGGAGCTTCTGAAATTTGCAGAAAATTAGCAAGCTACATTCATTTGAGTGACCCTCTCTGGATATGTTTTGGGTGAGATGAAAAAGCAAAGTGCTTTTGAAATTTTAAGCATGTGTGCAGCTTCCTCTGTTGTGATATGATAATTCATAAAATTAGACATGTTCTTAAATTCTCTAGTGACTTGGGCCTGCATGTTGCGATCTCCTCTGGTGAACAGCTTAAGGCTACAGAAAACCATCAAAGAAATTACAAAATGAGCAGAATTTCTATTACTTTGATCAGGGAATAATAGGGGAAACCAGAACGAGAGCTGTAACATTTATTTGAAGTAGTGGGAGGATAACTGTAGATAATGTGTATTACATATTTATCACTAATTCTTTTTTCTCAGCTATGTTTATTTGAATTTTCATTTTACATGTGTTTTTGTTATTCTCATGAATTTCAGGAAAAATGTTTGTGTGACATAATATCTCCTCAGATTTTAAATGCCATTTATTCTTTGAAAATGTTACAATTTCAACTGCACTTTTAAATTAAACCTTTGCGTGTTGCTACATATACTAGAAAACACATTTTCCATGTGTTTGAAGCTTAAAAATATACCATCTCCTTGATTATATTAATAAAATTTGGTGAATATTTAGTTTTAAATATTGATTTCATATTTAAGAAGTAAATCAAAATTTATAGTTAGAACAAAGGAGACAAATCAGGAGGGAAGGGTAGTGGATGGGAGCCTTCAACACAACCTTCATTTGCATAAACTTGTCAAACTGCTTCCTTCCTGCCCCCTCATCAGTTCTTCTCTATGGCTGCTGGAACCTCTCTGACCCCAGTGACACATAGCCACAGCCCAGGGAAAGGGGCAGGGATACAGAGCAGAGCAGTAAATCTGATGTCACCTTGCCCTTGGGTCAGATGAGGCTGCTTTGGAAGCAGCAGTGTCACTTTTGTGCAGAGGTGCTGAGGCGGCTTGAGGTGGCTGCCAAGCTTACTTCCCTCTTCTTTGAGGGGTGGGACACGAAGTGAAGCAAGATCAGGAGCAAGAGAACTCGTGTGAAACCCCCATTCCTTCACTCCAGCCTGCTGTCCTTGCCCATTGCTGTCACTACAGGTCACACACCTTTCAGTGAGGCAACAACCGACATGGGTAAAGGCTCTCAGTGCTGCCGGGAGGACAGAGGTTCCTCTCTGCTACTCCTTCCTCATGTTTTCCTGTCTGATGTGGGTTCTCCATGGGCCACAGAGATTATCCACCTCCTTCCAGAGGTGCCACCAGCTTGGCTGAGCGGCTCAGCTGTGCCCTGCAAAGTGGGCACCCTGGAACCAGCTGTGTCCAGCACAGGGCACCCTGGGCCTCTCCCCAGCCACACCTGCGGGCCACATTCTGCTGCTGCAGTCCTGAAATGCACCTCAGACATTGCAGGGACAAGCAGAGCAGCCAGGATCTCAGTAGTTTTAGTCTACAAAAAAGTCTAAAATGCTTTGCAGAAGTAGATTCTTGATTCATTTGCTGACTCAAAGTATGTGGGATTAATAGTGATAATCCTCCTCTCAAAACATATTTGAAGTTTGTTGTGCTGTAGATTATACATAGCGTGTGGATAAGGTTTTCATGATTTTTTAACAGTGGCTCCTACCAGGAGGCTTTTTTCTCCCCTTTCTCCCAATGTCTTTTTCCCACAATGTGTCTGACTGGTAAGACTCCTCTGCCCGTGCCCCTTGTCTTCTCTCAGACTTCAGCTGTCATGAAGCAGTGAGGAATCAGAGGCACAGCTGCAGGAGACGTAGGAATGACTGATTTACAGCCATCACTGGTACAGTCTTTTCAGGGAGCTTGAATATTTTCCAGGACATTATATAAATGGGAAATTTTGACATTCAAACATCAATAACTACTGAAGAATTTAGATACATTAATAACTGGCATGCTAACAGCTCTAAAATCTCTTATTAGTTTGGTCTAATTGTTTTGTAGTATGAATTCTAGGAATGTAATCTGATAAAAGTGGTGAAAAACATACCTGGGAGAGGTGGTGCCATTGTGCAAGTGCTTTTGATGACAGTGCATGCTGTGGAATTTTTGTCACCTATGAAAGTGAATCCTACAAGTGTTATATATACTCATGGAAAGAGCAACATTGAGAAATGTAGGTTTGTTGCAGTGCAATAGTGAGTTGCTTTCTCTAAGCTGGTAGTGAATTGTTCACTAAGTCTTGGGGCAGAGTTACTTAATCCATACAGTACCTATCCTCTCTGTTTTTGATCTGTTTAAACATTGACCCACTAAACTTCTTGCCTGGGCTGGAATATCTGCTGACACATCCCACAGGAGTTGCAGAGGGGCACCAAAATCTCTTTTGATAAAGGAGTTTGGAAGATTTGACTTTGGGAATTAAGGAACAGCTGTTCAGTACTACTGTAGTGAAGGGCTCTCTTGTCTTCATAAACATCAGAATCCAAATAATAAGCAAACATACAGATTAATAGATGTCACAGGCATGAGATGAGCAGGTAATTTCATGGCCTACATATTAGCATAATTAGTTGTGATTTATTGTGGGAGTCAAGCCCAAAGCTCCTTCACTGTGCAGTAAAATAGTGTTCACTGTCTAAAAGAGAGTCTGCTTAAGATGCTGATGTTAAATACCCACAGCAGTAGCAGGTGCTCCTTCATTGGCTGTACAGCAGGGATTGGTTTGTAACCGTGGCTTTGTCATCCATGTCTAAGATATTGTAAAACTCAGCAGAATGGCCTGAAAGTGATACAGACCTCTAAGAATATAAGGAAACCATAACTCCCTAGATTTTATCTTTAATTCATTTAGGCTAAGGAAATAGAAAGAAACAACTTGTAAATAAGTTGATGCAAAAGTGAAATACAGAAAGGGAAACATAACTGAGACTTCCCAGGGGCATATCTGAGAAAGTAAGTTTGACTGCAGGTAATACAAAGTCTATCTGTTTTCCCATTCTGAATTACAGGTTTATAACAACAAAAAAGGTACTAAATAAGTGATTATACTCTGAGGTGGGCTCCTTTTCTTTTTCTGAACTAGTCTGCATCTGGGCATTCCTATCTGCAGATGTTTTGAAATCTTGACTATTTCCTTCTGGAAAAGGAAACCAACTTTGGACTTCCTCTCTAGAGAGCTGTCCATCTGTTAGCGATTTCTAATTTAGAATTATCTTGTGATCACTTACCTTCATGTACAAACAAAAGATGTATTTGTTTCATATATAAATATTTGTTTTATTTGTAATGCATTATTCTTCATTATTTGTGTCACGCATTTACAGTTTTACATGTGGTACTTTTTGGTCTGCTACTATAAAACCTGTTTTCTCGGAACCTGTCCTTGTAATCTCTTTTTTCTGAGTTCATGTCTGGGTATCAACAATGAACAGTCAGTTTTTGGCAGTCCTTGATGATGCCTTGTCTGAATCACTCAGTCACCACCTACATAGGTGACCTAGTAGTCATGCTGACTAAATAGAGCATCAAGCTGTGGGTGTTGTCAGCATGGCTCAGAGTAACTGTTGATGTCTGGGTGTAGTTCAGGGAGCCTGTTTTGTTTTAATCTTAAATTATTCATACACTTTATCTGTAGCAAGACTCAGAAATGTTTGCAGCTCCCAAAGCAGAAACAGCTATCTCAAACTTCCCAACACAAAGACTTGTGGCTTTTTTTGTTCCTAGGTTTTTGGATGACTGTTTGTATTAAATTAGAACTAGCCTGATATAAGTTCTTCTTTTTAGGGGAGAACATGTTATTTGTTGTAAATTTTTAAAGGCAAAAATGCCAGAACCCTGTCACAAACTAAAAGGCCTTTTCTCAGAAACAACTGTTACTGAATATTCAGGATCATAGGTCTGTTGTAGAGAAATTCATACAAACTGATACCTTGTCAGATGGAATGAAAACAGCAAGGCTAAGAGTGAAGGAAAATCAGAAATGACATATATATATATAGTGTGGGTTTTTTCAGTAGAAAGAGTTTACTTGCTTTGTTGTTCAAAAATCACTAGGTTCCTACTAGGAAGATCATTTCTTGCTGCTGAGGAGCCCAATCTTCGTGTCACGGAATGACTCTTGGATTGCCTTTATTCATATGCTGCTGTTCTTCAGGTCTTGACCAAATCCCCAGACAAAAATACTGAGTGTAGGATTAACACTGCTCTGAAAATCATAAAATACTTCCTAGCAAAACTATTGAAGGCAGGTCAGGGCAGTCATTTCCCTTCCCACTACACTCAGCCATGACCATTTGCACACGTAGAGAATTGCCAATCCATATATTTGCAATGTGTCCACTGCCAAGTGTCTACCATAAACATCTCAACTACGTCTTTCCAAACACTCTCTATATAAGGAGTCAGAACATGGCAGACTGAGTAGTAGCTTGTTCATACCATGCAAGCTGCTTTCAACTTCCTTGCTCTAATGTTTGTAATGCCTAACTTGCTTATAACAGACCACCTATTCAAGAGAGTGTTGTCTCCCTCTGAAATAAAGGAAAGTGTTTTAATCAAAATAACAGCTGACTATAAATGCATTAATTCTTTCAGCAGCAGTTTGCATTGCAAAACCATTGAATGTGCATAAGTTCTTGTAGCTGCTCATGTGCCACCATACAGCCTTTGTGGTTAGCTCTTGATTTAGTTCTGCGTTGTTTCGTGAGCAGTGCTTATTTCTTTTTATCTCCCACTTGCACCAGACACTGAAGTAACTGTGAGAATAATTCATTGTGTCATGCATTTGGTGAGGTGTCTTTTTTCTATTTTCTCATTTGTCAATTTTTCTAAGCTGGCAATTTTTCTAAGCTTTGTGAAACTATTTGCCCGTAACTCCTACAAATGATGCCAAGTTCAATATGTCTTTGTTACTTATGCTTTTTTGTGTGTGTGTGTGTGTTCCAAATGCATGCTGTTTTGCTTTTGGTATATTGTATACTAAGCCAGATGAGCATAACTAGCAGAATGAAGTTTTGCATGCAAATATGTTTCAGCTCAATTGATCTGGAAGCATTCCTGACAACAAGCTCATTTCCTAGAACAAGCACAGAGAAGAATCACAATGAGAAAAAGTAGTTAAAATTATTTTTCTTTTAAACGTTTAGTATTATCAGAAAATGTCTTTCAGAATAAAACTTCCAGTCTACCACTCCATCACTTCATTTTTCTGGTTTTTGGGTTTTTTTCAGCACCATTCCAAGGCTTTGTCTGTCTCTAAGCTCTTAACACTGAAGCTAACCACGAGGGTCAAGTGAGTACTATATGTGGCCCACCAACAAGCAGGAAATTCTTTTTTTCAAACAGATCTTCCTTTTGGCAGTGCCTTTCAAACCCTGCTGAAAGAGTTTAAAGTCCAGTCTTTGCTTCTCTCAGCCCTGACCCTCACCCAAATCCGGAGCCTTCAGCAGAGCTACAACCTGAGATTTGCCCATCCACATGAAAAAGTTCTCAAGGCAGACAATATTTTCCAGCCCACTTCTATCCAAATCCATTTCTGCTCCAGCTCTAGGTTTTGGCTCCATTCTAACTTTATCCTTAATCCTAAACCTAGGGCCTCGGCTAAGTGTTAGTCAACAGTCGCAGCTTTGGTCCAGGCGGCAAGGTTGTCAGGGAAGAAAACGCTATCCAGCCCAGCACCTAATTTGAAAGTCCCTGTCCAGTGCAGCCCTAGGTCTTGTGTGGTTTAGGGCCTTAGTCCTAAAACTAAGTACTTTCCTGAGAAAAGTTGTTACACCTCAAGCTCTTTGGCATCCGCTTTCTAGCCCCACTTCAACTGCAACTCTAACCTTTCTGTCTCTCCTAAAACTTGATCAAATCTTAAACTTAACCTTAAGTTTCAGCTCTTCAACACTTTGAATGATGCCCACTTTAAAGATTTCTCTCAGTAGACATTTCCCAGCTTTCACAAAGGTTCCTCCTGTTGATTTGTTTTTACAGTGATAGGTCCAGACGCCCTGCTCCCACAATCACCTCTGAGACACTGGCCGCCAACTAGAGAAATTGTATAGTGATCTCAGGTGACTCACTGCCCATTTGAAGCACTGAGAATACATGCATTTTTTTAATTAATATGATCAAAACTTTGATAATTGGAGAAGGCTGGGAAGGACCAAAAGGGCCTGAAGGACTTGAGAAAACTTGAGCCTTCGAGAGATTAAAGCACCTCATTTTGAACATAAACTGTCTGATCAGTCATGTAGAAGGCCCACAAAGAGCAAAAATATTACAAATTAATTAAATAAGCAAAAGTTTAGGATGTAATATTAACTTTCACCATAATCTCTGCTAGTACTAACTGGACATATATAGTAGTGACATAACAAATACACCAACATTTTAACTTAATTATATTTTCTGTTATTTTATGCAAGTTTCATATTTTTCCCAAGGATAACTGAAGCATAAAGGAGAACTTGTTTACTAGTTTTAGTAAACTAGGCAACACCTGAAACAGAATACCTGTGACTTCCAAATGGTCAGGGAAATATTTCAGTTGTTGATGCTTTTTTAGGCATATAAAAGATGTCTTTTGCTAATGGAGAATTCTTTACTCAGAGAACTTCCCCCCCTACCCTCCCCCCTGCCTTTTTTAGCGAGAAATAGGCTGTGAAAAATTACTTTGGAAATTAGCAAGAGCTATTAATATTCAAGGGCAAGATGGAATTCCTTTTGCTGTGGCCATTTACTAGTTTAATAATATCTCTTACAAAAATATGGAATCTTGCAGTGACTGACAAAAGCTCTTACCTAGTCACATGCAAGACAGGGATAAAATCAATTAAATTTTGTAAATATGAATAACACTTCTCTAAGAATGATTCATGCATATATTAATCTCTCCATTGTTGGGATCCATAATGGTGGGGTGGGTATTCTGTGTTATCTCACTACTTGTATCTTTTCATGCTGAAAGCCTGCATGGAAGACTTTGACTCTACTATTTGAAAGTAATCAATTGGCATTTGACAATATATATTTCTAATGAACAGGCATGATCACCAGACTTCCAGATTTCTTATTTTTTGAAAGAGTAGCAATATATCTACTGATTTTTAAAAAATATTTTAAAATATATTTGAAAATGTTAAATAACTCTTTCTAATAAATACATATGAAAATGAAATTAGTAGGAAACAGGAGCAAAAAAAGGACAATGAGGAACCTTAATTAGCAATTTAATTTTTCTATAGCAAACACTTCTTTAAAAAAAAATTACTGGTTGGTTGGTTTGTTTGTTTGGTTGGTTGGTTGGTTGGTTTTTTAACAGAATGGCGGTTTCTATTATTATGCCTTCACAAAAATTATGAGTTATGAGAGATTCTTATTCTCTCTCTGGCAAAATACTCATCACCATATTTTTTTGTCTTAAGCTACAATAAAATCAAGTTAGATCTTCCTGTTGTAATTTCATTAGTTTGTGTCAAAGTAATGTAAGCACCAAGAAGCCATTTTAAGATCACATTAGAGATCTGATGGAAACCTGCTTAAAGACAAGTTATGAACTGAAAATGAAGGTGTGTTACATAAATGTTATAAGATTATTTTCATTAATTTTTTTTCCAGCTTGACTATGAGACTTCCTAAATTTTCTTGTTCTTTTGGACTGCAGTTCTATTGAATTTTTAAAAATATTTTTCCAGTAACTTCAGGTATCAACATGAATGACTAATGCCAAGTGATTTGTTAGATCATTGAATTTTAGTCTTATGGCTTCTATTATTCTCATGGACAGTAGCCGAGCTGCCAAAACACAAGGTTTAGAAACTATAGCATATTTCTTGAAATGTTTCAAAGGCTGAAAGGAAAATACTGGATCTTATGTTGCCTTTATATTAGTGACTGACAGTATTACATTGTTAGTTTTTGCATACTGGTACTACTCAGTCTTGCTAGCTTAGTATTTCCTTGCATGAATTGTAAAAATATAATCTTTAGTTTATATTCTAAAAGTCTCTTGGTACCTGGTGGCCTTAAAGAAAATTTTCTGGTATCTCTATACAGCTGGTGCTGTTCATGTTCTATTTACTGGTGAGCATGATTCCATATATATGGAATTCTATCTATATACTGTATTCTAATTTTCACTGTCTCAACATATTTCTCATGGGGAATTGGGTAATATGTTTAAGAGAGGAATTATGTGAACAGTAAGTAAGTATTTCTGGCAGTCATAATGTGGATGAATATACTGTAATATTAATATCCTGCCCCAAATTTTTTTGAGTAGCCTAACCATGGTAGAATAATGCTCTCCCCACAAAGTACTGAATTCCACAGATGGAAAAAAAATCAGTGGGGGAAATAAAATCTAACTTATTTTTAGTACACAAAATAGTTATGCCACATGTTTTGAATCTTAGCCCATTTCCTTCAGTAGAATACCCTTTAATAAAAAGCATAAATTGTTTATTTTTAGTTAGAACTGAGGCAATTATTAACAAATTCTGGTTACTGTCAAGAAAAATATTATATTTTGCTTTAAAGTCCCCAAAGTACCTCAGTGTTCGAAAAATTAGTCACAGGTGAAGAGGCCTTCTAGGACAACAGTTAAGAATCAATAGCCTGATATCAGATCAAGTTTATGAACTATGGAAAATCCCCAGGGAAAGGCTGGCAATGAACAGAACAGTAAGAAATTTTGGGAATATAAAGCTGTCTGTATACTCAAATCACAATCACTTTTGATGTAATAAATAAAATTCCAACATTTAGGTTTTGCTTAAAGACTGGTTGTCAGTTTCTGAGTGGTGTGTATGTGTTTCAGTGCCTTTGTATTACCATAAATAGACAAGCTCACAGAATAAATAGATATGAAGGTAGATATCAGTGTTGATTTTAAAATATTTTAAAGTATTTTCAAATAAATTATTTTCAGGGTTTTTTTTCTTGTTTTTCTTCAATTCTTCAATCAGTGAACTAAAAAAATACTTGTGTTAGACTAAGCATAGGTAGCTTAAGCAGAAAGGTAAGTCTGGTTTAACCTACAGAAATGCTACTTAATTTGGTAGTTTAAAAGATCCCTCAGATGTGTTTGGAATTTGATAAAAATCATCCTCAATGTAGATGAAAATACCATAGATCTTTGCATTATAAATTTTTAGTTCAGTTTATAAATTCTGAAAACCCACCCTCTTGAAAGCTGCTATTGCTTCCTTCTGGGGATTAACAGCTATTTAATTTTTTTTTTTCTTTCTAGCTTCCCACTAACATGCTAATAGTAAATCTGAACCATCTGCCATGTAAATAGAGAAGGGAAAAAACCTTGACAACACAGTCTCTCATTTAACCAATTTACATAAGTTATTATTCATAAAATTAAAATTGTCCTTGAGATACTTAGAAATTTTGTGGTCATTTTTTTCCCCCCTAAACTTCTACTAGTTGCAATAAGGAGACCAAACAGCAGTAGAATGTGTTTGCTACTAATGGAAGAATGATATTCATCATTTAAGTTAATTGAGTAAGTGGGTTAGTTATGCAAACGCTGGGGAGAGTAATTTTTTAAGTTAAGGAACATATTTGGGTTTTGGCCCATGAATGGTTAGCTGCTAAAAGTTACCCCAAGATTATGTTGTTACTGAAGTTATTACCAAAACATGTCCCTTTTTCTCCACCAAACTCCACAAACTCATGTAATCTGTGAGTTAATGATTTTAATTTATTTCATGCAGATTCTTAAAATATATATCTGGGTTTTTCTGGGTTTTTGGTGTTTTTTGAGATCAAGATATAGCAGTAGTTTGCTGTTTTTCTTCTGTCATTACCATACTGCAGCTTTGACTAGACTCTAGAAATCCATCTTTACAAGCAGTGTCTTGTCATCCAGCAGCACCTTTTCCCGCTTATATGTCTGCACATTCACATCAACTGCACAGTAACTGCAAATGTTTCTAACAATCCCATAATATTTTGGAAAGATATTTGTCAACAGCATGTTCCATGCTGCTCTCTTGTCAGATCACTTGGTAAAGGCCATTTGAAGAAGTGATTTTCGTTTGATTCTGTGCTGACAAGATTCAATTTCACAAAATAAGCAGCACCATTATAACCAGTCTCGGCTTTGTGAGGAAGAGAAGGTCTGAAATCCTCCCGACTTAATCAGCAGGATCCTGAAAGGAAGGGTAATCTTAAGAAAAAAGGAAGTGCTTTCAGCACCACACTCATGTTTGAGTCAAATATTCTGGGACCTTTGGAAGAGAAGGTCATTGATTAAACACATAATAAAATGTGCAAGTGGGTTTTTAATTTGCAGTGTCATTTAATTAAATTAAGAGGAAAATAGATCAAGACAAACAAAAGGAGGTTATTTTGATACACCATATAAATAAGTTGTGGAGCTCCTTGCAGCAGAATTTATAAATTAATAGTGACTATTGACGTTCATAGGAGAAAATCTATTAAAAATGTATGCATTTGTACAATCTTTAGAAGTCCCTTAATGTCTTGTTAGTGGAAACTATCAGAAACTTTCATCATGTCATTATTTTCTTATTCCCTAGGGAAATAGTATTTGACATGCCTTAGAAGAACATATGTGGTGACAGACCTTTGGTCTGACCTAAAACATTTGTATTTTTGGTCTTAAGATCTTAGAGAACCTGAAAAAATAGTTGCTTAAATCAAGATATAATATTAATTCAATAATTTAGTTAAGTACAGCTAAATAATTGGCAGTAAGATTTACTGCTATGTAATTTCTTTCTAAAAATATAAACAAAATTTATTTTTAAAAAATTGGCAAAACATATTATTCAGGAATTTAAAAAATTAATCCGAGTATGTATGCTTACTAGAATTAATATCTCCAAGTTAAACTAAGTTGTCCTTTCTACAAATATCTTTTGTGAAGAGATTCACATAAAATTCAGATACTGAACAGAAATCTAGTTTTTTGTTATTTAGATGGAATACATCTGAGAGAACTCTCTTTTTATGCTCAATCTTTCACCCACTTGCTGAGAAACAGTTACTACTCAGTTACAATTAAAGGCACATATGCAAGAAAAATCACAGCTAATTTATTCAGTAAAACAAAGAGAAACATTATTTAATTTGGGGGTTTGTTTCTTTGTTTTTCCTTAGAATCATCCTAACCTCTTCAGATATTTATATATTAAAAAAAAAAAAAATAATCATAATCAACAGAGCAGAGAAAAAATGAACCTGGGAACTGCCAAGTGTAATGAGCGGGCAGCGCTGTGCTTTTCCTATAGATAAAATCTGTTTCAAGACATATTTCATGCTATTTCATGGGTAGCTTTATGTTCCTCTTTCCTGTGGACCTCAAGAATTGAATGCATTTTTCTGTAGTTGCTCAGTATACTAAAGGCTCATATCTGAAACATTTGTCCACTTTCTCTTTTGGCAATTTGTAGTGCCTCTGTTGAGATGGAAAGATCATTTTTGGGAGTCCTAAACTGAACAAGCACCTTGGGTAGTAGTTAGAAGTAGGATGACGTATGTTGAAGGCTGTGTCTCGTGGGTGTAGGAAAGGAGCTTGTGCAACCCTTTTCCCTTGTGGATTTGTTAGAAAGCCTAAGGATGTGAAAGGAACCTGTCTTCCCCACACTTTGGCTTTGAATGCACCATGGCTATTCAGAACTGTGAAGGCCACAGAAGGATACACAGGAGTTCAGGCAGGCATTGTCATCCAGGCAGTAAATATTAGTTGCAAACAGGGACTCAATTTCAGTTTTGCATCAAAATGGCTGGTTTCAGTTGAGAGAATTGAAGAGCCATGGCACGTTACAATAAGGTGGTATTTGGAAATCAAACCTCAGTGTGAACTCGTTGCCAGTCTATTCAGTTTTTATGGTACACAGGCAGAGCCATAACCTTCCATGGGTGTGTGCGAGACTTAGTGACACTTGTTTATTACTTAATCCCTTCATTATTCCATAATTATGCATTATTACTAGTTATGCATTGCTACACAAATTTGAAATACGCAAACTGAAATGAATGTATTGGAACTGTTCTGTCACATGTGGGTCTTCAACATGGTGCTATTTAGGGGTAGTTCACTCTGCATAGGGGTAAGTAAAACTTCTCTCTCTAATTGAAAGGGGGTGTTTGTTTATTTCTGACTTGTGCTTTTGCCTTTCAGCAGCACAATCAAGGCAATTACCCATTAAATGTCAGATACAATAACTGAAACTGTACTTTTAAACCTGCTGAGGAGAGTTTGAGCTTTTATATGACTATAGACTGGGACTAAACTCATCTATCTTTGTACATCATGTGACATCTAAAAAGGAGCTAATTGTAATTTCCAAGCTTTTCTTTCAAAATAGCTTCTGACTTTCTTAATTCTTTAGGGGTTATTTTTACTGCAGATTGTATGAACCTTTTGCTCTGATCTCTTTTGTGTAGTGTTGCTTCCCCACCGATACAAACATTTACCTCATGCCTGTCTGCCAGTGCCATCAAATATCTGCTGCAAATGAAACAATTGCCCAGGAGCCAGTGAATTGTTGGAGCTGTGAATGAATGGTAGCAACCTGATGCGGCATCCAATGGGAATGCAATAGGGAAGCAAAATTACTCCTTCAGAGAGAGCTCTGCAGTTCCCAGAATAGAATAAAAGCTCTATAAGCTGCTACTCAGCCAGACATCACAGCTCCACAGATAGTAGACTCCAGGAGAATTTTTCTATAGGCTCAGCAGGCAATGCCTAAAACAAACATAAATTTTATGGAGATGTCAAGAGGTACATATGCATAGCTAGAATTGATCCTTTCCTTCTTGTTGGTCTGCTAAATTTTAGAAACTGCATCTGCAACTGTGAAGCAGTTTCCCAGTCTAAGGCACCACAAAATGTAAAACTTAAAAGCAGAAACTATCTTCAAACTATATTACAAATACAGATGTATTCCATATTGAAATAATTTCTGGAGGCAAAATTCTAAAGCATTTCATATTTTCACCATCTTTTCTCAAGCAGTGGTTGCTGCAATTGAATCTTGCTTGAGGCATTGATGTATCTGTGTCCCTCCTCAGATATCAGCTATCAATAAAATATTTTCTCCAGATCTGTTTTGCTACCTGTATTTTCTCTGTCTTCTCTAGCTCTGTTTATTTCTAGTGATGTCTTTTTGGTGGTGTTTTATGACAGGATCATAAGTAAAAGGCCTAAGTTTTCAGACATCTAAGTGTCAAACCTTTAGATTTGAGAGTTTGTGCTGAGGACATTGGGCCTGTTCACAAATGGGTCAGAAGCATATCTTCTACCCTCATACTTTTGTGAGGAAGCTGAAGCAACAGAACCTGGTAATAAAAACACAACAGAAAAACAGCAAACTGGACTGGTAAAGTAATTTTTTTTTCTCATGGGTTAGAGAAAAGGATTGTGAAAAGGTGCTAGACTGTATCTCAGATATTTAATGTTCTCTCTGTATGTGACAAGTTAAATCCTTTTCTTTAAATAATACTCACATGAAACACAGTAATAAGTGTACTTATCTTTACTAGTACCTTCACACATGACAAAACTATGTGTAGCAAGCAGAGGAAAAACTGCAGTGAAGAAATATTTTTTCCTTGGCTTAGGAGAAGGGAAATTACACCAAATTATTAAAGGAGCTTCAGATTCATTTTTCTTACAGCAGAGAATAAATAATAGAGGATACAGAAGTCAGTACAATTTGAGAGCAGGCCAAGAAACACAGGTTCAGGCCGGGGACAGCATTCAGCCATCAGTCTGTGGTATGTGCTCATTTTGCTACTCAGGTTACTGAAGAGGTTATTGCAGTCCTCTCCCATGCACCCTCTCACCTACCTGCCTTGTCAGGGTCAGACCTTACTGCTTGTGTCACAAAGGTCTGTCATGCATTTGAGAGGAAGATAAACACTTCTCACTATCTTCTTCTGTCAACAGGACTTGAGGATTTAATTCCCCAAGAGTCATATAAGCTCTGTCCTTGACAATTCTTTTTCTCTTTGTTAATACTGACAAATATTACATGTTGCTGTGGCTATCAAAGGCCTAGGAGATCACTGAATGAGTGAATACAAGACTTAATACTGAACTAAAGCAGCATTAGCTTGCAACTGGAAAAGTGTTTAATTTGAAACAAACATTAAATGTGCCATGCTGCTTCCCCTTCCAGAACGGCAGTTCAGGGGTTTCCATGTCACACCTATAGCCATGTGATGACCTGATCATACAATTTGTTGTATTCAAAAGTCTCCTAACATGCTGGAAATTAAACAGAAGCTATAATAAAATGCTTTTAATTAAATAGGAACTATGAAGAAAGTGCCTTCATAAACACTGGAATATATTTATGGAATAAATATTAAAATGAAATAAAATTCAATTACAGTCCAATTTACATTATTTTATTCAGCTATAATCAAAGAGCAACAATATTCAGCTATATAGTCAATATTTTAAAAAGAAACTAAAAAGGAAAAGAAGTGGGCTTTTTTTCATCTTTGATGATAGTGAACATGAATACATCTTCAAACATCAGTTTCACAATCCTTGCTAAAAGAAATCTGTAGACTGGATCAAGTCATATACTCCTGTATAAGAACACAAAAAGAATTAGAATGACCATATGTAATGGACTAAAGAAATAATATTGATAAACCAAAAAGATTTAGGATCAGAATCGTTAAAGTGTCATGTTGGACACTATGGAAGTGATGGAGTGATCTGTCTTTGTTTATTAGGTTTTCAGAGGGACATCAATCTGGTAGAGTACAGCTAAAATATTCCCCAAAATATCAAAACTATGCATGGTTAAAAGGGCAACAGGAGCGGTGTGTATATGTGTGGACATAAATAGGCCTTCCCACTGACAGAACTGCTCTCCGTTGGGTAGTGGTTTGTGCTGGATGGATTGCAAACTCTTCTTTCCTGGAGGATAATGAATCTGCCACAGTACATGATACTTCTTTCCTAGTAGGAACAAACCTGATATCTCTCTTCATACCTAAATCACATCTTATAAATTAAATGTTTCTCTTTTCCTAGGAATTTTTCTCAAAACATTTTTTTTTTTCCTAATTCATAGAAAGACTCCATAGAATGCTTAAGGTTGAAAGGAATTGTAATTGTAGAAGAAAGGATTAAAGGTGACCTTGCCCCTAATGAGTCACAGTTGTACTCATTACCAAAGAAGAGGAACAACCTTGCCCTTATTGGGTCACAGCTGTGACTAATAAAAATAAGTGTCATAAAAGGGGTGGGTTGGATGGGGAGTGGGGTGGAGCCTTGGGGAAGAAGGACTGATTTACAGAAACATAAAGAAGAATGAACCAAGGAAAGGAAGAGAGTTGCTGCTGTAAAAGGCTTTCTGTGAGGTCAGTCTGGGTCTGATGGAGCCTACTGTTGGAGCCTGCAGTCATAGTTGAGCTAGGTAAGGGCTTGTGGTCAGAGGTGGCAAGGAAATATTTGCAGTCATATTCCAGCAGCTGGAGTCTGTAGTTGGACCCTACAGTAGGAGACTGCTGCAGCCAGAGTCAGTGAATAGTGGGAGCCAGGATGGCTGAGCTGTAAAGAAGAATAAACTGGGACTCTTTTCATGTTCTTAAATGAGAGTCTGTGTCTTGGCTCATTTCTATCTCTAACAAGGCATCTGCTGCAACAATGAATCTCAAAGATCATCCATTTCCAGCCCCCTAGCCCTGGACAGGAACATCTTTCACTAGGCCAGGCTGACAAAACTCCATCCAACCTGCCCTCGAATACTTCCAGGGATGGGGCAATCACAACTTCTCTAGGCAACCTGTTCCAGTGCCTCGCCCCCCTGCCCCCCACAGTAAAGAACTTCTTCCTAAGATCTAAGCTAAACCTGCCCTGTTTCAGTCTGTAACCATTACCCCTTGTGCTGACACCATCTGCTTGTATAAAAAGTCCCTCTCCCTTATTTTTATAAGCCCCTTTATGGTACTGGAAGGCCATAATGAAATTTGCCTGATCTTTCTTTATAAGTCCCCTTAAAGTACTGAAAGGCTGCAAGAAGGACTCCTCAAAGTCTTCTCTTTTCCAGGCTGAACAACCCCGGTGCTCTCAGCCTGTCTGTGGAAGAGGTACTCCAGCCCTCTGAAAATCTTCATAACCTCTTTTGTATCTGCTCTAATTGTTCAACATCTTTCTTCTGCTGAGCTGGAAGGACTCTGGGTGGGGTCCCACCAAAGCAGAGCAGAGTGGGAGAATCACCTCCATTGACCTGCAGGTATGACCCCCAGGATGCCATTGCTCATCTGGGCTGTGAGCGCACACTGATGGGTCATGGCCATATTTTCGTCCTTGCAAACCCCCAAGCCTTTCTCTGCAGAGCTGTTCTCAATGATGTCTTCTCCTTGTCTGGGATTGCCTTGACCCAGGAGCAGGATGTTTCACTTGTACTTGTTAAACTTTGTGAGGTTCTTGTGAGCCTCTTCTCAAGGTTGTTCAAGTCCCTCTGAAAACCCTATCTTCCTGTTGTGTCACCTGCATTGTTCCGCTTTGTGTTATCAGCAAACTTGCTGACAGTGCACTGATCTCACTGTCTGTGTCATCAATGAAGATATTGAAGACCACCAATCCCAAGACAGAACTTGTAATTCTGAAAAACAAAAATATTTTCTGTATGTGATATCTAATTTAACATGTGCTATATTTTAAAAGGAGATTAATTTTTGTCCTACATTGTAGGACTCGTGCATACCATCTGTACTAATGTAGGGGTTTAGTCTACTCTGTTGTAGAGTCTGAATCTATACCTTTGTAAATACTTTCTTCAATCTATGGTGTCCTGACATAAAACCTGCTTTATTAGTGAGGCAACTCAATGCATGTGCAAACTATCCACAAGGAATCATGTATTTATATCTACTATAAGTAACAGAAACAAATAATGTACAATTTTCAACATACTTCACTCAGAGTATGTTTCAAATTCTATGATAAAAACCTTGATGGATCAAAGTAATACTTATCTGGAGGGCAGTTCAAAGTCCCATGTGAAAAGAATTGTTCATATTGTTAGCATACAGGTCATGTTTACAGCTATAAAATTGATAATATTTCATTGTATATGGGTATTTAGTGGACTAAACCTGTCCTTTCCTAAGGGCCTTGCAATAGACTTATTAGAATTAAACTTAAAAAGAGCACTTAGGTTTCTTTTTTTAAAAAACAGCTAAGCAGAGAATGTACATTAATTATAGCTTAAGCATGTTGGCACATGTAAGCACAGCACAACATGACAAAAAATGTACATCTGTACAAAAATGTAGATTTAATCTGTACATCAGACTAAAAATATGTCTGTTAAATATTCTGTGTATTTTCTTATGAAAAAACCTGAGTGTGGCATATTTGTTGTATGTATATATCCTTGTGTGTATAGTTTATGGAGCTATACTTTTCCATTTAATAAAATATTAGATCTTCAGATATTAAGATTTAAATGAGTATGTAGTCACTCTCATCTCAACAGGAATCAGAAAAAAAAATCAGAAAAAAAGCCAGAGATTTAACACTGAAGTCAAGGAGATATTGGACACTTGAGAGTATCAGGAAATCAGTCAAGTAGGAACTCCAGATGACTGTGAATTGGGACATTACTGTGATCAGAAAGAAATATCACTGTTAAAGAAAAGAGACATCAGATGCTTCTTTAAACTTTGCTTTTTATGGTTTTCTAAAGCACTGTTTTGAAATAGGGTTAGCTTGAAATGTCTTTTTGAGAAAAAAAAGATAATATAGATAAAGGCTTAGAGAGGCTTATGCTGCAACTGTTGAAACAAATGTTTAGTCATTCTCTAAGTTGGTTCAACAGAATAGCAAGTATTACATAGAAAAATTAGAGTTTGTCTGGAAAATAATCAACAGTGTTTTGATTGCTCAACAGTTCTTTTAAAGAAATAATGGCAATTTGATCAAAAATTTATGTGTTAATTTCTTTAAATGGCCCCTTTTCTGTTTTCAACCTCTTGCTTTCTTTTCACTTTTGTGATATATGATGTACACATTATTTTAGTATTCCCGAATAATTTTGTACTTAGTGTGTTGGAAAAAAACATCATGATTCTGACCAGTTTGGCTGTTCTCTTAAATCTCAGCTCACACCTGATGGTGAGCCTCAAATGCTGTGTGAAACAAGTAAAAAAACCCGAAACCTATGAACCCTTAAATATTGTAGCAGCTTTATCAAAGATGCTTTTCAGACAACAGTAATTCTTTATTTTTTTAATATTTATGAATCTGCATATTGTTTAGAGCTAGTGGAAGTTGATTGCTGATGATCAATATTGTTATCCTTTTGAACTTTATGGATTTAAATTCTTGTTCCAACTATAGCCTCTGCAGCATATTGTACAACACCTTCTTGTAACTTGGACGGTTGCAAGAGAGTTTGCGGGGAGAAACGGCATTTTATTTTCTAAATAAACAGATTAAATTTACATGTCTTATAGTTCTTATTTACTATATGGTGCATGCAGGACTGGGACGAATGCAAGCACAAGTAGGCTGGAGAGTTACCCAGCAGCAGATATAGTTTCAAGAAATTTGTAAGTGGGATGGGGGTTTGGGGTGAGTGATATGTTTACCCTTGGTGCAACAGCAGTTCTTGGATGTGTTGTTTGAAGGCAGGCAGGTTCTTTTTTTTTTTTTTTTTTCTGTCATCATTAATGAGATTAAGTTGCTATATGCTTTGTTCCTTGGTGATGCATTAAACAAATTCAGACCCAGATTGCTCTGATAGTGGTTGGATGATTGAAGGAGCTGTGACTAATTATGAAGGAGTGGTATACATGGTGCAATAGTAGGGTGCATAAAGAACTGCTGTTTGATGTTTTCACCCCTCCTAGGATTACACCATGGGCTCTGCCTCTGGACCTTCTGTTTTGTTCTCCTTACTGCATGTTCTTGCTTTCGGCACCCATGCTGTTTATCTTGTTCTTTTCACAAAGCTTTAGAACCTAGAATTAAAAGTCATCAAATGGACTGACTGATAGTCGCAGATAATTTTTTTCTTTTTTTTTTTTTTAAGGTAGCATTAGGACTTTGAATCCTGATACTTTTAAAAATGTAGAGCTGGAAGACCTGACCACAAGCAGTCAGCTAGGATGTGTTTCATCTGCTTTTTTTTTTTTTTTTTTTTTTTTTTTTTTTTTTTTTTTTTTTTTAATGTCAGAAAGGAATGTTGTGTCTAATTACACCTTCGAATATGAAAGCATTTATCTGGTTCATTTAATGAAAGCCCCTTACAGAATTTTGGCTCATGTTTGGCTGGACTGTATGAGAAAAGCTTCAATATTGTATCAACATGACCAAAGCAGAAGTTTTGTTCAGAAACTGGAGAATATCAATTACCTGCTTCACTTTACACACTTTAAGAGAGGGAGTGAAATCTCCTTAGCAAAACTGTATTACAAAATAAGTCACTGAAATTGGAAAATAGTATAATTCTAGTTTTCTGTCTGCACTCTCTGTAAGTTTCTTCACTGAAAATCTTCAAAAGTACCTAAAGGGCTAAGAATTCTGCTAATAAATCCAAAGTGTTACTAAAATTTGTGATTTTAGTAGAATAAGTTCTTTCTGGCCAGAAGTGACACTATACAGTCTGAAAGCAAATAATGCTGACTTAGTTAAAAAAAAAAACCAACAAAAAACCCAAAAAAACCCAAACAACAAAAAAACCCAAACAAACAAACAAAAAAACCCACAAAAACCACCACACCAACAACAACACCCTCAAAATATCTTGGTTCTCTTTCATGAAAGCACTTTCAACTGGTAACAGTTGTATCAATTATTCCCCTTTAGATATGGACAAATGAGTAGGTTGTGTTACATTTCTTGCTAAACGCAAAATCTAAATAGTAGTGTGTTCCTTAGAGGCACATCAAATCATTCTCGATTAAACTATGGGAATGCCAAGCAGTGGCTATTTGGATAGGTCCTTCATTAGCTTCCTAATGGTTTTCATTTAAATAAATATAATCATAATTTAGTAAAATGATACTTAGAACAACCTGAGTAGAAAAGCAACATAGCAAATAAAATAATTTTGTGGCAGGCTGTGTGACTCATATGAATGCTGAGCTCTAAAGGCAGTGTCAGACTGGGTAAAGCTCATAAAGTTCATTCTGCTGTGGCCAATGTGTGCATGCACAAGCCAGGGGCATATCCATCTGGCTGGGGATCTCTGTCACAGGAACCAGCAGCTTTATGCATTGAAATCCCAACACAGAACCACCTGCTGTTTGCATGGCTATACTTTATTCAGCAACATGACATAAAAATCACAATATAACACAGCATTCTAGTCTTGAACAAACACAGCAGCTGTCACTGAGAACATTCTTTGCTGCTGTTTGTGAGTGTGACGACATCAACTTGCTCTGCTATAATCATGACTGCAGTTGTGTAGGGTTTTTTATAACAGCACTGTGGAAAAGAAAAAGATCAGCTACTGCCATTTTACATGAATATGATGAAACAAAGCGAAGAGGCCAAGTCTCGAATGAACTAACGTGCTCCCAGTGAATCTATTTCTGATGCAGAAGGATCTGAAAGTGAATGTAGCCTTTAGGAACTCCATAAAATATTTATAGTATCTTGCTCTTTATTTATCAATGCCACCAGCAACAAAACACTACTTCATTTCACAGAAGCTCAATTTATGTAGCACTGCATAACAGAAGCAAGCAAAAGTAAATGGACAGAGAAATAACCCTGACTCTCAAAATGGAATTTAGATTATAAAACAGACAAATGCAGCTCTGAAAAACAATTCCAGTCTTTGAGATGAATCTGTACATTATATTAGTATGCATTTGTCACAAATATTATGCTCTCACCTATTAGATACAAATCTGGGTATGGTACTCTTGGTTTGATGCCTTCTAGATTCTTGTGTGAAATGAGTGACTTCAATTTGGATAAATTATTTTGCTATAAACCCTTTATGTAGAAAAAATGAATGTTTAGAATTTCTGTCCGATTATGGTGGCTATCTGCAATTGCACGAATCCAGTCCCAATGACTGGCAATAAAGAGCTCATTTAAAAGCATGAGGAGAAGGAAAAATGCTACTTTGGAACATACTGAGTGTTGAGAAATCTGTGCATGTGAGGAATTTTTTATATAACATTTGCATTTCTGTTTATTCATTTAACCAAAGAGTAACAAAATTAAGGGAAATAGCCAGAATTTTTGTGTGTTGCTTTAACTATTGAATTTAACTATTAAAAACAAAAATAAAAGTGCAGATGAAATTAACTTCAAACCACAGAATAACTGTTTGTGGATGGCCTTTCATGTTCTTGCTCAGCAGAGAAAGGATTCACTTTTGATTCCTTTGTACCTTTGTAGACTGATGTACTAACTGCATCAGTCACAGACAGGAAGAGAACCCATTACCATCTACTATGTATAATTCATAAGATGGAGTACTGAGAAGAAAAAACATTCTGAATAACCCTAAACCTTACCCTGACATTAATTCTTCTGTCTGTACATTACTCTTTCTAAGGTGGACATGAGCTAACATATCAAACTGTCAGATCATACAAGACTGCAACATTTCTATTCTCTTTGTTTTGCTTCAAAAGGACAACAGACTGACTTCCAAAAGAAAGGAGCAAGATCCCATTGTATTGTCATTTATGAATGTTCTGAAATGCCTACCATTATTTTAAGTTTTTGCATATGTCTGTTTTTGTCTGGCTAAACAAAATTAATTTGCTGTTTTGGTGGAAAGTTTTGATCAGTTAGAGAGAAAAGTAAATGAATGGTTAGAAAAACTTTCTGGGAACTCCTCCCATGATGAAGAATTGGAGGATTATGCTGCTGATTATTTATGCTGTTTTGTAGAATGGCTTATTTGAAATACAGCAAAAATCCTGACATTGCTAAAACTTTACACAGAACCCTGAGCTGCTTTTATGCAGTCAGTGCCTTTTAAATACTGTTATATAAAATAGGTCTCATCCTATTTTAATAGTTAAGACTTTTGAAACAGTTCTTTTGGCAGTGCAAGATGCATTTTGAAAAATCAGATCTTAGGAGGAAGTTTCTGCTCTGTATGTTCAGGATGCATTAGTTCAGTGGTCTTTTTTCCTATAAGACCCACTACCTTTTACTAATGTAAGTCCTAGAGTGGAAACCTCAGCTGTTCATATTCTGCAGCAAATAACAATGATTTTGTTCTTTTGCAGACTGTAAGTTCATCTGGCCTTTTCTAAGGTAGGAAAAAAGCTGCAGAACAGCTATGAAAGCATATTTTGCTCCAGTTGTGAAGGTGAAAAAAAATCTCAAGAAAAAATGAAATGAAGGCGAGGTCTTACATTATGCTGGCTTTTTCTGTGCATGTACCTGGAAATAGCTTGTGTTCTTCCCCTCCTATCATCATGAAGAGGGATAAGAAGAAGAGGTCCCTCATCTCTTTTGAGAACAGTAGTGATGCAGTTTAAACTTAGCAGCTCTCTAGGTAACACTGTCAATTCTGCTTTGACAATTAGTGATGAAGGAAAGTGTCCTGAAGCAAGGGATGTTAATATTTCAGTAGGTGGCATTGTCTCTGCTAGCAGTCAGTGTTGCTAGAGGGCATTTTGATGATGGTGTTTCAAAATGTAAAGCTGAAATCCTGGTCCCTTGTGGCTGTTGAGATAAAAGGCACTGATATTTTTAAAAAGATGAATAATAATAGGGAGATTTACTTGTGATTTTCTTCATCTTCAGTTAATGTAAAATGAGGTGAACACATGTTCCTGAATACTTTTACTGTTCACTCTTTTCAGTGATCTACACACTGGCAGTGCAGGAGTTGTACTTAATTAGCTTTAATATTGAATTTATATCCTTAGGCCAATGGAGAACAATTCATATGAATCAGGAATTTTATCAGGATTTAAGTAAATAAAGGTCTAGACTGCAAAGAAAGGACTTGGGGAAGAAAAACAGTCGGCACAAGTGGCTGTTGCTTGGCCCTTATGAGGCTTCATTCACAAAACCTTTTAGCTGGTCTCTCCTACCATAACTCCTGGCCTCTGAACTTTTTATCTTAGCAGTTTGTGTTGGAGAAATGGGATTACCTTTACACTTACCCTCTCTTATGAAAATTGGTTCTCAGTGTGTTAAGGGAGAGAAGTCACAACTAAAACTGTCATTCTGCAAAAGCAAGCTGAGTTTTTAAAAATCCCATCTATTCCTGTGTACAAAGCAGCAACTGACTGTACTGTAACCATGGAGACTGCAGCAGATTCAGCAGCTGATTTTAAGACTCATGTTTCAGACCAGAAAATGTTAGATACTCTGCATCACAGAGGTGACAAAGCATCAGGAGAGGGCTGCTGGTTGTGCAGGATGCTGGAGACCCTTTGGAATCACTGGATCCAGGTCTGTTCTCAGAAAGACTTTCACTGTGTCAAGATCCATACATTCCAGGCAAAGTCTGGGACAAACCATAGAGTTTGAAGACTAAAAATCTCTTATGCTATTATTTAATTTTCCAAACTATCTAGAATCCTGCCTGTGACCTGGAAATCCATATTTTATTTTCCCTTGCAAGAGACTTACCCCCTCCCAGTCTTTCTAGTGAATAGAAGTAACTTGTAGTAAGACTATAGAATTATATCTTGTATAAGATATCTTATATATGGCCATGAAACTTTCCTTATTAATAGAATATGTCAGAAATGAACTCATCATGTGGTGTAAACTACCGATTTCAGTGTTGTTGCATTACAGATGCATTTTGTCTTATGTAAAGATGTTTTACACTATGGCTCTATATTTTTTCCATGTTCTTCCACAATATTCTCCCATCTTAGCAATTTTTGTTAGAGAAATTTTACTTAAATCAGGTCATAAATGGATAGCTGCTTTAAGTAATAGCGCCAATAGGATCTCTGAACCATGGTAGTTATATTGTGGAAGAAATAGCTTCTGAATGTTCCTTGTGGGGTATGATTAGAGTTAGGGATCAAACGAGCTTTAAACAGTGATTTAACATGAGAAGCTGCGCAAAATCAAGGTTGTTTAAACATCAGAAAAACAGAGAAACAAGTGAGAAATTGAAAATAGAGTAATGTCTAGCTCATGAGAATAAAATAAAAGTATTTTGATAAGGGAAATAGAGTGCATGGAAATTATAGGATCTTTTCTTTGCCAAAACTGACCCACAGTATATATCAATCTTTTTTCTCTATTTAAACAGCAGAGCTTTCAGCATTTGACTTGTCTTAGTATCATCAGATATTCCAGTAGGTGATATATAGCTGTGTGCCTCTGAATAAAAGAGATGTATTGATACTTGTACTTAACATTTCTTCTGTATGTAAGAAAGCTGTATTACTGAACAGGAAAAAGGATCCTTTAGAATGTCATTGCCTAATTGAGTACAGAACAACTGACATTGGGAAGAAAAGGTTACCCTTGAAGATTAGGGTCTTATCTATGTAGCCACATTTAAGGTTTCAATCCCTGAACTCTAAGAAGACTACTCGGAGGATGTACAATATCTTTTTTGCCCTTCTGTTTCATTTTTAGATCATTCTTAAGCAGTGCCCAATGAAATATTTCCTTGCTCTACACTACTGTCTGTACGTAGGAAATTCTATATTTTGTTTTATGTGGGTAGAAAAAAGCATCTGCAACCACTATTCTTACTATTCTTCTCTGATTCTGCTCACTTTGTAATATGTTATACAAGGACTGAAGGGAGTGTTAGATTTTGATTTAACAGTGGGAGTGATTTAGAGCATTAAATCTTTTCTTTAGTAATAGGCTGCGAACATTTGGAAATACAACTAATAAGCAGGAATCTGAACTGAATCTGTCATGGCCTTTAATGAAATAACAGCTTTTCCCTGCTCGTTTCCAGTTCACCTCCTTAGATGCACACCCAGATTGTTGATGTAAGAGTGGTCCTCTCTGAGGCTGAGACGCTCTCAGACATTGTTCCTGCCCTGGGATACATCAGGGCTAGGGATTTTGGCCTAGCCATGGATCCTGCACACATTAGATCCTTCTCTGAACAGCTGCTTTCTCTCTAATAACCCTCTGGCATGGATTGCTGCATAGGGTTATTACATCTCACGTGTGTATTTTTTCTTGTTGAACTGCAGCAGATGTGTCAAAGAAAGAGAGGAAGATGAGAAAAACAGTTACAAAATTTGGAGCTGAGGAACGAAAGCGAAGAATAGATATAAGAAAATGTTTTGGAAGGCAAAAGTCATGGAAGATGAAAAATGGATGAAAAGGAAATAAAAAAACAAATATGCATTTTTATGGCTGTTGCACTTCTATATTGAATTTTTATTCTAGGAACATATCAGATGTAGGCAACAAGGGTAGAAAGCAGTTTCCATGTTGTATTTCTAATCTCACACTTTTCCTTGCAACAGTGGGATTCAACAGTGCCAAAATGTTTTTATGGTGCCATGGGATTCTGCAGCTACTGCAAGTTCTCTGATGGAATCTGTCAAATGTAAAAGCACATTCATTAAGGTCATGCACTTTTCTGCTTCCAGCTCTGTGCAGCTGTGGCATTTTTCCATCTGTGTTTCTTGTTAAGATTTGAATGACTCATCCTTGAATTTGCCTTTGAGGTAGACAGTTTTCCTATGGCAATGAAATCCAGCTGGTACAAAAAAATTGTGTGTTGGTGTCAAGGAAGGATCGTTCTTCAAAAAGATCAACTCAGTCTGAAATCTGGGATTTTAATATTCATTCTTCAGTCTTATTTTAATGCTTTGAAGGCTTTTCTGTATAATAACATTTTAAAGGATCAGACCAAATTAAGCCCCCCGTATATTATTAGTTAAACACAACCTAGGGATTTTCAAATAGCAGTAGGAAAAAGAATCTAAATCTTGCTGAACCTCAATTTTCTTCTCTGAAAATATTGGTATTTTCTACAGTTTACTTGACTAATCGTTCTTCAAAAACTGCAATATACTCTTTGCTACTAGGAAACACTTATATTTTAGCTGTTTTTTTAAAATTCAGTGTTTATGAAAGTCTTCCTAAATGTCTGTGAGTTATTAAACTCTTGCTTGCAATTTTATTTTAGGCTCACCAAGTAACCAATTTCTTTGCAAAAGCATTAATTGAACTGATTCACAGGGGAGCTGAGAGAATGTGCAATGTGATACTGACTGTTATGTGAATTCTGGAAGACTTAATCAAAATGAGGACTATAATATATGTTACACTACATTTAAACATTTTGAGAAATTCATTGTGTTCACAATAGGAAAAATCAGGTGTCTATATAAATATACAGGTCATGCAGCCAATCATATGGAACAGAACAGCATCATGGAACTGGAGAAGCCTTGGTCTCATCACTGATAATTTATGACTAAAATAATGCTTTCCCCCTGTACTCAACACTGGTGAGGCTTCATCTCTAGTCCTGTGTTCAGTTTTAGGCCTCTCACCACATGAAAAACATTGAGGTGCTGGAGTCAGTCCAGAGAAGAGCAATGGAGCTGGAGAAGGGTCTGCAGCACAAAGCTTATGAGGAGCAGCTGAGGGAGATGGGGATGTTTAGCCTGGAAGAAGGGAGGCTCAGGGGAGACCTTGCCATTCTCTACAAAAACCTGAAAGGAGGCAGGAGCAAGATGGCTGTCAGTCTCTTCTAAGTAATGAGCGATAGGACAAGAGGAAATGGTTGCAAGGAATACCAAGGGAGGTTTAGATTTGATATTAGGAAAAAGTTCTTTATTGAAAGAGTGGTCAGACATTAGAACAGGCTGCCCAGAAATGAGTCACCATCCCTGGAAGTGTTCAAAAAATGTGTAGTTGTGGCAGTAGTTTAGTGGTTTAGTACTGAACGCGGTGCTCCTTTAGCAGCTTGTCTTGATGCTCTTAGAGGTCTTTTGCAACTCTAGTAATTCTATGCAAACAAAAAGCTAGTATAGAAATTTTTTGCATCTTTCATAATAAAGAATTACAAAACAGTGAGCACCACACTTCTGCACTCAGTATAGTTGTTTATCCACATATGGCATGAAGGTGTTCAGACAGAACGAAAGCAAAATCACTGCTCAGAAAAGGTTAAGGCAAAATGCCATTACACAAAACAAGATAACATTTATCACAAATACAGTAAAGAATTATTTCCTCCAACAGCAACTACAGTAGTCACAAATACCCAGAAGAAAACAATTACAAGATGATCAACATGGGACAGCGCACAGGCCCATGTGAAACATAGACCAAACATGCCAGCAGAATATTAGGATGTATTTGAATATTGAGAGGAAAACTCTAGAGATCAATATCTTGCATTCTAGCATAACAGAAAAATCAATGCTTCAGGAAACAAACTCACTACTGCAATTTCTAGGATGTTTCTTCCAGTTAGTAAAAAAGTTATGTATATGTATTTGAAGTAGCTTTAACAAAAAGCAATACTTGAAAATGGGAATGCAATACTAGAGGTAATACTTAAAACACCTGTGACTATTTCTAATAATAAATCTTGTAGCATTAACTACATAGCTGTTCTGGCCCTGAAGGGAGTTCCTGTAATCTTTGATATGAGTTTTTGCAGCCGCTGTCACCTACCAGTCAGCTCCAATGCTTCTGAACTGTAACAATTTCTAAGGAAATGTTGAAGAAGATGCAACAAACAATAATTACACAAATAAGACTAAATTTATACTGTAATCATTTGTTCAGTAATCTCACCCAGTGCATTTAGATCATAGAATCATAGCAAGGTTTGTGTTGGATGAGACCTTAAAGATCATCTAACACCAACCCCTCAGCCATGGGTAGAGATGTCATTCACTAGACAGGATTGCTCAGAGCCCCATGCAAACGGGCCTTCAATATTTCCAGGGATGGGGCATCCACAGCTTCTCTGGGAAAATGGCAATGGTGGCACACACTAAGTTACCAGAATAATGTAGGTCACTTTGCATGCTGTTTCTAAAGAAAAAAAAGATTTTCATCCTGCTAACTAAGAGTTATCCCTAAAAGCCTTTTGTTGAGCCTTTCAAATGACAAAAAATGTCTAGCCTAAGTAAAATACGTAGTTTGATATGCAAAGTAGAAATGAAAATGGGACTCACCTTGAGACATGAATATTTACAAAATGTGTCTGTACACAACAATGTTTTGAAGTGTACACCTGCAGCAGATGGTATATGCTGTTATTTTGTTACAAGTATGTTAAGTCCCAAATGTCTGACTGTGAGCATTGACCGTGAATGTTAGAACACGTGTGCACCATTGCCAATTGCATAGACATAGACATGCTTCCCGTGGTAGTGTCTTATGGCAAGAAGGAGACTGATCCTTAGCCCTCTTTTATTTAAAAATGTCCTTGCTAGTCAGAAAACTTGATATACTTTCCAGAACACCTGTTATTAGCAGAGTCCCTGGTGTGCCTAGAATTTTTCACAGATTCGGCAGATTTTGTATAAACCACAAGAAGGAGCAATGCAAAACAACACAATTTTAATTCAAACTTAATTTTGCTTTTATGTCGGTTTATCTTTAATATTGACTAATAATATATATTGATAGTACAAACTATGAGTTAAAATGCACATTGCACCGTCAGTAAGCCATGAAAATGTCCTTGTACCCAGGTGATGGGAATCTGGTGTATACTGCAACTGTGCTGCAGGATACTTTCTTGCTTGCTTCTCAACAGCTTTCACAGAAGTCTGCAGTGGGATAAATACATGTCTTTTGATAAATCAAGGCAAGTTTCTACTGAATGCAGAACTATTCTCAAGACAGCACCTGCTCTTAGCCAGTTTTCTAGTTAGATCCTGAGGCTGTGGCCCTCACGAGGTTCTGTTGATTAGACAAGGGCAACAGAATAGCTTACCACCTTCTCTCTAAATCTGTGGGATTTTCAGCCATATAGAAATACAGCAAAACTTTTTTTTTTTTTTTTTTAATGTTTGGATTTTTTGTTTTGTGTTTTTCTCCCCAGGTACACTTTGAATGCACGAGGGGAATGGGTCAGCTAAAGAAGGTGTAGTTACAATTTGATCCTGCAGGATGAAACACGGCTGCTACAGCTCAGGAGGATATACAGGCAAAGCAGTTTTCTTCCACTTTGAGGCACATATATTACTGGAAGTAACAGGACAAAAGTAACCCAGAAAACTGGAGTAAGGTTACTTTTTGATATGGCAATGCAAGCATCCTTCTCAAAGATGATGCAAAATAGCATAATTGTACTCAGTTCAAGATATCATTTACATAAATTTTATTTTTTGACAAGTAGTCTATGTTTGAAAACATTTTAATATAATGAGTTGAAAAATATTCCTAAGTATCACTCAATAGTAGTGAATAATAGTATTAACAAACATAAGTCAGGATTTATTTGATGTTTTATTGCTGAAAGATTGTAATTCAGTGTTATCATGTTTAGAGCAATGGATAAGTTTTATGCCTTTATAGAAAATGCATTTGAATTGTTCACATTAATCATGATTAAAAACAGAATGTGGTAAATTACCACCGAGTTCCTCATAATCTGCCACCTTTATGAAGAGGTGGCTGAAAGGAACTAGGAAAATATTATACAAGTACATATATTTGCAAAATTCTGTGAGAGCTGTAATAATGTTTGCATAATAATTACATAATGTAACAATAATGTCATAATGAGCTAGATGGTACATTACTGCACAAAATATTGCATACAAGTAGAAATTAGCTTATCCTCACAACAGCAATACAAGAAAGCACTATTACTTTACTTACTGTAAACAACTGGCTACATAAGGTAGTGTAACAAATTTTGATAGATAATAGTTCCCTTTAACAGAAAATTTTAATTACACCTGATCTTTTCTCACATTTTACCAAGACTATGTGTCCTGTACTTATTTTAAAATTCTTAGAGAATATTTAGAGAACATGAGATTTAAAATGAGATTGAATTGTAAAGTTGAGATTCTAATTTTATTTAGTATGCAGCCAAGGTTTAGCTTTATCATAGTAAACACTAGGTTCTTAAATGGAATTGGCTAGACTCATCAAGCTTTTTTCTAAAATATATTATCTTTTCAAATGTGTTAAAACCTTAAACAGTTTTGTGTTCAGGAAGATTTTGGGTGGAAGGGAAATGAAAAACCCATTTCAGTAATGCTTATTAAAAGATCATTGTAAAAACATGTAGTAAAATTTGTTTCCCAAAATCTATATTTTTTGATACATTAAAATACTTGTTTCATTTTGATTAATATTTTGTTATCTTAATACATTTTTTTATTTGCATGTTTTTTGGAAAGAAAATAATTGAGAGAGAGAAAGAGAGGGAGAAAGAGAGTATATTATTAATCTATGGTAGTACTGTGGGAAGAAACATTGTAGCCAGCAAAGGAAGATTACACTTTTCTAAATTTTTTCAGATGTGAATTTGATGGAGTTAAGGTATTCAGCACTTATAAAAGGATACGAGCCCAGAGGCTTTCCTTCCATATTTTCATGTTATAATATGAGGAATATTTATTGGCCATAATAATGGCCACCTTGATCCAAGAGATAATGATTGGAACCAAGGCACATGGAACTAGCCCATCTCTTTCCAAAGACAAAATCCTTTGAAACAGGAAGGACATAGAGATGAAAAAGTATGAGGTCTGTATGTTAGCAGAATGCCTTACAGATTAGGATCATTTAGTATCTCTTACTCAGGTCATAAGCACCTAAAACCTTTCCCCAATGTAAATCTCATTTATTTAAACGAGTATTGCATTCTCCCTCTGTGTTTCTGTCGCAAAGGCAAACATTGAAGACTATATATGCCATACAGCATTGCAAGTAATATTAGATTTTTAAATTAATTATATCTGACTTTTCTCTTTAGCAGCAGAGAATTGCCAGATCAGTCTAAACTCTGCTTACTTTTGACTTTTATCTTAGAAGGGTTCTGCTTTTGAAATAAGTTCTTCTAAGAACATATCAGTGATGCATCCTCATGGAGTCTACGTATTTCTTTTAAACCTTTGTCTCAGAACTGAGCAATGTTGTTTTTCTCTTTTTGTATATGAACCTGCACTCAAGTAATATATGTAATTATATGACCATAAATATCAAAACAGAAGAACTCAAACATGCTTAAGAGATGCTATAGTGGATGTACATAAGACTTGCACTATCAGTAACTAGCAACTTTGATAAACTGTTGTCTGAGATGCTTTTTCAAATCCATGTAAAAAGAATAGGGTTTTTTTTCTGAGTCTAGTGAATCTAAAGTATTTATTTTAATTGGGGGAGGGGAGAGAATGCTTTAATTAATGATTTTTAAGTATGTTCTTAAAATATTAACAATTATTTTAAAAATGCACAAAGCCATCCATAGTAGTTTTAATTTCTTGACTTTTCCCTCACATGACTGACATTTCTTTTGAGATGTTCATATAGTTGTCTAAATTCTTGTCAAAATATATTGGTGTCATGCCTTTTGTTTTACTTTTGACAAATTCATGTCTAGCTAGCTAGATTTCATTTTCCATGACAGAAATTTTTACATGTTGATGCTGGCATTGCCAGTCATGACTTCAAGAACAAATATGGCATTCACTAATTTTTTTATAAATTCCAAAATTACATTCTACACCCATATTGTATAAATCTAGAAAAGTCTAAACTATGCTGATTAAAATATTGTGATCATTCATTTAGGATATAACTACAATGAAGTGAACGTTACATCACAGTCTATTATCAAAGAAATGTTATTTATAAGCAGAGGAATCAAGGTACTCATATTTCTTCTAAGTTTGGCTATGACATTAACTGGGATAAGAAATGTTCTAAAATGCACTGGACTGTGTTGTATGCCTGTGTTGAGCCTACATGCTCCTGTATGTATATGAGACCCTCAAAAATAATAGAAACCTTGTCTAAAGATGAATGTCCCAGCTATTTGCAAAGGAATAAAGCAAGATCATCCCCACAGATTTGTGCAAGCACCCCAGTAGAGACCAGGATATGTCTTCTTTATCATATTATTAAATCGAGAGACTTCAGGGGCCACCTTGATCTGAGCATAATTACTGATCTCTTCATGAGATCCAGTGAGACAACATGTGGGAACAGTTGAAAGCTGCACCAGGGGAGGTTTAGACTAGATGTTAGGAAGTATTTCTTTACTGGGAGAGTGGTCAAACACTGCAAGAACCTTCCTAGGAAGGTGGTGCCCCAAGCCTCTCAGTGTCTACGAGGCATTTGGACAATGCTGTTAATAACACACTTGAACTATTGTCAGTCCTGAAGTGGTCAGGAAGTTGGACTAGATGATTATTGTTAGTCCCTTCCAACTGAAATATTCTATTCTGTGTTATGTTATGCTGTGCTATGCTTACTGGTTCTTAGGTACCATTCAAACACCCTGAAGTGTTTTAGAGGGTCTGCAGCCCTTCCTTAGATGCCTTCCCCTAAAATGCATAGGCAGAGTCACTCACGTGATGAAGGGGCTATTGAAATGATCAGATAGAAATTTTTGCTGATGGTTCCCAGACTAGGGATTGCTGAATTCTTTTTTGTTTTCCTTTCCTTTGGAAAAAAAATAAAAAAATCTGAATTGTTCAAAGGCGTGGCCCACCGACAGAGATAAAAAGGATGACCCAGTGGAAAGTTACCTGGGTGTGCTGGTTGGCCATGAGCTCAACATGAGCCAGTGTGTGCCCAGGTGGCCAAGAAGGCCAATGTCATCCCAGTTTGTATCAAAAAATATGTGGTCAGTGGACCCGGGAAGTGATTGTTCCCTTGTACTCAGCACTGATGAGGCCACACCTCAAGTCCTGTCTTCAATTTTGGGCTCTTCTGTTCAAGAAAGACATTGAGATGCTGGGTTTTGTCCAGAGATGGCAACAAAGCTAAAAGTCTAGAAATTAAATTACATGAGGTGTGGCTGAAAGAGCTGGTGTTGTTTAATCCAAAGAAGAGGGGACTCAGGTGAGACCTTAGTACTCTCTACAATTGCCTGAAAGGAGCTTGTAGCCAGGTAAGGATCAGCCTCCTCTCCCAGGCAACAAGTGACAGGACAAGAGGATATGACCTCAAGTTGCACCAGGGCCGGTTTCAGTTGGAAATGAGGAAGAATTTCTTCCTGTAAGGGATTGTTGAGCATTGGAATGGGTTGCCCAGGTGGTAGAGTCATCATCCCTAGAGGTGTTCAATAAATGACTACATGTGGCACTTAGTGCTGTGGTCTAGTTGAGAAGGTAGTGTCCAGTTGAAGGCTGGACTCAAAGGTTTTGGAGGTTTTTTCCAACCTAAATGGTACTAGGATTGTATAAGAATCTTTCTCATCTTGTGGCCCCACGAAAACAAACTTCTCACACAATTATATTTTTAATTTCTGTATATGACATAAAATTTTAAAAACCCCCAAAACTTCACTTATTCTAAAAATGCATTATCTTAACAATTACAACATTGGCCTGAAATCAAATCCCCATTCTGCTGAATTCAATTCAGGAATGGCAACCTATATCCTTTGGGAATGCCCATCATTAAGCAATTGAGTGGTCTAGCTTGAGCACCTTTTTTCTATCTTGTTGGAACAGTTCTACTTTACATTAATATTTAACCAAGCACTGAAAGACTAATGTAAACTTACAGCTCTTATATCCCAGTTGAAACTCTAATTGCTGGCCTGGCTGCAGCCGACTCGTGCCCATTTGCATTAGGTATTCTCTATTTGGAGAAAAATGTGCTTACAAAACATTTTTAACCTGGAACAGGGCAGTGAAGAAGAGCTCTGTATTAAGAATCTAATCACCTAGAGTATCTAGAGCTTCCTACAGGATCAAAACCCTTTGCAAGATGCATGACAGCCCGAGGCCTTCCTAGTAGGTAAGCAATTGAACCTGAGTTACTTAAGGAACTATAACACCACCAGAGCTGAATAGCAGCAAAGCATTGTTGGCTGAGGAGGTAGTAGTGCCAGGTAATGTTAAGGATTTCATTCAAATGGTTTTTATAAAAGGAGTATCTGCATTGATATTAGGCAGAGATTTTTGGCAAGGGAAGCTACTGGGTAGAAAACAGATTAATATTCCAAATTAAATTTGTATAATTAATTTAAAAAGAACCCTGCAAATTAGAACAGGATTAAGAACTTTGAATTCCTGTATTGTTAACCAGAGTCATTAGAGCAAATGAGTACATTCAAGATTCTAGAACTGGCTCAAAGGAGTAGTGTATATGCCTAGACCGTAAATTCAAAATTTCAAGGGTTTTTTTTCCCCTCATTTGTTTCAAACACCCAGAGAAGTTTCTCTTAAAAAGCTCTGCCTTTCCTCTTTCACTGTTGTCTTACAGCATTGTCAGCCATCCGGCTGAAAACCACAGAGTAAATGAAAATACAAAGATTTTATTTGCTCGATTTAGCTGTCATTGATTTGTTGGTACTGTCTTCAACATATTGCTTTTAGAAATGTTGTTTTTCCTTTTACTTTTGTGACATTTTCAAGGTAATTTGGGATTCATGCTTGGCACCCTTTTTCATAGTCAACAGAAGCAAGTCAAATTATTTTGAAGACCTACATTTTAAAGAAATGCTGATGAAGAAAGAAACCAATACAATTTTTTAAATCTAGTCAGTCACCTAAAAATAAATGCTGTAGAAATGAATAAATGTTACAGAAAGTTTCATGTTACTATTGTATGTATCTCCATAAAAGTATTTTATAGTAAAGTAGTTTGAATTTTGCATTTTCTGGGGATGTTTCATAGGTCCATTAGTCTCTGTGTGGCTCTGCTCAGGAAGGGATGAAGCACTAGAGACACTGAAAGTCCCTCAAATTAGTCCTTTTTCATCTGCCTGGTTTAGCTTGTACCAGCCTTCTCTTCAGTCTTCTGTCTAGCTTAATCTGCTTTGTGTATGTGATGGAAGTCTGTCAAAAAAGGATTTTAACAACCAGGAACACCAAAATATCTTCCTTTTACACAGCTAAATCATAAAATATTATTACAGAAATATTTGAGAAATCTAGTGTCCTTAAAATCTGAAATATATAGAGCATGAGGATGCCAGGGAAGAAGATATCTTCAGTAGGAAGGAGTATCAAGCATTAAGGAGAAAACAAAAGCTACAAGTTAAAGGGTACAATTGTTAAAAATACAAGTAAAGAGCAGCTTTAAATGGAAATCATCAATACTATCATGTAAAGAAATACTTAGCATGCAAAACCATCTTCAACCTCTTTATGCTACCATTTTTAAAGGGCATCAGCTGAGAAAAACTGTCACAGGACCCAAGGTTCACTACAGAATTTCACTTAGCTTTACTACTAAATGCAGTTCCTGAACTGTTGTCTAGGAAGCAGCAGAATCCATATTTCAAAGTGTGTTTATTTAACAAAGAAGATTGTATTACCTCCTACAAAGGTCATCTGGGACTGATTCTCATCTCAGACCGATGGAAGTAAAAATTTTTCTTAGCTGGAATTTATGGCTGCGCTGTTGTGCGGGGAAGTCCTGTCTCTTGTTTACATAATGAATTAGAATAAGGTGTTGTTGGTTTTAGTTTTTTCCCTTTATGCCTAAATATGATAGTTTTTCTTCTTTTGCATTAGCTATGGTGATGTATATTCAAGTTGAAGTATGTGGGCCTCTTGTACAAGTCAGCATGTACTCATTATTCTGAATATCTCACCAAGCACATAATGTGTGTTTACTTGAAGCACACAGTGATTTTTCTGCTGCTCTGTTTTGTTGGAATATCATCATGTTATTTTAAATTTTTTGTGAATTCCTAGCTCTATGCAAGGCCCATATAGAACTGTTTCCTTCCTCCAAAAATTTAAAAGAAAATGAATTTTTAAATATCTGTAACTGTAGAACTTAAAACTGTTAAGCAAATAATATAAATTTACTATTGATGAATATTTGCTCTCAGTGGGGAGGGGGTCTTTACTTTTTTTATGGTTTAGTCCTGCAGTTATTAAAACATTCACTGTTTTCCCGATAGCCATTATAAGAACTGTTTTTGCTAAATAAATCTGTTGTGGTTCAGCCTGAAAAGACAGCTTGGTACTGAAACTCTCTTCTATCTCTCTTGACTGCCCCTTGTTTTCTATTTCAGTTTATGCCATTGTTACTGCTTCTTGTTCTTATTCTTCTTTCATCTAGCACATCTCAAAACAGCCCACAAAAGTCATGGGAAATGAGAGCAGGAAGAGACCTCGAGAGGCCTCTTATGTACCTTCCTTTTTCTCTTTGCATTGTGTGGACTCTACAGAAGGGACACAGATATAAAGAACTTAAATTAATGCTTGTTTGACTTGGATATGCAGTAATGAAGAAAGTTCTGTGTTCTTTCTTTTTACTCTGTGAATTTCACTATGAATACATGCTGTAAGAGAAAACTAATTTTTCTTAAAAGGAATAAAAAACACACAGCCAAATAAAGCCAGCTGTGCAGTGTTCATCCTGAGGCAGATAAAAAATATGTCAGGGTAAACAAGTTTCTAATAATAAATTAACACTTGTTGAGAAATATTACATACTCCAAGATGGATTTGCCAAAGTGGTTTTCATTATTTATCAATTATCTGTAGACATCAAAATTCCCTCTGGAATCTACTAGTAACTGATTTCAAGCCCACCCAGAGCTTATTCTGGTCCATCGCTCATCAATCATTCTTCCCTATGAAGATTTACGCCATGTTCTGATTTTTTTTTTTTTTTTTTTTTTTTTTTAATGTAATGGGTAATGGTTCCGTTAAAAGCATCAAATTAGGTATTTCAAATTTTGATGAACTATAATTTTACAACAAAGTATTGAGATACAATTTATACATTCAAGCAAAAAGTCATGTGGTGCTGATGGACTGTGAATCCACATTAGAATGTTTGGGTCTCTCCTCCTTTCCATCCTCCTCATCCCTCCACACTGATCTGATGTCTCTTAGATACTTAGATATCTGATCTGATATTAGGGTCAGGACTAAACTCCTGGAAAAGGAGACATGAGGATGGACAAGGGACTGGAAAGGGACTGGAAAGAAGTGCAAAAGTCTAGTGGGACACAAAATAAGCATGAACAACATGACACAGTGATAACATCACTATCAATAATTTTGATAACAGAATACATTAGTCATATTATAGAAATTTATTGAAAAGTGTGGTGCTATTGTGGTCTGGATATATTATGCCTCACTATTTCAAATCAATATTCAATAATCAAATAAAGTAGAAAATCTGCTAAAAACTCACATGTCCTGGATTCTAAGAATAAAATTCAGGTTTGACAACAATACAACAGATATGAGGAAAGATTTGTACTTTGAAAGTCCTGCAGGCCTGGTATGCATTGTAAAGCCAAAACACTACCCTATCACTATGAATGGTGGTATGATTTACAAAATCATTTATTCTTTGGTGGAATCTTGGTCAAAATTTAATTTACTAAAATGTTTCATAATAACCATAGTCTAAAGAAAATTTTTTCCATGGACTAAGCTCTGAAATCCTGTTTCCTTTTGGGTAGTATTGCCACTGTTTTTATTACAATTACTCATCAAATTATGATGCATCAGGTGAAAATGTGACTGAACAGAATTATATGAACACCAAGAAAAAAATAAAAAATCTCTAGGATTAGTGCAAAAGACTGGAAAATTATATCAGACTTTTAATGAGCCTTGACCTTGCCACAATAATCAAGTACTCTAGGTGGTCATGACATCCATCAGTTATGGCTCTCTTGCTATGAAGGAATACTTTCAAATCAGTCAAATACAATTATGTTTTATGGATATATAAGTGCAGTAAAATGTCATTCAAAACTGGTATCTTTCTCATTAACACTATTATTCTGACAAATACCAGATGTGACTGCTGTGATTTGACCATTTCTGGTGAATAACTTAAATAACTTTTGAAATTTACATCTGAATATAACCACAGTATTTCCTCATCATTTATGCTCTTCCTGTGATTAATTTGCCAAGGCTTTTCAAATATGAAGTAACCTTCATTTGCTAGAGTAGGTTTGCATTTCTTTAATTTATTTGAAGTTTTAAATATACTAGTATGTGTTTAAATAAAATATTAGAGTAGTAATTTATACTTGCTTAAGGCATCAGAGTTAGCATGCATTTGTGTTCATTGGACCCTAATGTAATAGCACTGAGCTAAACCTGAAAAGTATTTCCTTTTGACGTATTTATTGTAGGTTTTTTTGTGTTAAATGAACCATTACTGAGTGTAATCACCTAAAAACCAACATACTAAAAAGCTAAAATTTCTGCTAAAAAGCTGTAAAAGTAACACCTGTGTTGTTTGCAATGGGATTAGAAACTCTTCAGGATCAATACCTCTAAAAGAATGGTGTTTAACTTGGAAATGGCCACTGGTGGGCTGCAGGTGTTGAAGAACACTACATAAGATATAGGCTAGAGAAACAAAGTCTGGTGTCTGGATTAGAGGGCAGAAGGAGGGCTGCAGAAAGATGGTAACTGGGTCAGGAGACATAGGATCAAACAATACAGCAGGCCTAAGGTGTACACTTGTCTGGAGAGAAAGCCATCAACTAAAGCAAGGTATTTGAGGAAAATTTAGGGGTGGTGAGCAGAGTCAGACTCTTCCTAGGAGGTGCTAACTCTTACAACACTTTGTGCCTCCCATTACAAGGGCTTTTATAGAGACAAGATGTGCTTGCACTGCATTTTAGATATCCACGTGGACTTCCTGTAAGCATTCTCTGCCACAGTAACTTCACATAGTTACCTAATGTTTCTCAACCTGCAGTGATGAATAATATATATGTCTTACTGTAAGTTTTTAGCTCAGAGTGATATAGCATAAGCCATTATATTATTGCATAATCGTGATATGTCTCAAATCAAAAGAAAACTGTTCTGTGTGGGTATTGATAGTGGTGAGAAGACTCTTTCAGGATCCCTATGAGAAAGGTCTGGCAACATTTTAATAAAAGAGAATAAAAATATAAATACTGATAGAAAGTAAATCTTCTATCCCTTCAAATGCTAGGAACCTTGGTTTTATGCCGCATCAGACAGGTCCTGGATAGATTTTTCCCATGGCATTCTGCACAGATGCTAGCCATCAAGGGGTTCCTCCCACCTCCTATGCTGTGGTGCCTTTTATCTTGTGTAAAAATTCAACCCATGTATTGTCTATTGATAGACTGTATGCTCTCACTGATATAACACCAGTAGTGCTAGGGGCTGGCACAGGACATGCCAGCAGGTTCCCTTCAAGGTAGTCTAGGGTCTCCTCACACCCTCAGCACATGCCCAGTAGTGGCTTGCCCAGGATTACGAACTACTCAGAGTGCCCTCTGCAGATTTCCCAGTAGATTAATCAATTGCACAAGGCCAAGCACCAGGAGTTCAATCCTTTGCAATGGATTTTTTAATGCATTTAAGCATTTTTATTATTCCTATGATGTTGCTTTCTGCAAAACTCAACAAACAAGTTACCCCAAATAATAGAATTATAGGCCATATATGTTGTATGGGTTTGTTGGTATTGACTTACTGACTTTTACTGACTTAGTGTAATCCAAGCTGCTTCACTAAAACTTGCTGGTAAACTTTTAATGCTTCTGTGATGATAGTATTGCATTTGGTAGGGAATTAAGTACTACACAAATCAAGAAGTGAAGGTTTCTAACTTCAGCTGGTGATGCAAAGTACTTCCTGCTCCATTTATATTTAAAGACATCAGTAAGATGTATCACAGCATTCAGATATTTCAATAACAGTTAGTTTCACATAAATGCCTTGAATGCAACATGTTAAGCAGAAAAATGTTAGGCCTGTTTGAAAATGAGGAAGGCTCAGAATCTTACCTTGGTGACTCAAAGTTTAAAAAAAAGGTTTTTTTTTTTTTGCTTCCAAACATCCTGTTTCCCAAGTACCTGATGACTTTGGCAAGTAACTGAATAGCTTTCTCTACTGCCAATTGTTGACCTTTGAGTATATCTTCCCATTTCTAGGACCACACATAATTAATGAGCAACTATCTCTGCATCTTGAATGTGTGCAAGTTGGGGAAGGCAAAGCTCACGAGGCCTGAGTTTATCAATGCCTCTGTTTTTTTTTCAATCAGTGATAATTCCAGTGTTTGTCAATGTAGAGGTAAATTAATATTTACAAATGAGTCTTCTTGGGTGCCTTTGGGGTAGTTCACCTCCAGTCAATAGAGGACACATGCAGCTGTCATATTCTGATCTTGCACCCAGTGGGTCATCTACATTGGTTTCACATTTGTCTCTCTTGTCTTCCTAAAGGAAAATAAAAGCTGAACACCTCTGAGAAGAAAGTTGGGTATGACATTGTCCTTGTTCCTACATTCTGTTCTTTGTGCCTCTTGGCATGAGAAATACTGAAAATGTTCATATGTGGACAACAGTGGGAGCTTTTAAATAGTGCCTTGTGGTCATTGAAAAAGCTAAACACCACTCTAAAAAAACTGCACTCGCACTTCTTTGTGTGGCAGAAATGGTGCACCTTTTTTCACGGAACAAGTATTTGTGATTTTGTACTGATGAAGTCCTCTTAATCTTCCAAGACCATCTCTTCATCTTTGAAATTTTATGGCTGATATCAGAGGAATCAGTCTGGGGTCTGATGGTTTCTTGGCCTTGGCTTCTTATTCCACTTTTATAGTAGTGTATTCACGTCGTTTGGATGCTTCTTCTTTTGAGAGTGTGGGGCCAGAAAAAGTGCTTGCTCAAGCAAGATTTGCTACTTCCTTGTTTAAAGTAAACTGTCTGGGCACAGTTCTGTGCCATGTGGTCTAGGATGACTGTGCTTAAACAGGGAGGTTGGAACATGTGAGCTGCTGTGGTCCCTTCCAACCTGACCTTTGTGATTCTCAGGTTCTGTTGTTCTGTGAAAGGGTTTCCTTAGTGTGTTTCACTTATTGCTCTCATAATTGAAATCTAATTTGTAACCTTTTCCTGAACATCTCAACAGAATGTCAGAAAAGTAACTAATAATATTGATAGTGTAGATATCCTGGAATTTACACAAGCAGAAAGAAAAAGATCTTCATCTTGCCTCTGTAGGAAGGCAGAAAAAATTAAAAGCATACTCCTTTTCATCCATGGTTCTGTTGGAATCCTGATGACAGCAAAACCTCTGGAAAGATAAGAAAAAAACTTTAGTATAACTTAAAATATTCCTCATGACCCCAACGCATGGTGAAATAAGGAAGGGTGCTGGCATCCTTCCTCATGTATTTGGTAGTTGCTCATTATATTCCACTGCTCTGTTTGTTCCTTTATTCCAAGAATGTGTTAAGAGATAAATTAAGATGGCTGAGATTTGATGTGACCAAGACTTTAACAGCATGTGATTTTCTTCCTTTTTACTTCAGTCAACGTGATGCCTTTTTGAAAGACCTAAGGAGTCCTTAGGTAGTGTTCTTGCTTTTATGTGACATGTGATCAAGCCACCATACATGTTCTGGGGACCTGTGGGAAGCTGTAGTGATGAAATATCACGAGAGTTTTGCAAGTGAGCAGATATTGATGCCCAAGTTACAGAAAAGGATTATGTTTCCAAATATTGGATAGGAAAGACTGGTATATGAGGGCATCCTTGTCTCTTTCATCTCAGATGGGCATGAGAAGAAGGAAGAGAGAAGAGACATTATTAATTTACCAACAAAATTATGGTTTTCGTAATTTAACTATTTTTTCACATACCAGCCTGACCTTTGGTTGACACCTTTAACAAGATAAATAAATCCAATATCACTGAAAATGTTTTCAGATGCATAGGATCTCAAAGATCTGAGATCAGTTCTCTGTTTAATGAAGTATTTTATTTGACTAGAAAACATCAGGGGAAGGCTGTAAGAGGAATAGCAATACATCTTTTACATAATTTGGAAAATGATGTCAGAAACATACCCAGTAATGGAGAGGGAAAGTGAGTGATCTACAAGGATTTGATGAAACTTATAATGGGCTTTGGAATTACTTGTTGTTTTCCTCTTCTAATGCCCCTCTTCATTAATGCATGACTTTTTCATAGGATAACAAGGACAGGAGATATGGGAAGGAGAGAAAATACAAGGAGTACAAGGTTGACTCATTAATTTTTAAGTAACAGTTTGACCTTCTTGGCAACTGGTATTTTTTTGTTACAAAACAATCAATTATTGCAACAGCTTAGCTGGGCTTTATGTCTGTTTATTCTCAGATCTTTTGAGAAACATATTTAACACAGAAGAACATATAGTCTTTGATTGCTTTTCTGAATGTTGCCCAGTAAAACAGTTCTGTTTTCAGTAAAACAGTTCTGACCACTACTTCTTTACAGAGTGCTTTGTTATTTCTATAGAGATTTTCCTTTTCAGGGACTGAAGGAAACCTCATATATCCAGAAGACAGGAAAATAGATAGTATTTGATTCAGTGGAAATAAATGTGATTTTTTTTTTCCTGTGCACAGTTAGAACCAAAAAGCCTATCCTTTCACTGAGTTGTTTAGTCAAACATTTTGGTTTTTATCTTCAGAAATTCCCCAAAGGACTCTGTTCTCTGTTAGCTATAACAGAATACCGTTGCTGAGACTGAAAACATTATTTCTTATACAACATGATATATTGTTGGTTTTCAAATACGTTTCTCAGCACCACTTTTCAATGAACCCTTCATAAATCCAGCTGAGGGCAGGCAAGATCCATGTAGCTCTGAGAGAGGGATAAATGTAATTTACTAAAGATTCATGAACTGTTTTCTCACACTCTCCCAGCTATTATACACAAATATAGTATACCTGATAGAATTATGCTCAATGTGAAATAACGTTTCTGCAGTAAATGAGTTTAAGAAAGATCACTACTAGTCTCAAAAGGAATAGAATATCCTTTTCTTAACATACCATAACATATAAATTCATTTTAGCATATGAGCCTAAAATTAACTGTGATGACAGTTTAATTCCTTCAAAGATAACATTGTACTTCTGCCTTGCATGATCTCTATGAGTTTACATACAGTGTAAAACATTCTCTGCATACTAAAAAGACAGAGTGCATGCAAAGCAGTTAAGATTTGAATAAAACTGGAACAACAGATATTGTTCCACTGATTTTAGTCATTTAAATCTGCAAGTTTTTGCATCTGTGTGTTTCCAAGGGTTGCTTTTTTTTTTTTTTTTTTTTTTTCCCCCTTCTCCACTGAATGCCTTGGCTTTTAGGCTGCAGCAGAAAAGCTATACAGGGACAGCAGCAGCTGTATTCACTTTCATTAAGCATCCAGCTCTTGTTGCTCTTCTCATCCTTGCAAGGCAAACCATGCCCATATCCATACCCTTGTAACCAGTGGTAACTGGGTGCTTGAGAAAGAAGCATGTCTGTGCTCTTCCTTGTTTGGACCTATTCTGCTGGACAGTCTTTGCCTTAAGAAATGGATATAACAGACCAGCCAGCCAGAAAAGCTGCAGCATCCCTGGCAGTCAGGCAGACTAGACTATTTTTTTATTCCTCTGTATTATAGGGGATAGAGGCAGGAGACAATTTGCCAAAGTGTGATATTCCCATGTTTTGCTATTAAGCCTGCTGTGTTGCTGTAGTACTGAGGACAAAGAAATTTCCCACACTTGTTTGCTTGAAAATAAATGGTAAACTCTATTTAAAATGGAGAATCAATTTTTTTTTTTTTTTTTTTTTTAATTGTGTATTTGTTAGCTATAGTACTGGAAATCATTTAAAACCTTTCCATATGCAATTCAGAATTGCTGCTTCATATATAATCTTAAAATGAATATTCTAAAAATCAAGAATGTAAATGCAGTTTATGCCTAGGGCAAGTCTTCTTTGCCTTGTCTATTCCCTGCCTCCCCAGGAAAACTCAAATATATCACATCTTCTAAAGCTGAGAAAGAATTTAACTATCAGAAGCCCATTTTTCCATCTTTATTTGCATTTGCCAGGCTACTCAGAGAGAGAAAAAAACTCCAGACATATCTCTTCACATCTTCTCACTGAGCCATGGAGTATTCGATTCAAAGGGCTACTCCACTCCTAAGTGATTTTTAACAGTAGAAATACCTTGTGGGTAATAAATATATTGAAAATTGTATTAGAAAATTGATCTCAAAATTATTTATAAGGTAAAAATGAATCAATCACCCTGTTATTACTTTTGAGTTGACATGAACAAATATATGAGTCTGTCCACTGTTTCTTATCATTACACTTTCCTTGCAATGTGCATTTCAAGGGAATCAGATTTCAAGAAAGTAGATATTAAGGAATTATATTGAAACAAATCAATCTGGATGAAGAGTAGATAAGTCTTGATGAGAGCATATTTATGGATTTAAAACTATATTATTTATGTGAAGGTTGGGCCAGGAACAGTGTTCTATGAAATTGTGATCTCAGCATAACATAAACCAAACAAGCCTTTTCAAGTGGATTAAGAGTACTTAAGTAGTCTGAGCAGAGAGCTATATCAAATATTGACTACCAAACCAAAGAGAGGAATGCAGTGAGCTACATTAGACAGGTTCATCCCTGTCTATATTTATTTTATGTATCCCTAGCAATTGAAAATAATGAAAGGAATGTGGCTTTATAAATAGGGAAGCAAGAATATTAGCCTTGCTAAGTGGCTGCCAAAGAGCTCTGCTATAGCTTTATATCCTAGAGTGGAAAAGATTTCTTTCCTTCTCTTCTGTCCCCTGAGGAACTGTCTGCCCTGCTTTCTCATTCCAGTGCTCAGCCCTGTGACTCAGGCTGTGCTGCAAGACAACTCCTTGACCCCACAAGTCTAGATAATACTCCTTATATATGCTGCACTGTTTCAGTCCTAACATGAAATGATAGCACCTAAGGGGATAAAGGGTGTTGTTATCAAGTTAAGTTTCTTTAACAAGCCAATGGTCCAATCCAATATAAAAATCAATTTTTCAGAGCTCCACAATGAAGAAGCATAATGCATTTTTATTGGATCTAGCCCTGAGCTATCTTGTCAAAAGTTAGCAAAATATTGTTCAAAACCTCTTATCAAATCAGGGACTTCTAAGCTTTGCTTGGAAAGGAACCTAAAGCATCATAAATCTGTGAAAGAATGAAAAAAAGTGGGTTGTGCTAGGTGGCAGAAATTGGTTATGCATTATCTCAGTTGTCAGCTTTCTGGAAGGGATAACTTAGTAAGTTTGGGGTTGGTTTTTTATTTTGTTTTAAAGTTTGTTGAAAATTCAGGTTCACTGACAGAGATGGACACAAATTATACTGGAAACTAATAACATATAAATGACCTTGTGATTTTCACAAATGAGGAGAGTTTCCCCAGTCAAGAGAGTTCTAGGCCACTAATTATTATAGAGTGGCACTATTTCCCTTCTTTCTCTTCAGAAAACTGCACAAGGGAAACTTCTGAATTTTAGTAAATATTTATGCTGGAGGGAAGGGGTAAAAGATCTTTTTTTTTATAATTTAGGTTGGAGATAGTTTAATTGTATTATAATACTCATCACTCGTATTATTTTAACATCATCCTAATCATTAAGGGGAAAAAAGCTAGTCACACTAGCAAACCTCCTTCTTTCATTATTACTATATTGTAAATAAGTTAATTGATTATGATCTGCATTTTAGATATCCTTCTCCCTTTTTAAAATTTAGATAAAGATCAAGTAATACTTAATTGCTACCCAAAGCATAGGGTTTATTCCAGTATATTCTGCCAATTATTCTTATACCCATCCTTTTGCAAGAATATGCATTAAATGACCATCACTGAAATGCAGATGAAGATTGGTGCTGGAATTGAAGGACTCTTATATGTCCTGAGGTTCCCGTGTTTGTCTTTCTAACAGTAACAGTCTTATCCCCATTTTTACTTTTTCATCAGATAACTGATCGTTGAGATGGTGGCATAACTTAAAACTGGGGAGTTTAATGGAACACCATGAGATGACTTTCTCTGGAGAACAAGGAGTTATTCTTGGCTGGATTAGATACATACAAAGGCATTCAATCAGAGAACGGGGCAAAACCCAGGTGAAATTTATTTCAAACCATTTTCGTTTTTCTCAAGCCAGAGAGGCTTTAATCATTACTCTGGTCTTCTGTTGAACTCAAAGGCAAAGAGCTGATGTACTTCAGTGGTGTCTAATCCTGAAAACTATCAGAAGAAATTACTGATTTGAATGCTACAGATATCCAGAAGAGACACTAAAGTGAAATCCCTCACAGACTCTTCTTCCATAGTAGGATTTTAAGAATCATCTTAGCTTGGTTCAGATTAAGCTTCTACATGCACAATTTTTGTCTTCACCAGCTGAGAAAAAAGAATATATTATTTGGTGGATATTTTCTGCCAAGTTTGACTTAATAATTCAAAAATGGCTTCTTACTGAGGTATTTTCTATATTCCTTATTCATTAAAACACATTATCCTAAGGTTTTCTTCAATTAATAATTTTCAGCAATTAAGGCATAGCTGTAGCTATAAGGCACTCTACTGTCACTGCAACCATTTCAGGAAACTAGCCGTGCCACCCTGTAAGCATGCTGGGTAATCAGAGCTGGAGAACCAAATCTGCATCATTTTAGTTGCAAATCTATTATGAATTTTACAATGGTGCTGATTTTGGCTGAATAATATCTTTCAAAGTTTTATTTAAATATATCATGTCTTTATTTCTGTTTTAGAGCAGCATTGTATCTCAGTCCTCATTCTTTATTTCCCAGATGTAACTTAGTTTTCAGAAATTATGCCTTTCTCACTTTTTTTTTTTTTTTTTTTTTTTAAGAAACCCAACTATACAGTTTTAAGGTGAGGTCCCTCAACCTGTCTTTCAAACATGAAATCTGATTACCTTTCAGTGAGATTTCATATGTGAGCTGAAAATTCTGGGCAAGCTTTGACCAAATGTTTGAGGTATATTTCCCCATAGAGATGTCTGTTTGTGGAGATATAAAAAACACAGATCTTTAATTCAAGGCTTTTCAGTCCTTCCTCTGTTAGAGAATGTATATCTTTGTTTTCTTGATTGACTAGTAATTATTAAATCTTTTTTAAAAAGTCATTAATTCTGCTTAAATCCTTCAAGGGCAAATTAGGTATTTGAAATTATAAATTTTTAAAAAATAATTCTGCACTTGCAAAAAGGTCAGTAATCTGGATTCTTCATCTGAACTTCCTGAAAGAGTTTTAGCTCTCCATACATTTCTGCTTTTAAAAATCAAGATTACTTGCTCAGCCTGTGAGGACCATTAGCTTTTCATGGTTATGTATTCTCCCATTTATGTGCAGTGCTTTTCCCACATACTGCAGTATACTGATAAATTAACTTTTGTACTGTCATAGCAAGCTTATTAAAATAACTAGGAGTTCTTGTAAGCAATGCCAAAGTAAGATGCAAGTCACATACGTGCATGAGAAACATTAAAAAATAACTCTGCTTTTTTGGGGGGGAGGGGGGAAGAGGGGCAGGTTTGCGCAACCAGGTATCTCTGAAATTCCTAACTGCTTAAAATGAGAAAAAATATTTTCAGGAAAAGATGACAATATTCTGCCTAGATTTCAGATACTCCTTACATCAATGAGCTGACAGTCATAAATTCATATTAATCTGGCTCATTCTGGCCTGGGACATTCACCCAAATGCCATTCTTCATCAGGTGAAAAGGCATGAGGAAATATTAGATTTTTTAGTTCCTCATATTGAGTATATGCTTGAAGGTTTTTGGATTAGCACCACTGCCTTCTTAATTATCAAAGAGAGAAATTATGTCGTGTGTATCAAACAATCTCAAAGCAGTGATTTCCCAGTTTCTCCAGAGCAGATAGCCTAGCATCTCTGAAATTATTTACCTTCTCAAAAATACAGACTATCCAGGAAAAAATAACATTTTCTTGCATACATGATCATCCAGTAGAGGAACATATAATCCTATTTTTAATTGGATAAACACTTGTCGCCTTAATATCATTCAGTAGTAAAAACTGGGGTGTTAGAATTACACAAAACAAGTGTATATGAGCTATTGCAGGCAAGGGTCAAGAGTTTGAAAAGAATGACCATTAGGGACTGGAACTAGATCATCTCTGAGGTCCTTTCCAACCCAAATCATTCTATGATTCTGTTTTACAGAGGGTTAAGAAATCGATAACTTTGTTAATTAGTATTGTCTCTTAATGAGATATAGGAACTGTTACTCAACCATAAACCTCTTTCTCTTTCTGTACATATTGTTCTGGATTAAACATACATATTTTCTAGAACTTTTACTGTTTGATTCATTTTGAGTGTTGTGTTGATATGATGAAGCTCAGTCAGAGCAAAGAAAAGGTGTTCTGTCCTTTCCCAGTATCATAGGTTGGCACAATTTTGTTTTCTAGTTATAGAAAAATGTGAGATATTTTTTGCCTGCCCTAACCGTGGAGTGGTTTGGGGTGGAGAACAAGGACCTATCAAAAACTACCCAGGATATTGGCAGCTAAGTTAACCAATAGGAAATGTTGATGCAACTTTGTGGGGGACATTTAAAACTCTTTGTGGGGGACATTTAAAACTAACTGCGGGAGATCCGTCTCTGTCTCTGTCTTCGGCGATGTGCTATGAGGTAACATCGTGGTCGTGCCGGGCCCGGGTCGGGCCCTGCTGCCCTCTGGGCGGCCGAGCCAGGCCCGGCCGAGCGCTCTGAGAGCTGCTACCCGCACGGGAGCAGCCCGGGTGAAGCCCTTTTACAGCTTTGTGGTAGCTCTGAGCTGGACCGCCCTGGATGAGACCGAGGGGTGGAAAAAAGGACATCTACCAGCTTCCTCCATCAGCACGGCCTTGCATTTTCTTCAGCTCCTGCAGCCTGGCGCGTGCACATGGCCCTTGCAAGCCCGGGCGGGTGTAACCCTTTCTTAGCAACACGGAACTTTTAAAGCACAATTCTTCCTTAAAAGAAAGAAGAAAGAAAATCAGAAGGTACATAGAAATAGATACTACATGAAGTCAGTTTGATTAGAAGTAAAAGAACTAATAATATTGGAATAGGATTGAAGAAGTGGATATTTTTAATTGGACTTTTCTAAGGTAAATTATGAAGAAATGAACTGTTCTTTGCAGCATCTTATTATTATTTGGGTAGAATGCTATTCTAATCAAAATTAAGGACTGACGTAATTGAGATTTATTTAGGAACTTTGAAGCCCCCGCTCTTAGGTTAAAAAAGAGGTCTCAGCCTTTGAGACAAAGATGATTTTAGACTAGAAGTATTCGTAAATAATATCCCAGATACACTGAGAAGCTCTGCTGATAGAACATCACAGTCTGCGAAAACTCCGGGTGGCAGCAGATGTGTGACATTGGGAGCACTGGACTATTTTGTCTTGTGGCAAACGTCTTCATAAAAGATCTTAGAAAGACTCTTTTCCTAAAGTAATGAGTGGTTATGTTTAAGTACTGAAACTGACTGAAAATCCTAAGTTGTGTCTTTCTATGTTGTTCAATGAGAAAATTAATAGTTTGTAAGAGGAAAGAAGTGTGTTTTAAAGTATCATTCTGTTTTAGTTTAAGTTTTCTTTTTCTCATTTTTTTCTCTTTCCTCCTCATTCTTTTAATATACGTTAATAAAACTATTTTTGTTCATTTTTTAAGCTTAAGCCTGCTTTGTTTGTTTTTCTCCTAATCTTTCCCTCCCACAAAAATTAATACTAAAACCTCCTACATTAATTAGTGTTTCTGCCCAGTTTTACTAAATTAAAACCATTACACCCAGACCAGGATATATATGGTGGTTATTTCCCCGATGAGAAAGAAATTTGCAGCCCTAAAATGGCATTGTGATTTTTACAGACATACTGCTGCCTTTGGATGTGATCTCTCACCATCAGAAAATTTCTGTGTAAGGTCAGCAATGCTTTCTTCTATTCAGTGAATAGCTGTTGACTAGGAAAAAAGAGATCTAGGCTAAGAAGGAGATAGAGGGGAAGAAACCTGGTGAGAATGTATATATATAGAGAAAAAAATATACAGTAATTTTATTTTTACCTGCTTCTAGATTTATTTGTTCACACTTTGCTTAGATAAGAGGTTTACAGGGAATCTTACTCAAAGATACTGGAAATTTTGTTGGGTTTTAGAAAGTATTTGTTACTTCTCTGTGTATAAGCCATTAGTAGCACTTCAAACACATTTATAGCTGAACATAATCTACAGTCGATTTTATATCAGAGCAAAATGCTTAGGAAAAAGCTGTTTATAGACAGCGTTAATTTCAGAGGTAGTGCAAGCTTTTTGTGAAGAGCCTCCCACAATCAACTATACTCATATAATTCATCTGAACAGCAATTAATAATAATCCTTCGCACTTATAATAAAAATTTAAGCAATTCTGGCTCCTCAGCACTTCAAATATCTGAGTCCTGTGTATCTCCTCCTTATATCATATAATGTATCTTGGGTCCATAAATAATGCCGATTTCAGCCTGCGTATGATGCATAAGGTTGTAAGCATCAGTTTGATCCAGGGCTATCACTGCAATATTTATTGCACTTGCCAGCATTCCCCTTGAGTAATAAGAATTTCAAAAAGATTTTTACATTTATGCATGTATACAAACTTTATATAGATGCATATTAAATATTTACATATATTACCTTTATATATATATATTTAATATAAATCTTTTTTATATATATGTAAATATACACAATATTTTAAAAGGCAGAATTTTTTCCTTGTCTTAAAACACCAGTTGAAGGTAATATCTTTAGCTTTACAAGATAACTAGGAGCTTTGTTTTAAAATAAATATCTGGAAGAATTGTGAAGTTTTTCCTAATTAGATAGTATAAGCAATCAACTGTCTAAGAAAGTGACCTGTTAAATCCAAATTAGCAAGATGATACTTATATGGAGACAAGTATCAATCATTATTATCTGTATCTTTTTTTTCTCTGTTTTTGAAACTATTGAAGCATTTAACATTACTTTTGCATAGCTCAAGAGGGAGTTTGAGGGATCCTCAGCTATCTTTTAGTAGACCAAAAAAATGGGAATTTCAAAGGCTGGAAATGCAGTTAGAACTGGGCCTTGTTGTAGTATTTGGTTTCTGAGAACAAATTTATCCTTGAATGCACAGTAACTATTAGGAATTTATTTCACTTTCACTAACATGTGCTTTCCCGGTTCCACAATTTTTCTTTAAGATTTTTAACCTGATTGCCAACAGAAACAAGTTGTGTGATTACATTGTCAGACTCTTTCTTCTCTCTTTGATAACATTTGAATTCACTGACTAATTGCAATGCAACTTTGACAGGTGGAAAAACTTTCAAAAATAATTAAGTTCTTAAAAGCTTTGTAGAAATATGCTGAGGAGAGGAGGGAAAAGTTGTGAGCAGCTGGATGAAGGGAATGGCAACCATGAGTGTGTAGCTAATGAGACAATGGCAGACACATAGCAGAGAGAGATATAAATGTCTCTGCTGGAAAACCTGCAGCAGGATCTTGTACCTCCTTATGCACTGGAATAATTGCAACCCTGCAAGTAGGAAATGAAGATTCTTTTGTTTTTAGTACTTGTAAAAGGAAGCTGAGCCATCTAGCTCCTATTATTAGAAACATTTTGGAATCTGATGCAGTGCTCATAGGGGTTTTTTTGTTTGTTCGTTTGATTTGTTTTGGGTTTTTTGTTTGTTTGGTTGTTTCTGAAAGATCAGCACCTACTTCTTATTATGCTCTGAGAAGTTTTACATTTGGAGGCTCCTGCTTAGAGAAGCTGAGAAGTAAATGAAATTAAATAGAACAACTAATTGAGTTCTTCAGAGACTGTCAGACCTGAGGCCTAGTAAGCACCTTGCAATGGCAGAAGAGGTAATTGGCTGCTGAAGAGGCAGCTAAGTTTTAGGGGGAAGGAAAAAAAGAAGAAAAAAAAAATTCATAAAAATAATTTAAAGAAATCTAAATATCTTGATCATGAAATACTGGGTCAATGTCATGCCATCTGGTACCCATGCTTGGAGAATACTTGATGAAATAAAAATAAAGGCTTATATGGAAAGGATAAGTAATATGAAAAATATGCAACTGTCTGTAGGACAGATAGAAATTATCTTGTATGGCAAAAACTTTACTTGTCTCTAACCATTATATCATAATCAACATAGCAATGAGCTGCATGTCAGTTTGAATTTAATACCATTGGATTAGGGTTATCATTAAAATAGTGACTCATTTGAAGCATAATTAACCAGAAAAATACCAGAGAACTGTGAAACGATAAGCATTAAAAATTCCTGTCTCTTATGACAACTCTGCTGTAGCTGACACCTGCACAGCTCAGAGGTGACCAGGAGTAGATGAGCCTGCAACTATCAGTGGCTATCAATTTATGCATTACAGGGGCAGAAGATGTTCCACCTCCCATCTAAATCTCCCTTAAAGGATGTTCATTCTCTGAGACAACATCTTTCCCACATTTTTGGTGGATTCTTCTTTGATGCATATCATTTAAAGTACAAAGGTGGAAAGTGTCCTATCCTGTAACTTTTACAGTGCCCTTATATTTTGTTATTTAGCTCTTAAACATTGTTTTCCTTTTTGTTTGTTTGTTTGTTTGTTTGTTGGTGTTTTGTTTTGTTTTTACTTTAAAGCTAATGGATACTCAGGGTAATGAATGTTCTTCATGTTTTACTTATGAAAACCACAGCCAGGAGAATAATTACGATAAATCAACTGTTTTTGCAGCAGACGTTAACAGGATTTGCATGCCAGCACATTTCTGGTTTAAAATCAGTCAAGCAGTGCCCTAGAGCTGCAGAGGTTTCTCAGGCTGAGCTGTATGGACTGCAGCCTTACTTACATCAGAGTAGATGTTCTGAGTGGGGGCACACTCCTACAGCAGCTGAAGCACAATCACAGATTGTGGATCTCTTCTTCAGAAAGGGTCTTTGGAGAACCACTGCAATTATGATCCATATACTAGTGCCTCTCTAAAGGAGATTTTTCTTGGGTTTGACTTGGTTTAAAGAGACGTGTATCAATGTGTTTAGATACATACTTATAGCACAGTGAATTACATAACACCTTCTACCTCCAGTAAATATATATTCTGGTCATGGACTGGTGCAGATGACACATTTTATTATAAGATTCCCTCTTAAAACTTCATAGTTGTAGGACACAGGCTGAGGACTACTGGAGCAGGCAGCAGTTGAAGGTTCCCCAGTGAGTTATAGAATAAGAGACACCATTATTCTGTCTTTACTGCTGATGTGCCTCATTGTATCTTCTACATTGTTTTGAGGTGTGAGAAGCAGTCCTGTGGTCCATGCATGGAGGCATCCTGTCCCCACTACGTGTCTCTGTGTATTCTTCTTTCTATATGCTCTTTGCATATCAGCTGTAGCAGCATTCCATATTTCATTATTCAAAAGCGCTAGTGGTCGTATGTGTGCATACAACCAAGTTTATTCCAACATTATTTGGATTTTACCTCCTCTATGGTGAACTCATGTCTTAGAATATAGAGAGGAAATGTGATACAAACTTTAAATTGGTCTTAAAAGTACAATAAAACACTAAATGTATAACTTATCATAAATATTTTATGGCACAGCCATATAAGTTCACAGTGTTCCCATCATAGCTTTTAATTTATTCATTTTCTGTATGAGGCACTTCTATACATGATCCCTCTTAATTGTAAGTTCACAGATGAGTGGAATTAATTTTATCCTCACATATTGCAGTTTTAACATAAATATTTGTTCCCATTTGTACAACATGTCCTTGAATACTGCTGAGGAAGAGACTATTTGACAATGTGACTTTTGCATTTAATTTATCAGGATTTATAAGCAAATATTAACATGGATATTAATGCATGATCTGCAGTAAGTTCATTTTCATAACCCACCATAATAGAAAGTTTAAGTGATTGAAACCTGTAAAAATTACAACCTATTCTGCAGTTTTGTATTGTAAAAATTACCTTTAATATGTTATAAAATCCCTTCATTATATTTTTGACCTGATCACTTTCAAAGAAATGCAAAGCTTTGGCTCTGGGTAGACAATTGTATGGATCTGATTCATTAGAACAGGAAATTAAAAAGAAAATATTGCTGCCTTCTCAATCCCTGGAGTCATAGGATAGTAGAGGTTGTAACCTTTAAAGGTCATCCAGTCGAAGCCTCCTGCAATAAGCAGGGACAGCTCCAACTGTGTTGGGTTGCTCAGAGTCCCATCCAACCTGACCATGAATCTTTCCAGGTATTGAGAATCTACTACAAATCTGGGAAACCTGGACCAGTGTCCACCCCCACTGTAAAAACTTTCCTTCTTACATCTAGTTTAAATCTACCCTCTTACAAATTTAAAATCTTTACTCCATGTCCTACCCCAACAGGGCCTGTTAAAAAGCCTGCCCATAACTTTATTATAAGCTCCATTTCAGTATTGAAAGACCAATAGTCGATCTCAAAATGTACAAATGAAATGAAGGGTACAGTCAGACTTCTAAATTATATTATGTATTTTATAGTCTTTTACAAGCTATTCCACAGCATTTTAGCATGAATAGGTGTTAAACAAATATTTAACTGCCTCACCACAGCAACAATAAAATTATGCTAAATTGTGACCATAATTCACTAGGTACTTTTTGAAAAGAGGAATCAATCAGCCCAGCAAACTGAATGTGCCAACTGGTTTAGCAGCTACACATCCATGTGGCCAAGGCAATAATTGCAATATAAAATGATGGTCTAACAGAAAAAAACCTGTCAGTTTTTCAGTCTACAGCTATAACAAATTTTCACCAATAAAAAGAAAGAACAGGGGTTTATATTTTGATGAACTGTTTCATAATTCTGTTTTAAAATACCAGAGTTATCACCATATATGAATGGTATTAAAATGGATAGGTACCTGGTCGACTCATGAATTTTTGGTTCAAAATTGATAAATGCATGTTATTTTGTAAGTGGGAAGGGGCCAAGCACAGTATGCTCTGCTTAGAAGAGTAGGTGAAACCCTTACCTCTCCCTACAGGCTACAAATAAAACTGAGATAAATTGTGGCACTTGAACAGCTCGCAGCTTCAAGGGTCATAAAATTGGGAGATTTCTCTGCAAACTTCAGAATTTGTGTTCTCCATTGTCAAACTGAGTCTGACCTTTAAAGGCCTGAAAGAGCCGTCTTTCAAAAATAGTAAGACTCCTCATGCCCAAACACCTTCAATCATTACGAGAGTTAATGGAGCAAATATTTGCTCATGGATGTAATCTACCACTGATTTAGGATTGCTTCTGCTATATATTCTCAGATGAAAGTTAATCATATTATAGTAGACACATGTGGGTAGAATAAGAGTCTTCAGGTTTTAAACAGTAAATATAAGTGTACGAAAGTCAGAGAAGAACACGTAAACTTTCTGCAAATATATTTGATATGAACCTTCACTGGATTTGCTTCCTAAGTGGTTTTCCCTATGACAAGTGAAATTGATATTTTGACCAGATCTTTTTCAAAGATTGTATGTGCTTTGCTTATATTCCATATATTCATATTACAAAATGCAGTCTCTTTAGCTGTCTATATAAATTCTATGGAGAACTTAACCCTGCATTATATACAACCCAATAAAATGGTTTTGGCCACCCAAAGCATTGTAAGTATCAACTCAATTGGAGGTTAGTGCGCTGCCACTCTGGCTTCCTTGCTATCAGAATGAGTGCATTTCAACCCTGTCAGAGACAATGCCTGTCAGAAACACTTCTTTTTCTTTGAGATTTTCAGTTGCCCAGTCTCTTTGGACTGCTCTTTAAATAAGGTCAATGCCATGCTTAGTGCAGTTTGGAAAGGGTGGCTTGCTGACTAATGGCTGATTCCCACCACAATTTTGATGAAGTTCACTATATGGGTATAGGAAAAAAAACCCCATAAGCTTCATTATTGCTGTTTATCCCCCTTGCAGAACTTCTATATAGTAATTCTGTAAGGACAAATTTCACTTACAGCTAAAGCATGAGGACTTCTGTACATAATAAGTGTGCCAAAAAATTTAATTTGACCCGTACAAACAGCAGAAGAGAAAATCGCCTTCTCTCACTTCACTGTTCAGTGAGAAAGGGTAAGATAATGCCAATATAATGTTATCACTAGCTGGTCTCATTTAAAGAATCACCTTGCTTGTTGGAATTTTCATCAGATAAAGGCCAGTTTATTTGTTGAGAAATGTTGCTTTTGAAATAAGGAGCAATATTGAGTTATTTGCATTCAAACAGCAGACCAATTTTCTTTTACATTAGCATAACTTTTTTTAAAACAGAAACCTGTAATAGTTCATTATTATACTACAGCAGCTTGAGGAATTATGGCTCCCATTGTGTTTCATACACTAAGTGGTTAGGGATGGCTAATTTTTTCAGAAGTTAATTTAGGTTCTCAATTTTTTTATTGATGCTCTGAAGCTAGAATATATCTTCCTTCAAAACAGGATTTCATTATTGTTTGTGATCCTCTGAGCAGTGATAGCCTTTATATTTTCTAGACAAAAGAATGACTATCCAATTTAATTTTTCCCTAGTTCTGTGAAAAGCTGAGAATTTGTAAAATGCATTTCTCTCACTGAAAACAATTACTTTGCAAAAATGGTTTCCAGTCGGGATTCAGGTAGCTGGTAAAACAAAATAGATTTGTAAATGAAAGGAAAATATGACTTGAAGTGAAAAGGATACAATTTTCTTCCTATTTAATATAGGAGTCACTGAAAAGGGGCACTTGCATCTTCATGCAACATTTTGAATATGACCTAGTACTGTGATAGTTTCTTTAGGGTAAAAGTGAATTGGAAGACCTGAAGTATGCAAGCCTTAGTCTGTGGAAGGACAAAGGGGCTGAAAAGAGAAATCCACGTTATATGATTACATACTGTCACAGAAACCATTCTGCCTGGAAAGCAATATAGTCTAATAAATTAGGTCTGAGGCATGGAATAAGAAAACCTGTTTTCTTGGCACTGCTGATGACTAATGGAGTGACCCTAGAGAGTCATTTCAAGTCACTGTTTCTCTCTTTTCAGGATGGATTGGAAGCTTCTTGGGAGGGATTGCCTTTTCTTCGAGGGCCTATATAGTGACAAAAATCTGGGTCTTCTAAAACTGTGATAACATGAATATTCTTAGAGAAATGCTTCGCTTAAACTTAAGGTGACCTAAACGAGATATTTCTGGAGCATCAAAAACAGTATGAAGAAATCTCTCTCTTTGTTTCATCGTGAGTACTTATAAGATGTTATTCTTGACTTCATGTAGAGGAGTAGAAATTCAGTCTTTAAAATATCTCTGTAAAGGCTGCCTTCCAGTGTTTTTCTGCAATTTTGCACTCCAGAGTATTTCAGTCATCCAGACTTTAAAGTCTTTAATTACACATTGTCATTGAAGTAAACTTTTGAACCTAAGAGAGATGTTTTAAAGAAATGGAAGTAACTTTAATGTGCAATATTCCTGCGCTGAATTCTCAGCATTTTCATGATTTTTCAGATTATTAAACACTGACTTCAAAAACTATTTCTTCAAAGACTTGTCTGTCTTCAGAAATAATGAGAGACATTTCTCACTTTAGAAACTTTCCCTCTCCAACTATAAGCACACACAAAATTTAACTTTAAATAGTGTACAGGTTTAGCAGCCTGAAGTTTGCAAGAGATATAACCATGACAAGAAAAAAAAGTGATCCTCATCTCATTTGATAGCGTTGCTATTGCTTTGTAGGTAGCTGGCACAGTCTCTTGTAGCTGAATTCCCAGAGGATAGGGAGGAAAAAAAAGCCTTTAATCGTCTAGCAGTTAAGGTTAGTCATACATTGCAGTGAATTCAGGATAAGAGGACCATTACTAAAGCCAGTTGTTTTTGAAGGTTAACAGATTAAATTTCTTTGGAACCTATAAATTTTTATCTTGTCATTTTTTGGGGGAAAACCCCCAAAGTTGCTACGTCTGTTCTTCTAGATTTTAACAGTGACACAAAGCTATAAAATCTTACTAGCAGTGTGTTAGAGCTCTTCTTAATACTTGCAAAATTCAGGAGACTTACTAAGTTTCTCCCTGAAAATTTATGTTATTACCCAGGAATCTAATAGTCCACAATCCTTACACAACTTTTGCAAGGTTCTTTGGGAACTTCTTAAGCACCCACCTGAATCATGATTTTAAAGAGTTAAGATTTTAGCTAAGGGTTAGAAGCAATTTATATTGATCACAATATAAATTAGGTTAGTAGATGGTAGGTTAAAGATTATTAGATGCCTAAGCTAGAGCTATTTGTTATATTTTGAGTATGTTTATAGAAGAAAGTGGAGTAAGTGAACATTATAAAAACAGATTGAAACCACTAAGAACAATGGTCAGCACTTGGACTTCATACCAATCAATCACGAAGCAGGGGACCTTGGATTGTGCCAGAGGATCACAGAGACCTGATGAAGACTCACCTGACTTCATCCTTTGAGACCACTGACCCAATTCGAGACCACTGACACAATTCAAGGGAAGAATTGCACATGCGTGAAGGACTAATAGCCTCATTTTAAATACAGATGGGGGATGGGAGGTGCTGGGGTTATGCATATGTATTGTATGTAAGGTCTTGGAAAATAAATAGAGAGCAAAGAGCCTTGTTTGGGGCGGCTGTGCCTTTCAAAGATGACTCTCGTGCTGCCCGCCAGTGAATAAACATACCACTTTCTAACTTTAATTATTTAGAGGGTCTTTGTCCGTGACTGTATCGGTTTTAATGACTCACACCCCCTCCTGCTATCCATTACAGGAGATAGCTCACAATGTCACACCTCTACTGAGTCAGGAGTTCTATCAATGCATCTTATCTTCATCCTTAAAAGTCTTCCTAATTTTACTATATTCCATCTCTATCTGTGGTAATTTGTTGGGGATGTTCAGGTATTCTGTGATTAAGCTCACTGGTTTTAAGTAGTACATCTCTTTGTACATCTCAAAATGACCATTTGAGAAACTGAAATAAAAGCAGTCTACTAAAGTCCTTTACAATTTATCAATTTTTAAGACCACAGTGATGATGCCAGACTTATCTAAATTCTTATCTAAATAAATGAAAATTTGACAATATTTTCCCCAGACATTTTTTCAAATGTCTTTTGAAACATTTTCTTAATTTGTTATCAATGGTAATATATGCAATCAATGGGAATATACGCAGGAGGGTCAATGAAATTTAAAGTGTGATTCATCCTATCAGATATTTGATTTTACTCATGGTAAGATAAACAGTTATTCTAGACTCCTAAATTTGCTTCAAGTTTGGTAGGAACCCAAGAGATCCAATGAATTCCAGGCTTCATTGGTTTTAAATGGAATCCATACTTCTTGTATCATTCCCATCTTAGTCTGCTGTCCTAAGAGCCTATGAGGAGGTGTTCAATTTTGGGGCTACCCACTGTTTCCTCAGCAGCATTCAGGGATGTTCTGGCACTCCCAGAGCTTTCAGGGAGAGCCACATAAATCAACATCTTTCTAAGTAAGATATTTCCAGAAGAATTGATTGTGCTGGTTTTGGCTGGGATGGAGTTAAATTTCTTCACAGTGGCTGGTACTAGGGGCTGGGTTTTGGATATGTACTAAACACAGGGTTCATAATACTGGGAAGTTTTTGTTATTGCAGTGCTTCACAGAGCTGAGACCTTTTGCGTTTCTCACATGGCCACCCTGCTGAGGAAGCTGGTGGTGTGTGGGAGGCTGGGCCATGACACAGCCAGGACAGGTGACCACAACTGACCAAAGGGATGTTCCAGACCATGTGATATCATGCTCACTATTTAAAGTGGGGCAGGGGGAAAGGGAGGAAGTGGAGTATTCAGAGTGATGGTCTTTGTCTTCCCAAGCCACCCTCACACTTGTTCGAACCCTGCTCTCCTGGAGATGGTTGAACACCTGCCTGCCCATAGGGAACACTGAATTAATTCCTTGTTTTACTTTGCTTGTGTGTGCAGCATTTGCTTTCCCTAATAAACTGTCTTTATTTCAACCCATGATTTTCCAGCTTTTACCTTTCCAGTTCTTTCCCTAATCCTGCTGGTGGGGGAATGAATAAGTGGCTGCATGGGGCTTGGTTGCTGGATGGGGTTAAACCACAGCATAATATATATCTATCATCCAGCTGAGTGAATTAAATTTGTATTTTCCACCAGTAGACTTAAGAACCATCTTATATTTGAATTCACCCCTGAGAAAAGGTCTTTGTGTCTTAATGATATTTCAAATATCAAGGCTGTAGTGCAAACATTTTTGATTCATAGTAAATTTTAAGGGTATTATCAAAAGTATTAATTTAACAATTTATATCCAAGTATTTAATCTTTACCACGTGCACTGAAGCTTGGCTCTATCAATGCTTTAAATTAAATGTTCTTCCAGACTGCCATGTTTTGCTTCAGAATAAAAATAAATCTTTTTCATCTATAGTAAACATCTCTAAATTTAGACTGCCATGATCTCAGAATTTCTCTTAAACTGCAGCCAAATCAAGCACAAAAGTCCTAATACAAATCTGGCTTTTGTTTCTTATAACAAAAAAGTACAAAGACATCCATTCTTTTCTTTTTCCCTCTCACATAATCAGCCATATATAACTGACTAGATTCTGTGCTCTTTAACTCATTTCTGCCAGTACTTAACAACCTCTCTTTTGGAGAACAGCTGTAGAGAGTAAGCAAATCTAGTACTTCAGTCCTTCAAATGAAATAAAGCAGATTTCTTCATGCAGAGGTACAGAACATATGACATTTTATGTTTTCCATCTGGTGACTTATAAAGAAAAAAATCTTATTGTTTTATAAGCAAGAATTAATTAACACATTTATCTTGATTTTTCATATGTATGCAGGTTAGAGAGATCTGAAACAAAACAAAAGTTAAGTAATTGGCATTTGATAGTTTCTAAAATACTCCTGAATTTCTTGTTTACTTGCAATGTTTGTCCAGTTTTTTTTATTCTCAAATTTTGTGGCTGCATTTCAGTTTCATGAACCTTCAGATACAGTTTTGACAGACCTACCAGTACACTAGAAATACAGCTGTGTGACATATAATATTTTTTCTAACTGAATAGCCTTTTATTCCCTTGAAAACTCTGTCCTACATAAATAAATGGTGTGCTATTAGAAAAAAATGTTATGTTTTGGTTTAGAGTTTTGTTTATTGCCTTGTGTTTGTCATACTGTGCCCAAGACATTCTTTTTTGCATATGTTCTACTTATATGTTCATAAGAAAGCTTGTGACAGAACCATTTATAATAGTAGAAGAACTAAACAAAACAGATATACCTCTGCAGATCTATTAACAACTCTTATATATCTCTAGTTCATCCACCATCTTAGATTGAAACAGAGGACAAGTTCTTTCTGAGACAAATGTGTACTTTTTGCAAGTGAGACTTTCACTGAGCTCTGTATCATCAGCACTTTAGAGCTACATGGGACAGGGAAACATAGGATTTTTATCCAAATGTATTTTAATATCTCTAGCCATGCATTTCAAAGAACTCTGCAGGTAAGTACACTCATAAAGAATTCATGGAGCTGAAAAGTATCAGCTGCCTAGAATCTCTGTGTCCTTGAATAGCGCAGATCTATGGACAGGCTGAGAGAAACCACAATTACGTATTTACAGGCAGATAATTTAGTGTACCTAATTCCAGAAAAACCCCATGTCTCCATAGTTTTCTGAGTGTATATCTACATGTTAGGTCCACTCTGACTCTGCAGAGATGGTTTCTATATTATCTGTTGATACTTCTGGCATTTACACTGTAGAATATTTTATTTCTGAATTACATCCATGGTATCCTAGAGACTTCTCAAAAACTGTTCCTTTTATATTTCTTTTTTCTTGCTGAAAATTGGTTTAATTTCTTAAACACAATATTAGGAACTCAACAACAGAAAATTATTTTAGCTGTGATTCCTTTTTTTGCTAATTTTGACTCTTTCCTTGCTACCTCATGTAATTCACTAATTTTTGATTAGATATTTCTCTTTCTAAGCTTCCTGTCAATTATGGCCCTTTCCCAGTACTAGTTCTTCAAAAGTATCTGACAATTCAAGCAGAACCATGTGTTCTTTGAATTAGCATGACAAAGAGTTTTAGTCACTGAAATGACACTGGACATGGGCTGGCTGTGAGTACAGGTAACTTACATGCAGTCATGCCCCACAACATAAAAACATCTCCCAAAAATCATGGCATCTATGTTCCTCTTTTATTTGTATATCAAATCCAAGAAACAAACAGGAAAAACTGTCATCAAAAGTTCCATATTGCTATCACTGATTCAGAAAGGAGAATTTCTTTTTAAAATTAAAAATGTTTCACACTGTATGAGCTTTCTTCAGTCTCTCATGGATCAACAAACTTATTTTTCTCCTCACTTATCCTCTGTCTGATGAAGTAATTAAATTTGTTGAAAAGACTTGGTTTTCTGCATTTTTGCAATTATTTATTTATAACTTGAAGCTACTTTACACAGTCTGATATTCACCATTGGGAACTTGTTCATGGTTGGTTACTCAGACTGTGAGTATGACCTATTACTCTGCCACAATTATCTAGATATTCAATTATCTATATATAGTTATATAATTATTTTATTTTGGAACATTTTTAAGAGTTGAGATTCATTTTGCCTTCTTTTCTGTCTTCTGAGATTATTTTGTTGTCCCAGAAGGAGTACAAGAATTAGTGGAGGCAGTTAAACTTGGCTAAATCTTTTGTGGGGGTAACACATCTGGGACAAGTTGTCACTCCTTGAGCTCGTTTGCCTTGAGAAGTCTCCCAGTCATGGCAGAAGTCCAGCTCTTCCATTTGGGGCCAAGGGACTAAGGGGAGATCAGACATCCCTCTGCTGTGAGAGGTACTAAATTAACTCTGCCCCCAAATACTTTGGAGAACTTTTGAGAGTTACTAGCTACAGACTCATCTATAGTATTATTTAAATTGATTTTAGTGGGTCCAACTGTACCTGGTTTGTTTGACTTTGTGGTTACATACCAGAGGGTTCAGCAGCAGCTGCAAGGTCCTTGTTACTGCTGGTGGAGTGGGAGGAAGTCTGAGTGTCTGAGTCCTTCTGCCCTGCTTAGCTCTGCCCCACAATGACCATGGGAAGCACAGTGAGCTGGGAAGGGAAATGCTCCATCTCACCCAGACCTGCAGTCAGGGCAAGGTGGTGTGACAGACAGAGCGTTGTTGTACAAAGAGTGATCTGGGGGATTAGCTGTAAATAGAAGCTGTAAGAAATATATCAGGGTTTTTGCTAAATCAATGTGTCCTGAAGTTGCTTTTCAGAAATTCCTTGCAAGGGGTTTTTATTTAGAAACAATACATGCTTGTGTGTTTGAACCTGAGATGTGAAACCATATACCGGTTTATTCCTTGCTAAATTAATAATACTGTTTGGGGTTTTTTTTTATTAACAACAACAGTGTGTTCCAATCCAAGATATTGTCCCTTAGATAAAGCTAGAAACTTGTGCTGAAGTGAATAAGAAAATATTCTGAGGGCTCAATAAAACCTTATATTCCATCTAACTAAAGCATTTATCAAATTGATAATTCTATTTTGCTAGTTTGCAGTGGGCAAACACAAAAATTAACAAGCAGCCTATCAGATTCTGCAAAATTAAATCCAGTGATGCATCCTCTTTTCTCTACCCTAACCCCAAAGATGGAGAGAGACTCAACTGTATTTTCTCTATGGCTACATAAAACTACCTTTTTCTGGCCATTTCTTTTTTATCCGATTCATTCCATTATTTATTTCAAGTTACATAGCTGACCATTTTAGACTGATGGATGTGTTGATCTTGGTCTACATCAAACCCTCTCTGGACTTTAATATCACCCTTTCTTGGCCAGATTGAACTAAACATAGGTGTGTCGGTTTCAATACTTATAGGACTTTCTTACAGAGTACAGAATAAAGTACTGTGTTGGGTTACATGGTTAATTCATAGATATTTTAAAAAGATCTGAACAAGTAAAGACATGGATTATTCATGGATATTTTTAAAAGACCTGAAGAGGGGAAGGAGTCAAACATTGAAGAAAAAATACTGAGATGCAGCTACTTAAATACTTGATGTTAATGAAAAAAAAGTCTTGCACACTAGTGCAAGAGTACAAAAATATATATATATAAAAAATGTAATATTCAGTTTGATTTATAATTAGGAAAAGAAAACAATTTCTTCATAATATACATAATTTTAAACTTAATTTTAGGCATATATTGAAATGTATAATTCTATTTTGCTGTGAATCTAGACAGAAAACCTTGTTAAAATATAACCCAGTGTCAGTCTTTTTCATGAGATCATTTCTTTTCTGAAGAAAACAAGGCATGTGAATGACATATATGCCCTAGTAAGTTAGACATGGCAAGGAATCAGAAGCATACACAGAAAAGGCTGGAGGATTTACTTTGTCTTTCAAACTAAAAAGTCTAACACATGCCCTCTTTTTTAACAAGAAATGATTGATTTGGGATTGATTGATTCACAATCCTCTAAATCAGCTGGGTACCTGTCCTGGGGTGACTTAGGAATCTTTAGGAAGGATTTTAAGTGCTTTTGAATGTATTACCAATACTGCCTGAGTGAATCTCACGCAAGTGGTGATGCACTGAAATGGACAATTTAATAAAAAATGTAGAGTAAAGATGTATCAGTACATGTACTTATATTAAAATTCAACTAATGTTCTTGTCTGGAACTAAAAGGAAGTTTGACACAGTAGTTAGAGGATTCACTACCAGTAACCTCTCAAATATGCAGGAAACCCTTAAGATTTCAATGTCCTTACTCCACTCCACTGGAAAATTGGTACTAGTAGTTGATAACCTAAGAGATAATATAGGAAGTACTTTATTTCTTAACCTGTTTGGATTATTCATTATTTACTCTCAGTATTTATAGGCTTATATCATGTCTGGATACTAGAGAAACTAGCTTGGACTTAGGTTCTGTAACAACAGGCTTTGGACAATACACTGGGAAGTGTAGTTGCACTTTCTCAGTGGTATAACCTGAAACTGCTTAGGGTTTTTGTCTTCTAAAATCTCCTCCTTAGCCCACACTGGAATTTAGAAAAAATTCCCTTATGTGTTTTAAAGATGGTCTCCTTTGGTTCCTTGCTGAGAGTTGTAGTATGACTTATATTACTGTGGTTTTTCCCTTTTTTGTTGTTACATCTCAAAAAGGTGTGCTTGTGGACACCCCTCCATGGCATATAGCGTATATATGGGATAGAAGCATCTGAGGTAATTTTGGGGTTTCATTTAGACACTGGGATTTGCATAGAGATTACAAATTTGCAACACTGCTTGTAAATTTTTACCTTTCTGCAATTGTAATGCTTCCCTTGACACTGATATCTCTCCTTACACTGAGATTGCCATTATTTTGGTTTTATACAAACCCATGGCAAATCCTGTTCCTTTCTTGCATCCTGGTCTTCTACTTGATTTGTTCATATATCTTTTCACCCCCAGCAGAAATCAGAGTTCTACACTACAGGGAGTGTATAATGTTTTCTTTCTGTTCTGCTTTCTGCATTCCATTGACCAAGGTACAAACTATTTTCTTTTTTTTCTCTTCACCATTTCTTACTTTCCTCCTTCCATAGTTACTTCCCTTTCCTCTCCTTCCCTTCTTTCTCTTCATTCACCCAGTTTTACAAATATCTGAAAATAACTGTTAATCTTAGTGTGTGACTTTCCACTCTCCCTTTGCACATGTGTATACCTAGGTAGAAAAAAAAAAAAATACAGAGAATTGTTCACAAGAGCCTGTATAACTCTATTTAGAATAATGCATTAGAAAATTTATTTTCTTTTTTCTCTTGTTTTGAGTGGATCAATCAAGAGTTCAAGTCAGATCCACTTGCAGTTTGACACTTAGACACCAAGGGTTACCTAAAGCTTGGCAAAAGTCTGTTCACAGTAGCATTTATAAGAAATTGCATGCTTACTGTTGTGACAAACAATTTTCTTGCCTGCAGCATGTATCTGGGGCAGCAATAAGTCTAGCAGAACACAAGCAGAAAGATCTTTTAAAAATTATTTTGTAGGTCATGTACGGAAATGTAACTGTGGCTATACAAAAGTGTTAAAATTTAACTGCTTTATTAGGATGGTATTTGGACAGGGCAATGGAGACTTTACAACATTTTGGAAGAATAAAAGATACTCAAAGGTGATGCTCCCAAACACACTTATTGCAGTATTCTCTATTGCTTTTAGCTTATTGTGAGGCACAGCTAGGGAAAGCCTGGTTATCCAATAAGGAAAACTCCCTGCTCACAGTTTTATTGTGACTTCTGTTGGTGACTTCTTTCACAAGATACCACAATTTGACTTGATGGGGAGGAAGACAAAATATTTCAGTGGGAGGCTTTCAGAGAGAAAAGAAAACCTGCCACATGTATTTGTCACTGATGTTTTCAGTTGTTCTTTTCTTCTAAAAAAATTGTTGACATGCACAAATTGAACATATATATAACATCTTTCTTTATAGAGAGCAAAGAAAAATTTGGAAAGCACACCAGATTTAACAGCTATCAAAATTTAACTTATTTGCTATCATATAATGTTAATCACAATTAGCTGCCTATCTGTCGGGTTTACAAGTGTTGTATTTTTGTACTTGCTTATCTCGCAGCATTGCACAAGCTCCTCACCATTCTTGCAGCATTCTGCAGTGCTCCGGGACCAGGGTCTAAAGTAAGAAAATGCAGATCTCTTTCCCTGGACATTCCCTGGACATTTCCTGGGCTTCCCTGGGTCCCAGCAGCTTATTTGTAGAGAACCAGGAACATCTAAACACTGAAACATGATTTTACTACATGCATCATGTAGTAAAATGGCATGGACCCAAAGAATACACACTGCATCTGGTTAGTTTGTTTGTTTGCCTTGATATTTTCAGGATTATTTTTTACTACAAAAGTCAATGATTTTGGAAAATTTTTAATTTTTTCTCTGCTCTTTCTTTCTTTATTTATTTATTTATCAATAATTTCATTTACCTATTTATTTATTTATTTATTTGTTTACTTACTTACTTACTTACTTACTTATTTTAATATGCAAAAAGCCAGTACAGGCTAAAGAGCACACAAGGAAAAACTGATATCTTAAAGATCTAGAAATAAAAACCACGCTTTGAAAATAATATTGAGATAGGAAGTTATATAAAAGCTAGTCTTTAATTGGAGATCTCCAGGGGCAAATATGGGAAAATGGGCACCCCACACAGCACGAATACAGTTTTATAAGTTTAGCAAATTAGTATAATTGACAAGAATCCCCAATTAGTAGCACAGGTGATGCAGTAATTCCCCCTGCCTTGGTTCAACCCTCTTCCAGAGCCCACTTCTGCTAGTTGTTGATGAGAAACTGTTTTGAGAGAGTAGCTCCTCCTTGGTTCCCAGAAAAAAAAGATTATGATTGTGACCTTTGGAATGTAGTTTGTCTTTCTGCCTATCAGGGTAGGAAGAATACTGGTGTTAGCTAGGAACTACATAACTAAACAACAACGGTCTACAAAGCTACAAATATACGCAGAATATGTGAAAGCAAAAATTATTTTGGCATCACTATCCCATGAATATATACCCTCCCTTAAGCCTTTGTAGTGAGAGTCTGTAAGTCTCAAGGTGATCAATAAAAGTACAATGGTGTTCAGACTATGGGGACGTTAGTGCAGGTATGTAAGCTTTGTTCATAGAAATGCTGTCTTACTCTTTTAACACAAATTTTATAAGGAAACTTTTAAAGTTTGTGTTAAAAGAGACAAGTAATTTGTTGTGCTTTTAGCTTTCTAGCCTCTGGTGCATGATTTAAAACATTTGTCCCCCTCAAGATGAAATTAAATTGGTCTCAAAAACTGAAAAAAAACCAAAAAACCAAGAAAACAAAACAAAATGAACGACAACAACAAAAAACCCCCACAAAAACAACCCACCCAAAAAATTAGCTAGTAAAACATGAAATTTTCTTCAATACTTCCTTTTCATGGCTGTTATCAGCTGTAATACTGACTTGTGTAGCCTACCATGTCAGGAGTGACTTAAAGGCCTTTGCAATTATGAATCATCTTTTCTTAAATGGGCCAGACCTTCTCCTGTTCAAAGCAGCATCTAATTGACATCTTTGTTGGTCATCTGAAAGACAGCTGCCAGCCAGCATCATCGTCCCATGGGAGCATCTCTTCTCTGCTGCAGGGAGTGAAGGTAACATTGACAAGAGAGAGAGCACAGTCTGTACCTCTTTCTGTGTTTTTTAGTACCTTTCATGTCTTAAAATTGATCAGTACACTTGGTAATTTTTATTTCACATAGTATTTGTTCATACACATTTTGTTCAGCAATGAAACATCTAAAAGACCTTGAATAAAGATCTGTGCCTTATTCTGTTGGACTGTTGTAAGCCTGAGTAATTTCCAGTTACACTGGTTTAATGGTGCTTTCACGAATGTGTGACAGGATAGTGATGTAAATCAGGTGTTTTAAAGGAAAGAAACACAACAGCCCGTCCCTACCAGTTTATGTAAGTGTTGGTGAACCCCTGAAAATCAATTAAAAGTCAGAGTAACACTTTTTGATAGAGTAAATTACTAGCAAAATAGCTTTGAGTCTCAGTACACCTCATTGGAGTCTTAATTTTCTAATAAATCTTGAGTATATTCATATGAGTAGCTTTATGAAGAATTTCAGCTAAGAAATTCACTGGCAAAATTACTGCCCCTCCAACTTTACTTGGTCCAAAAGAAAAGACATCATTTTGGAGTCTTCTAGTAAGAACAGATCTGAAACAGGGATTTATTTGAGAAAGATTTGATAACTATACCTTCAGGACATTTCTTTGTATACATAGTTTGAAGGTATAGTTTTAATTTAGCTAAAATTAATTATTCAGTGTGGTTGAACTCAACTGGCAGATAAGCTGGCCAGAGGTAAAGTTCACTGTTTAAAAATGGGTCCATGTAATGCAATTTCTGCACACAAAATATGTGAGTTAAAAAAAAAAAAAAATAAAAAAAATCCAGAATTGAAGAGTTTTTAACACTAACTCTAATACAACACAAAATAGTTAAAAAAGCTCTACTATGCAAGGATGCTATGGTGTTCTACATAATATCTTAGACCTCGGTTCACTTCCTGTGGACAAATGTCTGTTTTAGATCAAAAGGGAAAGGGAAATTAAGAAGGAAGAGGAAAGAGAAAGTGAAAGGGAGAAAAAGAAAGCAGGAAAAAAAAACAGAAAAAAATGAGACATCACTGTGTACAGCAAATGCTCATATATGTAAGTATATAAATCTCTTCAATTTTTTAACAGGCATTATTTTGTGCAGAGCTAAGCATACACATTTGAAATAGGAATGTACAATATTTTTTGACAGATTTCAACAAGTAAAATTTTAGTCTCTGATAGTACTACTGTTTCCCATAATGGGCTGCACTTGAAGTCAAACATTCTGCTTGCCCCTATGCACTAAGGTCCTTCTGGCCACTTTGTTTCTAGATGCCTCCTGAGAAATACTTGACTGTGGTGGTGCAGAACTGTTTTATTAGATTTTTGTAAGAAGTTTATGTTATGGTTCATTTCACTGTATCCCCAATTCTGTATCCCTTTTGTGTTGTCTGTATAATAAGGTGTTTTGTGTCAATCATCCCATACCTCACATGATATGTAACATCCCTTCTGCCCCAACCCCCCTCTCTGGGGCAGCTTGCCTATCACTCCCAGGGTCCCTCCCGGATTGTGAAATCTCCGTGAGAGAGCTTCAGGTGATAGGTAGCCTGGGGGAAATTCCTTTGGCTCTGGATTTTAGTGGTCTGAAGCTTGGGGGTGGGCACACCTTGTTACCCCCTGAATCCCCTGATTTGTTGTCTTCTTGTATCCTCCCTGGGACCCTCCCCCGCTTATAAGGGGTAGGAGGGAGGAAGAGGCTCTCTCAGCCGCTGGGTTCTCAGCCTGGAATCTCTCAGCCACTGGGTTCTCAGCCTGGAATCTCTCAGCCGCTGGGTTCTCAGCCTGGAAGCTCTCAGCCGCTCGCCTCGGAGCTTGGAGATCTCTGCTAATAAACATCTTTTAACCTGCTAAGCTGAGAGCCAGCCTTTTCTCTTCTGCTGCTGTTGACTGTCACCTTTGGGTCCAGCTGCTAAGCCGAGAAGCCAAAACGAACTGGAAACTTTGTGTCTGTGTTGACCCGAGCTATCTGGGGGTCAGCTCCCACCCGGAGCGGGGACACAACCGGACACACTTGGCTCCTCAGAGCCAAAGGAACCCAACAGGGCAAATCTAAATGAAAAATAGTTGAGTAAACTAATGAAGCCAAAGACACTGTGAATATTTCTGCTGTTTTTCAAGTTTATGAAAACTTAACCCTCCACGTGCTGAATGTGAGCTGCGTGCCCTAGAACGAATGAAAGCCATCTGAATCCTTGACTGCTTCAACAGGCTGAGCTCAAGAGGAAATAGGTTGAAGGAAGTGATGATTAGATCACAGTAAGATACTGCATCCAATGCTGGGTTCCGCAATGCAAGGAAAAGGTAGTTAAATTGGAGGAAACTCAACAGAGGCTCACAGGAACATGACTTGTTAGGAGCTGGGGGACAGAAGACTGTTCAGCCTGGAGAGATGGCTTTAAGGACACCCAGCAGCATCCTCCCATAACTATGGTGATGTGATCAAGATGCCAGAGCCAGACTTCTTGTAGTGATTCATAGCAGGAGAATGAAACAAGGGTCCAGGATGAATGTAAAGAAAAGCTTTTACTCCATGAGAACAGTACAGCAGAGAAGCATGATGTCCAGGGAAGTTAAGCAGTCTCCACCCTTGGAGATCAGTAAAACCTAACTAGATCAAGCTGTGAGCCACTTGACCTGACAGCAAAGCTCTTCCCATCTTGAGCATAAAGCTTTACTAGACAGCCCCTATGGTCCCTCTTCTGGATTTCTTTTAAAACTTACCTGTTTATTTTAACTGGAAATCCAAGGACATCTTGGAGGCTTCATAGACCATTAGGTCCTGTGTTCATTAATAGTGGTGTTTACTGGAAGCTCTCTGAGATCTCCCATGTAAAGTGATAGCTTAAGACTTTCTAACTGCTTGACAGATACGTGGGTTTTTTTATCTCTGACTGCTGGAGGTGCACAAAGCTGAAAATAGTTTGTACACCTAAAGAGATATGAAGTTAACTTGGAAGTAAATATATCATACACAGCAGTTTAATACTTTGGTGTGAAAGCTCAGCTTGAAGCAAATATATGAATTTCTGAAATGGATACTGTTGGTGTTTGTAGGATTTTATACGAAGGCATGGTTCCTGCCAGATAGTCTCCCTGAATATCTCCCAGCTCTTTAATCTGAAAGCATGAAGCTGATTTTAGAGCATGAAAAACAGCTACCTTCTTCTAAGTTACATTGTATGTCTAAGAGGAGCAGTGAAGAGGACTTTCAAGTTGTTTTTTTTTTTTGATATGCATCAGTCCCCAAGTTGGATCCACACTTTAAACCATGGCTCTTTGAAAACTGTTGAAATGGAGTACTTAATTATACCTCTGGAACTTTTTCCTGCAGAGATGAAAAGTTGTATGCTATTTGCTCTCCAGTGATTTTTTTTTATATACCTGTCCACATAAAGCTACTGAAGCCTTGATTTAGAAATCATCAGCACAAATATGTTTCTAGGCTAATTCAATTGGCTGCAATTGCCATTATTTTCCATGTACTGAATTCATAGACAGTATTCAGCCTAAACAATGAAAAAGTAATTACTAGAGAAAGTGTTAGACAGCAAGGAAATTAATTTGTTTAAGAAAACAGAGATTTAGAGGAACTGGAGTCAAACTTGCCGTTTATTTTCTTTGTGTTTCAATTACCTGGCTGTAAATTGAGGGTCATAGCAATAGCTGCTTTCCTGTATATTCAGTCTTTGGTCTGACAAGTTTGTCATTTAAATAACAAAGATAAAGAACCCTTAAACAAATTCATGTACAAGATATGTGACAAAACGCTATTGCTGGCTTGGTAGATTATACTGTGATCATCAATGCAAGTAATCAAATAACATCTGAGTTGAACACTACCATCTAATTCTGCAGCTGGGCTTATTTCTCAAAATTGTTTAATATCACATAGACATGCAGCCCACTGGGAGTATGTTTGGAGGTTCAATCTTTAAAACTGCTGCAGTCATGAAAAATTACACATTGAGCAATTTTCTCACTTGCTAGCTGAATGAAACTACTTTTGCATAGCTGCAGTAATTAAAGACAAAGAAGATATTTCTGTTGAACAGTTTGAATAATAAGGTTATTTCCTAATTGATATATTTAAATTGATGATTTTAAAATTCAGCTACCTATGTGCATATGAACAGCACATAAACTCAGTAGATGAATGTTTCATCATCATCTTCTTGAAGTACGAATTTATAAGTATTAATAGTTTATTATAGTTTCTTAGAGAAAGGATTTTGAATACTCCAGTACATTTTTTCATACTAGCTACTTGTCACCAGCAGCCCAGATTAGAGATGCAGATTGAATTTTCAATTAAAATTATTCTGTCTATCAGAAACATCCTTATCTGCAGTCAAGAACTATGAATACAAAGGTTTCTCAAGAGTCAGTGATTTTCAACAGCAAATCCATCTTTTCATATAGCTGAAATAAACAGAATTATACCTCTGATTATAAAAAAGACAGTGATATTTTAAATCCATTAATTTGATTCTGAGCTCAGGATAAAAAAGTGGTATTATTAGAAGTTATTTCCTTTATACCTATCAATTTACTCTTATTTGTGTGCAGAGAAAAATGGCTCTATTTTAAAAGGAATTTGATGCTCACACAAAGCTTTTAATGATAGTTTTGGAGGCTGAACTCTTACCCAGCCATAGAGAATGTGCAACAGCTGCATGAAACTTGCAATACCTCCCTCCTAGGATACCGTTGGCACTCATCTGACAAAAGACAAAACAGTTTTCAAAGCCTGTGATCAGAAGGTTTTTGGTATAAGATACAGGTATCTGAAAGGGAGTCTGCTTCTATGTTCCAATCTGGACATAAAGCACTGCTTCTGACAGCCTTTGAGGTTGTGAACAGTCCCAAGGAAGGAAGAGGAGACAAATATCTTTGTCCTATACCTTTGCTCCTTGTATCCATATCAAGTGTTGGTCAGGTCTTAAGGACAAATACATGTAAAACAATTTCTTGTAAGGTTGCGTTTCAGTATCTTAAAATTCATAAGCAAACATTATATAAATGCTAGTCTCTGAAGAGCCTCTTACATATTGTGCATATTAAGAGACTTGAGAACAAAGGCAAAGAGTCATACAGAGATTAGATTGTTCTGAAAACTTTGAAAAGTATGGGTTTTTTTCCTTGTAAATCAAGATGATAAGATAACTGAAAATGTTCAAAAAGTATTATCTCTGAGATGACTCTAAGTTTGAATGATTTCTGTTCAGAGGCTATGCCTGACATAGAATAGATGTACCTTCTCAACATCTGAGCCATTATTCTGGGACTAATTGTGCGTGTATCTTTATCTACATATAAAAAAAACTATGTAATATAAATCTACTAGATGACATTTTAAACATCTTCCCCACCCTTTGTATAATAACGTAGCTTATGTCTAAAAATACTTCATGTCACATTTTATTTTCAGACAGGATCAAAATGTCAAATCTAGAAACAATTTTAGTACAGATACTATTGTGTCTCTTATATTAAAATAATGCAAAGGTCTCTGAATAAATTAGTACAGTTGCCATGGAAACATAGTGGGCAAGAAATATTTATAGTTGCTGCAAGCAATAATTTTGCAGTTTAATACTTTAAAATGTCAAGCAACACATAATCTCTAAAACAATTTTTTTGTGTATATTCACAAATTTCTGTTAAGATATATTTTCAGTTCTTGCTTTCAGAAAAAATTAAAAATCATAAACCTTTACAAAAAATCAAACTAGAATATATACTGTGATTGGCAAAAAGCATTTTTCAGCTGTAAAGATAAATAATACCTTGTCAGACCTAGGTGTGCTATTTTATGTAAGGGATCATTAGAGTCAACAACTGGAGATCTTTCAAAGCTAATTAAGTTTAGAATTTTTTTAGTCTCTAAGATCCAGCATCTACAAAAATTGAACATGCCTTATTTATAAATGCAAGAAAGCAAGTATCTGGTATTCTTAGTAAAACAACAAACAACAGTTATTCCAAATTCGTTGTTTGAGGTAGCACTTTATAAGAGTATACAGAGAAGCACTGGTAAATTTTCTAGGTGTATCTTGGTTAGTTGCGGTCTGACAGATTTCCTTATACATCCTACATCCATTCTTAGCTAAACGTGCTAATCTTCCCAAGAAAACAACACAATTAACTTCATTATACTGGTATGTTGGTATAAACATTGAGCTTCATAACAAGGGTGGATGAGGTCTTCCTCTGTCTTTAGCACTACCCATCAACAGCATTTGAAAACGCTTTTTTTTACAGTTCTGCATTCTCTTAACAGCCATGCGCAAAGGACTCTGTATAGTACAGAGAAGTGTGCTTCTTTGAGAAGTGATGTACAAACACATCGGAGGAAGGGAAAGGTGAGAGTTAAAGTGGGAGAAGGTGGGACAGTGCTATGCTCAAATGTCCTTAAAAGATGTTCTTAGAAGTTGCTAGGAACAGGATCAGTCTTGAGATCTAAGTACAAATAGCAATGCTGCTAGCATTCATCCTCCAGATCTGTCTCACAAATACTTTCTGATATGCTGTACCCATCCCCAATGGAATGCTCCCCATTCTCATCATACCTAGCTTTATTTGATCATAAGAATTTGGTAACACTGGAAGAAAACATCAGTATCCTTGGCTATCCAGCTTTCAGAAAGTGTGGTTCTAAGTCACAGGAACAGAGATGGGCACTGTCATAGCTGGTATTTGAGACTTGATGGACCTGACAATCTGAATGAAGGGGCAGCTGGATGCCACCTAAACAGTGTAAAGAAGTTGAAGGCTCTTTCCTTCTCCTCTTACTACTAGGATTAAGGAAGAAATATTCTCACATACTTCGAAGTAACATGGATAAGTGTAAAAATTGAAGTATTTCTTTAAATTAGAAATTAATATCCTAAATTATATACCACATCAGCACAGTCTATTAGTTGGGAATGTTGTAAACTCAGACTTATTTAAACATTTAGGGAACTGCTCTACAAGTTCTGCACATCTGTAAAAATTATCACCTTTGCACAAATACAGTTATTTCTAAAGAAATCAGGGGGTCAAGAAGATAGAGAAGAAAACCTACAAAATAAAACCAAATAGTTTTGACTGAATTCCTTGAATGAAAAAGATTCCCTTTTACAGCTAGAAGGATTCTTCCCATATAGTTATTTTATCTGAATAATGTGCAAGAGCAGAATTAGTCTCACTTGTCATATATTTTGTGAAAGAACAGAAATAATCCAGGCATTCACAACTAAAGAACACTTAATAATTTTCAGAATTTTCACTTCAGGAACTGCAAAATGCTGTCAATGGTAGCAGCAAGTCAGTTCTTAGCAAAGCAAAATGTTATATACACTATTATTGAATGGACCCATATGCATTTAAGTAAGGCTACATCTTCTAAAAGTTCATCTCCTCTTATTCTGCACTGACTGCAGATCCTGAATTATTAAGAACATTATTCAGAAACAGAAGCAAAACTCATGGAACATCAGGAAGAAGGGCTCAGATTTTCCCCTCTCAGGAAAACCTCAGGGGGCTGAGGCCTATGATTTTGCAAACACACCCAACAGCAACTGCTGTCTGCTCTGTTCACCAAATTCGAAAGGATAATTTCATGATTTATATAATGTTCAGTGAGAAAAATAAAGATGATATTTCTGCTTGCATTCTGAAGGTGAAATTTCTAGGTGCTAAGTTTGTAAATAACAGGAAGGCTTCATGCAAGAAAAAAAAAAAAGATTTTTTTATTATTAACTATGTGCAGAAGATGTTTCCTTATTTTGTCATATTCCTCATCTCAAAAATTATTGGTCTATTCTTTTGTTTTCCCATTAGGGAATCAGTTGTCTCCCTGTATATTTGAATATGTATCTGTAGGACAATTTGCTTTGCTTTTTCAGTTTAAATAATATGCTTAACTAAAGCTTTTTGATTAAACAGATCATGTCAGCATTTTGCTAGATAGTTAAATTTTGTTGTTTTATCATAATGAAACACATTGGAATTTTAATTTTCACTGCCATACACCATATTCTTAAAGTTTTTGTTTGTTTTTTTTAATGGATAAAATTATTTCTAAAGTGTGTCTAATAGATACCTTAATGTGCTACATGTCAGCACAATATTTAAGGTATACAGCATCACTGGTTACTCAGTGAACTGGGACATTTATTATCGCAGCAGTAAAGTGAGAAATAATAATGTGTATTCAAGGAACATCAAAGATGTTTAAAAAAAATAAATTGCATATTAATTAATATACTGTGAAGCAAAGAATAGAGGAGAAAGTGTGTAGCACTGCTTCTGATCTTCCAAAGAATCTGGATTAGGAAACAGTCTCATATTTACATGGCAGCCTCCAGCAGGATGCAGCTTGACCTGAGGTTGACTCCAGAGTCACAAGCTAAAAGGAACGGTTATGCAACAGAGCGGCTAAAATTAACCATGCAAAACCCCAGAAGACAGGGGTGAGGGTACCCAGAAACCATGGAACTGTAAGGAATCATGTTCGCTTCTTTCACTGCAAGAAAAGACTTGCATTATTTAAGTGTCCACCTTTATTGAGCTTAGAGACTATTGTGTTTCAATTTCTAGGCATAATTTTCTATTTGCCAGCTCATTTATTGCAAAACACAATACTCTTCCTGTTAGAAGTTGTTTGGTGAATGCCCAGGAGCCATGCATCAATATTAAAGAGAGAGAGAGAGAGAGACAGGGAGGAATAAAAATACATTAAAAATACAGCCTGACTTTTTCTTTGAAAGATTCAACTTTTATTATCATCTCTATTCTGCTCTAGTATTTCTTCAGTGAGAGAAGTGGAATGCCTCTATAAGAGAGAATACTCAGAAACTGGTGGCTGACACAGATGGGGGGATGGTTAGACCCTTGCTTTTATCTTTTTGCCCTTTCTGTGGACCACTGCAAAATTACCTGCTTTTCAAGTAGGGCAGAGTTATTACATCACTCAAGAAGGAGTTACTCCCTTAATCACCTTATCCAGAATCAAGACTCTGAAAATTTGTAGTAGCTGTTTTGGAGACCCATGGCATCTAGTGAGAGCCCCTGTAAGTTCTTCCAGGATGACAGAAGGACAGACATCATCCAAGGTGGCTCTTTTGAAACCTGTGCTGCCATATGAATCAGCAGTTTAGGAATAATAGCAGTTATTATTGATTGCCCACCAAATAGCTCTTTTTTTTGCTGAATAACCTGAGATTCATGCCATGCTTATGCAGGCGCTATACTCCCACAAGCAGTAGCTGAGGCTTCTGGACTGAAACCTCTATTTCCAGGTTTGCCCTCAGAAACTGAGGGAGACAAACCACACTCCTTTATTTCTTTTCTCCTCCTTTATTTCTTTTCTTCTTCAATTTAATAAAAGTCATGCCTATCAAGTTGTTATCTTTTGAACACTTCTCTGCACCAATGACCAGAGAGACCAACAAAAATGAAGTTTAAAACAGTTCCCGGCTAGTACAGGTGTCAACTGACAAAATCTCTTATGTAGAAAGATGAGCCCTTCAAGTAAAGAAGAAGCAGAACTCTACAACACAGTGCAGCAGAGCCCCTTAAAGGAGCACAGGAGTCAGAAACTGCAACTACGAATAGTCTATCCCCAACTTCCTCATCTGTGGAAACCTTACTGCAGTAAAATTAATGCTGATACCCCACTGCAGTATACAGCTACTTTGTCAGGTTTGCTTTTCTCCAGAACTCAGGTTGCAAGTGACTTGGCTTTAGAAAAATACACTTTTTTGTTGTTGTTTTTGCAATAGTTTTGTTTGTATTGTATGTTCTTACAGGTCTGGTGGGTTTTGTTGTTGTTGTTGTTGTTGTTTTTTGTTTGTTTTGTTTTTTTGTTTTTTTGGGTTTTTTTTCCTCTGATTATAAAAGAGAGCAAAGATATTTTAGCTGATTTTAGCTTTTTGTTTTTCTTTCCCAATGAAAGAGTTACTATTTTCAAGGTCAAAAACAAGTCTTTTGAACAGTACTAAAAACTATGGAGAGAAGGAAGCAATCCTAAAATAGAAAGCTTAATTATTTGCAATTCAAATTTTAACTGTGTTTCTGGTTTGTGGTTTTTTGGTTTGGTTTTAGGGTTTTTTGTTTGTTTTTGGTTTTTGTGGGGTTTTAAAATTTTGGTATTTTCTAAGAGGTCTAAAATATTTGTAATGGTCATATGGATACTTTTAAATCCTGAATCTATAGTCAGATTTCAAAATATCTAATATTGTAGTTTAGAGGCTTCAAATAGACCATTGTGTGAAATAAAAACACTTCCTGGAAAATTTATATGATCCAGGGATATTACTAAGCTGAAATTAATAAAATTCCTGTCAGCAAGACATTTGGGGCTTGTGGATTATTAATTTACAGAAGTATTGATAGCATATTAATGTTTTGTATATAACACAGAGCACATCTAAATCTTAAGGAATGTGCAAATTATAAAGGCAGATGACAAAAGTTTCAGTGACATAATCTAAAATATAATTAGATAATAGAGTTTAACATAAGTATATAAAGAATTTGAACATACTCTTTTCCCTTTCCCTGAATAATGACTCTACAGCTAAAACTTCCAGGCTCTCAATTTTAAGCTTCCTAGCATACCTCAGAAAGAAACAGAAGACTAGTTCAAATGAAATGATGACCAGTTTTTTTACTGCAAGATAACAGATGGTATGAACTTTTTGTTCTAGGTCAATAGCAGACTTATTATACAGCTGTCTGTCTGGAAGTGCTAACTACAATATCATAGATAAGTAGGAACTCTATTGAGGCTACAATAGCCAAGTAGCATGCCCAGAAATAACACCTGTAAGGAGAAAACACCAAGAGATTATTTTCATTGGCTGAGATTCCTGTGTCAGTTCTAGAGATAACAAATAGGACTCCACAACAATTTGCAGGAAGGAAAACACTGAATTGAAGAGTTTTTGGAGTTGGATTTTGTGCAACCTTTTTTCTTCCTGTTATTGTCCTTTCTTGGAACATCAAAATGAATACACATTGGCATTTATGACAGATATTGGGTACCAATAAAGGGATAATGTGACATGATGTCAGTTCTAATGAGAGCCTGAACACAGGCAGGGAGGAATTCCCTTGCAACCGAGTGCCTGTATGGATACTCATGCACTCAAGCCAGGGCTTTTCCCTTATCTAATACAAGGCTGACTTTCATGTTCAATTCAAAGGACGAAATCTAAGAGATGGAAAATGAAGAAGCATATATTTTTAATGGTTTTTCATACTTAATGCATATTTATGTCAAAAGAAATGTCTGAGTATACTACAGCAAATCCTACACACATTCCTGTTTAGAAAAGGAAAGTCTCAGTGAAGCATGTCATGAAAGATTAATATTAAATAGAAATTATTAGTAAACGTTTTAATTTCTTGATCCCTTTAGGAAAACAGTCACAAACTTCTTCAAAGAGAAATGTTCAAGCTTCTTATTTCTTTATGCTATATTTTCGAGTTTTTGTGATTATAAAATACTGGTAAAGGTTTATACCAATAATTTGTTTCTTTTATCTGGATCTGATCCTGTAGTGCTGAGACACGCAGACAGCTTCTGAAAAATATTGCTTTGCAAAAAAATATTCTTCTTTGAGCTCACAATGGAAATAGAATACAGCTATAAGTATATTACTTCACAATAATATAAGTAAAGATTGTTAGGGAATTTTCTAAACCTGCATGCTTAACAGCAAATATTTGATAAAGTGCACTTTCAAAGAGACATATTTTTTGACTGGGAATCTGCTCTTTTTATTTTCCATCACAGTAACAGCTTTGGAAGGCAGTGAAGCTCAGAGTTTGCAATCTTAACAATAACCAGTTTTAAACGGTTTGGGAAGAAAATGCAGCACGGGATCCAAGCAATTTCTTTTTGCTCTATGGTTGATGATATATTTGTGTATATATACATGTCTGTGTATGTGGGTGGTGGGTGTGACTGTAGCATTTGAGCTGACAAATTCCCCTATAAAATTAAAGATGTCTGGCATTTTAAATTGCTTATGACTTGGCCAAAACTGAAATGTTTGGACTGAAATTTTCCACAGTAGGTTTATGCATCAGACAGAATTTTGTTCAAAACATTCAGACAAAATAGTTCATCTATTTCAGAGAATGAGATTAGGCAAAGTATGTTGTTTTACCAGTTTTAAAGAACATTAGAGAACAGTGTCTCATAAAAGCTGGAACAGAACCCAGAAGCTGTTAGTTGTGCCATCTCTTTGGCAGCAAGTACCAGAAAAGCCAGCTGCTGAGTGAATGTCTTTCCCTTCTGATCTGTGGAGAGGAGAGTGGGATATTTTTGCTACCACACCAGAACTGATGGTACTGCAGGTTAGTTTTATAAATGCTGCAGTTGTGCCCAACACTTATGACATTTGAATTTAAATACAAATTATTGTATTCCTTCTAACTCTAAATTTTCTATAATTCTATGATAGTCTCCATGTAGTCCCAGTAACTTGACTAGGCCCAGGATTTTATTTCTGTTACATTATCAGACAATTTTTCATAATTAATTCCACTATTAGGAAATTAATTAATTTTTCAAGTACAAAAATATTAGTTTAAATACATTCTAGGTATGTTCTGCATCATATTATTACTCATAGATTTATAAAATCATAGAATAGTTTGGGTTTGAAGTGACCTTAAATCTTATCTTGTTCCTACCCCTGTACTATGGGTGGGGACCCCTTCCACTAGACCATGTTTATCAAGGGCCCATCCAACCTTCCAGGGATGGGGCATCCACAGCTTCTCTAGACAACGTGTTCTCCAGTGTTTCACCACCCTTACAGTACAGAATTTCTTTCTGAGATCTAATAAACCAACACTCTTTCAGTTTAAAGTCACTCTCTCTTCTCTGATTGCTTTATGCCCTTGAAAAATTCTCTCACCCCCTTTATTTTCTTTTCTCTTTTCCAACATTCTTGGGCTGAGCCCATTCCCTAATGAATCTCAAAAGTTTTACTAAGTCCAGTCAAACCCCACAAGTAAATGGTTGTGGGAGAGAGGCTGCTCATCTTTCAAGGGTGAGACGTGTTTTTTCCCTTCCAGATGTGTTTGCATCAGTAATCACTAGTAAAACTGGAGCTGGCCTCTGGTTGACAAATTCATATCTAACTCCCAGCACAGACACTGAAACTTGACAGAAACCATCTGCAGTGCTGCCTCTGCAAAATGGTGTATCCTAATTAAACACAAGATCTGTGAAGGGTTTTGTTGGGCAATATGTCAATTACCAAAAAGTAGGTATTGCTCTGTTTCAGAACATATTTCTTCTTTTAATAGCTCTGTCTCCAGCCAGGTGAGTCAACAGCATCCAGTAAAGCCACACATTAGTTGTCGAATCCCAGAATGATAAAATAGTTTTGGTTGGAAGAGACCTTTAAAGGTCATCTAGTCCAACACCCATTGCAATGGGCAGTGACATCTTCAACTAGATCTCAAGTCTCGGGGCCCCATCCAGCCTGACCTTGAAAGTTTCCAGGGATGGAACATTTGCCAGCTCTCTGGAAAATCTTTTCCAGTGTTCCACCACCCTCATAAAAAATTTCTTCCTTATATCTAGTCTAAATCTACCCTCCTTTTGTTTAAAACCATTACCCCTTGTCCTATTGTGATGTGCTCTGTTATAAAGTTTGTCACCATATTTCTTATCAGTACTGTTTAATTACCAAATGGCTAAAATGAGGTCACCCTGGAGTTCTCACTTTAGTCTGGAGACTGAAGAACCCCCACTCAGCCATTTCTCAAAGGAGAAGTATTCCATCCTTCTTATCATCTTGTAGAACTTTGTCTGGACTCGCTCCAACAGGTCCGTGTCCTTCTTGTGCTGGGGACACCAGAGCTGGACACAGCACTGTAGGTGGGGTTTCCTAACAGCAGGGTAGAGAGGAAGAACTACCTCTCTTGCCCTGCTGCCCACCCTGCTTTTGAAGCAGCCCAGAAAAACAGAGTATCTTGGCACAATACAAAGCAGGTGTGATTTTGCTGGGAAGAATTTGCATACCAAGATAATAAGCACTATAAAATATTATCAGCCAAACTCTTATAATTGGTACTTGCAAGTGCCATAGTAAGTCTTCTAGTGTTTACATTTTTATCTTGTATTAAAGGCTGCTTCCTTTGAACTAAAAATATAATTAGTGGCTAATAAAAGAGCATATTAGATTATTCACAGAGTACATTCATTTGGTACAAGTTAACTAAGATGTGTCAGCTGAGGTTTAGGCTTGAGTTTAATGTGATAGTGAGGGAATTTGCAGATGACATCAAAAGAAGTTCTGATAGTATCAAAATAACTGAAAATTAATAAGCAAATCTTGTAAAATCTTCTCTATATACAGTTATTTTAAAATTCAGATGAAAAGATAACTAAGATAATATGTCTAAATATAGATTATATCTATGACAAGAAGCAGAACTAGTGACTTATTTTTATATGTTGCTCAGACTGCTTAATTGGATTAAAACTATTTTCTATTTATTAGATTTGATATATATTTATATTATATTTCTTAGATTTTATGTTATATTTATTAAATTTGATATATTCTATATGTTAACAAATCTTTTCTCATATAATTTTGTATTCATTGACTTTATGAATAGCTTTGAATTTCTTAATAAAATTTCTGTTAAAATATAGCTTTGGATTTGTGCAGAGTTATCCCTGAGATGTTTATTCAATCAGGTCATTCATTCAAGTTTGTTTTTTCCAGACACACAGTGGAGTCACCATCCCTGGAGGTGCTTAAGAAACAACTGAATGTGGCACTCAGTGCTGTGGAGTTGAAGGTTGGACTCAATGATCCGAGAGGATTTTTTTTGCAGCCTAATTGATTCTGTGAAAGATTTCCTTTGAAATTATACTAGAGCAGTCTACCTATTTACTATAGAGAAGACATTGATCCTCACTGACCACCACCTTTCTCACCTTACAGCTGGAAATTAATAGAACTTAATAGGCCCATGGTACTCAAGAATCCAACCTGTCAAGCATGAGAGCTGTGCAGGATCTCAGGGTTATAACATATGTTGTCCTGATTTTTAATCAGCTGGCAGGATTCTGCAAAACCTGAAAACTGAATATTTTTATTGTTGAGTGGAAGGCAGCAAACTGTGCTACATAGAAATGACAGGCAACATCAGAATAGGGAGAAGACTAGCCATGAAGAAGAGCACATCTGTAGAAACCTGTCCCACAAAAAAAATTGAGGACTATGCTTGAGTGAGGAAAAGGAGAGATTAGGTTTTCTGTGTTGGCAGTCATCTGCATGTACATATTATCTGCCTCTGGGTACAATTAATTAGAAGATCACAATTTATTTGGCTTCTTTTGAGACATAGGACTAGCATTAACAAAATTGTACACAATAAATGCAATAAAAATCTTTTTTGTCATGTGTAAAATATTTTTTTTACTCTATTCCAATGAACACTTCTGAAAGGAACTAAAGGTAATAATGCTGACTTCAAAAACACCTAAGAGATGCAGCATAGATAATTCTGACATAGGTTCATGAAATTATTCCAAAATATCTCACTTAGCAGTGACCCAGGACTGGGCTAATTTAGCATGAAAGCAAAAAACTCAGAGAAAATTAGGGGATGCAGTAAGGTATCTCTAAACCACTCCATAACCTAACAGAGTCTCAAGCATTATAGCATTTTTGCCTAATTAGGTCAGCCTCCTACAGAATGAGAAGTGCAGCTCTTACCCTGACTCATTGCACTTCAGTGACCTGTTTCAAACAGAGAATGTACTCAAGCATTTTATCAGCTAAATAACTTGGACTGCATTTTTAAATAGTTCATCTTTCTACATTTCGCTTTGCAAATTCAAAAAAATCTCAGATTGCTGTCTTCTCCTGTTTTTCAGCTAGTTTGAACCAGAAATTAGAGGTGGAAGATGTGATTGTGTTATAACTAAGCCTCTATGGAGTTTTTGCCATCTTTTACTCCAGATCCTCAAGTACTCTAAATGTTCTGCCCCAGGTAGATTGAAAGCCTGTCCTAATTTAGGTATGGAAGCTGTCAAGAAATGGGATCCACTTGACCAAGTGAGTAATAACTTGTTTGTCAAGAGACTTTCTGTCTGGTTGATGAAGCCTTTCACTGTGGCATGTTGGAAGCTGGTGCCAGCATCCTGTAAATAGGCGAGTGCACAGACATCAGAAGTACTAAAGCTGTGAGGCAGGATAATGGGAGATATAGATCCCTCAGGATGAACAAGATGGGTCAGAATGGGACTGACCCCAATGGATAAGTTAACAAAGGGCATGGGTTAATGTTTACATAAAAGAACACCTCAAAGATCTGGAGCTGCATGATGAAAATATCTTTATCCATACCTCTTCTGTTATTTACTGATTACCTTATGTTTTATACTGTAAGATTTTCATCTCAGGCTTTTGATATTATATCAAGGCAGTGTTCCCACAGTGAAAAGTTATACAGCGTAAGATATAAAATAAATTATCACAGATGTGCTTCTGATGGTGATGTCATTATCCCAGCATCAAAACTCCATGTTGTAACCATGTGGTGCTTGGAATTGTGTTCTGATATAGTATAAAAATATCAGATTGCAAGAATATGCCTTAAAATATACAGCCCTTTCATTTTCTCTGTGTTTCTGTTGCACAAGTCACTTTGTGACCTTAGTGTGAGCAGAATTGGATCCGTTTACTCTTTGTCTCTTACTGCCATTTTTATCCTAGATTTTCCCCCATCAGAGAGGTTTAATTAACAACTTAATCCAGCAGGTTTTAGTTTGTGAGATGTATCTCTGAGGGGTGGTGAACAAATAAACTGTTTATATAAAAAGTGAGACTATTGCCATAAACTTAAATTTGCTGCATAATAAGTCCTTTGTCTTCAATGAAGTAACTAAAAAACTTATATACTGAAATATATTTTAATTTGGTATCTTAATTAGTACTTTTCTAAATAGCCTTCACAACCTTAAAGTAAGACAATGTAAGATTAGTAGTAATAGGAATAGCAATGGCAACAGTAGTGGCTACTTCTACTACTATTACTACTGCTACAATGAGTAATATTATATTGGATGTCCTTCTTTCCTGAATTCAGAAATTAGGATTTGGAAGATTGTCATTGATTTCAGAGATACTTCTGATTTCTATTAGCTTGGGAACTGTCCCTAAACTTCACAATCAGCTCCCAGTACTTCACTCATTGCTCATTAGTGGAATACCTAGCACTGAAGTCAGCAGGAACACCCAGAGGATATAAGAGCTGTGGAATTTATCTCTCATCATGTTGTCATTGATTACAATAGGAAAAACAATTATTTGTTGTGCCTTTACCTTAGACAAGTGCCTGTGACTTGACACTGGGTACTGAACATCAAGTAAGTCTGCTGTTTGTTTTTGAAGTCAGACATAATGTCTACTTCTGGTGTTTTAATAAAGATGGTATACACACTATATTAGTGTCATAGTTTTAATTTCAAACTGGGCAGAAACACCAATTAATGTAGTGGTTTCACGTTCACTAAATTTTGGTCTTGGTACTTACTCTTTTTGTTGGAGAGGGACTAGGAAAAAACTAAGCAGGCTCAACCTTAAAATTAACAAATAGTTTATTAACATACACTAAAAGAATAAAAAAAAAAAATTGGGAAAAAAAAAAACTAAAATGGAATGAAACTTCAAAAACACTTTTCCCTCCCTTTACAAACTGTTTACTTTCTTACAAAACAACATAAAGAGACAAAACTTGTAATTTTCAGTCAGTTTCACTATCTGACAATAGTCTTTCATCAATTCATTAGGGGAAGAGTATCTTCTAGAGTCATGGATCCCACTGACAACTTAGAACAGTTCTCTTGCGGGTTTTAAACTGTCACAAAAACAACCGCCCGGAGAAACCCGCCTTTGTGACCCTCCCAGGAGCAGCTTCCCAAGCTGCTTATGGGTCATGGGTCTTAGACTTTTGCATACTGGGGCGTCACCTTTTAAAGATTAATAACTCCAAAGCAAAGGATTCTTTACCTCAAGGTACAGAGATATCTTCTCATTTCTTCACTGGTGCAGGGGGCTTCTCATCTTTATCTCTGTTCAAGCATCTCACAGGATTAATATCACTTAGTCCATCACAAACACCTTTGCTCAAATCCACACACAAATTAAAACAATCATCTCCCCAAATGCCTATCTTTCCCATGATTTAAAGGAATGATCTAAGTATAGAGTTCATTTCCATGGCTCAAGTAAGAATAGAACAATCAACTCTTCAACCCTCTGTCCCAATAGTCTTTTCAATCTTGCTCTACTGACTTCATGCTGTTGTTCTTTATGTTCACTCTGTCCTTTCTTACTCTCTCAGAGAAGGGCCAAGCTCTGGAAGCTTCATGTTGCTAAGAAAGAGTTAAATTTGCTCGGAGTTTTTCTCTCTCCCTCTGCAGCTCATGGTGTTAGATGTTCAAGGCTGCTCTGGTGAGGGAGGAAGAACTCACAGAAACATCAGAGACTGGAGGACCCGAGCAGTCCAGAATCACAAAAACCCAGGCAGGATCATAAATGCCTTCTCAGCCCACCCCTCGGTGTTAAATCATGGTGGCTTCGGCCCAAATGGTGCCCATAGCTCGTATCAGGGGTCCAGCAGAGATCTCTCTCTGCTCCAGAGAAGTCTGAAGAAAGCAGCTGTTGCAAAACAACAACCTCTCCTTCCCACCCTTCACCAGGGTGCCGATGGAATCCGGCCAGGCCTCAGGCCAGCTCCCCCCAAAAGGGGGGAGCAGCAGGCCCAGCTCGATGTTACTTGTCTCTCTCTGGCCAAAGGAAGAACAAAAAGGACCCACCTACAGGAAATCAAGGGGTTTTATATGGTCCTTCCCAAAGTCGCAGCTAACAATTTCAGTGGTTAGAACAGATGCCAATATTCCAACTAACTCTCTGATAGGTCCCTGTCTCTTCCAAAGCAATTCCCTGGTCCTGACCTGGAGAATTATTCTACATTCTTCTATAACTAAAAAATCAAACTGTACTAACCCATGACAATTCGCCAAATGTTTCTTATTGGAACAATCATGTTATCATAATGTTGCATTACAATACCTTTTGTTCTGTCACTCACACAAACACAGACAGCTAATGAATTAAATAGAATGACACTACCTTATCATAAGTATACCTAAAAATAAAGTCATGCTACATAAACATAAAGTGTCAAGTGTTACCATAAATTTTTGGAATGATGGCAGCTTTTCATTGCATTAAAGTGAAAAGACACAGAATGTTTTTATGTTGATCTTAGAAAATGGAAGCAAATTACACTTAGACAAGTACAAGATAAATGTACAAAAAAGCAAGATGGGAAAAAAGGAGGTTTTTCTGAAACTGTTAAATAATGCTTTATCTCTCCCACGAATGAGCTGAAGCATAATTTCTCACTGTGCTTTAACTTAGACCAATGTGAGACCAGGTTCATAACAGAGAATAAAAACATATGGTTTTAAAAAGTTTAAAGATTTTTGACATAATGGCCCTTGCATCCAAAGATTTTTGATTTTCTAAATTATGTATACTCTCCAGAAATTGAATGTTAATACAATGATAGCAATTTTGTGTTGCAGATGAACAGCATGTTGCATTCTGCATATCATTCTGAAGTGTTATCTTTAAGACTTAACTGATGTGAAACTGTGTTAAACTCACCTACTTTCTACTGAATTAATTGAACCAGTGGAAAAACATCACAACATTGTGAGAAAAAGCCTGAAAAAGTTCCTTTCTCAGGATGTGAGAACTCTGACTCATGACCACACGTTGTATAATCAAAGTGTCTGGGTCAGAAAACACATACATGTCAATAATCTCCTTGTGAGCTACCTCGGAAGACTGTGTGTGTGCTTAAAGCTATAAAGGTTTATACACAGCATGCAAGCAGAAATAAAAGCTAGTGGTTCTTTATTCTTACTGTTTAAGACAAAATTTAAGCCAATTCAATCAATTTTTTTAATAGAATGTACTAGCCTTAAAGCTGGGAGTTTAGGTCAGTCTTGGATTCTTTTTACACATGTGAGTTGACTGTAACACGCAAAGCATGCTGGCCAAAGGATGCAAGTCTTCCTGCGGAACTTCAATGACACTGGCTCCTTCCCTTCTCCCAAAAAATGTTTACTCTCCAGCTGACAGCAATTGTGCTCAAGTACGAGAATCTCTATTCCTTTGTGCATATTCTTGCTTGTCACTGACCTTGATAAGCTCTTAGCTTCCACAGTACTTTCTAGCAGATCTTCACTGCTAATTGTGTAGGAAATGTTTTCATATCTAGGTATTGATTTTCCCACTTTTCCATTTCACTGGAGGTTCTTTATTTCTCTGTTATGGAAAAAGGAATTCAAATTCCTTAACTGCCATCTCCATCATGGCTCATTTTGTCTTTCTTTTTTTCTGAAGGAAATACTGTTCTTTCAGTCTCTGCTGCTACAAGAGCTTTCCCGTGCCTCTGTTCTTCTCATGAATATAGGGCAGAAAGAAAGCCAGTGGTCTGAATGTGTCCCTTGGGGTGATCAGCATTAACTAAGGAGAAGAAATAATGAACTAAGACAGAGGGTTATACATTTAAAATAGGTTTTATATTTCCATCTCTTTTCTATTTTTTTTTTTTTTTTTAATCCTAGATTTTAAATACAATTGTACTATAATACAACTAAGGAAATCTAATGTGTTTTTAAACTGATAAAGACCCTGCCTAAGGCAACATTGAAGTTCTTGAATTGAATAAGTGCTTTGGGCTATAAAAATATTTATTCATGCATTTAACTCAACAAGACATTTTCTAGCACTTTACAGCAGAAACAAAATGAGACAGTCTATTGCGATTACTTAATATGTGGCTTTGAACCTGAACATGGTACGTGTTAAAACTGGTTATTTTTATTAAGTGACTAAAAATTCAATACTTAAAAACAGTGATTAAAGATCCTTCAATTTTAAACACAAAAATAATACATCAAACTTTCAAATACCTCATGGGCATACTGGGTAAACATACAAAATATCCACATTTTCTCTTTGCGAATAGCATATATTCATACTTGCCATGGTTTAACTCTTGACTGCAACTAAGCTCCACACTTCTGCTTTGTCAGGTTGGGGGATAGAGAACTGGAAAGATTAACAGTGAGAAAACTTGTGGGTTGATATGAATAGAATTGAATAGGTAACGCAAAAGCCACACATGCAAGAAAAGCAAAACAAGGAATTCATTCCTCACTTCCCATGGTTGGAAAACAGGTCTTCAGCATACGTAATGGTGACTTGGGATGATAAATACCATCAAACTGGATATTACCCTTTTTTTCCCTCCTTCTTCCCCCAGCTGTAAATGCCAGATGGAGTTAAACCATGAAAAAAAATCAAACTTTATTTGCAAGGCCTGGAGTTATTCCCTAAGAGTTCTAACTTCTTCCCTATTGGAAGACATGCTCAGTCTGCAATGATTCCTTCCTCTGTTTAAAATGTCACAGTCTAAATATGGACAGTTGCATCCTTTCATCTCTCACTTTCTCCTAATTTAATGAGCATGTGGTTAAAATGGATAATTTTAAAAGTAGTCAATTTATCCAGGTCAGTTTGTCCAGACAACTCGGGAACAACATTTAGATATTCCCATCTTCCTTTTGAAGAAGTGGTTGAGCTCTTTCAGAGCTCCTTTTTATTTTCAAAGCTCAAGAGTATAAGAGAATTCTGTATCACAGAATTCTATCTGTTTCTTTTAAAATAAAACATTTTAAGAATGCTGATGTGATCAATAAGCAGCCATTGCCTGAAATCCTAGTTTTATTTTAATAAAATACTCTCTAATACACATAAAAATGAACTGCAGGTGCCTAGCTTGGCACAGATGAATTGTCAAAATATGACATTAGAGACATTAAAGCCAAACATTTCTATCTTGGATGTAATTCACCTGCTTTCTAGAGATGTACACTGGTTATTGAACTAACTCAGTTTTTCTTGCAGTTTTGTCCATCTTTATTTTTTTCTATCTTATACCTGTTAACACAGAATTTTAACACTGTCAGATCAGCCAGCTCTCCAGTGTGGTTTTGGGTTCTGATCCTGCAGTGTTAGTGTGACAGCTAATTAACTCTGAAGCTCTCTCTCAAAGTGAGTCAGCAATTTCCTTCTGAAAAAACAACCTCGCTTGACTGAGGCTTTGGAGATTATGTATGTCCAATAAAAATTGGATGGGTATATATATGCATGTATGGTATAGAGAAGCAGATAAACCTGCACCAGGTTTGGCTTCCCTGACCCTGCTCTGGCTTTGTGCAGATCAGTATTTGCACACTTACTGCACTCTAATGGTGCAATACTGCAGCACCTCCACCAAGCCTCTACGCTTCAAGCTGCCACACTGAAGCATTGAACAGAAGGGAAAAGTGGATGCTAATGTGTCTGTCACAGTAAGAAAGGTCACAGGTGGGTCCCAAGGCAAAGGTGATACAGTGCAGCTGCAATTGTTCAGCTCTAGACAGAGCCTTCAGCAGGACGGGTGTAACTGTCCTGTAGCAGCCTGAGAGCCTTCTAGGAGGGCATCCATGTCAGCAATGTTGGTATAGCATCAGAGGTCACTTTTTGCTCTCATTCTTCCTCTTTTGTTCCCCAATTTTGTTAGTTTTTATGCAAATTTTGCATTAGGATATTACCAGTACTGAAGGTGTTGATTGTCTATTTTGGTTAATCATTGTAATTTCCTCCTTTATTTGTATTTTACACTAGACACAAAACTCCCATGGTGCTTCCTAGTTGCAAAATAATAATAAATTTATAAAATGAAAACAAAAACAAAAGAAAAAGAAAAAAGGGAAACAAACAAACAAAAAAAACCCCAAAACAAAACAAAAAAACCCCCCAAAACCCCAACAACCAAACAACAACAAAACCAACCAAAAAATCCTTTTGGCTTGGTGCCAGTTTTTTCTCATGTTCCAATGATCTCTTTTCAGCTTTCATTATTGTATTTGAATATCAAAGCCCTCTGTTGTCACCTGAGCAAGTGTCCATATTAGAATCTACTTTATTAAATTTTTAATGATTTTCATAACCCAGGAAGACTCTTCAGATGGCTTTTCAGAAGTGACGACTCATGTAATTTTCATTAAATTTATAGCACAAATTGCAACAGTAAGTAGAGACAAACCTCTCATATACTTTTTCAAAGTGGTCACAAAATGCTATTGTGCATTTTGTGCAACCTGTTTTCTACAGGAATTTTAATTTTAGAACAGCTTTTTTGAAAGTGCTATAATATTGTTTGCTGATTGCTTATGATTTATGGTCAGTCTTAATGACAAAATTCAGATCAATTAATTTGTGATCAAAGATTTACCTATTTTGAAGCACTAATAAATTCAGCTGCAGATCACTTTTAGAATAATTTTGTGCTATTTATCATTAGTGATCCTTAATGAGTTGTGATACAGAAGCTTCTTTTGAAGCTGAAACTCAATACCTACAAAAGACACATTTTGAAAGAAATATCTTCTTTTATTACAGTGAGAAATATCAGTTAGGTCTCCTTTTTCAAAGGTGATCTGGATTCTAATTACATCCAAAAATCACTATCTAGAAAAAATCTGAAATACTTAAAAATTCAGAGACTATGAACACTGTGATAGAATTAGTTATTTCTTAAATCAGTGTGGTTTGGGATGTCATTAAATACAATGACAGAGTAAAGACTAAGTAATACAGTTTTATTTTGATAACTTGTGGGTTCTATATACTAGTTAGATATTGATGTAAGACAGACTGGATCTAGCAGGTGCAAATTTAACACTAATAACTGTGGGTAGGATTTAGTCACTCTGATTTTTCAATAAGAAACGTGAAGTTCTTGCACGTATATGGGATCTATAGTCCTCTCTTGAGAACTGCAGCTAAATCAACAAAATCGCCATCCTTTTTGGTTTTTAGATAGGTACATTATTGGGATATTTGTCTTTAAATTTTCAATTTTCAAAAATTCTTGTTCTCTAAACCCAAACATTTCTGAAATAACAAAGAGTTGAAATTAACAACAAGGAAAGTTTCAGGTGATGTAAAGAGAACTTTAATTCAGGGACCTATGGTGTGAGTTAGACCTAGAAAGGAGTTCTGGATCATATATATTCTGGGAGAACGCATTTTGTCATTGACAGGTGTGACTCCACACTATCCCACAGATTTACACTAAAACATGTTAATACACACACACACACGTATTTAATATCTATTAGTTTTTCTTTTCCCTTGCAGCTACTCTTACAGGGTTAAAAATGAATTCATTTTAGCCCTATGAGGCTCACTTCTATGTGCATTTTCCTGTGTGTTGTTGCATATAAAAATGTGACTCTTGGGAGGACTCTAAGCCCTAGAATAAAATGTATTTTTAGCTGTTAGAAGAAAAAATTCATTTTTATTTCTCTTTTGTTACTACAAGTTTCAGAAACATCGTAAGACAAAATTCTATGGTCTTTTCATAAAGAGATATTCTGGTCTGTTATTCTTATCCTGAAAAAACTGGAAGACTTTTGCAAGCCACCTTTTGCAATTGCACCAAGTAGACCTGTAAAATAGTTTTGCATACATAAATCACTTTATTTGACTCATTTCATGGCTTATATAAAGTGCAGAAGGGGATATAATGAGATTCCATGTCATTTCTCTCAGCTCTCCCATGAGTTAATTGTGATGTGGGATTTGCCTACTAAAGCAGAGGGCAGACTAGAATTTCCATGGAAGATGATCCCTGTGGTAATGGCACAACTAGTGACAAACACACCACTGCTGGGATTATGGCAAGGAGTTCAAATATGTGTCAGTAAAATCAGAATGTAGTTACCTTTGGTGTCCTTCCTAACATTTACTCATGTCTTACTTATTTCTTTCTATGTGGAAAAGGCAGTGCTTTGGGGTTTTTTCCACTCTCCTCTGATGGAAGTGTGTCCAGCTTAGGTTATTAGCAGAGCAGACAAAAAATGGGAATTCTTTATGGAACATATTTCAGCACTTGTTCACTCAACCTACAATATATATGAGACTCTTCTGTAGATTCCTTAGATTCTTTTATACTGGAATGCATGTCTTGGACAAAGTAAAAGAAGTATATTTCATCTGAAATCCCTCCTATAGTATATCTTGTTCATATTTCTATCAATTCAGAATCAATTATTTAATCTATTGTTTATGGTAGGCTGAGTGCAGAGGCTGCACTGCCAGATCACTAAGAGTGATAATTCCAGCAACTGAAATAAAACCAGTACTCAAACTCCAACTGTTCAAGTGGAAGCAGCCCCTCCTGACAGGAATGGAATGATACCCCCATTTCTCCTAAGGTTTTGGAAATCTCTTCTTATTTTAATTTGATAAAATTATATCATGACATTGCTGCAGTGGCTGGGAATAGTGATGCCTCACTGGATCTTTCCCAAATTCTGCTCAGATTTCCTATGTAACAAAACCAGCACTGTTGCATAAATTCCCATGGTCAATAGTAAAATATCTCTGTAGAGTGGAAATTATATTTTCAACTGGATGAAGAAAACATGTTGAAATTACATCAATAGTACTTCAAAGGCTGCTGTGCTTGGAATCGAAATCATTTTGTGTAACACACTCTTAAAAATATGTTATGAAATTATTTAGGAAGGAAAAAAGAGCCAAAGGGCTGAGGGGAGGGGACAGATTGAACAGGACCAACATGTTAAGGGCTAGGCATAAATTGTGAATATGTACGGCCAGTTCTACCAAGGAGATCCACCCATGGGTGCCCAGAGAGATAGCACCAGAAGTGTCTATCACTTAATGAAAAGCTGTGTTACACAAGGTCCCCAATGACTGCAAAAAAACAAATGTTGCTTCCATCCAAAGAACAACCAGGAGGAATTAGGGGAGTGTGAAGTAGGGAAGTGTAGGCTTCACCTCAGCCCCTGGTCAGGAAACATATCCTCTTGGAATTAATTTCCAAGAAAGAAAGGAATCAGACGCCACTGGTTTAACAAGGTAAAACGTACTCGAGCACACTGCTTGCTTTTTATCTGAAGAAAAAACCAAATGTATGTCTGAGAGGAGAGTGGGTTAATGCACCTTGAGTCTGAGCAATGTTTTTGACGCTGGCTTCCAGGCATTTCTTAGCTGGAAACAGAGGAACTGTGGGCTGTACAAATGGGCTGTTACACTGTTTGAAAATCAGCTGTACTGCCAACCTGCCAAGCTCATTGTGCAGTAATCAATAGCTCGATGTTCATTTGGCAGAGGTACAGAGCTACCCTAGGGTCAATACTGGAGCTGGTATTATTCAATATCTTCATCAGCAGGCTGGATGATGTGACATAATACACTCTCAGCAAATTTATGGATGATGGTACATTCAGGAGAAAATTGATTGAAATGCCAGAATTTTGATCCAGAAAGACCACAGGAAAATACGAAATGGACCAGCTGTAACCTCATGGTCTTCAATATGAAAAGTATAAATATCTCAGCCCTAAGAAAAATAACTGTAAATCTTCATAGGCTGGGAACTGACTGAGTAGCAAACCTGTCAAATACAACCTGAGCAGTCAGAGGGGATGCCAGTTTGAATATCAGCCAATATTTTGCTCTCATTTCAGATAAGACAAACCACACAAACCAGTTTAGATGAAACTCAGAGAAACATTAACAAGAATATCGCCAGTGGATCAAAGAAAATTTTTGTAGTTATTTCCTTTGTTGTCACTGGTGAGTTCACACCTGAAATTCATCTGCTTTTGGGCCATTTCAAGAAGGACATTGAGAAAACCAGTGGCCAGTGGATTAATGTCAAGATGGTCAAGAACCTCAAGAAAAGTTTGTGATCTGTCATGATTGTTGATAAATGTGTTGTTTGACATAATGTTGATACAGCATGCACATGGTTTCATTATCTCATGCATACAGTGTGTATTTAAACACTTGTTTTTGTATTACTGACCTGATTTTCAGGGATGACCATTCTCAGTCAGAGATCATTACACAGACATTGAAAAGATATGACTTCTCATGCCTTTTCCAGATGATCCCAGCTGGGAAACAGTAGATTTCAAAAATAATATTAATAGATATTTTCACTTCTGAAAAAGTTTTAAGGTGTCAAGAAACTCATAGAGAATTTTTGAGGTATTTTGTATATTTTCTTTGCATTGCACATAGATAAGATGTCTTTTTAAACTAATCATTGATTTTTGTGCAGTGACAAATGACACTAGCAACTGGGACCTTTAGTGCCTGCCTTAATTTTGCCTTTTTCTTTATGTACAGGTATGATTTTTCATCTATAATGATGTGCTACAAGGATATGCAGATGACTGCTTCCAGGAACCCATGCAATGAGGTATCTGACATTACAACTAGTGCCTTCAGTTCAGTGCATCAACAAAACAGTGACCTGGTTTAGCTTAAGAAGCAAGTCTAGCTGTACAGAGCTGTTTGCAAAATCTGGGTCTTATTTTTACCATATGGACAGTGTATATAATGAAAATACCATAGTCATGCTGAGGGTGGCCTACTTTGCAGTGTGCCTGGATACTGGAACGGCTCAGCAGTGCCACTTAGATACTGTAATTCTCTTCTCAGTGAAGTGAATGATCTTGTCATGCGGTGTGTAGGTGATAACTACAGGCTCTGTATTCATGGCTGCTGCATTTGGACCACTAATTGTGTTGCTGACAGAGCAAGCACTGAATTTAGCTCTGAGTGGTCTGCAAGCCAAGGAAGGACTTGCTGCATTATCTTGCACATAGCTCTATATATTTATTCTTCCCTTACTGTTGGTCATTATGTATTCAGTTGCTATTATGAACACAATGCTCTTCACTTCTTGTTGGAACATCTTGTTCTTTCTATAAGGTTCCAGACCTGTTGGGAAATCAGCCAGAGATGCTGAAGCTCTCCTCTTTGGAATTTAATGTGCTGTGTTATGCAGCACATTGTGTGCATCTATGCAGGCTACAGGCAGACCCACTAGGGATTTCAGTGCTTTATAGGCTTATAAAAATAGGGTGGCAGGTTTTCCTTCACAAGTCATGACAACAAAGTGGCAGTGCAATCTCAGGGAGGTGATTTCTCACTCCTACGGAAACCTGATGTAATACCTGACATTGGCCTTTGGCATAAAGCACCCACTTTCCATCTTTTCTACTGAATTGATGAGTCTGATAATACTTTAGTATGTAACCTGGTGCCAGGGAGTTAAACATTTGCTGTGCCTCTCCACCTGGAGGTGTGTTTAGTGCTGTTGTGCTTGATTACTTGGACATATTCCTGCCATGGATGTCTGTAAGATACTTATCTTTATGTGTGTAAAAGTGTGCTGATAATTCTGCATGATTTTTTTTTGGTTAATGTCCAGATAAATTTAGTTTAAGAACTGAGGAGGAAAAAAATTGCATCAATGATTCCAGAGAAGAAGGTAGCTGTAAAATCAGAAAGACAAATAATCATTTAAACCATCCAAACCCAGATCTTCCAAACAATTAGAAACACATATATTAGTTCCTTGGTTTTGATGTTATCCTCTATGTACTCTAAAAATATAGAAGAAATGGTATGAAGTGTAGGTGAGAAGAAGGAGCATACATTAGTATTTAAACTACAATGAAATGATTTTGAGAACTAAAAGATTCTCAAACAGTGGGGACTGGCTGATTGAATTGTCCTGTGTAGCTTTGAAAATGTAGTTAAAATTTGACAAGCACCTAGGAGCATAATTCTGAGAAGAGACATTTAAGCTATTTAGGCTGTTTCATTCTTTCAAGTTCTTAAATAATAAATAAAATACAAAATTTATTTTTAAAAATGTACTATGCCTGAACTCCAATACAATAATGAAATCTGCCTGCTGATTTTGTTTTCCACTGCTCAAAATCCTAATCAAATAAAGAAGGAATAGGGAGATCTTTTACCTGAGGAGATTAGACCTTTAATTAGTCCATAATATGTAATTTTCTCTGTTGGAAACTAGTGCTAGTTAAGTTGGCACTGTCAGGACATTGGTCATTCAATTTCAAAATGGACAAGAACTGACTTGGAACATGGTCATAAGTAAACAGCACTTTAATATACACTATAAATGTATAAGTAATAGTCCAGGATTACACAGGTTTTGTGATGGAAACCTCTGATAAGGATGTCACAGTACATAAAACTAAGTTTAATGCATCTCACAGCTTAGAACTGCTAAATATTTTCCACACTGGCAGGACAACACTCAACTCCCCGATTTTGGCAGACAGCTCTTGTCTCACCACCAGTCCCACAGAATGCAGAGGCTGTATGCCACACTGTGGGGAGGCCTATTTCATGACAAGTCATTGATGTCCGGTCATCTTATCCATATTTCCTATAAAAGGAAGAAAAGAGGGACAAAAGAACTTATTTTTCCCTAGCATTTTTTCAGATTGGAATTCAACTGTTCATAAGCTATAATCCACTGATTTCTGCAAAAAAAGGATTGTCTTCAGTCTAGGGAAAAACTCCAAAAGTCAATTTGATTGAGTTTTCCCATGTATATTCTGTGAGATACATTCAATATGGCCTCATTCCCAATTCCTGGTCTCCTGCCCATCTGTCTTGTGTACATTATATGTACATTTACTCCTTTGTTCTCTTTTAGGGTGAACCAAAGGGACTTCATGAGGTAAAATCCTCTTGCAGTTTTGGGGATAATTTGTTCCTGTGGTTTCTTGAAACTGATACAAGCAGGATTGCAGCTTGCTGTCCCTGCAGGCTTTTGTCCTCAGTCTCTCCCACACACCTTCCCACCACACCGTGGGACATACAACAGAGACCTGCTGGCCATGCTACTGAAGAGAGAAGATACTGTGAGGGCCTGCTGTGCGCTGGGTGGGTGTGATTCAAGGTAGGGTATGTGGACAGATGAAGAATGTTCAAAGACAGGAATATTAGTAAATCTGAAAAGCTAGATACAAACATCAAACTATTCATTGACAGTGCAGCTCTGAAAGAAATGAAACATTCATTCAGAAGAGCTTTTTTCCCCATCCATGGAAATTTTGTCACTAGAATCATAATTACAAAAATGAGCTCAATACGGCTACTGAAATCATGAAGGATTAAGTGAAATGGTATGTTTCTGTAGGCAATAATTACAATTATTGTAGATCTAACATCCGGGGTTATGATCTTGCCATGTACACAGGATCACTTTAGCTGTCTACCAAGAGCTGGAGCCTCAAGTAAAAAGTCAATACAGCTCTAATTCTGTAATTGTAGCTGAGCATCTTTCCTCAACATCACTACTGAGCATTGATTGCTAGTGAGGCTTTAAGCATTGGTGGACTTTTCCTAATCATATGGTTACTATTTGTTCCTGGACAATTTCTGAAAAAGGGAGCTGGATTCTTAGAAACCAGGTTCACTAGTGTAGATTAATTTGAAGGAAGCAGTCATATGTATAGTCTTGCTGCTGGAATAGCAGCTCCAAATTATCAATAATGAAAAGTTCTGAAGGGATGAGTGATTTAGCCTGCTGAACAAGGGAAAAAAAAAGAAAAAAAAGGCAAAAAGTGCAATTTTTTTTTTTGTAAGGAAAAAAGAAGACAATGCAGCAGAGTGTAGTGATCAGAGTTGGGGATGGAGGTGAGAGCTGTGACCATTGTGGAAAGGATATTGTGCAGAATTTCAAAAGCAAGTACACAGTCAGAACCTGATGCAATAAACCATGGAACTAAAAAAAAAAAAAAAAAAAAAAAAAAAAAAAAAAAAAAAAAAATTGTTCTACAGAAATATGGCAGCAGTCAGTTAAGGTTTAAATAAATATATGTAGGTCAATACACAAAATAAAATGTTGAGAAGGAAAGAAGGGCCAACTTGGAAGATGAAAAGGAAAGTGAAGGGAAGCAAGAACTGTATTGAGATGTGTAAATTTGTGAAGATGGATGTGAAAGCATGAATGTGAGGGGAAATGAACAATGAGGATTAATATTTACTTTGCAGTCTAGTCTCAGTGATTGATTACAGGAAGGAAAAATACTGAAAAATATATAGAGATATGTCTTCTGAAGTTCAATTTTAGAGTTTCTATTTTAATTATTTGAAAAAGTTAGAAAGGTAATCTGAGGTGAGACAGTAATATGAATCCTGATTAAAGGCAAAGCAATGACAGAAGTCAAGTTGAAAAAAGACAGTGGCTCAATACAAAACTCATAATTTTCTGAGTTCCCTCTTCCTCTGCTTTGCATATAAAAAATACAAAACTCGTGTTAACTGCAAGCCCAGATAGTTTGAGGAATTTTGTTTATCACTGCTATGAATCTAGAATATCAGACCATAAATCATCAAGATTATACATGTATTAAAATAGTCTGTTTATTTATTTCTAACTAATAAAGAAATTACATCATTGCAGAAGAAGACTTTGGCAACTCGTCAGATTTAGATTATGTTAATGTAACACCTAAAAGTGATGTAAACAGGGAGACAGCTTTATATGAGAGAGCAAGAAATAAAGAAAGAAAAGGCCAAATTCTTTCTGCTGCTGCTCCAGGTGCTGAAGGGAGAAAAGGCAGATTTGCAACAGATGTCCTCCACAGCCATTCTGTGGTTGTTATTGTCTTGTTTTATTTCAGGTATGAATTTCAGTGGAATTTAAGTGAATTTAATTTTGGAAAATTTTAAAAATGGTGTCGCGGTGCTGTTCCTCGCGCTGATGAGCGCGGCCACGGGCTAGCTCAGTCTCCTGCACCGCGGCAGCGTGTGAGGTCGGGGTGGCAAACCGGGCGAGCCACCTCCTCCCTGTGGGTCTTGGTTCCCCTCTCAGCGACGGCCAGCAGATGGCGTATGCAACCCACGGCAGCTAATCAAAAGGCGGACTCCTCTGGGCTCAGTTAAACAGGATTTTATTCAGGGGGAGAGGCAGCACGGGGCTCAGCACTCTCTGACCCACAGCCCAGAAGAGACTCTGGGGGCAGGCGTGCACGAGCTTTTAAAGTGGGGTGGAAACAGGGGTGGTGACAACCGGTCAGCCAGTCACAGGGATCGGGGGGGTTAACCGGGGGTGTGAACCATGGAACTGGGGACCAATCACAAAATGAGGGGAGGGGGTCTCCCGGGCCCCAGCCTATCACTTGGCACCCTTCCCGGAGGATTCTAGAAGCCAGGGAAGGGTCTCTGAGTGGCAGGCAGGCGACCACGAGGAGGGGGGGGGCGGGGATTGACAGCGACAGGTGCAGGGAAGGGATGAATGACAGAAAACGTCGGGTTTTACAATAGACAAAACAACAGATGCAGAAGGGAAAACCAATGCAGAACACAGGGGTATATAGTGAACTAAACCATTATAAAAATAACTTAAAAATCTTACAAAAATAACTTCATAACTTAATAAAACAATTCTCACACCACCACAAAATGGAAGCATACAAACAAAAATAATTATCTTTTTTGCCAATGAATTAAAAATTCTAAGCGTGTGTTCCACCATCTAGGAACCATTCTGGCAAATTACTTATGACCACCTACAGCAGATAGTCAGAAAGTCTATCCCTTGTTTCTGTTTTCTCTATGATTTTGTCCCTGCCAGTATGTATTTCTGGTTCATAAATTCCTCAAAAGGCAAAATGAAGTCACTTAAAAATCCTGATGTGTTTCCTCTACCATAGCATAAAATTGCTGAGAGACAGATCAGAACAAATTGTTGCTTTTCAGGGGGAGTTCTGCCCCATAGATGACTGTTTTATATCTGTGTTTTTACATCAATACTTTAGTAGTGATTAGAGAAAACAACTGATTTGCCTTGGGGATATGACACAAACCAAAATTATTTGGGAAGGATACTTTCACAGCACGAACTCCTCAGAGCACAGAGCACTTGAAGGGCTGTGTTTTCACTGACATTCCATTAGTGCCAACAGAAACTGTAACTCTCTGTGTAATTCCAGAAACTTCAGTAAAAACTGTAAAGAACCTGTCACCTTCTTGACTTTTCAGAAATCTTTTATGCAACTCAGATTTTACTTCAGAATTTCAGCTGCTGATTTTTCTTTTTTTGCTAAAAATCTATGGGGTTATTTTACTGTAAACAAAATTGAAAAGGCCAATTTTCTTCTGACTAAGCTTGATTAACTTTTTGTCTCTACCCTAGTAAAATTGATTTCCTGTTCAGAAAGATTTAACAAATTATATTAATTTAAATGCACTCAAAGCCATGATGTTTATTAACGATACAGCAAATGTGCCTCTCAGCTTGCAAGATGTAACTACTTAATCTTGCAGTTCTCTGCTGGACTGCATGCCAAAAGCAAATACATGCTCTATGAATTCTATAAAATCTGTAATAGCTACTTCCCATTACTCATTATGACTGTAGCTAATGTCTAAACAAAAGTTTAGAGGCATTTGTAGGAAGATGCAGAAATCCTGGTGAGAAGTCGGTATGAGCTACAGCCTGTGCCTAGAATGTAACAGCACAGCTGACAGGAGTGAAGGGATAATCATGGGCTGGTAGAGGTTTCAGCTGGGGACTTCTTCCTTCCCAGAATTTCTCTTTTCTTTCTAAACTTCTCTGAGAAAATTGTCCCAGGCTTTTCTTACCCTTTGATGATATTTGGGCTAGTAAGAGTTGCTGAAAGGGGGGGGATATGCCTGAGTGGAGCAAGGAGGGATGAACCTTTTTCTTGTGCCAGAGCAACAACCTTCACAACTCGGAGAAGTTGTTATTGGTGTTTGAGCTGAAGAGCTGAAAGATGGGAAATATGCTTTTATTACAGAATGGGGTTACACTCTTTCCATTTGTGGCCACAAAAAAAATATAATTATCAAACTAATGTTTAATCCTAAGTACTATTAGACACCTGACATTGCCATCTTGGAGAGAATACTTAGGATTAAATAGTCAATTTTTGGTTATTTAAGGCCTTGAAAAATTTCACTGTGGTGTTGATTTTTTTTTTTTGTTGTTGTTGTTTTTTTTTTTTTTTTTTTTTTTTTTTTTGGGGGGGGGGGATGGGGGGTGGAGGGGACCTTTTTCTTTTTGAAAGAATGGCTAGGGCTTGCAAAGTGAAGCCTGAACTGTATGTGTATTAGGCAGCTAAATAAATTACAGGTTCTCATGCAGAGGAATGGTTGCCTGACTAGGAGAAAAAACCCCAAAAACTATATATAATGGAAATTTCTATTAATGCTCAGCCAAAGTTGGACCAATGACTATAACTTGACTGAGTGATACTTCCATTTGTTCTCTCATTTTAGTAGAATTCAGTCTAATGGGATTTCAATACTGCCTGCCTGTGAGGTTGAAACTGTAAACTTCCCTTTATCTGTGAAAACTGGCATTTTTAATTTTCTTCCTGAATTAGTTGTTTGAAGCTATATTGTATGTAATAAAGGGCTTCTGTATTGTTTTCCAGAGACAGCCAGAGCCCAGTACCCTAGGGAGTGACCTCTATGTTTACTTCTGAAAGTATTTTGTTATCCTGAAATACAACTTGTGTAGGAATGTAAGTTTCTGTTACAATTGAATCAGATTCCTCATAGTTTCACACTTCTACTGCTTCTGCTTGCTATTGCTGCTAAAAAAAAATGTTGCTATTGCTGCTAAAAAAAGTAGGTGTAATGTCACAAGTTTCACACTCATAGAAGGATGGACAAAGCCTTGTCTCTGGATTTGTAAATGCTCACACAGAACAAACAACATATCTTGAATGCATCCTTTGCAGAGGCTTTGCTTCTGATCTGACAGAATCGTGTTGTACAGGAACATTTTGCACTCAGTGAAAATACAGGCAGTTCACCAAAATCAGCAGTGACTGGGATTTTATTGATTAAGGAAGATTAGCTCATTGCAGAAACTGTTGTTTAAGGCAGAGGGGTGCAATACACACTTGGAGGTAGGTACTGCTACAGATTAACTGTGTTAGGTGAGAGATGGTGAGTGAATTGAGTAAATGGCCTTTCAGGAAGCATTTAGATGACAGCAATGAGATCCTGTGGAACCTCTAAAATCCACTTGGTTCTAGAAGGAGTTAAGAAACAACTGAATACAGCTGTAATATTGATTATGCAATGCTGAAATTTAGATCAGCTCAAAACCTTCAGTATTTTATGGGTGGCGAGAGCCCCCAGTTGCAGATCACAACTGCAGTGGGATACAATGATAGAAGCCAGGGCTAATTTTACGTGGATGTAAACAGGCTGACTAACAACCTTCCTTCCTAGAGTGTGAAATGCACTGCTCTGGCCTTCAGACCCTGACGTTGAGACAGCTCTACTACTGCATCCAGTGGAGAGGTCAAGTTGGAAGTGACAATCCTCTATTTAATTAAAGTAAAAGGCAGGATCAATCTAGTATCGATGAATGAAGAGTTAGAAATACATATTTATCTGCACTCAACGTGAAACTTTGTGATATCAAAATTCCTTGAATTTTTGCTTGCCATCCCAAGCCATTCTGTCCTCACTTGTAGGCACAAAAAGTTTTCTTTCTTTCCAACACAAAGACATCTTAAGTTTTATCTTCTGCCAATGTACACAAAACCATGACAGAATATACCTATTTATGATACAGCTGCCCATTCCAACCTCAGGAACTAAGGACATGATACTGAATGAATATAATCATATGACACATTGTTTTTCATTAAATGATACTTTTAGCTTTTTCCTTAGCTGTGAAGTCCTTAGAATTTAACTACATGATTTTTTTTTTCTTCTTTATGAGAAAAAAAGAGAATCAAGAACATTATTCTATAAAGAAAATGAACCTGTAATAAGGCTTATGGTTCAAGTAATTTATTTGATTTATTATATATGCATAACTGTCATTAAAAGAATACTTGTGGAAAAAACCAAAAGCTAATTTGATTTCAGAGCCCACAGCTTCTATTCAGTAGGTTTTCATTTCATCTATATACATAAATACATATATACTTATATATTAATATAATAAATTATATAGTAAAAATAATATATATATTCCACACTGAATTTAGCCACATCAATCAAGAGTTAAAGTGAAAAGAAATGAAAGCTAGGAAAAGAAAAGGACAAAAGGAAATAAAGAGGAACTTCATGTGCGATATTTCAATGAATTTCCCAAATTTATTTGTGCAAGTTTTGCTTCCAAATTATTATCCAGATTATTATTATCCAGATTAAGCAAGCAATGATAAGAGAATGATAGTTTGTATATGAAGAAAAAGAGTTCAGATTAAAATATTAATCTGTATGTGAAACCAATTTGTGTGCGCCTATCAATACTCTGTAGAAAAAGGCATTTTGATGAATCTATGCATGAAGATGTTCACATTTCGCAAATCTAGAGAAAGGTTTAAACTTTAGACTAAACTTTTCCTGTAGAGAACACAGTGATGCACAAAATTGATACTTATCTCAAAATGTACACTCTAACTTACAAAATAAATTGGAGGTTCTGCCATTTCTGATCAGACTTAGGGTTTACTCTGCAGCACTACAGTTTGTGTCAACTGTCAAGAGTACTGCAAGCATTCTAAACAAGTTGTTTATCTCCATATTAATTACCTGCACAATTATTAGCACTGTAGTTTGTGAGACCAAAAAAAAAAAAAAAAAAAAAAAACCCAAACAATATTTTGATTCCAGTGCTCCACCAAAACATAGCTTTTTGATTTTACAGATGAGGCAGTTCAGGAAATTCTGTAATAATAATTGGTTATTAGCTGCATTTCAGTTAAAAAAATTAGAATTCCTTCACCCAACCCTCTGTCTCTGGAAGTAGCAGCTGAACAGACCCAGAACATTCACAGAAGTAGAAAATGGTCAAGGCAGAGGCATAATTTCATAATATATGAATATTTAGTTGAGGGAACAATGTAGGGAGAAGGAATTTTGATTCCACACAGAAGCTATGCTCCTGTGGTGAAGATGTATGCACAGATGTAGGACAGCCATATGCTTCTTTTTAAGCAGTGATCATAAACCTCAGAGCCTCTGTATCCTGTTGGTTATTGCAGTGAGAACTCCTGAAGGAGAAGCTGTCCTGGCCCTGTGCATATACAGGGAGGAACTATGCATTCTTGGACAGTATTCATGTATAACTTTGCAGCAGCTGCTAAGACAAACTCTGCGTGGTGTCCTTTGGGAATACATACCCTAGAAAAATGTCACCTAGTTTTGGAGTGCATCAAGAAATCACATTAGCAAAAATGCTCACAGGTATTATTTTAGGCCATTTTTTAAAATGTTTTTAATATGAAGGGGCTATTTTCAGAGCCTTTGTAAAGACTTTATACCTCTAAGAGGTGAACTGTAAAACAAAAATACTTCCAAAGTTTCAGCTCTAGAAAATAATATTCAAACAAAGTATTTGGGAAGGGGCTTGAGTGAGCTGACTCTGTTGGTTAGACCTCTCCTTAGCAGATTGTTAACCAAGTGATATGCCGTCAAAATTGCACAGGAATAGAGAATAAATTCCCATATGAGATACTCCATTTTATATCCTTGTACATAACTGGTATTTGCACAATACTCTGTTCATTTAAATTTTATTACCATATTGTAAATTCTATCATTAATATTAAACCTGGTGTTAATATTAATGATCTGCTGCTTTCAAAGAGTGCTGCATCAAAAACGCTCTAACAATAGCCCCTTAACACATTCATCACTTTAAAAGAGGCAACGATGTGATGGTTTAAAATACAAAATTACTCTAATTTAAACCTGAATTGTGAGTTTTTGTAGGCAGACTAAGTGCAGTGTCAATGATGGACATCAAGTCAAAATTTGTTTAGGCTTTGCAGATTTTCAACAAGAATCACAAATACTAATTACCTAATAGAAATTTCAAGTACTGATAATTGTTTTATAGAAGGATTATTTATTTATTTATTTATTTATTTATTTATTTATTTATTTATTTATTTATTTCAGGATACTGTAACAATTGTTCTTTGCTGAGCCTGGGTCTTTAAACTTCTGGATGTTTTATATTCTTCATGACAAAATTGCTAGATTTGCTGGTGTAATGCTCCATGAAAAATTCCTGTCATACATTAAGCTATATTAATTACTCTGTATACTATTGACATTTCTAGGATATGCCTACATGGAGAACTTCACCTCTTCTGGACTCCAAAGAGGCTATCCAAGTGCCTTGAATACACACACACACACAAAAACCTCTCTAGTTCAGTTTAACACTTTTAGTGCTTCCTTTCATTTTCATTGCTAAATTTGTCCTTGGAGACCTGGACAGTCAGAGAGTAAATTGTTTTTATACACATACTGATAAAATTTCCTTGCTGTGAGCCCTGCCTATCAGTCCTCTGGTCAGTGGAAACTCTATGAGAAGACTTAATGGGGAGATGCTTCAGATATTCTGTATTGTCAAGTTCATTTTCATTGGCATGGGATTTTGCTAAAGGTAATCCCTGAAAATCCCTGTGAAAAATGACAAAATTACTTTCAGATTTACTTTGCAGATTTAAGTCATAGACCTCTGGAGTTGTGATACATCTGCTTCTTCTTAACACAAAGAGAAAATTTTCTCAGTATTATTTTACACTATAAGCATTGTTAAGACAGATTTAGTTAAAAATAAACAGCTGTGAAATATTCAGGAATAAAAGTAGAAAGATACAAAGAGAAACATGACCTTGGCTGTAAGAAATAATACCATCATGAATCTATATGAAATGTGCTATGGTGGTTCTTCCATGGTCATATGAGACACTTACAGGACATAACAAACTAGGAAATGGATAACTAATTTTTCATTAAGGAGATGGAAACACTTCATTTTACATCAGTCTTTTTCTTTTCAGCTAAAGCACAGACATAAAAATTATTACAAGCAAGGAGTTAGCAGTCAGCTGTGCAGGGCCAGGAGATGGATAGGATGATCCTGATGGGTCCCTTCCAACTTAGCATATTCTATGACTCTATGATTCTACAGCTGAAATAACAGAAACAGCTAATTAGAAATTACTAATCTCATTTTGTAAAATGTTTTCCAGGTCTTTGATTTTTTAAAATATGGAAATGGAACAGAAGATTTTGAATTATTTCATGGAATGTGCGAGAGAGACAACTCACTCTTCTACAACCTCAATTTTTTCTAACTTAGAATATGCTTACCTGCCTATTTAAGATATGAAATTCCCAAAACAGCTCTTGGAGGGAATAAATTGCTTTTCAAATTAGGAGAGATAACGGAATTTGGTCTACATGAGTTAGAAACTGTTTGTTATTAATGAACTGTGTGAAATTTCTGTATTCCAAGTAATCTTCAAAAAAATCATTGGTCCTCAAGAAAACCTGTTTCTCCTGAGTTCAAACTGAATACTCTCTTGAATACAAAGCCTTACACATTTGTCACATATTGATATATATTTCACAGAGTCCTGAATTTCTCTAGTAATTTACTATACTTGCTTCCCTTAAATAATGTTTTAACTTTACGTTCAAAAGCTCTACCTAAGATCATAAAAGAGGGACTATTAGAATATTGTACGAAACGTCTTTAAACTAGAATTCCATTATACAGTTTGGGAGTAAAAATGACAAGTATTTTTCCAATGTAATATATTATGCACTTATTTACATAAAATATCAATATTTATATTCACTGATAGAACAACAAGATGACTTGGTTTCCTAAATAAAGATGGTACATATCAGTTTGACAGACACAGATGAGACAGCTGAGTTTATGTTTCTAAAAAAGTATTAGTTTTGTACTTTTTTTGTAGAATACTGACAAGGGAATTGCTAATGAAGATAAAAATGATAAGGGTGGGATGTGTAACAGATATGTGGTTCTGTAGAAATTAGAAAGAGATATAAAGCAATGTCTTACTTTCCAGTATTATGCTGAACATTTTCAGTGTTACTATTTTTAAAAGAAATTAGATATACAATGTGCTGTAAGAAGAAAAAAATGGGGGGGAGGGGAGGGGCTGGGGGGGGGTGGGGCAGGAGGGAAGGGTATTTCTCCAAGTTACAAACAGTATCACAGATATTTCTAATTGGTGTGTTGTAATTAAAATAGAGACCTGAGCACATAAGTGGCTTCAAGAATTTTTTTTTTTTGCAAAAACCTTATACCAGTGAAAGCAATCTTTTAATTTCTTCATTAAGACATTAGTGTAAATCACTACATTTTTATGATTTTATTTTTATGAAGTCTTTTTCTTTAAAACCAAAACAACAAATATTTTAAATTTTTTGCCTTTTCTTTTGTTGATGTAATTTAAACTGTTAAAATATTGCAGAAATATAGTGGAGAATTGCATGGTGGTTTCTTCACTTATATGGATTTAAATTTTTTGAGCATGCAACAAGCAGTAGGAATTTTCCCTATCAAGTATCAGTTACCCCATTTGTGCTAGTGTAAATCCAGGCACCTTAAGTCTTTCATTTGCTTATACAGGATTCCTAATAAACAACAATGAAGTTGAAATATTTCATATTTTCACCAGTGACAGTTTTGCTTGGATTCATCCAGTAATGTGTAGAGAAAAACAATGACCTTTCTGACACTGTATGAGGTTTCATGTCACGTCATATTACCTCACCCAGGCTGCTTAAGGCTGCACAGGTCAGTCATGATTCAAGCAATTTGACATCCTTTGATAGAACTTGACACTGTCACCACACTCTAATGAGTCACGTAAGTAATTAGAAAACAGACTTGTGTGGTTCCAGCAGATTGTAACTATTCATTTTATGTGCATATGTTTGTTTTGTAAGTGTCAAAGGATACATAAATAAGGTGAAAATTGTAATGGATACACCAGTTCATTTTATTTGAATTGATTCTATACATTAACTTATGTACATGACAACATCAACAGCCTTCAGTCAGCAGCAGGGAGAAAAGATTCAGTATTAGGTCCTAATTGGCTATCAAATTATAATTTCAAATGCTCCTATGTGACTTCCATGCCAAAGTTAATAAAAATTTAGACCATTCAACTCTTAAATATTCCTGAAAATTTATCCATGGTCTTCAAACAGCAACTTTTTTTTTTTTTTTTAACAAAATGGGATTTTTTTCTCTATTATTTATTTCAAAGGTTAATAAATCAATAATTTGAATAATTTAACATAAAAATTCATTAAATGATCTGCTCCAGTTGAATTACAGCTCAGGTATTGCAGAATGACAGTCTATCACTTCTTCTGCTTTAAATCAGAAGAGATAATATTAATAACAATTCTAGCCGTAACGTCTGTGAAAGAAACGTTGTCTCAAATCGAAGTGGTGGAAGTGCTGTCATTGAGGCATGCAAGGGTTTCAGCCTGTCAATCTGTGAACTCTGCCAAGACTGCATTTCTTTGTCTTTTCAAATGCTTTGTATTGTATGTAAGCGATTCCTTACTAGTTTGTATGTGTGCAGACTAATTACAAAGTTGAGGTACCAGCAGAAAAGTAAAATACCATTGCTGACAATTTTGTTCTAAATAATAATGCCCACACTTTTTTCTGTGGATGGAAATATGTACACCAGAGGTAAAATTGTGCAGAGTCAGAACTTCCATTCTCTTCCTAAGCAAAGCTTTACTTCTGTGTGAAATACTCTGTATATTCTTTAGGTCTAGATCTTTTGTTTGCCTCACCATTGAGAATCTCTATCAGGAGCATTGCATTATAGAAGCAAAGGGAGTTTTAACTCAGCTTTTTTGTTTGTTGTTCTAGAACTGAACAGACAGAACAGCCACTTTATTCTGTAGCAATTTGATGATTCTTAAATGCATTGAATGACCTCTAAATTGTAGAGACAGTTCTGTGTGTGTGTATGAGCATGTGCAAGATGGGACAAGGCGACAAGCCTTCAAGCACCACATGGTGGATTTGGATTGAATATTAGGAAAATGTCTTTCACTGAAAGGGTGGCCAGGCATTGGAACAGGCTACCCAGGGAAGTGGTGGAGTCAGATTCGGGGAGATATTTAAAAGATATGTAGATATGGGGCATGGGGGACAGGCTCTAGTGGAGGACTTAGCAGTGCCGGGTTAATGGTTGAGTTCAATAATTTTTAAGGTCTTTTCCAGTCTAAGTGAGCCTGTGAGTCTAGAATTCTCTTATGACAACAACAACAACAACAACAAAAAGCATTGTTTCATTTACAATTAATAGTTACATTTATTAACTCATCATCTATTTATGGGCACTTACCCATTTCTATACATTTTTAATAAAAACCAGCATTTAGTGTGTTCTCTCAGAAAATGGATTAAAATAATTCAACTATTATCATAAAGGGAACAAAAAATCCCTAGCTCTGATGTTGTCTTCACATATTTATCAAGAATTCACAATTTTAAATAACATGTAGATATAGCAATTACATTTTTCCAAGCCATGTAATGGTGGTCAGGATCTCATTGCCACCTTGGGTACTAACAGTGCTGCGTGTGTGTTTGAACTGTATTTCTTTCATTCTTTTACGAGTGAACACATTTGGAACCACACTGTTTTCCATGTTCACAAGCTGAAGTATAAACAGTGTCCTTTTTCCTCTCTGATTCTTGGTACTGATGTGTTAGAGGTCTTCTTGTTTGGTTGATTTTTGTTTTTTTTTACCATGATGCTCCACTTCTCCACCAACAGTTTAAAGCTAAGGTCTAACACTCTTATAGGAAGAACTGATCTCAGACACTGTTTATGCCTATTTATCTTCATAGCCCATATATGTTAGCCATCAAGTTAAATAATTTAAGGTACATCATTAATAGATTAGAGACAGTAACTGGCACTTACTAACATGTGACCTGATGGTCTAAGAAGCATAAGAGGTTTTGAGAGGGAGGCAGGAAGAGATGCTGTGATATAACTTCATCTGCTGCCAAACACTGCAGTCTGGTCCTGGTTTCCACAATAGATCCCTGAAAGCTGGAGCTATAGCTGCATCTACCTCACTGTCCATGACATTGAAAAAACTGAGGAAAAGAATGTCACTATTTACAGAAATTATTTCTTTCCTTCCTGGAAAACCAAATAGATAAGAGCTGATGAAGAAGTTCTCTTTGACTGAATAGATGTTTTTAACATGGATTCTCATGTTTATGTTGGTAATTAGATGAGAAAACACATGAAATGTGGTGGCAGAATACAGACTCACATTTTTTTAAGGTAGTGGGCAGTCTCTGAAAGATAGGAGATATGTTGCCACAAAGATAGACACACTAGGCAGGGAATTCTTTGGCGAGTTCATCATGTCTGGGCCACATAGCCACATAGAAAGGAAATAGACTTAATAAACCTCTGCTTTGCCCAGAGAAAAGGAAATAAATTTGGGGTCATGTCTCAGCATTCTTTCTTTATGATTTATCACTATTTTAGACACTGATGAAAGGCATACATGTGTAAGTATATACACTTCGAACTACCGCTTTGTTACTTCCCTGTATTTCAGTAGTCCTCTGCAGAGTGAGATTTCTAAACATGTTTTAGAAATACTTTATGCAAAGGTATGCCTTTTCAGTAATTTAAGTTATTAAGAGAAAGCTTTCAACATTCCTTTGAAATGCTTGCAGCCCTACATGGGCTATTGGTGCTCTGTGGTGTAGTTACTGCTTCATCTTACTGGGGTGTCTTTACTTGTAGCTTTCCCCACAAGACTAGATGGCCACCAATGGCTCTCTAGCACCGGGTGGAATATTACAGCTTTTATTCTCAAGTCCTGCTCTGCTTGCTGGAGACCTTTCCCAATGACTTGCCGATGCCGGAGAGCCCCGGCCCCTCCCCAGTCAGGGCTTTTCCCCCAGGGGCAGGGCCCAGAGGCAGGGCCCAGAGGCACCACCCAATAAGGGAGAAGCGGGAGGGAAACAGAGTTAGATTACATTTCAGTGGGGGGGGTGGGCACTGCTGGGCAAGGACAGATCACATGATACATAGAAAAAACATTACAAATCCGATGAAATATAAACCAAATTAATGCATTACAACATTTCCCCTTTTATTATTAAATTAAGAAGGAGGAAGGCTCGGTTCGTGGGAGTTGCTCAGAGTTTGGACCTTGATTACCTTTAAAATTGCAGAAGAAAAATGACCTTTAGTGCAAACTGTTTAGAAAGACACTGTCTGTTGAGTCTAGGGCATTCTTTTGGCTGCCCTGGAGGGTCAGAGACCTGGACAGGGGGGTCTGGGACCCTGGCCCAGAGCCCAGAGAGACACTGGCTTTGATCTCAGTCCATGGGAAAGGCTTCCTGCACTGTGGGAGGGATTGCAGGCCACAAAAGTGTGAAAGATAGTAGTTTAGCTCATCGCAGGGTGATAAAACAGTAGATTTGGGTTTTTAGCATTGAAGTGAATGGAGGCAAGATGGAGGATTTGGGGCATTGTCTCCTGCTTCTTCTTTCTTCTTCCCTCACTCCATTTTCAGCAGTGACAGTGGCACAAAGTAGTTTAAAGAGATTGGGTCAAAGTAGGGACGACCTTTTTAGTGTAAGTGATAGGTATTGGCAAGTAATGATAAATAAAGAATACGTAGCAATTAGTATAAAAGATAACGACAGCCCCATTTGGGAGGAGTTGAGGAGTCACCAGATGCCTGAGCAGCTGCACAGATTTTTGTTGGGCACTGAGAAAATTGTAAGATAAATAATAAACGAAGCATGGAACCTTGGAAAATCAGGACCTGAAGACTCCGTCTTTTTCTTGCGTTTGGCTCAGAGCTTTGCAGAGGGCAAAAGACTCTAAAACCACCTGAATCTCGGGGAAAAAACCCGACAACTGTCAAGGAAAAATGATAATTAGAAGGAGAACGTTCAGCGCTTTCTTCTCCTCCAGGCAGCACTGGCCACTTGTGGGCCCTCTTCAGGGGGTTTTGCAGTTTTGGGGATGAAAGGTTTCACCCATTCAGCTGGCACCCACTTGAGATCTGGGGGAGTGGACACACAGGCGTACCCACTACCCCAGGTGACCTGATCATGAGGACTTTTTGTTTCTCTGGTTGCTGGATCCTTTACTATCATATCCAGTGACTTTTGCTGAAAGGCAGAACTGGTTAAAACAGGATTGTTTGGTCTAACATAGAAACATTTTCTAGTTTCTTTGAAAAATTCCCTTTAAACCTTTGAGACCTCCTGCCCCCATTGTCCCGAAAGTCCAGAAATTGCTTCTTTAAAGGACATTGAGATGCCCAATGTCCAGCCTGATCGCACAGGAGACACGTTGTTCCTGTCTTGGGCGGTGGCTGTGGCACAGGAAGCACGGTGTCTGCAGCAGCTTTTTGTGGTGGCTTGACTCTGGAATTGTGGTTTTGATGAGCCTTTGTGAAGGGAATCTTCTGGCACACACCTGGAGCATGTCATGTAATGTTGGAGCTGGTTCTGTGGACAGGCTGAGGATAGCTGTGTTGCACTTTTCGTCTGCATCGGCCAGAGCCATCTCCTCCAGCACCTGTTCCTGGGTTCCCTTATTCTTAACCTGTAACTCGACAGCTTGTATTAATCACTCCACAAATGTTACTAAAGGTTCTGATGGAAGCTGCTCTATTTTACTATAAGGTTGGAAAGACTTATCGGGCTGGGTTGCTAATTGAACTGGCAGATTCTTATTATCAACAACCATTCCAGGGTTTTGCCAAAGGTCTGGAAGCAAATCTTTTTGGAGGTCAAAGGGAACTGTAGTATTCCTTGCTAAATTTGCTTTTAAACAGTTGCAAAAGTATTCTCTTTCATATCCAAATTTGGCCTGAGCTTTGCATAAACCCTGAATCGCTTGTTGGGGCAAGGGGTCCCAATTACTGTGGGCAGCACTCTCTCTTTTTGATTGTTGATACATGAAAGGGGTGGCAGAAAAATCGGGATCGCTTCCTGCTTCCGGGTTCCCGGATCCCCCCACCCCTCCCCCACCCTGGGGCGTGGGAACCGGGACTGTGGGCAGGGAAACCGTGGGAACCAGGGGCAGGGAGGGGCTGGAGGCTTGAGTCACAAGGGGAGGAGTCGGAGGGCGGAGGTTTGAGGGTAGGGGGCAGAGTCAGAGGAGAGGGCAGTGCTGGGGGCGGCACTGAAGGGAAGGAGGGGTCAGGGGAGAAGAAGGAATTGCCGGAAGGAGGGGCAGACAAAGGGAGAGACTCCTCATGGCTCAGGAGCACATGGCTTTGGCCATTTTGGACAAAGGAATCCCCTCCATTTTGTGACCCCCCCACCTGGGGACCACTAAGATGGGAGGTTTGAGCACTCGGACCTGCAGAGGTACAAACTGGGGAAAATTCACAAAGAACTGGCCTTTTTTCCTTTTTATTTTGCTTTTGCAATGCAAACTTAATTTTTAAGCTATAAAAAGGAAAATTTGCATCTTCTTTATTGTTAGAGGAGCTAGATTCAACTTTTTTTTCGTTATAGCCTCCCAGAATTCTGGGGAGTTTATTTGCTCTAATGATAAGTGTGGAAACAGAAAAAACAACCACAGAGTTAATTTTTTCAGCTGTTTCTTTGAATAATGGGTCTTGTCATTATTCAAGGTATATAAAATGTGATCATAGACTCTTTTGTGAGGAACAGACAGCCTAGCACCCATTTTTGGCTCAGATTTTGAGTTTCTGTGTCCTCTTTATTGTGACTGAGAAACTGAAAGGAAAAAAAACTTGCTGGAGAGAAAAAAAGCCAAAAGGGGAAACAGTTTCCTTCTCCACCCCCACCAAGGCTGACGAAAGAAGCATGCTTTTTAAAGCACTTTGAAGGTTCACTCTGAAAGCAAAACCTTCCCCGACAGAGGAAAAAACCCTTTTCCCTGAGGAATCCCACCTCTGAAAAAGATTTTCCCTTAGAAAACCGAAAGTAATACGCACCAAAATTCCTGCGTTCCTTTCCTTTCTTTCCCAACCACTCCTTTTGCCTGAGACTGACCCATTTTGATGCAAAAAGAGCTTCTAGTCTCAGTCTCCAGGATTAGTTTTCCATGAACACGTGGTCACTCTCCGGAGCTGCTTGCCGGTCATTAGGGCTTCTTTGCAGCACTCCAATGGGATTTTTGAGTCCAAGGGAGAAAACTGAAGCCCTGGCCTGTAGAATCCTGTGTTTCGGAGACTCCACAGCGAACACCAAGCCTGACGGGTCTGTGTCTGCGTGGGATTCCTCGGCCACGCGCTCCCCGAGTGGTTCTTCCAGCTTTTTCGGAATCTTTTGTGGCTTCGAGCCGCACGTTGTGCACCAGATGTAGCTTTCCCCACGAGATTAGACGGCCGCCGATGGCAAAAGAAAGTCTGGCTCTCTAGCACTGGGTGGAATATTACAGCTTTTATTCTCAAGTCCTGCCCTGCTTTGCTGGAGACCTTTCCCAATGACTCGCTGATGCCAGAGAGAGCCCCAACCCTTCCACCATCGTGGCTTTTTCCCCCAGGGGCAGGGCCCAGAGGCAGGGCCCAGAGGCACCACCCAATAAGGGAGAAGCGGGAGGGGAACAGAGTTAGGTTACATTTCAGTGTGGGGGGTGGGCACTGCTGGGCAAGGACAGATCACGTGCTACACAGAAAAAACATTGCAAATCTGATGAAATATAAACCCAATTAATGCATAACAACATTTACTTTTAATTGTATTGTGAAGTTTTCACTCAAAATACATTAATTTTCACTGTCACAGAATGAACAAAAATATTGTTGCTTTTTGTTTGTTTGTTTTCCTATGTTACACAAGAACTTGACCATAGTAATTCCAGAAAAGTTCCTTCAACAAGGCTGCATTGATTTCCTGTTCTCTAATAAGAAATGGTGAGTGATATAACATAATCTTCCTTGACCTATATTCTTTCTGGTGAGTTTTAATTCTCATTTGGAATAGGCATTTTTCAACTAGACTAATTTTCATATAATGATTCTGGTTTCTTAAGGGAATATTTTCACATGAATAAATTTTTTTAAAAATCTGAAATTTATTTACATTTTTTAAAAAATTTAACCTTTCTCTTGATAATTTGGGGCCAAAAATCCCTATAAGATATACTGTTGAAAGTGCAGCATGAGTTTTTAACTGTGAAGGCGTTAACATTGTCAAGAGGGAGTATAACTAGAGCTGACATGTACTGAGGATTTCCAGTTAACTTAATTCCCTTCCTCCAAATGCCTGTGATCTTAATTGAACTTTGAAATATTTTAAAAACTTGAAAATATTTTTGAACCTGGGGATTGGAAAACTTTGATATTTAGTTCTATCCCACTTCTTGCTGCTCTACTGAAGGATGGAATATTTGAGAGAGAAGCTGATGACCCTGCATCATTGCACATTTTCCTATGTCTCAATTAAAGAATAGTGAGTCCAGTGTTTTGGAGGTTCAGCTTCATCAACCTGCATATTTGTTATGAAGTTGCTGCAGAAACCTGGGGGAAATTATCATGCATCTCCCAAAAAGGACAGAGTGGGAAATGTAAGAAACGAGCTATAATGAATGTATAACTGCAATATGGTTTTTACTGGTAATGCTAACAATGCATTTAGGTATTTAGAGCACATATTCCTCAATCAAAATTAAAAAAACCCCTATATAGAAGGAATGTTATGTCCTACCTACACTGAATGCCTGAGTCTTTTCTTTCTTCCTGCACCAGACATTTTTGGTTAAACTGTAGCTCAGACTATAAGGGTAAAACAAGACAAGTTATTCTGGCAATACAAAAAACTTGTTCCTTGAAAGAAATTCTTCAGGGGAAACATCCCTGGCACTGAACACATTAACTGCTCTGGCAGTTACCAGAGAGAAATTGGGAAAATCCACAGGCAGCACGTTACTTACTCTTACTAATAGCTGCACTGGTGACCATTTTTATTGAGTATTAGACTGAATGAGGAGTCTGGGGATCCTCGACTCCAGGTATTTGCAATTTCAGATTAGTCAGGACTGCGCAGTGTGGCACAGAAAGGTAAATCCAAGAAACAGAAATGACAGCTTCCTTAGAGTTGCCAGCACACTTGCTCACAAGTTCTTTACTTTTTATTTCTATTTTATTATTTCTTAGTTTAGTGCTGTGTTTCCCCAGGGCACATTACTCCTGTCTCAGATTAAACGTGCCATGCAGCTTGCTCAGTTTCAGCCCGGGGCCTTTCCACTGCTACGCAGAGAAAAGACATCCACGTGTTTTTGCCTATCCTTTTCAGAAAATGGGATTAACAATCTCAATTCAAGACACATATCATCTGAGAAGATGTAGAGAGAAGAAAGAAAAAAGGTGAAGATTATACAGATTAATTTTACAAGCTGTGGATCATCTAAACAAGTCTCTGGGCCATTGGTGTTCACTGTTATTAATGACTGCGGGAAAACCCATGCTCTTCCCAATGTCCTGGGTGCCACATAACTATTGAATTCTGTATGAGAATTCAATCAAAAAATATGGGCCAAAAGCTTTCTTAGGCAAGCTAGCAAACAGGAATGGTTTGCAGAGGCCTCATCGCTGACTTCAGCAAAGGAGAAGTGCTCAGGGACATGGTCACTTTCCCTTGGAGAGTGGGACAGAACAGGGTTGTACTGGTGCACAGCTACAGGTGGGAACACTCACCAAGCAATCAAAACCAGGCCTCCAGGTCTGTAGCAAATATAATCCCACTCTGCTACCATGCCAAAGTAATACATTTTTAGAAACAGCTTACTTCTGTAGCAATTTTATCTCAGCCTTGTTTAATGGGCGTTGTATTGCAGCACTAAACAAACACTTGTTCTGAGACCTTCCTAAATTTCTCGTCCTGCTTCCTTCCCTTTTTGTAATATTTTGTAATTCCAGTTTTGGTAAGTGCCTTACTGGTTGCAGTCTGCTAACAGGTTCAGCTTTTTCTTTGGTAGCACTTCCCTAATTACTTAAACAAAAGAAAGTGTTCCATCATCAGAATCTTCTTAAAGCACATTTACTTTTCTTGATTTTCTTAAGACAGGACTACCTACACTAGTGTAGATCAGTAGTGGGCTTTGTCTATTTTACAACTTTATTTAAATCTGGAATGAAGCATGTTTTAGCTGCACAATCAGAACTCCGTGCTATGTTGCCCTGATGCTCTGAGAGACCTGGGGCCCTTAGGAGGAGCAGGTGTGGATCCACCCATGCCTTAACAGGTGTGCTTGGAGATATTTCATTATAGGGGTAGGAATACCATCAGCTGGTTTTAGACTCTGGTTTGGAGGAGCAGTAGAGGCATCTAAATAGAGTTAAGCTTGGTGGAAGTGAGGCTGTAGTTTGCATGAATAATTAACTACCTATTTGTACAAAATTGTAGACATGCAGAGGTGAAAGGCTCATGTATTGTTTGGAGTAAGGCTTTAAAAGGAATGTTCATGGGTAACTGAGAAAGTAGTATATGCTAGTAATAGGGCTGTATGAGTCCTCCCAAAGGAGTTATCCTGAATGATAAGGATTCATTGGCTGAGTTCACAAATCCCCTCCAAAATATTGCTTGAAGAAAATCAGAGAGATTTTTTCATTTGAATGTATATGATAAATTTTTGCCTACATTTTTCTTTGGAATTAATGTCTTGGACTGTATCTATCTAGGTATTTCTAAGGGTGACCCTGAGTCAAAGAGACTGAGATTGTGTAGTTACAATCCTTATTAAACCACATAAATAAAACATGGATAATACTGCACATTTTCTTTGAACTTAAATGTTGTGTGCATAATGGTGTTAGTGAAAAACAATTGTGTAAGCTGGAAGTCTTGCTATATCAATTTTGGTTCCTTCCAACCCTACACAGTTTATATGAAAGAGGTAGAGGGCTGGCTCATTCCTAATCTCACAGATGGAGAGACAGATACAGGCAAGCCCTTTTAATCTAGACAAGTGGGAATTCCATATATGCCTAAATGGCTTAAATTTCATCATTGTGGTAAATCTACCAATAACTCTAAACAGTCGGGTGCTAGATAGTTTCTTGTTTGGAATGATCTTACCATGGTGTTATAAGGTTAATTTTCTTAATCAAAAACACAACAGATTTAAGTTAACAAAGTGAAAGTAAAACTTCTCTTTCAATAATTTGTCATTTATGTTGCTTACAAACTGCCAGTATTCTATTTTGAATACTTCCCAAGACACATAAAAATATTATCTGTTATAAGAGCATTGTGCTACAAAAGTATATGTTCCATAGCAAAATATTGAGAGTCAGTTTTCATTCTCCAACTCAGAGCAATTTCAATCTAGTGCCTGAATATCTAAACCAAGGTTTCCTCCTTCATATTTGTTCTCTGCTTACCCTAGAGGATAGGACTGAATTAGTGACAGAATTACACTGTTTCCCTGTGCCCTCTGGGGACTGAACTATCAACAGCTCACTGCTTTGAGAGATCTTTACAGTTGTGAGTCAGGGATGACATTTTCTGAGACTGACTGGAGTCTTCAGCAGGGGTGTGAAGTTGCCTTTGAATTGTGAACTAAATTTTTTCATATTGATCTCTTGTGACACATCACTAGCATGTGTCTCTGCTTATGAGAGGGATTTTCATGCAACTTTCAAGCAAATAAAATACATCCTGTAGTAAACCTCCTACAAAGGTTAATAATTTCCTGTCTCTACTAAGCTGAAATTTTGAGCTTTCCAGGCAAACTTGATATGTTTGAGCAGACTAAGAGGATGAAGTACACCATGCCTGTACTTGATGTGGAAAAAGTAGAGATCTGCTTTTATTGCTTGGCACGGCATACAGTTTTAGTCATCTGCAAAGGTCCTTGGACAGGCAATGCTCTTCGAGCGTATACTCTGGCTATATTAAATATTGGAATTTCCTAATTAGGGGCTACCTTCCCCCTACCTGCAACAATCCAAACCATCCGACTCTTTTTGTAATTTTTCAGTACATGAGGTTGTCATTCAATATGTGAAAATAATTAAATAATACAGCTTCATCTGTTGTAATTTCTTATGTCAAAGTTCTATTTCAGCCTAATTCTCAAAAATGTTCTTTTCTTTGGATCTTAATGTTACCATAAAATCTTTTCTTGCATATTTAGGCAGTCAGTGAATCATTAAGCAAAGCCACTCTTTTGCTGGAATTTACTGGTGTTGAAAATTAATGCTTTATTCCCTTAATTGGTCTACCCCAGTTACTCTCTTCAAGAATTTCAATGCAACAGCTTGAACATAATATGAAAAATTAATTCCCTGAAGTATTTTCTGGAGTAATCAAAAGTGGAATCTATACATTTACATCCACATGTTACATGGTAATACTGTATCTTGGTGATCAGAAGTATCGGCAAGGATTTAATGAGCTTATACTAGGCAGTGCACTATAAAAGCAGTTTTGTAAAGATTTTGTTAAAATCAGTAGAAGGAGTTGAGGATTAATTATTTATTTAAGCATTGGAGAAATTCTTGCATTTTGTTTGTCTAGAATATTATGTTGATGACTTTATAGCTGGATATGGAAAAGAATACAGCCATTGGAAATATTGAGTTTCCCTTTTGCAGAGGTTTTTATGAAAGAAAACGTAGCCTCTAGAAGCAACAGTTTTAAAAGCCATAATATTCACCTTTTTACTATATCTGCCCTTTTCTGTCTGAAGCTGTCATTTATGATTATCAAAATGCAGAGGAGACTAATAGTAAATTCTACTTATAATAGTCAAGTTCTGTCCTCACGGGAAATAAGTTCTTTTTAGAACTTGTGGTGTAGAATCTGAGACGTGCTTCATAAAGACTATTCTATACTATATTAGCTAATTTTCACATTTCATTTCACAGAAGGTAAGATAAGAAATCCAGGTTCTATATGATTTTCAGAGTTTGCAAGAACATGAAAAAAAAAAAGGCAGAATTTATATTATCAGCAACTTGTAAATTAAAGGTAAGACAAAGCTGAACAAGAAACATATTTTATATTTACAAATGTGGAATAACATTTATATAATTTTATATTATATCATCTAGATATTACTTATATAATCATAAGGTTGATTAGGGCAATACCTAATTTTTCTGTAAATATATATATATTAAAACTTTGGGTTATTGAAGCATTCACATAAAATTAGATAGTAAGACAGATATTCTAATCAAAGAATACCAAATGCACAGTGTTAAAACAGAAAGGTGTGAAATCTACTTGCTGGGGATTTGCTGTTTCTGCTTGGTGGATAATTCTTTCATTTTCCACAGAAACTGGTCATTCAAACTGACATAGTAATTTTCTGACTGGATAACTGAGGATACCTCACATTTCTGAGGATAGCATGACATTTTGATACTCATTAGTTTAAAATGTCATCTGGAAAGAAATTGCCTAATATTTGGCACTTAAAAATATCTGAAGATTATTGCAAGTGAATACTTCTTGTTTAATTTTTATGTCTTTTTTACTCTTGTTTAATTAATATGAAATTATGGTATTATAAGGAGTTTCTCTATAAATATATGCAACAAGTAATAAATTACCTTAGTTCTTCCATGGGTTTCTTAAGAGAAGGTTTGGATCAGGATAAAACAGAACAACTCCTTTATGAATTGTTCTCATAATACTTGGGACTTCTCAGAAGTACACTCTTTCAGTATCAGAGTAGGACTAAGGAGTATTTATACCTCCTCCTGTTTCAGAGATCAGAATTTGGACCAGTGCATGTGTGCTTCCTTGTTTTTAGAATTCAAATATACAATTAATTCAATTTCTGTGTGATCTACATTACTCTTTTATTCCTTATTGCATGTTTTATAGGCCATATTCAATAGTGAAAGAAAAATGTGCTCACAGTGTTTTGACTTGGATTAGGATGAGGGATGTGATGAGGATAGTAAGTGTTTACTAAGGAGTAAATAGCAAATGAGACTTTACCAACTAAATCACAGGGTTATCCCCTGAAATACTGTCTCATGGAACATTCAAGGAAGAATGTTCAAATTCCAAATGTTTCAAAAATTTGTGTGGTTCCTTTAATAAATGTCATACTAAATGTGTGCAGGCAAAGCTCTTAGCGGTTCATTAAGTTGGTTATTCCCTCCTGATAGCACTGGGGGTCATGAAAACATGTAAGCAGGCTTATTTATGCAAAATGTCTCAATGCCTTTTATCAATGCTTAAAAACAGAGAAATAGGCTAGCTGGCTGATCCTCTTATTAATTTAGATTCAGAGTTTGTTAATCAACTTGATATTCATGATATGTTGGCCTAGCTCCATGTACAAAAATAACAAGGCTCTGAATGAAAAAGAAACTTTGAAAAGATTTTAATGATCTTGCATTAGCTTTTAAGCCATGCTTTATGGTTATTTTTACCCACAATATGAAGTTTGTTGTATTATCACAGTAGTTCAGTATGACCTCATGGCCAAAATGCAATTTTTTTTTTTTTTTGTCTTAAATCTTACAGCTGACATTGTTTGTTGTATTAGCACAACATCCCTGTAAGAAATCTATAATAAACCAGTTTAAAGTTTGAGGGCTAACCTATGAATTAAGGTCAGAGTTAAAAAAATAGCATTCAGTGACTTGAGTTGGTATCCTGGTTCTGACTGGGGAGGCTGCTTTTACATCTTTGGAGGCTCTTCAAGTTATTTCAAATCATAAAGATAGGAAACATTCAGTATGAGGAAATGCAGTACTTAGAAATGCTCTATAATCTGCTCATACCTCAGGCTTTTTACAAACAATTTTTTTCTTTATGAAATTTTCAGAGGAAAAGGTAAATATTTAAATTAAAACCACTATTATACCACAGAATCACAGTCCTTTCTGAGTTGGAAGGGACTCAAGGACCAACTCCTAAGTGAATGGCCTGTACAGGGATCAAACCTGCAATCTTGGTGTTGTTAGCATCATGCTCTGACCAGTTGAGCTCATCTCAGGGACATATGGAATATTTATATTAATATAGGGGATCTTAAATGAACAATCAACAGTAAGAAAATTGCTGAATTATTGCTGGCCACAGCCTAATTGGTTCCCATTCACTTGGTTGGGGATGATTGGGTTGGAGACCATTTAATCCATCTTGACATCCAGAAGTCCATGGTCCCTGATGGGATGCACCCAAAAGTGTTGATGGACATCATTGCTAGATCATTCTCAATCATCTTTGAAAGGTCACAGTAGTCAGGAGGGGTAGCTGAGGACTGGAAGAAAGCAAATGTTACCTCAACCTTCGAAATGGCAATGAGGACCTAGGGAACTACAGGTCTCACAATCCTTTGCTTCCAAGATACTTAATTTAAAATGCTCTGTGATACCACATAGTCAAATACCACAATGATATATTCATAATTTATTGAAGAGTCTTAGTTTTACTTCAATTTACAAATACATCTTTTTAATGCAAGCAAGTCTACTGAAAATGATAGCTGTGAACAATGTCGAGATTTTAGAGCTCATTCTAATTTTAAGGCAGCATTTCTTTAATACTTCAGCAAAATATATGTTCTGTAGTGTATGTACTATGAATTTGTTTACTAGTAGGTTTATAATACCTGTATGTTGCTTGCTACTTATTAAAAAAATCTCTTGAGATAAGTTGCTCATATTAAAACATTTTCAGGTTTCTCCAAATAAGGTAGAAATACTGGAAAGATAAATATTGTCAGCAGTGATAGACTACTCTGATGAAGTGATTCATTATTTCAGTTCCAGTACTTAGGAACTTTGCTGAGAAAGTGACATGCTGAATGTCCCCTAACACATTAATATGCAGATCTGCTTTCTAAACTGGTGAAAGCTGTGTTTTCATCAAGTGTGCAAAAATCACATCTCTGTAGAAGTAAAGATGCCAGAGAATGGATGAATTTAGGGAAGTAATGCCTTTAATTTGGGTAAGAGAATTTTAAAGTTTGCTTACAAATCAGCAGGGTCTTGTAATGAAATCACATAGTTTTCATAATGAAGTGATTCTGAATCTTAAATGTTGTCTTCTTGGGATTTACTTTTAGAGGGCAAAGTGTAAGGATCGAATTTTCAAAGGAGAATTACATGCTCCTTTTTTGTTAACTAATCCTTTAGTCAGTATTGAAAATCTCTGCCTTACATCATAAATGCCGCTGAGGAATCAGCTTGTTAACAAAATGGGTTCTGAAGTGAAGGGGAAGGATATTGGAAGATAGAGGTAAGAGTGGATGATTCTACATACAAAATGCAGTGTTAATTAGCGATTTTATTTTCCTGTTTCTCTCCTTTCCTGTAATTCTTTTTCTTAATGTTTGATTTTTTCACATCATGGCAGACAGCAGTTGGGGGGAAAAGATGTCCTCCTCCCTTTGTTCTTCCAGTGGGTAGCTGACACTAACCTGTGTTGTCCCCCTGTGCTGGAGGCTGGGGAGCAGAGCTTCCTTCCTTTTCTGGATGCTTCTGCACACCTCTGTGGAAGAGGGGCACAGAGCTAATATTGCAATTTAGATATGAGGAGTTAAGGGTAAGGATCCTGACCATTGTTACTAATAAATTAAGTTTATGTTGTTAAACTTGGCCCCAAATAAAACAGAATTCTTTCATCTCTAACTTAGAGGCAGAGGTCTTCATCTTAAAGTCAAATCAAAAATGTAGGCACATAGGTCCTCAAGAAACCATGTATGAACTTTGGACTTTGGTAATGATGAAGTAACTTAGCACTGTCTAGGTCTCTTTGAGGCTTCCGAGTTTTATAAAAAGCCCTGTCATGTAAGGGGCATGGTCCTTGAAGATACCTTACTGCTCTCCAGGAACCTAGTAAATGGGCATAACAAATGTTTACTAGCGTGCTGGAAAGAGAATATCTGAGTGGGTAGGAGAATAGGTGCTTTCATCACAGCATATTTGAAAGTATGCCATATATAGAAATTTCTTCTAGTCTTCAGTGCAAATCTCATGCCTAGTTGAATGGAAATATTTTAAAAGATATATTTAATTATCTTCAGATATCCATGTATGAATTATTTGGGCCCCAGATTGACCTGAGAACAAAAGATCTGTTTAGGAAGTAGATTAAGAGAACAAAAGAAAGAAAAAAAAATAAAACAAAACAAAACAAAAAAATCAAACATATTTCATTTTTCTTTTCTGAAAAATACTTCATATTTATTTACTGAAGCTGAACCACAGGAAAGAGAGTGGAGAAAGAAAGTCTAAAACATGAAAAAGGAGTTGTCATGTATTAATAGAAGTGCGAGTGCAGGAAATACTGACATTCAGAGTGGATTGGTAGTGAAATGAAGGCAAAAATGTATGAAGAAAAATATGCAGAATGAACAAAATGAAAGTATGGCAATGATGTGAGATGAGAACATTTAACATTATTGCTCTAATCTTATTTAGAAACCTTTTCATAGACAAATACAATTGCACAAGCAGAAATGAATCAAATGAAAATGACATCCATGTCCATGAGGCAGCACAACCCTCAGAGTTTAACCACGTGACGGTCCCAAGATCCACTCTCATACTGCCAACACAGCCGCCTACAGACTCTGCCAAGCAACCAGATGCTGCTGGAAAATGAGGACCCTCCACAGTTGGCATTTAACTCTTGAGAGGGAAGTAATAATGTTCTGGTTGGTTTTTTTTAATGACTGAATTACATCTTGCTTTAATAGATTAATTTAAATTCTCATATGCTTCTACAACTGTTTTAGTAGTGATTTTGATTTTGACATGTATTATGTAGTACATCCTATTCTAATAAGACCCTTGCTTTTTCTAATAGAATGTTAATACCAACATAATTCAGTCTCAGATTCACCATATACTACTTTAATTGAAATGCATTCATTTTGTAAGGAAAACCAGCAAAGGCTTGATTTTTTTCTTATTAAAAAATCATTGTAACATGTAACATGATGTAACATCCAGTGGAAGCCTAACAGTACTCATGGTATTAACTTCCCAAGCACAGTTTCTCTATTGTCTATGTCCTCCTTTTGACTTTTTTTGAAATGAGATTCTCTTCGTAGTAAGCATAAGAAACTGTCTGTACGCAACCTATGTGATATTTTTTTTCAGGGCACTAGCATACTAGAGGTCTTTACATCAGTGACTTTCCAAGACATAGAAACACCCACACATTATTGAATCACTTTTACTGAAAATACCTGTCCAAGCCTTCAAGATTTTCACTGGAGTTTGCAAAGAAGCCAATTGGACATAAGATGCACTGTGAGGACTCCAGGTAGCACATTCTTCACATTTCCACTGTGGATTGGTTTTTTATGTAGTTGTAAATCTCTGTATTGTTACACTCCAAATTCATGGGAAGTGATTACAAGATTTATTCCTATTAAAAAAAAAAAAAAAAAAAAAAAGCTCAGCAATGACAGGAAGACACCATAATTATTGCATATAGAGAAACATCACACTTAGAGGTTTTGGTAGTTGATATCGGCTGCCTTGCTACAAAAGGGAAATAAAGCTGTCCTTGAAAATGAATGACTATTTCAGTCTGGTATGAACTGTAACAAAGATAGTCTATATAATACATGGTTGTCTTCCAACATCAGCCAAGGAAAGTTAATACTCAGAAGTTACTCTCTTGATATCTATGTCAACCTGCTTTAGAATATTGATTCCTGTAAAATAAGAGATAGAACAACTGAGCACGATAAATCAGGCAATATTCTGTTTCTAGGTTACTTGATAAATGCTGTTGTGAGATAGTTTAAGGCTGGACTAAGGAACATGCAGGGAATAAGGGGGAAATACATTGTTTGTTCTCTAGTCCTCTGACTCGAGTCATAGAAGTACTTGGGTTAGTTTATCTCTGCTGACTTTGACCAATGTAAATCCACAAAGATTACAAAGAATAATAGGAATAAGTACACATTTTGTTATGCTGTTTGGTTAGAGCTGGTGAAAAACCTCTCTATTTTTAGCAAAAAGGAGTACTGCTGGCATCCATAGAGGAATGTTATGAGGCATACTAATAGGCAGATATTTTAAAAATATCACTATTGCCTAAGAGTTGTACATATGCAAAAGATAACAGAGCTGATGCTTAGATTTCTTCATCCCTTTCCTCCAGTCCTTATGGGAACAGGAAATACAATCAAGGAACTGAGAAGAAATGAAAATCTGCATTAATTTTGTAAATTTCAACTTTTCCCTTGTGGTATATCCAAACTGGAATTGCTACCTTCCTTCACCGTATATGACCTAAATATTTTTCTGAAATTGCAGTGATGTGCAAAACCTAAATTAATCAAAATATTAAGAAAAAAAGTATGCCTCAGGATAAATATAGGATGAATTTTTTACTAGATATCTGCTGTGTAAGTTTCAGAAGATTAGAGGCAAAAAAAGAGATTTTAAATAGACAGAAGACTTTTTTCCCAGTTGCAAAAGCCTACCTGGTACCAGACTTAGACAAAAAATGTAAAACCTTGTGCTGTGTTGATGCTTATCAGAAGAATTTCTGAGGGGTACACTAGAGAAACTTCTTGGGAATCTTACCAGTGATAATGAAATAGCTTAAGAATTAAAAATCCTGTTATGTAACATTATTTTATCACTCCCCAAGATGCTGAATGTTCAGGTAATGTTTCTCCAAACTCATCCCAAAGCAAGCAAGTGAAGCTATTGGCAGTGGTGAGAGCCATGGCAGAAGCCTAAAAGACTGCATACCTTTAAACCAAGCATTTTTTGTCATGTCACAGAGTCACCACATGTAAACACAGGTAGGATTTTGGGGTTTCATTTTCAAAATATGGGCATGTCAGATACAGATAAGACCATGCAGAGTGAACTCCAGGTTTCTGTCATAAGAAATAATATTTTGGTGGCTTTATTGTTTAGGAATTTTCTTTGATTAATTGATTTTGTTTTGTTTTGTTTTATTGTGAAACAGTTGCATTACTTTGATTTATAAATAGATGTGTGAGAAACATTCATTTTTCAAATAAAGAGGATTTTTTTTCCATTCTAATCTGAAAGCTACATATCTTTGTGATAAGATCATATGCAAAAAGTGTCTATTTGACACTTTACTGCAGCTTTGCAGTAGTCTTATCACTACCCAGAAGTGACAGCCTATGACAATATCAAAGATAAATCCAAATGGAAATTGTGACAAAATTTGTCTGGCAGAATATTATTAAAAAAACAAAAAACAAAAACAAAAACAAACAAAAAACCAAAACAAAAACAAACAAACAAAAACCCCACAAAACAAACACCACCACAATAACTGATTGAAACACTAAGCACCCACATACACTGAAAAGCTGTAACATTCACTATAGCTGAAGTTCCAACACAAATGACTGACCTTAACCACATGTGCATCATTCCCAAGGAATCTGGAGCACTAAAACTTGGACAACTTTTGGGTACATTCTTTTTGTAATATAGTTACTTTGTGCTGCCTGACTTCCCTTTTTTTGACAAGGTAAAAATCATAAGGTGGCATGGAGCCACTGTGGCAACAGGATTTTTGTACAGTTTTTGGTACTAAATGGAAGAAGAGGAAGGATGGCCACTGTACATTTAAACCCTAGAGATTTTTTATTGCCATGATAGGGTTTAGATTGTGGAGACTCAACTAGTGCAAAGATCTGGTGTTCATTTTCAGCTTTAGCACTGTTGTGGTCTGTTTGCGTAGGACGCTTTACATAAATCCTCCTTAAATTTCCTTTTTACTTCCCCATTTCTTGTTTATAAGTAGCTTGAATTCAGAGCTTGATCCAGTAGCCCAGAATCTGGACTTTTTTGTATTTGTATCCCATATTAAGAAGATTGTGTGAACATATTAAAATGTAATCTAGAGCTGAAAATAATGAAATATTTTTTTGCAATATGCACAAAGACTAGGAATAAAAAAACTGACCCTAGGGGATGTGGTGATTTGCTTCTCAATTTATATAAAGTAAATTTTTCAAAATGCTGCTCTAAAGAGTATTATACAGTGTATGATTTTTAATGCTCTTATTTCAAACTGAAGTAAAGATAGACATGAACTTCCACCATTTTAATTCTCTGCTTTACCATGTCATTGTCTTGTTTTGTTAGAAGTTATGCTTTTGAATTGCTACTACCTTTAAATTGCAAAATGTCATGAAATTGCCATGTAAGGAAGACTCTGTTTTGCCTAAGGCATCAAATGTTTTCCTTAGATGCTATAGGATGGTGGATTTTTTTTCCCCATCCTTTATAAATAAAACTTAATCAGCTGATTGCTTGACTGCAGAGTGAGCTTGACATATATAGGAATGTGGGATCCTTGCTTCTGATTACCAATCTATTATTTATTAGAAACTGATGTATATAGAATTGAAGAGAAACATGATGGAAAGATTCCTCATCTAGAGAAACAAAACAAAAAATCCACTAGTTTTTTGGGGTTTTTTCTTAACTGTGGGGTGGTTCTTTCATGTTTGTACCACTAACACCACTAGCAGTATAATGGCTACTTGGGAAGAATATATTAATCCCATACTTAAAAAAAAAATCTAATGCTTTTCTTTCTATAGCAGGCAGCCCTTCTTTTAAAGCTGTTCTATTGCTAAAGAGTCTATGTAAGATTTCACAGAATGCGTGTGGGGGTTTTTGTTTGCTTGTTTGTTTGTTTTTTGTTGTTGTTTTAAAAAAAAAAAACTATGAGGAGTGGTGAAAAGCTTTTTTCCACAGCAAAATCAAAACTTTAAGAAATTACATTGGTATTGTGTTCAGTCTGGCACCTCCTGGGAATTCACAGCATAAAGAATTTTTAGCATAAAGAAAACATTTCACTGTGAAGTTTTTCTCCCTGACTCTTTGTTGGGGAGGCAGATGGAAAAATGGGAAAGACATTCTGGATGTGATCCTGATGGAGCTAGTGTCTCGTTGCCTCTGAATGGATACTTCACATAGTGTCCCAGGCAGAATGGAAATATCAGATGAAGTGAATCAGGGAGACCCTCCTGCTAAGTCACAAGGTTCAGAAAGACCTCCCTTCATTTCTAAACTCCTTCTCAGAGAGGAGTCCAGATGTGGCTGGATCCAATTCCATTCTCAGATTTGGTCAATGATTTGTGTCTAAAGGGTTATATAGGGTGCAATTGAGCTTTTATACATCATCCTGCAGGGTTAAGGATGACAATTTAAATATATTTCTATTTATGCAATAACTTATTTATTTAAATTGATTATGATAGTGATGATGATTAGACTAAAAGACTTTAATCAGAATTATTTACTACACAGCATAGATCATAAAAACTTCTAGTAAAGTGCATTATTTATTGAAACAATATTGAAGCAATGATGTTAAATCTAGCAAAATAATTAAGTAGAGATTGATGTCACTCATCCATACCAATGACTCTGTGCCTGAAGGATCAAACTTGAAAAGCATCCCAACTCAAGGGATGGAGCTCCACACACAGTCCAAGGAGCAGTGTGTTAGAAGACCTTATCTTAAAAAAATGGCACTGGCTTTCCACATGTATGTTTCTAGGTGAGCCATGTAGTCTTTAGCTCATCAGCTTTAGATAAGTTATCAGTACCATCACTTGTCAGTTCTTTTAGCAGGAATTTTGCCTGCCACATGCTCACCGGTGCCATATTCTCTCAGAAATTCTTTACTCGTTCAGAATATCTAACTTTGAGGTTGATGAGTTAGGCTGGTCTTGGCATTCTTAGCTCCAAAAGCAGTATAACCTCCCTTCTCCATCCACTACTCTTAACTTTTGCAAGTAGGTTAAAGTTCAATGTATTTTAGCACTTAAGCAGAGGTTCTGGTACAGGTGGCTGTCATGCCTGAGGGAGGCATTTGTACCAAGAGGCAGTGACTAACTGGCACACTAAGTTAAATCAGGGATATTGGAAACACATTTTCAGTCTTTTGATGATTTCTCTTACAAACAGGTGCTATAAAGGCACTATAACATAAGAGGTGAAGTGAGCTCTAAAGAGCCAAAAGCTTCAGAAAATGGGAGCTTAGAGCTGCAGTGCAGAACAAATAGATCTCAGCAACTCCTGTAAGCATCTATTGCTTAGTCTTCAGGTTAGAGTGAATGCATATGCACTTATTATTGGAAAGTGAGAAAATGCAGATGTCTGGGACCAAGTAAAAGAATAATTTGTAAAAGTTAGTAAACATAAAACAAAAAAATAGTCAGCTGGATAGTTAGAAAAATATTTTGTTTGTTTTATGGGTATTTAGTGTAAGATTAAAAATTATAAACTCAAATAATCTAAGTGTAGCAAATAAACCTTCCATTCCCCTTCCCCCTTCTCTTTCCCATCCAAATTATTTTCAAGCAAATATTGTTATAATGAATTCTTGACTTGTACAGTGCCAGCCCTTGTACTAAATTATTCAGATAAAAATAAACATGGACAGTTTGAAAACAAACTAATACGATGAATTAGACTGAATAAAGAATTAATGAAAAACAGTGCAAATATTTGTTGGTACATATAAGTGTGAGGATTAAGTGAAAGGGAAGAGGTAATTTTATTTTTAAAAAAGGTAAATTAAAGTAAATATTATTCCTCAGGTTTGCTTCATGGTAGATCTATCAAAGCTGTTCATTCAGGGATTTTATTTAAGATTTATTTCATATTCCTGATGTCTATGTCATTTAACATGTTGTCCAAATTACCCAAGGAGGCTTTTATGCAAAGGCTGTTTATAACTTGGGCTATTTTATTAATTAACTGTACCCTAAGAAAACGCAAAGGAGATGTCTGTCATAGGGAAGGGAAATTCCTGTGTCATCGCATTGTAACTTAGACCTCTGTCCTGTTGTGTACATATAGGTGTGCAGTGCTGCTTTAGATGACCTCATTTTTAACGGTGGTTTAGTTCACCTACTCCCCAGACGCTGCCTGGGCACCAGGTGGGTCTCTAAGTCACAAGTGTGTGTTTCACCTGTGCAAAGGACACCAACAAATGAAATATTCTGACTCTGGGCCCTGTGTTCCCCTTGCCATACTTGCTTCCTGTCCAGCAGTACAAGTACTGTGGTAGTAGCACACACTCCCCAAGGGGTCTCTGTAGCTGACAACTTTTCATGCCCACAGATGTTCTCATGCAGCTATGCTGTGGTTAGATACACACACGTGATGGCTGCAACAGTTCCCCAGGGACTGCAAACATTCCCCAACACAGCTGGGCTCTAGATGCCAAGTCTGCTTCTGTGTCCCCGGAGTCAACAGTCGTGGTAGAGAACTTTACTGAGGGGATTCAGATGTTAATAGAGGTGTATACCTGCAAAAAAGGAAAGTGTCTTCCTGTGTGCATATTCGTGTTTGATTAGTTGGATGGGACCCAACAGTTCCTGTGTAAGTCTGTGTTAGCTTGTCCATTTTTCAAGTCCTGAGAGAGAGAGAATCAATTCAGTCAGCTGAGCAAGAATTCATGAAGAACAGTAGGTCATGAAGAAAAGCTAGGTTTTTTTAATTAGATGGGCTCAGAAAACTGCCAGAGTAAACCCAGATATGAATAAAAGGATCCTTCTTAATAAAGTATCCAGAACAAAGTGGTACAGTGAAAATCATACCACTCAGTTCAGACAGGGCAAATCAAAATATTAGGTTGGATTTTCATTGGTTTGATTTTTTTAGTTTGTTTGTTTCTGTGGGTTTAGGCCTCTTTTTTTTTTTGGGGGGGGGGGAGGATTTTTTTGTGTTTTGGGATTTTTTGTTTGTTTTGGTTTGTTTGTCTGTTGGATTTTTTTTTTTTTTAATATAAAGATATTGTTTATTTCTTGTTTTGTTCCTGTAAAATATTCCAGAGTACTGAAAGGCTAATGATTTATACCTTGTTGTCACATCATATAGGTGTTTCTAAAGCAGAAATATGGATACCACATAGCCTTTCATTTAACTACTGTGATTTGTGAGCACATAGGGTAGTACATCACAGTGGTCATGAATTGAGATTCTGCTGTGCTGTACAAACACAGGACAAATGCCTCTAGCTCCAGCAGCTTCCTAAACTTCTAGGCTTTCCAGATAGGGTGCTTTCTGTAGAACCAAAATTCTAACTGCAGCTATTACCATTCTATTCTACTTCCAGCACTCTGTGCAAAACATACTTCATTGTCTAAGAAAAATAAAAAATGTACATAATTACTAAAAAACTCAGTCAAAAAAATTTTAAAGCACATCCAGTGTTTCATTATGCCTTATGTTTTTAATTAAAAAAAAAAACAAACAAAAACAAACACACCATATTTAAAGGACTGTACTTTTCTTCATCTGCATTCAAAGATGCACTGAAGAGCACTATGTGCAAGAAGTAGTTTTTATTTTATTTGCGATAGATTCATTGTTTGCTTTTGCGAGGCTCCAAACCACACACTGAACAACATGAATATTTAGGAGTTGTCAGCAGCTGCAGCCAGCTTGATTTTTCTCAAGAATTCTAGTATATACAATGGCAATGAATTCACTTTTGTATGCAGTGGTGGTGCATGAGCTGTTCCCTGATATGATTATTTTGGAACTTTTTGAAAAAGTCTGAGAAGTATTCCTGATTACCCCAAAACCTCATCAGCTCAAAAAACCCTTGAAAAAGGCCGTAAGTTACAGATCTTTCTGTTTAGAAATAAATATCTGGTGTCTTATAGACAAATTTTGGAATGTATACACTTGAATAACTATATTCTGACAGTCAGGCACAGTGAGCCTGCAGGATACATGAATTAAGTTTCTTGGGTGTGATTTCAGAACAGGGTTTCAGTCTTCAGTGTCTAAATATGTGGTTTTGAAAGGAAGAGTTGTGATTGTCCGGAGAAAGAGGTTACAATACAAGCATAGAATTGCGGATCAATCTGTGAATGTTTTTTAGTTGTTATATGTGAGTGCCATTTATCCTCTTCATGAAGATTTTGGAGATGTAAGGGATACATATGCAGGATGGTTGTGTTATAGTCAAGATAACAATGGTGACTGTAGTGAATACTGAGGTCTATGGGTTTTTGCTGACAGAAAACCATAGCAACATCATGGACTTTTGAGGATGCCTGAGGAAAACGTCTCAAATTAGGTGTGGTTTGGTTAGTGGGAAAACATTTCTTGGTGTGGACAAGAATGCTCTAGTCCTCTGAGATATCCCAGGCATTTTGCAACAAGAAGAAAACCAATTTTTTTCGAACTTAAAAGGGAGTCAAATATATTCAATCAGACTCCAAAATAGTATTAATATTTTCTGTAACAGCTGCTTGGATTTTCACAAGTGGTGATTGAAATTTTGTTTTAAGAGGCTGTTTAATAAGGCTGTTGTTTAATACACGGATGGATAAGAGCCTGTCTTGACTGTAGAATATGGTCAATATGACTATAACCTTGTTTGTCCGTGTGTACCCTTCTAAAGAGCATCATTGTCTTTAGAAAGTCAAAGTAGATTGTTACTCTTCAAAATAAAATAGTTAAGTTAGAGTTGAGAACATTTTATGTAATTTATATTTCAGAATACTTTCTGTTATTTGTAATATAATTCTGGGTTTGGTTACACCTTCCTGAAGCACAAATATTTGGGACCATAACTTTTCTGTTCTTGGTAAGAATTTCTTTTAAAGTTTTTTTACAACTTGGGTAACCTTTTCAGAAATTTAAAATTACAGAGTAGTGTCTATTTTCAAGAATCTCTAATCTCATTTTCACAGTGAAAAAAAATTGGTGCAAACCAAGATATTGCCAGTAACAAGGAAGGCTTTTTCAAATCAGGATACAACATAAAGCCAATTTTAAAGGGCACCATTCCCTCCTGTTTGACTGTCCTTACTAATTTAGATCTCATAAATCCTTAAAGTCTGTCTTCTTGTCTCCCTTACAAGATCTATCTCCCCACATAACCTTACATGGGATCCTTGTATTTTTTACTTTGAGTACTTTGCTTGTTAAATAAACAGTTTTTTCCACTTCTCTCGAAGGAGGTTTATGTTTCCCAAACTGGTGTGGGGAGAGCCTGCTTGCATTTGCTTTCTAGAGGTTTCCCGTTCAGAGGTTTTCTCCCAAATTTGCTTGGGAAAATTGAGTACACATTTCCCAAAAAGCCCTACATTACCCAGAATATTATTGGACCATCAGTTATTAACAATTCGTTTTATTTGCTGTTATCACAAAGAAGTAGCAGGGAAAGAGGAAATAACCAGTTAACTTTTATGAGATAAGTGAACTACTGGTGTAAAACAAGAAGATGGTTGGAATTTTGTTTCTTACTGTTATAACTTCAGCCAGCTTTTTCTTTTTGCTCTTTCTTCCTTTTATCATTAAATTATTCCTTGTTCATAGGGGTTTGGGCTTCTCCAAAACACTTCCAGCTGTCCTTTAAGCTGTGAAATATAAAGATAAAGGCCACCTGGAACTGCAAAGCCTCCCACTTTGATTTTACAAAATTGGAGTGCTACCTGTGCTGGATTTGTCTCTGTAGATTAATTCCATTTCTCCACTGTTAAGCTTTCCCTCAGTCTCCTCATATTGCTGTTCTGAGGGTTTTAATAATTCATTTAATAAATATAAAAGAAATTTCATTATATCAAAAATTGATTTTAAGTTCCAGTAAGCTATAAACTCTTGGGGGGGAGAAAAGGTAAAGAAAAAAGAAAGAATTATGGAACAATAAAGCTATATGGTGTTGACAAACAAAGCAGAAAAAAGTTTTAAGCAATATATGTTAACTAATGGAAGTTAATGACCCACAAGCAACTGTGATCTTCTTCTCAAATTACTTCTCTCTCTGATCCCTCTTTTGTCATCCAAAAAGCTCCTTGATGGTGTTCTGCTGTTTCTTTTCCTCTTGTATCTGTCATGTTGCAGCCCTTTGTCAACTGTGTTTTAGTTTGCATGGTGAATGGATCTGGTTCAGCTTGAAACACAGCAAGAGTTAATAAAATGAAAAAAAAACATTATTAAAGGAAATGTTTTGAAGGGGATTTGGTAGGGGTAAATAAAACACTTTTAATTTTCATTCTTGAACTGTGGTAATTTGCATTACAAGTCATCCTCTTTTTTGTAGCAAAAGGCTGAAAACTCATTTCAGAGAAACACCATTTTTGCTGAATAATCTCAAAGGGCCTCTGGCTTTCCTGTTTGCCTTGAAACCTAATCAGGACGAAGGCTGTCCAGTGTTTCTGGTTCCATGGCAGTCTAGCAGGAATCTAAAATTAACCCATCTGGAACCTGAACTGTCTTTCTTAGAGCTGCTGCATACCTGAGATCATATGAGATCATATGAAGGACCTTCAGAGATTTTTATTTAAAAAGTTCAAAGCATCTGTAATCATACTTGCTTCTCTTGTCTATCTCATCTCCTCAAGACTCGAATGGTGCTGGAAGTCAGCAGCAGCTAATGCTTTATTTAAAATACAAGTTTGACTCTTTTTTTGAGAACTTTCTGTTTAATTTTCTGTTTATGCTGTGAGCTTTTTATGCCAGAGTCCTCATTTTATTTCAGTGCAGGACTTTATGGGTTCTACCAGAAATCCTTGTTAAATACAGTCATTTTATGACTAGCTTTTCTTCATTTTACAAACTGCTTTTCATAACAGATGTGCTTCTGTAATGCTGTGACAGGAACTTGTAGCTCAAACTCACATGAGCTACACACTAATTCATATCAGGGTTCATTTCTTAATTAACTATATTTCCCTCATGGGGAGTCAACTAGCAGCCACACAGGTGACAAAATAAACATTGCTATTAGTGTTCATTTATAGACAGAGACTGACATGTGGCTTCATAGTATATTTGCATAGATTTATAATTTTGCTTATTATAACTTTCTCAATATGATTTTTCATAGGTGTCTGAACACAGTACCCTTTTGCAGTACGTTCGTTAGAGTGCCACACTATTGTGGTGCACAAAAAAGCAAAACTGGTTTTTAAACATTTAATAAGCTGAACTTTGATATTCTATGGACCCTCTAGAGAATGAATGGTTGTTTTTTGTTTTACTCTGATGTGAATTTCTGTTGTTTCTAGGTAAAACCAAAAAAATTTACCACCTAAATTATACCTATTTGTGGTACAGCATACGTAGCAACTAAAAATTACTTTCATTGTAGAATTTCCAGGTTATTTAGGAGATTTATTTGTAGTCTGCCATTAACATGATGCCAAAATTTAGGTTATCTTCAAAATACCAATATTATATTTTGGGGCTGAGTGTGTTTTAATAGCGCAACTTGCACACATTAGCATGGGTATAGGAGAATCTAGATTACCCTTTCAATAGTAAATCTTGTCACCTTCTATATTCTTATTTTTTCCATCACTTTAAATGCACTAACTTTTTCTGCCAATAGAAGAGCCAGAGGAAAATTATCAACATCTGTAAATCTGTATTTATTACTGTGATTCGCAAAGCAGTCACACGGAGAGAGAGGTTTCGCAGGGCAGAGAGGTTCCTCCATGCCAGCTCAAAGCTGAGTTTGGGGCAGAGAGAGACCTCCTTGTTTATTTCTTACTTCTTATACTTTTGTGGGTCTGGCTAAAGATTGGCTTCTGGGGTTAAACACCCCTCAGCCTCAGTGGCTAGACCAACTGTCAGTTACAATTGTTTTCAGGTTAGAAATATGCAAACAAAGGACAGAGTATGAAAAACAAAGGATTTGTTTGTGTTACATATGTGGGAAAAAGGTAGAAACTGCTCTTAATATTGTGCAGTAACTAACGATCTGACTCCATTTTATGAAAATTCAAAAGGCTATAAAAAACTCAGAAAAACCAGGGTAACATGTATGTTCTTTACTGAAAAAGATACATTCTTTCATTAATGGAGAAAGAACTGGAATTCTCCATATATCCCTCCTAAAATGGCTTAGCATGCTTAGGTAAGCTAGATCAGATCTCATGGTCCTCTTCAGAGATATGCTTAGTTGTAGGGGTTTTAGTATTAATTTTCTTTTTGTGGGAGGGAGAGATTAGGAGAAAAAAACAAAGCAGGCTAAAGCTTAAAAAAGAACAAAAATAGTTTAATTAACATATATTAAAAGAATCAGGGGAAAAAAAAGTTGAGAAAAAGAAAAAAACTTAAACTAAAACAGAATGATACCTTAAAACACACTTCTTTCCTCTTACAAACTATTAACTTTCTTATTGAACAACATAGAAAGAACCAACTAAGGATTTTCAGTCAGTTTCACTATTAGACATAATCACTCATTACTTTGGGAGAAGAGTCTTTCTAAGATCTTTTATGAAGACATTTGCTACAAGACAAAATAGTCCAGTGCTCTCAATGTCACACATCTGCTGCCGCTTGGAGTTTTCTCAGACTGTGATGTTCTATCAGCAGAGCTTCTCAGTGTATCTGGGGTACTATTTACGAATACTTCTTCTAGTCTAAAATAATCTTTGTCTCAAAGGCTGAGACCTCCTTTTAACCCAGAAGCAGGGGCTTTAAAATTCCTAAATAAATCTCAATTACATCACTCCTTAATTTTGATTAGAATAGCATTCTACCCAAATAATACTAAGGTGCTGCAAAGAACAGTTCATTTCTTCATAATTTACCCTAGCAAAGTCCAGTTAAAAATATCCACTTTTTCAATCCTATTCCAATATTATCAGTTCTTTCACTTCTAATCTAACTGACTTAATTCAACGTCTGTTCTAGTACTCTTTGTTTTCTTTCTTCTTTCTTTTAAGGAAGAATTGTGCTTTAAAAGTTCCATGTTGCTAGAAAAGGGTTAAATCTTTTCAGGCTTGCAAAAAACCATGCGAGGCTGCAGGAGCTGAAGAAAATGCAAAGCTGTGCTGATAAAGGAAGCTGGTAGATGTCCTTTTTTCCACCCCTCGGTCTCATCCAGGGTAGCTCAGCTCAGAGCTGTAATGGAGCTGCAGGTTTTCTTTCTCCGCTGCCAGCGGTGATTAAGCTGGGCCATGGCTTGGCCCTTTCTGCCACGGTCTGAGCACATGGCTTGCACTGCAAAAAATGCAGCCGCCTCTCTCCCCTGCCCGCAAGCAAGGGAAAGGGGCTCAGCCGGCCCCGGCTCTCTCTGTGCGGGCAGCGGCCCTCAGACACCCGGCCAGGCCCGGCCCGGCCGCCCAAAAGGGCAGCAAGGCCCGACCTGAGGCTGCCCGCCACCCACGATGTTACCTCATGGCTGATTTCCAAAGCGAGAGAGAGACTGATCTTCAGCAATTAGTTTTAAATGTCGCCTCCAAAGTCGCATCGACATTTCCCATTGGTTAACTTAGCTGCCAATATCCTGGCTAGCTTTTTGATAGGTCCTTATTCTCCTCCACAAACCACTCCACAGTTAGGGCAGGGAAAAATATCTCACATTTTTCTATAACTAGAAAACAAAATTGTGCCAAACCATGATATTTATTTAGTTTGAACTTGGGTGTTTTTCTTTTTTTTTAATTTAAAGGGTTTCATTTGAATGCACTGACCACATGTCATGTTGCTTTTTTTGCAAGTCAAGGGCCTTCAACTTGTAGGTGAAGAGGTTCTTTTAGACCAGTGCTAAATTCTGGTTCATCGTTCCTCTCATTTACAGAACCTCAGCTTTAGATTCAGAAAAAAATAATAAATAGGTGTTTGGAGAAGGCTCAAAATTTATCTTTCCTTATATCTGTGTAGCAATGAATTCAGTAATTTCTCAAAAAAATTGCTGCTTTGAAATGGTTTTTACTCTGTTCAAAACAGAGTGGCTTTTCTATTGTCTCCTACTTTACATGGTGTTGTACAAGCAAGGTCTGTAACCCAGTTTTTTGTGTAACTAAGGCTTAGTAGCAAACTCCTTGTCCTTACCACGCCTTTGGTCTCTTTTCCCTCCTTTCCAATTCTTTCTTGGAAAGGTTTACGTAAGATCTGTTATGAGTTATTGCCAGAGCTTCAACTCTTACCAATGTAGCTTGGAAGATTATAAAACATGTAAAGTTTCTCACTGTGTGAATGCCAATAAATCATTAGATAAAAGAAATAGGCCAGAAGTTATAAATAAATTACTAGCAGAATCAAAAATCAGGAAAAAAATTTTAAAAACAGTCCATAATATAAATATGTTTTGCAAAATTGAAAATATGCTGGTGCTGGTATGTTTAAATGTCCTTCTGTATTGGTTTGCATGAGCAGGTTTTGGTAGGTTTTACTTGTTGTAGAAGCTTGACTCAAAATAACCTTATTAATCTAAACCTGGAAAATGTATGCAAACTATCCTTATGAAAGTATGTACTATATTTCTGAAATTGCAGCATTTTAAAATCACATACCTATTATTCTATTATTAATTTGATAAATACTGGTTTACACTTCAAAAACACATATGCTAAAAGGGATATAGAAAATGGGCTTACCATTATAAGTTTTGTCTCAGGAATATGAAGACATCTCTGACATTCTGTGTTCTCTTGCATCTTAAAATGAAAGCGGTTCTTAGATGAAATTTTGTGCCCTGCACTATTGTTGTATCTGGTCTCTTCATCAGGGAATGTAAGGGATGAAATTTTAGCTCCCACTGCATGCCGTACAGAAGTAAAATCTATAGACACTTGCTTCCAGTCCATGTTTCTTTTTCCTCTTTTCTTGATATATTAGACATAAATTGTCACATTTAGTGAACGTTTTTTACTAAGCAATTTTGCCTTTTGGGGGATAGGCATTTATTTTCTTTATCTTCATATGTGAACACTCTGAGTGCATCCCTTTTTCCTCTCCATGGTAGGAGTTCAGTGAAACCAGCAGTGCAGAATACGATGTTACTGCCTTTCGGTCCCGAGAAGGATCAAATTTATGTTCAGGCAGTTTTCTCCTGTTTTGGAAGGAGACCGCCTGAATCAACCATCAGCATGTAAAAAGGAACAGCAAGTAAACTGTCCAGATGGAAATGTGTACAGAAATACAGGATATGAAAAAAAAGTCTATAAATGAAAGACAAAAGGTCAGCTAAATATGTAGATTACTTATTTTGCAGAGATGGATTATGGTGATGGTAAACATATTCATGTCCTGTGAGTACCCTTAGACATGCATTCATGGAGGCAGACTTTTCCTGTGTGGTCAAAACCTTGATAGAACTTCCACAATTATTCTATCTTGCTATTTTAGATAATTAAAAGGGACTGCAATTGAACATGGACCTTTTCTTGGCCTTCTTCCACAGCCTGGCTTTTACCCATCATATCTGCCAGCTCCAGTTTTAAATTTAGTGCAGCATGGTAGCATGGTATAGCACAGAATCATGAGTAATGGAGACATTTAGGAAATACAATTATCCTGCTCCTAACTGCAGTTTATAGCTAGGCACAGTTTGCAGTAAAATGAAGACATTTTTGACTTCAGATGATTTTCCACAGTGTCAGTATAAAAATCCTCCTAGATTCAGTATCAGAAAGAATTTCACTCACTGTTCTGCTATATAATTTATCATATGCAAAAGAGAGAGTTAACTTAAAGAATTTTCATGTTGAACTTTATATATGATGTCGGGAAGTCAAACAATTCCAAAGCTTCTTCCTAATGCCTGTGACAAAATGGCCCAGGAAAATGGATAGAGCAGGACTATGCAGAATAAAATTTTGAGGAAGACTTATGCTCTACAAGTGATGTTTGCAATGCTCAATATACAGTAAACAACAGTGCAGTGAAATGCTTGAGATGGGAAGAAGTCATATTCAATGCATATAAAATATGATCATCATCAATGCAGAAAGAACTCAAAGAGATGTTGAGACGTGAGAATTATACTTTGTAACAAATAGCTGCAACGAAAATGAATCATGTACCAGATAATGGTAATAACAATTATAGTATAGCATACAACAGTAAGGGAATGAGTCATAAACCACTTGAATCAGAGAAGAGAAACATAACTGACAGTTTTGTGGTGAGGAGAAATGCAATGAGTGATAGTTCTGAAAACAAAAAAAATCCCTGAGTTGTGAGAAACAATTCTCTTGAAAGATGGAAAAAAATCTGACATTTGTTCTATAGTTCCAACTGCTACTTAGACCATTCCATGTTAATGTTGCTTGTGGCATTTGTATTTTTTTCTTGCTGACCACAAAGAAAGGTGATTCTTCATTTATGCTGTTTAACTCATGATCTTGAGCACTGAAATTCCATTGTAATGGCTAAATTAGTATTTCAAAGAATAGACAAGATGCATTTGACTGGACCTGACTGAATTCAGTAGAGCATGGAGTACTGAATCACTGTGTGAGCCCCAAATCTATTCCTACTATCATCACTCCAAGATCAAAGCTGGTTATTTAGTGAGTGACATGGCAGAAGGCAAGCACAGATTATGTGCCCTGTTTCATAATACCACATGGTGCTGAAAGATCCCCAGGTGTGACACAACTCACCTTTTGACTTGACTCTCATGTTTCTGTACATCAAAGCAAACATGAAGAGAAGTGAAGCCTGTTTGGCATCTATTTCTGGTACATCAGATTCATTAAAATTTGGCAGAATTGCTGGAAAAGAAGTAGTTCTTGTGGCAAACTTTTATTGACTTTCTTCATGTCTCTGACTGCACAGCATTTGAAACTAATGGTGCTTAGGCATTTAAGTTAGTTTGGGTTTGAACTTTAATGATATAAAATATTTAAAGAATTTGCAACACCTTGGAGTGAGTTAACACACTCCCCATGCATTCAGATACCAGTGATGTAAAGCCATGTTTACACAAAGAGATTGGGTTAACCTAAGATAATCCTCAAAATGTCACTTATTGTCATATGCCTGGAAAACACGAGCTTGACTTCCAGTTCAGCCTATTCCTGAAACCTATGTTTCCAGATAAGAGACCAAGATATTTCCGGGGTTTTTGTTTGTTTGTTTTTGTTGTGGTGGTGGTGGTTTTGTTTGTTTGTTTTTGTTTGGTTTTGTTTGGGTTTTATGTTTGCATTTTTTGTTTGGGATTTTTTGTTTGTTTGGGTTTTGGTGGTGGTGGTTTTTTTGTGGTTTTTTTTTTTTTTTTTTTTTTTTTTTTTTTTTTTTTTTTTTTTTTTTGTCTGGTTTTGGCTAAAACAGAGTGTATTTTCTTTTTAGTTGCTAGTACAGGGCTGTGCTTGGGATTTAGTATGAAGATTCTATTGATAGGACACCGATGTTCTGGCTGCTCTGGCAGCTCTACTGCTGACACTAAGTCAAGGAATTTTCAGCGTGTCTTGCTCTGCTAGTGAGGAGCTGCCAAAAATCTGGGAGGGAGCATAGCTGACATGGTGATCCAAAATGTTCAAAAGGATATTCCATACCACAGTATGCCACACCCAGTATATAAAGTGGAAGAGTTCCCTGGAACTGGGGTCTATCACAGTTCTGGGACAGGTTTGGTATTGGTCAGTGGGTGGTGAGCAACTTATTTTTCTTGAGTTCTGTTACTCTCTTCCTCTCTCCTTTTTACTAAAATCATTATTCTATTTTGTTTCAATAATTAAATTGTTCTAATCTCAACCCAGGAGGTTTGCCTTTTCATTCTGATTCTCCTCCCCACCAAGGGAGAGTGATTCAGCATCTGCATGTTACTTAGCTGACATCTGGGCTTAAACTGCATCAGCTTTTCTTTTTTGTTATCCAAAGTCCTACTGGATGTGGTGTCCAATCCCTCGATACTCAGGTTTCTATCTATTCTTCTTCCATGACACAGAAAAAATCTGGATGCCTGCAGACCACATCCTGTTTTAAGCATCACATTGCTTAAAACAAGAAAACCTGTAATATTCCTTACTTACAGCAAAAAGAAGGGGAATGTGGGAAGACTGCAATGTGGACCAAGGTGTCAATGATGAAACAGTAACTTACTTGACTCTCATAAACTTTGATGACCTTCAACTTCAAAGACCTAAATTTTCCCTGTCTTTTTTCATTATGTTCAGAAAATTATTTTGTTGTTATTTTCTTATAATGCATACCGGTTTAGAAAAAATGCTGCAGCTTTTTTCACTTATACTTTTTGTATTTATATTATGACTGCTGGTTTAAGTCTTTTGATAAAACAAATAATGCTTGGAGCTTGGCCAAGACTTATTTCCAGAAAAGATTAACTACATTAGCCAGAAGTATTGAAATAAAGGTTGAGAAATGCCGTTCCAAAAGTTTCTCAGCTGATGACTAGACCTTAAAGAATTTCTTTGGAACCCTTCAATCCTTTCAAAATATAGTCTGATTCTATTAGCCAAATTTCTGTAAAACTCAGGACAGCTTGTGTGTGCGTGTGGAAAATGAAAGTAGTGTGAGAATGAAAGTAGTGTGAGTTTTGTTAGGTGCAACCTAGGAAGTTGGACAAATTTCTCCTAACGTAATATACAATTCTGGAATGCCTACATTTCTTTCAGCAGCTTTTTTTTTTTTTTTTTAATGTGAACAGCCACAGCATCTGAAGGTGATTGAACTTGTTTTTTATCTGCTTCTTTATTATAAAATACTATCATCACACCACGACTATCAAAGAGAAGAGAGGAAATGTTTCAGAACTAAACTGGTAATTGACAGATTGTAATTTTTTTCTCTGATGATAGTTTCTGGCTTTCTGGTAGATTCCCACTGTGCTTATAGTATTTTGTGGAATCAAACCAGAGGAAGTTAATGGAAATCATTTTTTTATTGCAATAGGAGTTAAAACCTATATGAAACAGGGGAAAATATAGCATATAATTTTTAGTTTCACAAAGCATCATGTACAATTCAGGTAAAGCTAGGAAAAGCTTTTTCAGACAAAGCCAGTGCAAGAGAACATAATGCAATTTTCTTTGTTAGTTTTGGTAAAACAGAAAATAAGTAAAGTTAAGGATGATTTTTTTTTTTTTTAATTCCCCCAAAGTACAAAATTTTGTTTAATTTAGGAAAAAATACAATATCTAAAGTGAAATCAAAGAAAACAATATTCACAAAGAAAAACAAAAGGTTGCTCTTTCCTAACTATGGATCTCACATAAATTTTGAAATCATGTTTATTCACCTTTGATATTTGTCATTAGATAGATTTCACGGTGTCGGTTATATTACACTGCCAGCAAATGTCAGGATGTAAAATCTGTTGGAAATGCAAGTGTTAGTCTGAAGACTCAAAAATTTTCTTTGATACCAAATTGAGTGTTTCTCGCAGTGTCCGGTTCGTGCTGACCAACGCAGCCACAGGCTAGCTCAGTGTGTCTCACTGCGGCAGCGTGGTAAGGTCGGAGCGGCAGGCAGAGCGAGCCGCTTCCTTCCTGTGGGGACTTGGATCCCACCACCAGCGACGGGCACGAAGGTGAAAGAAGCGACCGCGGCAGCTGAATGAAAGGCGGTCTCTCTCAAGCAGGATGTAACGTAGGTTTATTGAGGCAGAGGGAGCGCGGGCCTCTGCACGCTGCACCTGCTGCCCAGGAGAGACCCCGAGAGCAGGCGTGCGACAGTTTTTAAGGGGGGGTGGAAACGGGGGTGGCGACAACCGGTCAGCCAGTCACAGGAATCGGGGGGTTAACCGGGGGTGTGAACCATAGAACTGGGGACCAACCACAAAATGATGGGAGGGGGTCTCCCGGGCCCCAGCCTATCACTCGACACCCCTCCAGGAGTTTTCCAGAAGCCAGGGAAGGGTCCCCGAATGACAGACAGGACGACCATGAGGAGAGAGGGGGGGATTGACAGCGACAGGTGCAGGGAAGGAATGACTGACAGAAAACGTCTAATTAAACAACCTAACTCATAAGGGGAAAACCAATACAGAACACAGGGGTATACAGTGAGCTAAACCATTACAAAAGTAACTCAAAATCTTACAAAAATAACTTAATAACTTAATAAAACAACTCTCACACCACCACAAGTGTTCATTTTTTTCAGGATTTCATATCAAAATGTTTAGGCACTAGCTGAAAAAAAAATACTCATCAAACAGAAGAAGTTAATTAAGTTTGGTGTTACAGGAGAGGGAAGGTGGCATGGCAAACTCCTTTTGTGAATGTGGGTTTCAATGTTCGCACTTACTACAGGAAGTAAAAAGAAACACTGTGAAGTTCTTGGTCTCTGCAACTACATAAAGGATTTTACTAAGGAAAAATCAGCGCTTTCTTTTAGTCAGTTGTATGGGAGAGTCCAGCTGTATGTGTCTGATGGGGAAAATACCAGGGACTACAGATCTGTAAATTTTATCCCGTGTAAACTTCCCTCTCATCAAGTGTGTATCAGCAGAGAAGTTTGAGAGTGTGAGAACATACTAATACCCTAATGCATTGCTCTCTTCAAATACAAAAAGAAAGCTGAAGCAGGAAACAAAAGTGTCAAAACTCTAAGAGAAACCTAAAGACAAAGAGTGGTAGGCCACCGTGGCTCAGCTGACAATGAACTATTGCAAAACTCTACACAGATTTCATTATTCTTTATAATGTTAGAATTTTGAACAGAAAACAGATTTTGCCATACTTGTCCTTTAGTCACTGTGCTGTGAATGACACCAAAATTACATTGGAACTGCAAAGACAATGGAGTTAATGGAGGAAGCACCTCTGAATTGATAAAGAATGCAAGTACAAGTGGGAGGTAGTTTCTAGGCACAGCAGGAAGTCTGAGACACATCTTGTTTGTCCTAATTGGATAAAAAATAGATCACTCATGCATGCTCCATGCTGGTTTTCAAAACACTTGTACTGAAGCCCAATTTACCTTTATGGATTAATCAGGAGAAAAGAGTTTGCAGGAAACTCCCTTCAAAATGCAGCTGAGAGAGAATTCATATACATTCAGTATATGTAAAAAGCAAAGTGCCTATTGCAGGGAGTGAAACTCTGCTAGGCAATGTGGCTGATAAAATTAGCTTATATTTCTGGCTATCCTGGATGCCAGCTTTCTGCTCTGAACTAGGGTATTTTCCTATGTGACTTGGGGACACTCAAGGCCAGACTGGATGGTGCTTTGAGCAACCAGGTCTAGTGGAAATTGTTCCTGCCCGTAGCAGGGAGTTGGAACAACTTTGAGGTCTCTTTCATCCCAAACCATTGTAAAGTCTTTGATCTTCTTGAATACAACTTTTTAATATTTTTCCTGCAAATGTAAATATTCTGGGTAATAGTAAATGAGAAAGAAATCCTCATTTAGTTTTGCAACAAAAAATCAAAACTTAGTTTTTTGTTGAACTCGGAGTAATGTAGGAAGGGTAAACCAGGGAAATAGAAAGAATTTTGGTTTAGTTTGGGGGTTTTTTTCACCTACATTTTATAATGATATATATTAATGAACATTCTACAGAACTCAAATGTGTTCCTAGATGTTGGCAAGACTAATTCAGACAGATATGGTTTCCATTAACTGTTTCTCACTTTACTCCTGAATCCTGTACCAACCTTCTTGTTCCTTTGCTAAGTCTGTCCTAGAGCACAGAGCATGAGACTGAAATGGTCAGTGTGTGGGGCTGTTGGCAAGCACTCAATAAAGATTACATGGAAAAAGGTCTTGTGAAGACTTTCACTTCTGTTGTAGGTACAAGTTTTCATGAATGCCTCTGCAACTGGTCCCTTTTATATTGCCATTGGGAAGTCTGGAATGAAAATCATGGTTGACGGAAAAAAATAAATTCTAGTTTTCATTTTAATTCATGGAACCTTTCTCTACCAATGTTGATGTCAAAACCACCAGGTTTATAGTGCACTCACAATGAACATCTAAGGAGAGATAAGTCAGTGAGAATTTTTTCCCAGTACATTCACGATTATAAACCATGGCCAACTCTTTGCTTTGAAACTGATTTGACATCTTCAAATCTATATAAAGTATGGTAAGAAAACATCCAAAAATTAGATTAGTTTTTGTCTCATGAAAAATAGCAGAATTTTATCAGAACCCTTCAATCAAAATCAATTCTCAACAGAAAATATGTTCTCCGTGGAACTGGCTGTACTTTGATTTTATCAACCTTTTATTGCTTTATCCATTTTTTAAGGAAAAAATATTCTTCATGTAAAAATAAAAAAAAAAAAAGGAAAAGTCTTGGTACAAGCCTAAACAAAGCAATGTTAAGGATTTATTTTTAATTCATTTTGTAATATCATGTAACCAGCATGACTGGAAAATGCACATTAAGACACAATTGGACAGTGTTATGCAAAAATTCATTCTATGTCACTCTTGCTGACATTGCTAACAGAAATGCTTGGCTGTACATACAAATTCTCTGCTTGGTTAGTCATGCCTGAACCTGAAGATCAGAGCTGAGGGACACATATATGTGAATTCAACCTTTACAAATAACTGTATTTAGATTGATATCCAAAATTCAGTGAAATTCTTTTAATTCTTCTATTATCTTACTATGTAATAATCTGTAAGTACAGTTTAGAAAGAAGTAGAGGGGGGGTTGTGTTTCTGTGAAATTCCAAACCTAAATGTTCAAAATTTACCTTTAAAAGAAATTGTACTGAACAGTATTTCCCTAAACATTGAATTTAAATAGTTCTTGTGTTTTGATGAATAAAAAATAATAAATATTTGTGTGGATAATATCTGGCTACCTCTGAATAATGCTGCTATTATTAACAGTAATAAGTAACAGTGTGTGAGCTTGTGTATGTATGTGCAAAGCAATTGGTGCACTTCTGAAATCAATAAGAAAAGGTTATACTCAGTATGGAAGTACTAGCAAAGCACAACTTATATTCAAGACAGCTTTCAAAATAATAAACCATTCTATGGAGCAGGAAGGAAGGACCATAGGTGTCTGCTCTGAGTACTGTATTAATGAGGAACTGTAACTGCTTGCAGCCACCAGACCCACGTTGCTCCTTGATGACAATGCTGTCTAGCCCCACTAGACTCCATCAGCTGTCAAAAATTTACAGGCTTTGTTAGAAAGGCTAGCTGTTGTCCATGTAACCCTGCTGTGGAAAGCTGAATTCTCTGTGAAATAAACCTCTTCTTTTACTTTTTGAGATTAACTTTCAGTGACTTGTTTATATAGTAAACAACCACAAACACAGGAACACAAGCCATCTCTGCAGTCTACGCTGGGATGGGGGCTTGATGCACAGCCAATGGGAGAAAGGAGCTGCAGCTTCTCCAGATGCATCTCCTGGCTTGGGACTATCAGTGGATCATCATGCTTTTAGTGATATGCACCACAGAGAGAATTTGCCAGTGAGGTAGGAATGGCTAATTGATTAAATTAATTATCCTAAGGAGGTCTGTAGTGTGGCATCTGTAAAGGAAAATATGGTGGCATTAGGTCTTCTCATAGTTTTACATTGTAAAATAGTGATTGTTCAGGAGCTATGCAGACAATTAACTACCTTGACAGAGACACAAACTTTCTTATTCACTGTCTTTTCTTGCCCTGTCACTCCTGCCTGCAGTGGGACTTTCACATGAGGAATAAAATTTTCAAGAATTGGATTACAAACCTCATTTCTCCTTAGAGAGAATAAATAGATAGAGCTAATAACAGATAATATAATTCTGCAAAACTATTTCTCATATCTCTTTGCATTGGTTGGTGAGGTTCCCCACTGAATTCTGCTTCTCTTTCTGCTAATTTAAACAGAAGAAACAATATGATAGAACCTCAAAGAACATCTTTCAACAGAAAGCATATTTCATTAATTAACAGATTCATCCATGAGGTAAGTGGAATATACTTTTGTGGATATCTTTATTCAAACGGCTGTGGGTTTTGTTCCAAAATGTTGATATAGCTGTCTTCTTTTGTTACACATCAGACCAGAATCTAATCTGGTTTTTTTGTGACTTATCTTTAGGTTGCCACAATGTTACATTACAATTTGTTGATTCTTCTTTAAGGATATCTAGAATGTTATTTATGTGTTAAATTAAAGCCATCCAAACCCATTCAGCTTTTCTAAACATATCACTTTTGTCAAATTCTTCTTGCCACAGAAACAATAGATTTTTTCCACATTGCTTGGCAAACAATTAAATATATCAAAGCCTAAACTAAGTCTTTTAATTGTTGGAACCTCTGTTCCCCTATATATACAAAAAACAGTTTAGAAGTACTTCTATATTTTCAAGTTAGATGTTTTCAAACATGAGCAGCATGGCTATTCCTTCTGGCAGTGAATCAAACCTCTTCAAAGGAATCAAATCAAAACACTTGAAAGATTTTGAATTTCTGTTCTGGCACAGTTTAGGCAAATATAAAAATTTAGCATTCAAAACCGTATTAGAATTCAATATGCCACTTTCTGCTCATGTGTCCACATTTCTATGACAGATATTCTCTCAAATACAAGCTTTTTCAGAATTTCTTGACTTGCTTGGTTTCAGAGAGGTCTTAATGATACAATGTGAGCAATTTCTTCCATCTTTCATTTTTTTTAATCTCCTGTAATAAAAGATCAGAGATAAGACATACCAGACAGTATTGTGAAAAAAATTTCTTTGTATTCAAATGTGCCTAATGTAAAACTATGGAATTCTACCAAGTAAATCAAGTAACAAGCATAAGTATTCTATTAACATCTCTTTTATGCATGTGTGCGATAGGAAAAGAAATAAATATTTCAGAGTAGAAGTAATTTGAGTGACAACAGGCTCTGTAAAATCGTACGTGGTTTTCTAAACATCCATTACTTTTAATACTAATTTCATAACTCTGGGCTGCGGTGATTAGGAACGCTTGAGAAAGCATACCCATCTAGCCATCTTGAAGTTAGGAAAGCTGGCAGTTCTCCTAAATCCTTGTGTGAGTCAGTCCTTTCATTTTACAGTGCAAACTATTCTTACAGCTGCCCAGACTTTATATACACATAGCATTTTGGGGCCTGTTTCAAGAAAAGGGCTGTTGTTGTTGTTGTTGTTGTGGTTGTTGTTGTTTTTGAGACCATTGTATATTTTTGTGATATTGCCCTCGAAGCATTGTTTGGAGCTCTGGATTTCCTGTGGATGTAGGTGTTTGGAATTCCCTATCAGCCCAGGCACAGGGATGAAGATTCAGCTTGTCTGACTTCCTTAAGAGGTCATCAACTCTTCCTCTTCTCCTGAAAAGGAGTTTAGGTGTTTACTTTGCAAAAGTTATTCTCAACTCCCACTTGGAAAAAATCCAAAAGGTGAGTGAATCAACAGCAAAAAATGCCAACATCAATATCAGGTATATCTCAAAGTGTCTAATTTCTACCTGAAATTATTCTGATATGTTTGTTGACATCCTTCTGATTCTTATGTGCATATTTTAAAAGCCTGAAAAACCTAGAAAAAGATTTCAGCACTTTACTTGCCAAAGTAGTGATGAGTCATAGTAGTGAGTATTGATAAAACAATGAAAGCTTTTTTATAGATTTAGTCTTGGACACTTTGAAAACTGTAGTTTAAAATCTTCCCAGATCTCAGTATTCTGTTGATAAATTAGAAATTAGATAAGGGTGAGACTGGAGTGGGACATGAAAGAAAGCAGGACCTATAGAGAGGAGAGGACTTTATCACTCTTCTGATTGTCAGAGAAGGTTAGGAATAAATAACCTGATTTAAGTGGCAGATTATATTGTTGATCCTTTCCCTGAAAGAGGGTGGCAACCTTTGGTGGCAACCTTGGACTGGATCCCTTGGAATTCCTCCCCTCTTCTCACAAACTTGGTGCTTTGTTACTGATTTTTCCAGGATTAATGTTTAGTTCCTTATGTTTTATGGATCTATTTTGAAAGCTTAAAAATGACCCATTATTTCAAATGATGGAGCTTGAGATGGCATAATTTGAGATAGCTCTTGTCCCAGAAATGTTCACAGAGCAGACCCTCCTCTTTCACTAACTGACATTTTTTGTTCAAACTTTGCCTTTTAGATGATCCTGAAAGAGCAGCCACTCCTACTTGAGCAGTCACATAAGTAAATATGTGTGCTGGATTTCCAGACACTTCCAGAAAAAGAAGTTAATTTTTTGCTAAAATACTGGGTGTGAATTTTTTTTTCTAATTTAAAAAACCCCACACAAATCAACAAACTAACCAGCCAAACAACCAAACCATTACTCCGAACAAACAAACAAACAAAAAACACACCAGAAAAGCCTTCCCCCTTCCTGTCATTGTCATATTTCTGCATGGAAATCCTAAAACCATGAATTTCCTTTCCTGGAAAAGAAAAACTTTTTTTATTTTGACGGGCTCCTGTATTTTTTCAGTTTCCACAGCCATTCTGTATTCTTCTGCATTATGGTTCAGTCTCTGTGTTAATTTTTATTGCTAAGTCTCTGCCTGCTCAATAGATGTTAAAAGGAGACTCATTTATCATTCCAGTAAGTTAATCAGTTAATCTGAACACTGACTTTCAGAATACTAATTAGAGAATACTTATTTATAGGCATCAAGCAGGACTTTTAGAAACTATATGGGCCATGTCTAGATGACTTAAGGAACTAAAGGTATCTTTTAAGGAACTAAAGGTTAAATCATAGCTGGCAGCATTTTTCAGCTCTTGAATCGAGGTGTTGACCCCATTCAGCTGCATCCTAATGCAGCAACAGAATGAGATGCACATATGTTCTTTCCTCCAACCCCACCATCTTGGTTTCCATGGGACAGAAACTCAAGGGCTTGGTTCTGAAAGGAGTCATGGGGGGCACAAATAGGTCCCTGAAGGGTACTAACGGAGAGCAGGGCTGAAGGTGCTAAGGACTTCTTCCATGAAAAGGCAAAGACTTCAGATAAAATAAGACATCTAAGCCTGGTGGTGGTGCAGACTGATGACCTGGGCTGTGGCTGTCTAATGCCAGGGTCTTGTATGAGCCAAAAGAGCACTACATGTGCATTTAAAGTTTCCCATCCACCCAAGGATTTGTTTCTGCGCAGATGCGGAAGTGCCCAGGCTACACAGGACTGAGCCCCTTGTGCTGTCATTCTTGCCAAAGCCTTGCGTTCAGTAACTATGACATTTTCTGCACAAATCTTTGTTGTATATTGCAGATGAAATAGGTGTTGTCTATCACGCATCAAACAACTTCTGTCAGGACTTTTTTCCTGTGTCATCTCCCATTCTTTGGTCACACAGCATTAGATCATTTAAGTATCTGAACACCACAGTCTGCCCTGCATTACGGCAAGGCTTTATCTGTGAAAGCAAGTGGGAGAGAAGATTAAAATAAGGACACACAACTCTGTGTGGGGGATGTAGGGCAAATAGAAAGGAAAATCTTGATTCCAGTCTTCCCTGTGTGTTGTAATAAAAGGTGTCTATTGGATTAGGGTGATAGGAGCTATTGAAATTGATCCCTGCAGGCAGGAGAAAGTGCTTTTTGAGAGACTGGTTTGATTGCAAGGGTAAGGACGTGTACTGTCTTCTATCGTAGTACAGATAGGAGCTCTTGCTCTGGCATCAAGAAAAACTCCAAACTATTAAAGAAAATGTGAAGCTTAGAAACAAGCTCTGCTCAGTTTGTTTTTTTTTTTCCCCTGGCCCAGTGTTTTCAACCAATTATGATTAAATAAGTATATGATTCTTATTTTGATCTGTCCAAAGTCTTTTAGAAACTTGGGTGTTATTCCAATGTCCACAGGAGAAGAAACTGTTCCTTAAGTGTTTTAATATTTTTTATTCTAATGACTTAATGGTGACATGAATATAAGAGAAAGAATTAAAAGACAATCACCTTTGCTTATTTTCAAAATTAAAAATTTCTGATTAAATCATTGTTGACTTAAGAAAGTCTTTTATACTTCAGTGAAATTATAGTGAATTGAATGAGGAAGTAAATTTTAAATTCTGAAAAATTAAACTAGCTCCTTCTGGCATCTAAGTCATGAGGGACACTTTCTTAAGTGCACGATGATGACCTGGAATTGTCCTATTTTAATCTTACTGAACATTCCCAAATGTTCAGGAATGCTTTGGGTTTTATTTTTAGGGGAAGAGAGCTATTTATTGCCTGCTCTTAAAAGAGACAGGTAAAAAACAGTAGCCCTACATGTTTATTTTTGGATCTGTAGATGCAAGTGCACAGTTTCTATAGATGCCACTGGGTAATCCAGCAAAAATGTAGGCTACTCTGTATGGAGAGCTCAAACACAAGAGAGGCCAACCTGCTCAGGGGGGCCTGTAAATGACCTTTTTATGCTACTTTTATGATTCATGCTTTCAGAAGTATATTCATTACTGTGAAATTTTCAGATGTTTATTCCAAAATCTTCCCCAAATTAATTTAAATCTGCAAATTTCAGCCTACTGAAATGTATCACCATCCTTTGCTTCAAAGATGAACAGAGGATTCAAAGTAATTTTATAACTGCTTCTGAGTGCCCATGTTTGAAAGAGACCATAGGAAGGAGACTTCTGTATTGATTAAAATGTGTTGTCTTCTCTTTCTTCTCCTTAATGTCACGATGTGGCCTTTGAAGTCTAATTTGATAACTTATGAAAAGTGAGTCTGGGAAACAGTGAGACAACATTTTAACTGCCCCTGGCTGAAAATATTTCTCTGTTTAGTGCAGAAGTCATGCATGCTTCATCCTAATATGTAAAAGAAAATTGTTCATACAGCAATGACCAAGAAGAATGCAGGGAACACTTCTGAGCTTCTACTCAGGCATATTTTTATTCAGCCGCAAGTTTTCTGGAAACACTGAATTTGTTCTTCTGGGCAAGATGAAGTCCAGAGATGGTTATAGTCAGGATTGAGACGTACGGAATAACACTCTTAGAATGTCATGCTTGTTTTGTCATTTTCTCATTCAGTTTTCTCTGTGTTCAACATGGAAATATATCTTCCAGCTTTAGACAGTTTATTAGATCCGAGAATTGGGTCAAATTCCTACCATTAACAACAATAACGCAGGAAAAAAAAACAACTGGCAAGTACTAATTTCTAAGTTATGCAATCAGGTTTTACTTTGTAGAGGACAAATGCATGCAAATACAATCAAGTCCTCCATTAATTCATTGGCCTTAGAAGTGTAACTGTTAATATGTTTTTCTGTCAACACAGCCACCACTAACTGCAGTTAAAGGACACTCAATAAAGAGACAATGGTACATTGTCACTTACAAGAATGTCCTTTTACATGCAAGTTTAAGAGCTGGGACTTGATTTAAAAAAAAAAAAAAAAAGGGAGTAATCAATCATATTTTTAAAAATTTGCTGGTATTTTTAGATCTACCATCTTAGGCACCCAGTTAAAGCATCAGAGATTCATGTGCTGTACCAAGAAAAAACTTGCAGATATATTTTTACAGTTACACCAAACTAGAAATATTCATTCTTTTACATAATAAGACTGTAAGGCTAGCAATGATTACTTCAAGTTTAATTAGCTAATTCATCTTCATCGCCTTTGTATTCTGTCTTCTTTACTGCATTTGTATCTTTCATGTGCAAATTTATCTTTGGCATAAATGCACTCATCTTCAGCCAAAATATCTCTTAGTTCTCTATTGGATCTTTCAATTTTAAGCAGCCTGTAAGCAGCAGAAATTGTATGGGATCCTCCCAGAATAAATCAGATGTGGTACTCAAAAGAGTTGATGGGGCAATAGTGTTTCATTTTCTCCATGACAGGTTAGAAAATGTGAGTGCAGGTAGTTCTCTGCTCAATTCTTTCAGTAGCAGTGATGAATGATGAAAGGAACAGGAAAACTCATGTTAGCAATAAGTGGCTTAAAGACTGGTGTCATCAGCAGAATTTTGGGATGTTTTGATCATGGGGCAAATTTTTGGTACTAGGTCTGCTAGAATCAGATGGGCTTCATCTATCCAGCAATAGCAGAAGGAGCCCATGAGTTGGCAGAGATGATTGGGGGGGGTTTACACCTGGTTTAAAGTGGGGAGGGGATGAAATCAGGCTCTTCAGAGATGAGCATAGGGGTAGTAAGCCAGAGTCAGGGTTGGTCTCTTCTCCCAGGGGACTAGCAACAGGACAAGAGGACACAGTCTTAAGCTGCACCAGGAGAGGTTTATGTTGCCTGTTAGCAAGAAGTTCTTCACAGAGGGAGTGACTGGGCATTGCAATGGGCTGCCAAGGAAGGTGGTGGACTCACCATCCCTGGAGCGTTTAAGAAATGACTGTATATGGCACTTGATGCTGTGGTCTAGTTGACAAGGTGGTGTTAGGTCACAAGTTGGACTCGATGATCTCAAAGTTGTTTTCCAATCTAACAGATTCTATCATTCAGTGATCCTCAGTAGCTTTGTTATTCAATCATATTTTCCTTCAGAAAAATCTTAAATTCTCCTTTATTTTCCAAGGCTGAAGGATACTTGCATAATATTCAGAGCTCATCCACCAAAAAGCCTAGTTTTCTACCCTGAATGCATTATTATTATTATTATTGTTATTAATAATAATAATAATGATAATAATAATAATAATAATATACAGACCACTTTCTCTGAATTTCACCCTGAGATGAGTAACTTAGGGATCCAAAATAGAAGCAAATGAGGACAGTAGAAAGCAATTGTTCTGTAACAGAGAAACAACCCTGGGAGTACCTCCCAAACTGGTAGTGGCAGTAAGAGGTCTCCTCGCGGCCAAGCAATCTTTCTTTCTAAAATTTCTGCACAGTTAGAACAAAATGACAGAGCAGCAGTCCTTGGCTAATTGCTACAGAGCACCTTAGCAGTGATTTAGAGTGGCATATTTAAATGCATACATTAATTTGTACAGATAAAATACTTGGCTACCACTGAGGGTTTGGTTTTTTTTTTTTTTTTGTGGATCAGGATAGTAGCCCTGACTCATCCGTATCGGTGACATTTCCAAGCTTCTGTATTGTTGAGGAGTTAACATCCCATTCAGTATCTGACAACTGGGGAGTCAAGGCTGACAGTTACCATCTCTTCTACGTGGCGCCTAAGGCTAGGATTTGTCTCTGGTTTCATTTATTAGTTATATAACCCACATGCTATTTTTGAGCTATTAAAAAAAAAAAGAAAGAAAGAAAAGAAAAAAGCCAGTGTAGAGAAAAAGAAATCCCCATCTGGGAATTACCCGCCAGGTAGCTACATACAGTGAACTGATCTACATATGCATGTATTAATTTTCATTTAAAATGTTCGTGCCAGTGAAAATAGAGCCAATGAAATTTTTTAGGGTTACGTAACAATGATAATTGTACTGCAACAGTTACAGGAAAGCATAGGGCCCCTGAGATTTATAGATCTTTTTTTTTAAAAATGTCCTAACTAGAGAAGCTGAATTGCAGTGCAGCATCTATATTTTGCAACAAGATTTTGCTTAATTTTATCCAATGCCTTAGTTTGTATGGCCTGAGTCAAGTCCAAATCATAAGCTGAATCTAAATCTTATATACTACCAGTTACTATCTGTTTCCCAGTTTTTCTTACATTAATGATGTGAGGAAAACAATGCAGTGGCATCATCTGTGACAGTGAAATCCACACTTTCACTGTTATTATGGATTCGTCTGGGCTGGTTTTGGAGAGAGTAGTGAGGAGAACAGCAGGGGGCATGGAAGAATGAAACTGAGCTAAATAACAGCAAGTCAAATCAAGGCAAGTGTGGGTAAGAATGTCCTCTGTGCATGCTTCTGGGAACAGCTCCCTGTGCTGCCAGCCAGAAATGCAGCCCTTTTAGCCGAGATCTTACTTTTGGTGTGGTGCATCCATCAGTTCCTGCAAGGGCACCCCTTTCCTTTGCAGACAGGTTTGCTCATCAGTGCTGTGAGAGATCCCATGGCATCATTTTGAAACTGCTGCACAGGCAGCCCATGGCTCTGTTCATGCCAAAGTGTAGCAGAGACATAGGCAGTGTGAAGAAAGTTGGGGGGGAGGAAAGCAATAAAATAAATGAGATAGAGAAAAGGAAAAGCTTGTAGAGCAATATTTGGTTTAAATATGTAAATGGAGTCTTCATCCTGATGAAGATGCCAAGTGTCACACTCCTGTGGGATCAGAGAGGGATTCCATCTGTCAGCGGGTGCTGCAGCTCATCCCTTCTCACAGGCTGGGCCTGCAGCCCTTTGCTGTCACAGGCACTGTCCCACCAGAGGCTGTAAATTTGTCATTGTAGTGGAAACTGAGAAGACTTTCACCTTTTGAAAGTTTTCTGCAAGTAAACACAAGTTCAGTTAGGTTTTGCTATTTAAAATGAAAACTTGAGAGATTAGTTAAATTTAATTTCCCAGCTTTAGTTTATTAGTTCTCTGGCTGAATACAATCTAGGGAATACTTAAGTCAGGCTGTCCAGGTAAGTTTCTTTCTTTTGTTGTAAAAAAAAATATATTATAAAAAGCAGAGCCAGCAGGGCAAATCACTTTGCCTTAAAACTGCCTGTCACAGCAAGATACAGCTGAAAACCAGAAACACTTCAGCTTTGTCAGCAGAAGAACCTATGCATTATCTCCTACTGAAAGTAACATTTTTTTACTCTACCTAATGATTAAACAAAGATGATAGCAGTAATAGAGGGCTATCAGTTGAAAATAGTCTAAAAATATAGTTTCTGCAGAACTCTGTCTCAATCATCAATACAGACATACCTGTTTCAGTGAAGAAAATAACATTTCATCGTGATGAAAAATGTGAATCAGGTTTTCAGGTTCAATTGCTTCATTATTTTGCTTTCTTTTCATTACTTCTGCCTATAGATCACAGCTTAGACTTTCATTCAGGCATTTTTGTGTGTTCAATGTAATACTGCTGCCTTCAAATTGACAAATGAGTTTCCTGAATACTTTCATGAGGTAAGTTAACTATCCTGCTGCTGGCCCTAATGAAATCAGCAGTTTTGCTTTGTTATATTTTGTTTATTTTGTCATATTGAACACAACTCTGATTTCACAGAATCATTTAGACTGTAAAATACTTCCAAGATCATCTAATCCAAGCTTTGACCCATAACGACCTTGTCAACGACCACAGCACTAAGTGTCATACCCTGTCTTTGCTTGAACATCTCCAAGGATGGTGACTACACCACCTCCCTGGGCAGCCCATTCCAGTGCTTGCCAACCCTTTCTGTGAAGAAATTCTTCGTAATGTCCAACCTGAACCTCTCTTGGCACAGTCTGAGGCCATGTCCTCTCCTTCTGTCACTAGTTACCTGGGAGACCAATCCCCACCAGGCTCCTATCTCCTTTCAGACGGCTGTGGAGAGTGATAAGGTCTCCCCTAAGTTTCCTTTTCTCCAGGCTAAACAACTTCAACTCCCTCAGCTGCTCCTTATAAGGCTTACTTTCTAGATCCTTCCCCATGCTCCAGCCCTTCAATATCTTCCTCACTGTGAGGGGTCCAGAACTGGACACAGGATCTGAGGTGCAGCCTCACCCGTGCCCAGCACAGGGGGACAGTCACTGCCCTGCTCCTGCTGGCCACACCATTGCTGATCCAGGGCAAGGTGCCATTGGCCTTCTTGGCCACCTGGGCACAGCTGGCTTATGTTCAGGTGCTGTCACCAGCACCTCCAGGCCCTTTTCTGCAGGGCAATTTCCAAAGACCCCACCCCCAGCCTGTAGTCTTGTCGTGACCCAAGTGCAAAACATGGCACTTGGCCTTGATGAACCTGACACCACTCTCCTTGGCTTGTTGACCCAGCCTGAAAGCTGAATCTTACCTGAGATGCTAAATCTTACATTGCAGTATCAGAGTGATTGCTTTTATTTAGGTAGAGGTAGACAGAGATGATATAGACATAGTTCTAGATCATAGATATATAGATTCATTTAGTCCACAGAAACTTCCAAATTGAGATTGTATGACAAATATTCATGTCTTCAATAAACTTAATTATGAGCCCAATTTTTGTGGCATCTTTTCCCAAATATTGTGCTGATATGAAATATCATGAGAGAGCATTCTACAGAATTTTTTTTTGCATGGGAAGGCTGCTCTTAGCTACCACTGCCCACCACACAGATTGAGACCCACTGGTATAGTCTTCTCTGCACTTACAGACCTGTCTTCCCTGCACAGTAAAGAGGAAGTTAAAGTAAAATTGTCAAAATCAGGTCTCTGTAGAATTCTAACTATGAGGTGATTGATTCTATTATGTAATGTTTCAATATGTCTCATTTTCCTTAAAACTATGAAATACACATATCCCCAGTCTTTGGAAAACATGAAGGGACTGAAATAGAAGACATCAGTTTAAGCTGAAAACCATGGAATTTTTTGTATACAACATAAGAATGAGGTTAGCCTGAGCTTATATCCCCTACCTGAAGGGAATTAATATTATTTAATTAAGCTCTCTGAAATAGCTTGTCTTGGTTGTTTTGATTCACTAACAGTTCTGCCTGAAATACTCGCTCGTGATTGGCCACATGTGACAAATATTTGGCAGCCCATCTGTGCCATGACCTGCAGCTCAGCCTGAAAATTTTAATGGTACACTGCTTCTAGTTAATTTAGATTGCTTTTCATGCCATTTCCTACAAGTCTAAACAATGCATACCATATGTAAACAAAAGAACAGAAAAAAAAAAAAAACAACAAAACCCACATACCAAAACCAATAAAGTCGTCAAAGCTGAGCACACCTATTTGAAATAATAGTCTATGAAAGTGGTGGTCTAAAGAAAGTGAGTTCTTACCAGGGTCTTATGGCCCTAAGCCATATTCTAATGGCATTGTCTGCCTAGAGCTAGAAACATTTTGGCAATTTCCAGTCTCTCTCGAACTGTCAGTCTGAAATGTGTGACAAGGTAATTAGCATAATTTTGCAGTGTTGTTGCATACCACTTGTTTTTTTAAAGACATAAGAGAGTGTTCGTATTCCACAATTTATTTTTTTCTCTGGGAAGAAAAGCAGCCAACTCAGCAAGGAGCCCCCATATATGATGAATGCAGGAGTGCACTGGCAGCCTTCACCCCTGCATTATGTAGGCTTGAAACCTGTACTGTTTTAACAGTAAACAGCCCCCCTCAGTTTGAGGGCTGGCTCAAAATGCGTATGTTGTCCAGAAGAAAGATTATGTGAGATTTGGGATGATTGTCTGCTCCCTTGTTTTGCTTGTGATAGTTTCCAAAATCCTTTCAGTTGGTCTGCTGTGATCACCTCTCCAGTGAGAATAGAAGAGAGCAGCTAAACTAGAGCAACCATACAATGCTCCCAGGAGAAGCAAAGCAGTGGGGAAGGTCATTCATATCAAGGGGTGTAAATGAGGGCAGAAAGAAAACAGTTGTTATGAAGCACTAGAGAAATCAAACCTAGTGGAAGGAAATATTTGGTATTTGTGCTGACACTTCTTGGTTTTCCTTCAGCTTCAAAAGAAAAAATCTCACAAAGAAATAATAACAACCTTGACAGAACAAAAGGGGAAAAATTCTTTAGCTGAAATCAATTTTACATCCAATAATTTAGACAAGGATTTTGAACAGCCCTTATTTATATCTTGAAGGTGCTGCAGAACAAACATATAATCAGTGAAATTGTTTATCTATAGTTTTCAGGTATTAAGGTGCCTTGAAGTGTTCAGTATAGTTCAACCTAGATAGCAGAAAACCTTTACAAAATAATTCTATTCTGACGCATAACTCCAGCACTGGAGCATGCAAGGGACTCCTTCAGAAGTTTCACAGGAATGGTTTCTACCCCAGGCTCATCTCAGAGTCTGTTCATCTGTGGATAATTTAAGCTTTGTTTACATTACTGAACTAGAAAATGTTTATAACACACCTTATCACTGAGACATGTAAGTATGACACAGTGAATTGGAAGACATGACAACATTAAACATGCATGCAAGCATTTTTTAGATATTCATGAACAACTATAGAGCAAGTTTAATTTAGAATCTATAGTGCCTTCTTTTACCGGATCCCAGACAAGTGCTTGGAATGAAGTTGGCAGGAAGTAGAAAGAGACTTTTTTCAAGGAAAATGTATGTAAAAATAAAAATAGTCAGGTAAAGAGATTCTTTCGATGGTCAGAATGTCTTTGAAAATTCCTCATGCTGGATTTACTCTGGTGTATTTCTGTGTGCTTCCATTTGAAAAAGAAGTATAGGAAATTAGATTTTGATTGCATTGATAGAGTTATGGCAGTATTAATTTCCTCCTTTTTTTGTTGCATTCTAGAATACACAAATCAACACAGTGTGGAAGAAATTCAGCAGTCATATAGTTATCAATGCTAGAAAACTTTCCATGACCATGGTACAGCACAAAAAAATCAAAATTTGCCAAAACTTCAGCACATTGTATAGATTGTCTCATCTAAATATAGCCAATTCTCCTATGCCAAAAATTGAAGCTGCAAATAAGTGCTGAAACTTAATAGCACAAGACTGCATTTATGCTTTTGGTATGAATAATAAGCTAAATTCCCTTCTCATCTTTCTTAAAATACTGCATGAAGAACTGGTCTGTCACAGCAGCCTATGTAGGCTTTGCCCTCAATAAAGCCCTGCAACTCCCCATTCACAGCATCTCACTGACTTTATTCCCAGCAGAAAATGGACATCACTCTGCACCACCACATTGTGAAAGTAACAACCAAAACCTGCTCAAAGTCTTAAATGACACATGTGGGTTTGAATGTTGCCAGTCCAATGATGGGTGTTCATGGTGAAGTTGATTCTCATGAAAGAAGGCAGAGGAGGGGCTGGGTACAGGAAATTTGTTGCTGTGCAGGAGTACTGTGACATGGCATGTCTTCTTCCATGTGCTTCAAAAACCGTGGTAGAAGTCTCATCAGGGTCACACAGGCAAGATGACACAGTCTTTTCTAAATATAGGTATGTTGAGGTTGGAGAATCTGATACTTTAAAATGTAAATCCTTTGCATGTGCTGACTTCCACACCTCTTATCTTTCCGTAGCTGTGTGTAGACTTGCAGAACTCTGAAAATAATAATAGAATATGGCAGTGCAAATATTTGTCTTAATTTTGTATCCCACATGAAATAAGGACACTATAACATACTCAAATCTTAGGTATCAGCTCTTGTTTTTTTAATGAGATTTTGCTAATGGCGGTGCATTAAAAAAGAAAAGAAAATAAAATTAATATATATTTTATTATTTTATTAATATATTAACTTTATATTTAATATATTTGTATATATTATTACAGAAATATAAAGAAAAAGTAAATACATTTAAAATAATTTTAGTTTAAATGTTGTTTAAATGTAAAGCGACACATGATATACACTGAGCACTGCTTCAATCTCAGTACCTATAATTTAAAAATTATTTTACAATTTTATTCTGTATTAAACTCTTTTCTAATTTAGAATAGATATGCTTTTGTGGTTCCTTGGATTAATAAATGTAGAGTTTTCAAAGTTTGTACAACTGGCTGTTGTTGAAGTCCTAGACAGGCATCCTGAATAAAAAGCAAACTGGAAGGAGGATCAAGATTCAGCTTCCTCAAGAACTAAGAATTTCAAGCATTTTTTGCAATTTTAATAACATATTGTACTTAAATATATGTATGCTTACTCCATTATCTCCTTGTCACATAAGTGTCCAGAGTAGACAGTAAATTTTATTTTTCATAAATAATAATACTTTTAATATTTGAAAAACAAAAGTAGCAGTACCAAATTTTCACTGTCTCCTTTGTTATTATGGCAATGTAATAATGTATCTCTGTTTGATAGCTCCCATCAAATTGAAAATCTGATTTTTTTACCAATCAGTGCTGTAAAATCCAATAGTATCTTCCCTTTTTTCAGTATTTCAGTAACTGACTTTGCAGCTGGTACCTTGTTCTGCCCTTATCTGAACTGTTCTCAGCATGGATTTTCTCATCTATCAGGTAAAAGCTAAACTGCTACATGTCTGCAGACCTTGTGGTCAGAATAGGCTATAGAAACATAATAAGGATACATTTAAAAGACCAAAAATTTTTCAAACACTAGTCAAACAAAAGGATGTCTCCTATTCATAGCTTAGTCTTAGACGGTGATCCCCAATCTTAAGAAGAACCCTAAGTTCCCTTGCTTGCCTCTGTCTCCCTTGAGCTTAAAGATATTACTTAAGCTTCTGTTTCAGCTCTCTCACACAACTGGTCTCTTCCCTTTTCCCTCCTGAAGCAAAGGTGTGCACTGTATATCTTCTGGCATCCCTTCAGCTCATGCATGCCCTTGGAATTGCATGAATATCTAGGCAGTTGGGTTGGGACTAAATGCTTGTTCTCGTTTTCCTGGATGGCAATTGTCCTTGTGAAAATTCCTGCAGCCCTTTATTTTTGTTTTGGAAACAGATAGCTATTAATTTAAAATAATAGTGTGAATTAGACAGCTTGTTATAGTCAGTGGAGCTGAGAATTTAGGGTCAATTTATCCATGGAAATAGCTCTCAGTAGACCTACATTAGGAGGGAATTTGTCATTTGGTTTTTAAGGTAATGCATTATTTCTGTGAACTTTATAATTAAAGTGTATGCAAACTTGTTACTAAATCATTGTATTGGCTAGGTTGCTGTACAAATACTAATGATGTACAAATATATCTCTCTTATTTCTTGTAAAAGAGCACTAATGTCTTTTTTTATTACCCTAAAACAAAAGTTCCATGAAACAGTCTTATGGCTATAGACTGCAACTTAATAAATTTGAGTGTACACGGAGATAATATCTACCCTTTAACATAACATCCATCAGACTTCTAGCATAAGTTGTATTCTCTGTACTTCTTGTTTAGGGGGTGTGTTACAGGAAAGCACTGGACAAACTTGAAGTGACAGTCATGGATTTATAAGAAATTTAGCATGGCAGGATCTGAAGACTTGTCTGAGAACTTAATGCTGGCTCTCTACAGGCAGTTCTCTCCTTTTTTCTCCCAAAAGATCTTGATCTTTCATTTTCAGGAAATGCGGTATTTAAAAAAAAATCTGTTATTAACCAGGGAACACAATGTAATTGAAATACTCATTACAGATGCTTATTCAGGTACCAATATTTCTGCTACATTGTAAGTTGCCTAAGTACCTTTGTGACTGTGAATTTCGAATCCATATTAATCCAATTATCCAGAATACGCTCCAAAATAATTTGATATCTACAGTCTCCTAAACCAAAGCAAATTACCATTGAAGTTAGCAAGATTTATGAGGGGAAATGAGTAATATAGACACAATTAGAAATTACAGCTTAATTGTATCTGGATTTGTAATATTTTTTTTTTTCAGGCTTTTAGAATGCAAACTTTGGTTTTGTTTCTTATTTTTTTTTCCCTTTCCTTCCATCGCTTGGGATTTGCATGTTTGATTTAAATGTTCTAGGATAATGCACCATGTTGAAATGTATTGCAGTAAACCAGCTTAAGCTTGATGGTATCATATGATAGTTTCTGTGAAGATGATTGCTGACGTATTCCTGAGTCTGTTATGTAGGTCGTGCCATTTTTCTGTAGGTCTACAAGATGTTCCTTGTGCTATGGTTCTTGGAACTGCTACAAGGTTTAGAAATGTTGAACCTGGAAGAAGGAAGGAGACTTGGGATGTGCCATTAAATTTTCAGTTTGGACACAAAATGGAAGATATTTCCCACATAAATTAATTGAATGTGGAAAACTATGGCAGTCGTGAAACTCTTTTTCCTTCTGAATGCATCCTTTGGTGGAAAGGAGTACCATGTACAAATGACCCCTTCTGGAACAGGCACTTCTGCACATCTAGTAGCTCTGCTGAACCTGCTACACTTACACAGTTCCCCTCTGCACTGTCATGAATAAAAATAGGTGATGAAGAATCCTTAGGTATGCTCGCAAGTGAAATAAAAACAAACTGTATCACTAAAAGAAGTTCTCTTGTGTGTTAGACAAAGGCTGCTTCTTTATCCCACTAATCTATTTCTGTGATACTCATTTCTGGACTTACCACACAACATCTGCCTTGTTCTATAATTGTTTTAGGATTACAGAGCTCTAGCTCACATGCTGACTGTGCAAAACAGGAAATCATAGGACTTAAATAATCAGAATGAGAGTCTCTCAGTCCAATGTATTTGCAGTCTAAACATAACATTTTTATTTATTGGGTCTATTGCTTGGATGGTTTTACTTGTCATAATGGAATGGAGCAATCTAGGACTTTCACAAACTCTCAATTCAACCTGCCCTTGGTTTTACAAAACTAAGAATGAAGTCTTTATTTTGCCCTACCTATTGAAGCTTTAGGATTAAGGCTGTTTCTAACACTGACAGGGAACAAAATCTTAGATGGACACTAAGAAGAAAAAAGTTTTGGTCAGCACAGTGTACATATTAGTGTATGAATTATAAAGTTCCACTATAATAAACCATTCTCTCCATGGCAAGTTGTTCTTAGTGGTAATAATTAGTGATGGTAATTTGAAATTATAATCTAACATGCCTTTCCTCACAGGATATCAAATTACTCTTCTGAATAACTGCTGAAATACCACATCTCCTCGCTGGTTAAGTAATTTATGTTTTTCTTTTGCCCATTTCTCAGTTAAAGAATAAGTTCCTTTTCATTAGAAATAACTGCAATTTCCAGAGACCCAGCATCTCCAAACAGTAAGGCTGGAAGAGACTGAGGACTTTGAGACCCAGAAAAGATTCCTTAGTGCATGGCTCATGTATTGATAAATGGTACTTAACATTTTTTTTCTATTCTGAATATAGTACTTTATCAGTTCTCTATTACCATGAAATTCCATGCTTGTTCAGCACATGCTTTATTCATTTTCTCTGCCAAGATATTGGCCAATAATACTGAGCAATGAGATACTTTTCATCTTTCCTTAAAGCAGGCTGCATTTCTGATGAAAAGAAACCAAAAGAGTGACCTATAATTGTACTTGTCACTGACACAGAATATATAGGACAGAGACTGTTTAGTCTTTTCATGATTGTTGTACTCAGTCAGGGCTCCCGGACCTCATGTTGCAATGAGGTCTTACAACTTTGAAACTTGTTCATTCCCAGCAGACTAAAACATCTTTTGGGTAATCTTGATTGATAATGCTCTTGTTTAGACCTTTGAACTGGTTTCATCCTAATTAATCTTAATATTGTGCTGATGTTTTTTTCTCCTCTGGGTGTTTTATTAAAGCATATGATGACTGTACAATCCTTTTTAGTTTTTAGGCGCAGTCTTGAAAGTCAGCTTTTTGAAACCCATCAGGAAATTTCTCTAAATATGCAGTAAAGAGTGATGGTTAGGGTTATAGAAAATCTCTCTCTAAAAAACTATTTCATTATTATTCTCACCAATTTTTTTAAAAAAATAAGTTATACAGCTAAAAGGATACATTACAGATTTACCCATGTGAAACTGAAATTGAGCTCAATTCAGGTTTAAAATTTCTATCATGAAGAAATCTATTAATGTAACCTGAAAGACATCCTACAATGCCATTATTTGAATAAGTATAGAAACGAGTAAGTCATCACAGAAACACCCAAACCAAGAAAAGAAAAGAAAAGAAAAGAAAAGAAAAGAAAAGAAAAGAAAAGAAAAGAAAAGAAAAGAAAAGAAAAGAAAAGAAAAGAAAAGAAAAGAAAAGAAAAAGATATTTAAATCTTGAGGGAAGTGGAAATTGTTGTAGTAAGCTTAGTTTGATAGCCACTGACTGGGTGACTCAACATTTTTTCCAGGTAGATTACTAATAGGAAATCTTGTTTTACCCAGAAGTATCAGTAACAGGGCTCTTTTATTTGGCAAATTAGAGGTCAGATTCATAGATCCCTTTGAAACATTAGGAAGGGTAAAACCAGCCTCATAGGGATGTCTCTTTGCAATTTTAATCTTACAGAATGTCTCATTTATTTTGATGTTCATTATTTTGCTTCCTTCTGAACCTTGACATTTTCATTGTTGCCATGATTGTAAAAATTAGATGTTTGATGCTGTTACAGATGATCTAACACAACACAACCTGGTTGAAGGGCAAAGGACAATTCTCTGACATCCATCTTTTATATTTCCACTCTAAATATCATTTTGACTTTCAGATAATCTGAAGTTTAGCTGTATTAAATCACATGTATGGATGTGCTGCTATGTGTAATGAGATGTGGGCAAACTTCTAATCAGCTATAATGAGTTGGAGCAAGATTAGTATCACCTTTGGAAGTGGGTACAAGGGTTGTAAAAACAGGTTATAAATATATGGATTATGATCCTAAATATTATTTCAATCTTCAGCAATGTGCATGTGAGGGTCTGCCTGAGCTAGAAGTTGCTTTTGAACTTCCTCACGAGATTTGCCTTCCACAAGTTTATCTGGTTTCCAACCGAACCATGTAAAGTTTTTATATTTGCCACCTTCTGCAACAAGGAGATCCACAGTTTACTTGCCTGTTATATGAGGAATCTCCTCTTTTCTTTGAACTGCGTGTATGTTAGCTTCTTTGGATGCCTTCTAACTCATATCTTCAAAGATATGAGCTATTGATCAAATACTCTCTCTTTGCCATTGCCATGTGACTCATCATTTTGTAGGTGTCATGTTATGTGTCTCTTGTAGTCTCTCTTCCTGTATATAAAACTTAGTCTGTTTATTCATTCCTTCCATGGAGATTGACCTATAGCCTTTGCCATTCTTATTGCCTTTCTCCACAGCTTTCCTGATTTTAGTAATTCCTTTCCTGATTTTAGTAATTCCTTTCCTGATTTTAGATTCTTTCTACACAATATTCACTTTGTATTCATATAATAAGAATTAGAAAGGTAAAAGTGAGAAAACTCATGGATTGAAATAAAGACAGTTTAATAATGGAAACAAAAAACATAGTCATAAATTGTGATGGAAAAAAAAGAGAGAGAAATCAAAACAGAATGAAGGCAAATTATGCTTTTGGAAACTGCTCGCAGCTAAATGACAATTGCCCAGCCAGTCCCACAGCAGCAGCTCCCACGGACAGAACCTTCTCCCATCTTATGTGCTGACCATGATGGCATATGTTATGGGGTATTCCCTGGATTAGTTGACATCAGCAGTCCTGTCTGTATCCTCTCCCAACTCCATGTATGCTTCCAGCCTCCTCGCTGTTAGGGTGGGGTAGAGAAGCAGAACAGACTTTGATTCTGAGTAAACACTGCTCAGCAGTAGTGAAAACATCCCTGTGTTACCAATACTTCCCAACACAAATCCAGAACACAGCCCCATCCCAGAAACTGAAGAGAATTAACTCTGTTCATAGAAAGCAAAACCATCACCAAAGAGTTGTGAGAAATAAGCAGCACAATTTCAACTAGCTGGACAGAAATCAGGAAAACATTTTTTAAAACAGGAAATTTTAATCTACCAAGTGTCAAGGAGCACTAAGATACCTTACAGGAGTAAATCTGAAGTGTATCTCCAGAGAGCAGAGCAAAATAAACTCATTCCTTCAATGGAGTACAACTAAACCTTTTGTATATTTGTACTGTGTTTTCCCATAGGTATTAATACAGTCCATTGATAAAAACTTTCTGGCATCATTGTATATGTTTGTGAAAGACAATGTCACTGTGTTTGGCTGACTGCTGTTTCAAAATATTCCTGCTCTGAAATCTGTTCTTGTGTTCTTTGAAATGCAGTTGCATGAGCCTCACAGTGTCTCTTAAGCTACAATTTTGTAATGAAACCATCTTAATGAACATACCAGAAAAGTTGATAGTCTACAACATGGATTAGAGAAACCATTTATTTTCTTGTATTTCAAATTATGTACTCTGGTTTCTGCACTAAAGACAAGCATTTATAAGTTCCATTATTGAAATCTAGATGGGTGCTTACTACAGAAAAAAAAAAAAAAAAACAAAAAAAAAAAACACAAAAAAAACCCCAAAAAAAAACAAAAAAAACCCAAAAAAAAAAAAAAAACAAACAAAAAAAACCCCACAATTTTATATTTTTGTGTTGGTACCAAACTATTTTTTGTATTTGGAATAGACTCATCATGTTTCCTTAAAATCCCCCCCAGGCTTTACTATGTGCCATAGTTTTTTTGTTTTGTTTTATTCTATATATCCTGCTTATATTGTGTACACTATTATTCTGGAAGAAAACTTCCTATTTGTACCATCACCCTTTCTGATAGTAATTCACTTTCTCTTAAAGGTCTCATTTCTATCTGCAAGTGCTCTCATCAGTGGCAATTGTCTGACTCCTGGCTGTCGCATTAAAAAGTAAAATAAAGCACATAGTTATAATGATAGCAAAGCAGTTAATGATAATTTTCAAATAAAAAAAGCCTACAGAGAATGATGAGAAAATGGACACCACATTTTTAGCTAGCATTTCTGTCAAAAGAATGTTGATAGCAGATGGGTTTAGGGAACAAAATTTAGCAATCTGCTTGACAACAGCTGAGGACAGATCAGCTTGTCACATCCAGAAAGAGCCAGTCTTTTTTAGATTATAGAGTGATGCCAAATTTATAATACATTGTATCAGATTTCTTCATGGCTTTGTGATAAATAGAGATTTCTGTCAGAAACAGGTCTAGATCACTCTCATAAATCTGCAAGACTATGTTCAGCAAAACAAGTGCTCTCAAAAGGCTGAAAATTATGTTGAACTGCCCAAATGGATCATTTAAAGCCTTTTTGCATGGATTTAGTGGCATGAAATACGCTCTGTAATCCATCACGCTGGTATGAAAGGCTTGTTGTTGAGTTACTGAATCGTTAGTCTGAAAGCAAATCTGTGAAGAAAGGCGACTCTTGTAGTTGTTAAACAGCATATCCCATAATAGTTTTAATGATCATATTTTACCTTGGTAAATTAGTATACTTTGTCTTCCTGCTTAGACACTTTCATCTTTTTTCTGGTGCTCACTGTCAATCATTTCTCAGGATTGGCTTATAGTAGAAGCACAGTTTAGATTAAAATTCAAGAAGATGTGATTATCAGTAAGCTCCCAACTCTGCTTGGTCTTCTTTCAGTTTTGGCAACTTAGAAAGAGTGTAAAATAAAACTTTGCCTACTTTTAGCATTTTGCATTTGCACATTTAAAGTGTAAATGAGTGTAAAAATGCAATAAGTGTGGGTGGAAGGCATGTTATGCTTCAACTTCATGTGAAACAGTATAATTTCACTGAGTTCCAATGATGTAATTTTATTAATAAACTCTTTTTCACAGAAAAAGCACTTTTATTCTGGAAATGCCTCAAGTATCTAGCTAATACAATTCTTGGTGCTTAATTAAACCTGATTGTATCACAGATCAGCAGCCAAGAACTTCAAAACCTATGAAGGTAAACAAAGAAGTATAGTACTTAGTATTTTCTCAAATCTAGAAATAGAACAGGCTATCTCAAAACATAGCTCCACAGTATGTATCACATTTTTCTACTTCTAATAAATATTTGGCCAAACCTGTGCTATATTTTGTTTGTACTGTATCTCCTGCAGTTTTTCCAGCAAAGAAATAGGGTTGATTTAATATGCATTGTGGAAAGAAACCCTTTTGAAGGAAAACAAGTTCACATGTCAGCTATGATGAGTAGTATTGAATAGTCCCTTAGAGACTTGTGTTTCAATTGCTTCCAGATCAATTTTCTGAGAACATTTTGAGTAACCAGGGTTTATGCATGTTGAAAATAACATCTTGTCCTGAGCATAGGGGTTTTTGTGCATTTGTGGTTTAGGAATTACTTCAGAAAATATTGTTCATAATTTGGGGGTTATAACATGTGCTAACATATGAATTCAGGTGTAAGATTTCTAGTGAAAACAGGAAAATGTGCAATACAACGATTTAGATGACATTAAATTCTTAGTAATCTTCACTTTTAAATTTTAAAGTTCACAGATGAATCCTTTTATTTTTCTTTAAATTGCCATTAAACACATAATAAATTGCTATATTAAGATGCAATTTCTTTGTCAGAGCTTTCAAGATAATTTAATAACCAAAAATTGGCCAAGATACTCTGATGCACTCCAGTACTATATTTTTTTTTTCTTTTTATACTGTTTCAACATTCTCTACACTTTCCTAAGAATACCAAAATATCCCAGCTGAACAGTAAAAGTTTATGGCATTGTAAATAGGTTTTGCATTTCAGAAGAACCATGCTTATCACTACAAAACTATTGAAAACTTTCATGTTTGTAATGAATAAAGAAAAAAAAATCCAGTGTTTGTGGATTCTTTTAAAGGTATTTATAAAAAGCCCCACAAAAACAAATAAGAAAAATGGTGGAGCGCAATATTGGAACATGACTGGCAGCCTGCTTATGTATAGCTGTGTTTTCTACATCACAATTATTATTTCTCAGCTTTTATTCTAGTTCAGTCTTAGAGGAAAACCATAAGGCCCATAAAGGCTTTGGAGACTTATACATAGCTAAGGAATCCTAGCTATTCCTTTTGGATAGCCATCAGACACTGCTAACAACTTTTTGCAGCCAAGGAAAGCTTCAGGCTTTGCCAATGACAATGGAATATCTGACTCACAGATAACACTCACTCCAAATAGCACTTCTCCTACGTGACAGTTTTAGTTTATCATGTCCCGGTTCCTACATCACAAATGTGTAATGTTGGCCATTTTCAGTGTTTTCCCTTTTCTTTTCTGGGTTTGTATATGCTTTCCCGAGGACTATTTTTGGAGTTGTCAGCCAGGCCTGATGAAAATGACAGGGAAACTATATTAACTTTAAATAAGTTACTGAGCTGTGTATCTCTGCAGCTTCAGTGATCGTGAGTCATCGTGCGGTCCCTGGGTGACTGTCACGTTTACACTCAGAACAGTCCCTTGATTATGCCATGATTTATTTATATCAAATTTTATACAATGGCAAAAATGTTTTCCCAATTCCTTGTGCAGTTGCAAAAAGAGTTCAGAAAACAAATTTTAAAATAACATCTGATAATAAAAGAAAAATATCTAATGTAAAAAAAGTGTTTCTCTTCTGCAAAGGAAAAGAGGTGAAAGAAAGAAAAAAAATCTTAAGGCAAATAAGGGGGTCGCCTATGCTTTTACAAGTACTTATCTTGACATTCCCTGACAATGAACTTCAATGTAATACTACTGGAAACTCATTTTCTTTAAATAAATTAGTGTAGAATTGCTGCAGTTGAATTTAATTTTAGAAAACCTAAACTGACTGGAAATTTGAAGCTGTAACACAAAGTGTGTCTATTTACTAAAGAAATTAAAATGGGATTCTTCTTTTTTTGAAGTTCTTCTACTAGGCATGTAGCAACAGCTCCTCCCCAAGAATAAGAATTATTAATCTTGTCTCCACACCAATACCTTTGTTTTTTGTTGTTGCTTTAAATGACATTCAAATGACATTCACTCTCTCGAACCATCTAACCTATTTTCTCTCTGCTAAGGAAAAGTACCATAGAGCTGATCCATCCTATTTTCAGCAGAGGGTTCTCTAGTTCTCTCTTCCAGCTTAAATTATTTTCTGACTCTGGACACAAACATTCCTTACCGATGCTTGAAATATTTTGCCATTGAAAATCATTCACCTTTTCTTAACCAGTAAATCTACCTTTGCCTCTCTCATTGAGTCATATTTCCCACTCTCTTTCTTTTTTCACCTTTCTTTCCTCCCATTCCACAGAGAAACACTGTTATTAAAAAAACAAACAAACAACTAAATAATTATGCAGATATTTGCACAAAACCAGCATTTGTTCATTTAGCAAAATTGATGAGATAACTAAATTGAATGAGAATTCTTGTACTTAGGCATATCCCAGCTACTACATTTCTAGTCTACACTCCTAGGTTATTGAAGACTTATTAAAAATGACAATTATTCTACTTACTGTTAGGACTTGTTAAAGATTTTCTTTCTCTTTTTTTTTTTTTTTTTTTTTTTTTTTTTTTTTTTTTTTTTTCAGTTGCAGATTAATCTATCAATCTCTGTAGGCTGATCTATTTCTCTCCTGTTGTTTCTTTTTGGGGTTTTGTTTATATAATATTCTTTAAGTCAATTATTCTCTTAGTCTTCTGCTTGATTTCAAAATTAATTTTTTCATTTTCTTGAACTATGTCTGCCTTACTGAACTCACAACTGCATGTGTGTTCTCAGGACCACATACTGTGGTTCCAGTCAGGTTGGCATAGGTCTGTGTGGAGATAAAAGTATACCATATTCTGGTTTCAGAATATGGCTCTGAAAGTACTATCACTTTGAGGTGTCTGACCTACAATGTAAATATAGATGGAAAGTCACGTAGAGCAGTTAGAAGTGAATTTTGTTGAAAATTAGGTTAGTAAAAGAAAGTGAAAAATCTTGATTTTTACTGAACACTTCTTTTTTACTATTTTCTTTCACTAGCTATCTTTTCTTCCTTTCAAAACAAACTCTTTGATGTATTTTCTCCTTAAATGAAGGCATTGTGCTACGGGTTGCTTTTTCTTTCCCAGAAACACTGGTGCAACACTCCTAATTAGTTTTTAATTGGTGAGTTTTTTAAACAATTTTTATCTTGAAATTCTTTATCATTTTTTCCAACATAATTTTATTTTGACTTTATTTATGTCTTAGGTTTAAATTTTCTTATTATTTTTCCTCTCTCTGAAAAATACGAAGTTTCTTTTTAATTCAAGGTGGAAAAATACACTTTCATATGCTTCTGAAAGTATTAATCAATACTTTCAGATATTCTTTACAGATCTGAATATAAAGAATGTAGTTTAACAATAGTTCCAAGTTCTTATTATTTTTATCAATGTTATTGAGGAAATGCACATGTATTCAAAACAAACCTAAAATGAACATAAATACTGCAAAATTTTTCTTCTTAGTGTCCCAAAGACTATACATCTTTTGTGTACCATATAAATTAAATAGTTGAAAAATAAATATGATTTAGAAAAAAATGCATATTGGAGTATTTGCATCAGACTTTATACACAGAAGATCATCAAATGTTGGCAATCAAGAATTAATTTCAGTTCAAAGACTATTTTGTGTAGATATAGAAACAAAACCAATTATCTTCAGAATAGTTTTAAGATATAGAGACTAACTCTTGCATGAATTCCTAGTATCATGTAACTCTTACAAAATGAATGAGTACCATTTTTAGAAAGAAAAATAAGTTTGTCTCATACTTGTAAGGCACAAGGTACGGATGACAGCTATTAGGTTATTTTATATTTTCTCCATTGACCTTTAGAAATTGTCCTGCAAGACAGTAAAAATGACAGTTTTAGAAGTTCTGACTATTTTATATCTTTCCTCCTTACATCCATTTGTAGTCCTTAATTGTATTCCCCCCATTAAACTATTCTTGTTCCTCTCCTATAAATAGTAAACCAAACCAGGGGACCTACGAGTGCTTCTCTCGTCCCAAGGGCAGCTGAGTGTTTTAGCTCCACCCCAGTTTATCTCACAGTGATATCTGGGCAAAAATCATCCCTTCTTCACATCTTCTTTTTCATGAGTACACATATAGACAAGAAGGAAACCATAACCTACTACCGCCATCTGGACATACAGTGAAGCCCTGTTTAGCTGTTGCATTCATCAGCTGCACATACTTACCTACCCCTCAGAAATGGAATTTTGTCACTCACAAGATATTTGTAAAGTCTCAAACCACCCTCATGACAGTGTTTCCTTTTTTATTGTTTCTGGTTGCAAACTTGGTATACTGCTTTAGTCACTGTGGCACCAGAATCGTATTTATCAGAACTATTTTTATGTCTTCATTTAAGAGTTTTGGGATTTTTTTTTAAAGAATCCTGAAATCAACTGGCTGAGGATTTTTTTTTTTTTTTTTTTTAATTTAGACAGTTAATCATTGATTCTGTGTATTGTCCAAGATGGGCTCTAATTTGTTTTTCACAGAATATGTTCCTAATCATAATTTCCCTGTGTCATTTCTTTGGATGGAGCCTTAATTTCCAGTGTTAAGGACCTAGAAGTCCTTTCTTTCTCCAGATATTTCATGTTGTACTGAAATAGTTTCATTTTTATTTCTATGAAATTTTAGTAGTAGTAAAGAAGGTTCTGATTTTTCAAATTCATTAAAAAAAAAAAAAAATACAATACAAAATACTTTTGTCAGCAATGTAATATGACCAGAGTATTGCTATTGTGTACAAAGAGTAACACTTCATGACTCTGGTTAGATAAATATGACGTTTTTCAATGGAATTTGACAAATGAGAAGATACATGCATAAGACTGTAGGTCAAAACTGAAACAGAGAAGATACAAAGTAAAACTATACCCCAGAGAAACCTTTCATTACAAATTAGAATGAACCTTGCTTTCTGTTTTCCTCTACTTAAGCCACACAAACTTCGTAATTGAAAAAGCAACTAAATAGACACGGAGTTAAAGAATTTTCCGTTCTGTTTAACAAAGGCTTTTAGGTGGTGGTAAATGCAGCTGCCTGAGACCATTTCCTGGCAACCAAGGTAATTGCACTATGTCATTCTCCTTCTTACCCTGAAAAATATAGAAAGTGCATGTAACAAGGAAAAAAAGTCTTAATCATACACTTAGAATCATAGAAAAAATTGGGTTGAAAGGCACTTTTAAGGGCCATATAGTCCAACACCCCTGCAACGATCAGGGACTTTCTCCACTAGATTTCATTGCTCAGAGCATTATCCAGCCTGGCCTTGAATGCTTCCAGGAATGGGGGCACCCACCACCTATCTGAGAAATCTCTTCCAGCATTTTACCTTCTCATTGTAAAAAGCTTCTTCCTTATATTTAATCTAAACCATCCTTCTTTTAATTTAAAATTATTATGCCCTATTTTATTGCAATGAGCCTCGCAAAACATTTTGTCCCCATCTTTCTTGCAAGTCCCATTTAAGTACTGAAAGGCTGCCATGAGCTCTGCTCAGAGCCTTATCTACTCCAACCTTTTGGTACATTTGGTGCTGGTTTAATTTGGGGTAGAGTTTACTTTCTTCATAGTGCCTGAAAGGGGGCTGTACTTTGAATCTGTGCTGAACACAGGGATAATGCAGAGATGGTGTTGTTATTGCTGGCCAGGACTTACACAGAGCCAAGGCCTTTTCTGCTTTACATGCTGCGACACTGGTGAAGAAGCTGGGTTACATGAGAGAAGAGGAGACACAGCCAGGACAGGTGACCAAAACTGACCAAAGGGATATCCCAGACCATATGATACCATCTCAGCCTATAAAGTGGAGGGAAGAAAGAGGAAGGAAGGGGGGACATTTTAAGTGATGCTCTTTCTCTTCCCAAGTAACTGTTATGCATTATGGGCTCCTGCTCTCCTGGAGATGGCTGAATATCTCCCTGCCCACAGGAAGGGGTGAATTAATTCTTTGCTTGTGCACACAGCTTTTGCTTTCTCTATTAAACTGTCTCTATTATCGCTCACAAGTTCTCTAGCTTCTACGCTTCTGATTCTCTCCCCAGTCACTCTGTCATGGAAGAGCAGCTCCATGGGGCTGCTTGGCTGCAGCACAAAACCCAAACCTTAGCCTTTCCTTACATGAGAGATGCACCAGCACAACCCCAAATCTTAGCCTGTGGTTTAACTTTTAAAACCACAGCACAAACCCAAGTCTTAGTTTTTCCTTACAGGAGAGATGCACCAGCCCTCTGATCATCTTTGTGGTCCTCCTCTGAACTGGGTCAAAGTCTTTCCTGGACTTGATGACCTCAGAACTGGCTGCAGCACTGCAGGTGGGGTCTCACCAGAGCAGAGCAGAGCAGAGGGGCAGAATCCCCTCCCTCCCCTGCTGCCCACGGTGCTCTGGATGCAGCCCAGGACACGTTTGGCTCTCTGGGCTGTGAGTGCCCATGGCTGGGTTGTGTCCAGCTTCTCACCCACCTGCACCCCAAATCCTTCTCAGCAGGGCTGCTCTGGATCTGTTCATCCCCCAGCCTGTGTTGATTCCTCGTGTTTCCCTGATGTTACACTTAGCCTTGTTGAACCCCATGGAGTTCAGTGGATTACATCCACTGATGTAATCACTCCATCATAGAAGGCCAGTAGGTTGGTCAGATAGGACTTGCTCTGTGCATTGAAGCCTCATAATTTAAAGTATATCAAATGCTTTATAACTTCTTTCAATAAAGTAACAGCCACAAATTTAAGTGTGCTCTGGGTTTACAGGATACTAGCAAAACAAGGAATCAATTTTACAATTATTGAGTGTGCATCTTTTAAGAAAGATTTTCCCCCATTAGATATGAAATAAGGACTTTTCTCAGTTTACATGGTATTTTCTTCCATCAAAGTCCCAGGGATCAATATTTGCATGTATCTTCTATCATAGCTACCTGTTAAATTATCTCATTATTTTTCATTTCTTCTCTTGGAATAAGAAGGGAAGTACTGGAATCTGCTGCACTACCTACCATTTGCAATAAGCAGTAGTTCCAAACCTTATCAAATTAAAGTTGGATATGCATATCAAAGTTGATTATCCTAAGGGCAAAAAGTCATGATAAAGTTATTTCTTAATCTTTAGACCATGCCTCAGTACAATTTTCTTTCCTGTCGGCCTGGGAGGTTCAGAGCTCCTGCCTGCCTCAAACCTACAGAGGCTTCTCACCAGGAAGCTGGAGGATGATTCTGTAGCTGGATTCCAAATAATGCTACAAGCTCAGTACTGAGGGGAAAAAAACCCAAACAAACAAAAAAACAACCAAACAAAAAAACAACCAAACAAAAAAAACACACCAAAACCCAACCAACCAAGCAAACAAAACAACCACAAACTCCCCTCCCCCTCTTTTATCATGAATCTGAAGCTGTCAAGAACGTCTTGAAAAATTTGGATCACATTTCTGATATCTGATTTTCATCCAAAATTTATTGTGCTTCTTTGTAAAGAACAGAAAATTGGCAAGATCAGCTCCCTAGTGGAGAAAGGATGTTCACTTGTGATGTCTGAAATATCGAATTTGTTCATGTTTTTTTGGATTCTTCTGTCACTGATACTGTTAAAATGTAACATACTAACACAGCTGTGAAGCTTAGCTTTAATTTTAATGAATATAAAATATTCATATGAACCAAAAAAAAGCATTATTGCAACTTTAGATCAAATTTAAATGCAGCATGGGTTGTGCTGAACCATGCAGTCCATTAAACAGTGGCCATACTTGCCATCACAAGTCAAAGTCTGCCTTTACCCAACAGTGACACATAATTAATATTACCCTGTTGCATCAGTAGTGAGCTGCATATTTCCCTCATCCATGTAACACCTCCGTGCGTACCTTGGCACACCTGCTCTGTGATGCACTCACCTATTTCATGATGCTTAGGATTTCAGTAAGAAATGCTCTTAAATCTCAAAAATGTTTGATTTATTTCACTTGGAATGGTATTTATTCTGTATCTTGCCACATGTTGGAATAAGTTGGAATGCAAAAGACAATGAAGAGGAAGGAGAAGAAAAACACTTGTGAGGAGGCAAATAAATAAACTGTTAAGTTTTTCAGGGCACAAATTTGTGGGAGATCAGCTGTGAGGGTTAGTCACTCATAGCTGAATCACAGGAGATCCAGAAAAAAGGAATATAAGCACCTTGTTCAGCTATAATTTACACACATTTACCTATTTTTCAACATAATTGTTTCTTACAATTGGCCTGTGAGTTAGACCTTCTGACACAGCTGGATTCTAGGAGTCATATCGGAGGTATTGTGAAATGAAATATAACTTTGTGTCAGTAAGTGGGTGTGGTTCTAAGAGAGATTCACTGAATCTAAATGAATAATTGAGGCTGAGAAAGAGGAGCAAGGGTGATGTGCATGCAAAATGCTCCAAAAAGAGATTTTTGTGATTTCCAGACACTTCGGCCTGTAGCAGACAGGATATTTTTGTCTGTATGCTAGGTGAAATACTGCTTTGTTTCTGAAAGCTTAACTTCAAATTGTATTGGAGTACCAAATACAAAACCATCCATTTGATGGAATACTACAGAAGAGACGAACTCCAATTGAAACCCAAGAGTTGATCAGTTAAGGTTTAAAAAAAAATATTTTGAAAAATTGGGAAATGGTTTAGGTAAGTTAATATTCAAACTCTGAAAATTCTCAGGAATTTTCTATGCTAAACTGTATATAATAAATAAAACAATGAGAATTATTATATCTGAGACAATGTGTTTTCTGGATTAAAAGAATACTATACTTACATCATTTTGGAATCCCTCCACAACACAGTATAATAATCCTGTAAAAAGATTGTGTTACAGTACAAGATGCATAATTTCCTCATTGTATTCGGTCATAGAACAGATCTTTCCTTAGGTCTAGTTACAGTATTTCTTCAAGTATGTGCATATATACATATGATGAGAATCTAAAAAGTGTTGATTTTGGTGTAAATGAATCAAACAGTGATTAGGGTGTCAGTAGTGAACCAATAAAGACAAATCAAAAGAAAAATATGAATTTTAGATGTTTTGGAATAATGTATCCCAAAAAGAATGGTAATTGACTTTTCCATCAATAATGTTTTAATCGAGATGAGGAACCATTTCATCTAGGAGGCCTTACTGAAGAGTCTGTTTTCAGAAAAAAAAAATTAAAAATAAGTTTTTGGGGTTTTTTTTTAATGAGAAAAGCCAAATTTCAAAGCCTCAGAAACATTGGGAGTAACATTAACTGATTTTCATGGCTTATGTGAACTGAATTAACAATTATTTAGCTCTTTGGTATTAACTGCACCTAGATAATCAAACAAAAAGATAATTATGCAGCATTTTCACTTATTATTTTTGTATCAGGTTTGTTGATTGCATTCCCAATAATTAGGGCACAACACTGCTTTACTCCATGGCACTTACAATGCTAGAATATGGTACATGTTGGATGAGCAATTTGCCTCCACGCAATGCTGGAAATGTTAAGCTTGTGGTCCATTGTCACAGAGTCCATTTCACGCTGACCAGTGCAGCCACAGGCTAGCTCAGTGTCTCACTGCAGCAACATGGTAAGGTCGGAGCGGCAGACAAAGCGCGCCGCTTCCTTCCTGTGGGAACTCGGATCCCACCGCCAGCGACGGGCACGTAGATGACGTAAGCGACCCCGGCAGCTAATGAAAGGCGGACTCTCCCGAGCAGGATGTAACGTAGGTTTATTGAGGCAGAGGGAGCGCGGGGCTCCGCACGCTGCACCTGCTCCCCAGGAGAGACCCTGAGGCCAGGCGTGCGGCAGTTTTTAAGGGGGGGTGGAAACGGGGGTGGCGACAACCGGTCAGCCAGTCACAGGAATCGGGGGGTTAACCGGGGGTGTGAACCATAGAACTGGGGACCAACCACAAAATGATGGGAGGGGGTTTCCAGGGCCCCAGCCTATCACTCGACACCACTCCTGGAGTTTTCCAGAAGCCAGGGAAGGGTCTCTGAGTGACAGACAGGGCAACCACGAGGAGAGAGGGGCGAATTGACAGCAACAGGTGCAGGGAAGGGATGAATGACAGAAAACATCTGGTTTTACAGTAGACAAAACAACCAATGCAGAACACAGGGGTATACAGTGGACTCAACCATTATAAAAATAACTTTAAAATCTTACAAAAATAACTTAATAACTTAATAAAAACAATTCTCACACCACCACAAGTGTCCATATACATTTTGTACATTATCTGCAGAGCAAAAATTGAAATTCATATCCATATTGGAAAGTTGAAAATATTCACAAATTCAAGAAGCTGTTTTCAGGTATAGACAGATACTTGTGTGCATCATCAATGGACTGGTGTAAACATGCATAACTGATCATAAAAAGTGTACACTATCATTTACAGGGAAGTTCTCAGCTACTTCAGTGTTCTTATTCTAGGAAACATGGATGTTGAGAAGATAATGATGACTACAGCCCAACATTCACTTGAACTCTGCTGGACCTTAAGAGTGTCATAAACCAAGAACCAATGGTCAATACTCCCCATGGCAATTGTAAACAAGCCAAGAATCCATGAAGCAAAATATATGATTTTTGTAGGTGACAAATAATTAACTTTTTTTCTGTAGACAGTTAACAACCATGTAGAGCTGTTTGTCAGAAAACAATATTCTGTGTCCAGGAAGTTGTAGCTAGGATCTTTGGATCCCAGAAATTGGACAGGCAGTGTTTACTGCTTATTGAGAAATGTCTTTTTATTCTACCGTGCTGCTTGCTAAACTGCCTCAGGACAGTTAGGAAAGTTAAGCGATGAACTTGGTATTAATCTGAGTTTGTGTTTAGGGAGATCACGAAATCCTAACTAACAGGACTGACAAGCATTCAAGGAAGAGTGAGTGACTGATTAACCATAATTTGAGTCATGGTGTCAAAGCACTCACAAGGATTTTGAATAGATACTAAGAATAGAAGATATTCCTTTGACTTCAGTGAGGCCAGACTTGTACACCATGGTGCTGTGCTAAAGAGAGACAGTCATATTTGTTTTGAGTGGTATTTGGCTATTTCTGCATTCTTCTGTATAACATTCTGTAATATTTCTTTCAACCATATATATAGTGCTTCTCTGCAGAAACTAAAATTTCTCTATGGAAGAGTAGCCATAATTCTAATCATAGATTTATCTTTTGGCTTTAGTTTAGTATTTGCCAGTTAAATTCGCGTTTTTTTTAAGAAGACAGTGAAATGTAATTACCTTTATCAGTCTCTGTTCTTCCATCAGTGATTATGCCATAACTCATTTGGTGATTCATTCTCACTGTTATTTTTCCTTGCCTTTTTCTGAATTGTATTTTTTCTTTAGGGCAGACAGTTAAGGCAAAGTAATCATAAGATAAAATAAAGACTTTTCTCTCCCATCTTCTTTCAGCAGAGATTAAAAAATCTGTGTTGGCTGACAGAATGATTTTTCATTGAATACAATATGCTGTTTCATGAGACTACATTTATACGTAGAATATTTTTACGTTGTCAGAATAATGATGACAACTGCAAGCAAGCGTCAGAACTTTGCAACAAAAGGAATGCATTTAATGAAATTACTCTCATAGAAATATATAAAATAGTGCAATAGATTTTGCTAATATGCACATTTTTAGCCAACATACTATTCCTCTAAGTGTTCCCCAGATTTTAAATGTATTGTTTTCCATATTTAAATTAATAAATGAGAAATACTTTGCCTAGATATATATTTTGTTATAATCATAACAATTTTCTACTGTACATTCACATGGAAGATGTTAGCCCACATTCCAGGGGTTTTTTTTGAAAATTATAAACAGTTCTAGATTCTACAATATATCAGCAAAAGGCTTCCTGGGAATCTAACACACTCAAGGTACAAATGAAAAAATAAAAAATCCCATTAATTTATTATAGATTCACTTTTAGATCCAGATTCTCAAACAAACTGGGAGTCTCATCAGTTTATAGCAGCTGTGGATTAAGCCTACAATAAGACAAATGGAAAATTGTACATTTAAATGGAGTAATCAACTTTGTAAACAGAGATGGCAGAATTAGAAAATCATTATTCCTAAGAAGAAAACCTGTGTGTCATTGATTCCAGTCCCAGCATAAATACAAAATTACATCATATTTCTGATGAAGGTGATGCCTTTCTTTTCCCTCTGATTAGTAGAGTAACCAATACAATATATGCTGGAAATATATTCTACTTAGCTTTGCTAAAATTTCAGGGGAGATTTTGTACAGGTTCTGATACTGCACAGCAGAAAAGGTATGGCCTAATGATAAAACCATGGAACAGACCATAAAACTGTTTAGAAAGAGATGATGTATGAAGAGAGAGTAAGGGTATACAAGGTTCAGTTGTAGAATAGAAGCTCCAAAGGTGATACAGAAACCACGCTCAGTATGCAAAAGATAACTGTGAAGAGACAGAAAATAAATTCCTGACCACATGAAAGATAATAGAATGGGCAGAAGATTCACACTAAGCAAATAATAATCAGAGAAGATACTAAGAGAAATGTCCAATATCATAGGTGGTGACACACCCAAATAGATTGCTAGACAGGACCACAGTGTCTGCATTGTTGGAAATCTGAAGAGTGACACTTATATCATAAACTGAAAATAAATTAAAAAATAGTATTCTATTTTGCTCTATATACATTCTCTGATGCCATACTTGGGAAAGAATATTGACTAAATAAATTTTGTATGGTCCTTCCAATCAACTTTTTTTGGGTTATACTGAAGTACATCATTGCAATGACAAGAAATGAGAATCAAGGAATTTTTTATTGCCATTTGTCCACAAATACTTGCAAATCTTTAAGGAAACATAATCCTGTGAAGTATGAGGTTTTAATAATAATGGTATATGATACAGCATGTTTAATAATAAGGATTTTTCAAAGAACCTGTCAACATTTTTCTGCCTGTAGAACAGAAGAAGAAAAAAAAGTGAAAGTCCAAATTAATTGATATTACTATTACTCAAGATATTAGAACAGATTCTAAAGGGAAACTCATTGAAGATAAGAGGAGAATGGGATTAACTGCAACAAAGATCTATTGCAGGTAGATTTTGTCAGAATAAATTTAATGACTACAAGTTTACTGAACCTAGCATCTCTGTAGTCGAACTGTGAAAGTATCTGATATGATGACCTTGGACAAAATATTTCAGGTGAATTAGGTGAATAGAAGAAAGGTAAGATGAATTCCGTCTGCCCATCATTTTGTTGATTATATTGGCATAGGAATTACCAGTCTTTTAACTCTCCTCTGCCAAAAAAACAAACCAAGGATAAATGCTGACTCTAGGTATGCTACATTGGGTAATAATGGAAAATTTTCTTATTTCCTATTTATTGAAAAAAAAAAAAAAGAAAGAAAAAAAAATAAGTTCGAAATCAGTTTATGAAAATTTTGCAACAAGATCCCATTGAAGATCACACCAACTCATTCAAGAGTTGCTTTTTCAAAACCAGAGAAACAGAATAAAATTTCATCCAGTCCAGTTCCCAATAATTTGAAGTTTGACGGGTTCTGTATTCAATAAATTGTCTGTGTGGGACAAGACTCTTCAGAGTACTTGAAAAGGGAAGAGATAAAGTAATATTTGGGCATTAGATACATATGGCGTAAAGAAATAGCAGTAGAACTAGTAAGTTAAGCTTCTCTGAAGATAACATGTTGAAGTGCTTACTTTTATTTAGGGAAGTTAATCAGCTGAGTTGACTGATATGATTTTCCTACTACATTTCACATCCTTAGAGACTTCCAAAAATGTTTGGAAGAGATGGCAGAGATTCTCTTAATAACAGAAATAAATCTGTCTTTCTAAATACCAGACTTATTCAGGGGGGAAATAATACGTACTTCTCTGACTAGCTCTCTAACCCTAAAGAAATCTTTGAGGATGAGGGATAGGATCAGTGGACAGTTGAATAGAAAAAGAAATTAAGTGCCTTAGTGCTTCTCATTCCCATATGGATTGCATATAATATATAGTAAACTTAGTTTGGGATATGTTTTCTAAGAAATTTTTTGTTCTAAATGAAAAATTATTTTTGTGAAAGGTCCCTGGATATGATTCACTCTATTGCATCCGTGAGATTAAAAAAAAAAAAAAAAAAAAAAAAAGGGCCCATGAGCAGAACTGAGTTCAGACTTCCTGAGGTTCATTATAATGAAAACCCAAGCACAGGAAAGCCTTAGAATGCAATAAAGCCATACCAGGATACAGAAAATTATAAAACAAGCAAGTAAAAGTAAATGCTTTTCTGTTTTGTAGTAACTTCATAGTCTATAAAGTTTTAGATAAAGTTTTAGTTTTCAGGATGTTAGACTCCATGAGGTCTTCCCAGCAGTGTAAGTGATGTTGGATCAGGTTAAAGTGGTTCCTGGAGTTTCACTTAGTGTAAGCTGAAGAGAGCTGTGCAGGAGCTGCCTTTGCTCTCTGCTTTCTTCACTCAGCAGGTGACTGCTGCCAGAAGATCACAATTTATTTCTCTTTCAGAAAGATTTTCTGCAGGATTATGTGTGTCTCCATGGAGAAGGTACTGGAGAAGCACCTCAGATTTCCTGATTTCTAAGATGTAGGTCCTGAAGTTCCCAGAAATTTGAGTCTTTCGGGGTCCAAACTGTCACTAAGCTAGAAATACCACGGGAGTAGGTAACTATGATTCTCAGCTCCACATTTTTTCATCATATCTTCTGGGAACTGCTGAGTTGACTATGTCAGTTCTGTTGAGATGATTGTGTCATCCTCATGAGACTTTCATGGCAAACTAATAAATTCTTGTGAAGTAAATTATTCTGACATTTTTATCCTTCTGTAAGCAAAACCCAATTACAACAAAAAGTTCCATCTAGGTTTTTTGTAATAATTGAGAAATCTATTATCTGAGCGAGATCTTGCTCTGTGCAGAACTTACATTTATTTTCCTGGACAGAGAAAAGCCATTCCACCTCTCCCAAACATTCTATATCATCAGGTGGGAGAGGCTCAGGAGGAGACCTAAATGTATCAATCTTCCACTCTGGGGACAAACAACAGTCACAGAATTTATTTAGAGACTCCAGGGCCATTAAAAGTTTCTTTGTCTGAGCCAAAGAGGACTTATCATAACTGGGATAGGGACAAAAAAGAAAATTTCCAGAAGCTGCAGCATTGGGATGGGGAAAAGAAACAAACCTATTGCTGTAAATTCACACTTATCAAAGAAAAGAGTGGGGAAGATAGATACAGCAGAGTAAGCACAAGCCATTTTTAGAAACATACTCTATAATAATGCATTTCATTTCTGAGGGCTGTAGATAGACTGGAATAAATATCGTGCCTGTTAATGAGCACAACCAAGGGTCACAGTCCCGGAAAGTTTGTTTTGGCTGGTTTAGTATATGATTGAGTACAATTTCTAGTTCAGGGCGGGTATTTTTTTGATTTCTTATTTTTTTGGTCAGAAAAGGATCTTATAAAATACAATCAAATGTTTAGCTCTAATATGCTGCCAAGTGGAATATAAACTCCTCAGTTAGCACTTCATATAGCATACACATGCTTTACCACATTTCAGAGAGTAAAGCAAATAAAAATTGCTTGATTTAAAAATTTGCGCTCAGGCTCAAATACGATGTAAATCATATGCATCCTTTACAGGTTGCAATTAAGCAAGTAAGAGAAAAGAAAATCTGAAGAGAAAATGAAGACTGGAATTTAATTCCACTATTAATCTCATTTCCACTTTTTTACATTAAAATGTTAGAAGCAGGCCTTGACAAGCTCCCCAAACACTCTTGCTGATCCTATTTTGTACCTTTCTTTTTATCAATCTTCTTCTTTGCAGTGGTAACTGAATTTGTCACATTTCAATTCTGAAAAATATTGCATTATCTGAACAATATAGTAATAGGTTTCTGTTGCCATATTACTAGGAATTTTCACTAATCACATAAAATTTTAGTTGTGATAAGTGTAATATAAATGAAGAGCTTATCAAAGAGAGAATGAATTCTTTATCCTTTTCTTCTTTTTACTTCCCATGTTGAGATTGTGACCAAATCACCTAAGATGTTCTAAAGTCCATGTTTTCCTCTGGAAAACAAAACCAATTATTCTCCCTGAGGGTTGTGAGCCTATATGTCCTCTGGAGGATGTTCATCTCTCCGGACTGAGCTGCCATGAGTGCAGGCCCTGCCATGGCTCTTCTGCCCCTTCACTGCCTGGGCAGAAGGCTGACCAGCTGCTTCAAAATATCCTTTCCTTTCTGTAAGCTCTGCATACACCATTCCTGTCTGTATTCCTTAGCTATCTCCCATTTTCTTTTCCACAGTCTTCTCCATCAGCTTCAACTCTTCCTATTTCACAGGTATCTCTTTGCTTTAATCCAGGATGCCTTTTCTACTCTGACCACTTTACCTACCAGTTAGATTTTGATCTCAACACTCATTTATGTTTAAGATCCACCTAATCCAGTTAATCATAGCATTTTCCAACAAAATAGGAAAGAGACAAGCTGAAGTCATCCCTTGTTATGCTTTTACTCTTATCGGTTATGCAGAATTAGAACACTTTTGATTTGCATGCTATTTTGTGCAGCCAACATCCCTCCAGAATAAGCCAGACTGGCTATAGGTCAATTGACAAAGAGCATCTATAGGAAGAATATTCCAGAGAACCAAACTGTCATAAAATAGAGGGGGTTTTGGCACAATTCCTGGGTCACTTTTATTAAAATCTAGGGTGTGACTCACAGCTGGCAGAATACATTAAGGCTTTTATGTTCCTGAAAGCGATCTGAGTAAGCCAGACAAAGTTATCCTGTGTTTTCTTTTGCATTTATGAAGAAATAATTCAAATTAGATTTGGACTGTTCAGATGTCTCAGAGAGAAAAGCACTGACACTGTTTAAAGACATTGATTGTCTTCCTATTTGCCAAAATGGTCATTAAAGCCACATGCAAACCTACCATCTGATTCACTTTTGGAATCCATATTCTGAAAATCTGCAATCTACAATTGTGTTTTATTTGTCACAAAAATGACATATTTAAAAAAAAAAAAACAAACTCCAGTTTAACAGATATTTCAGTAATGCTTGTATCAGAATGGTGTTAGAATCAGAATATGCTATGACATTAGCTTTAGAAAAATACACATATTAATTTAATTTTAAAACTGAAATGCTCAGGGACTGAGGTTAAAAAAGAGCAAGTATTATGCATGAACACTTTTCTATTCATACTTAATATTCATTATCAGTATGGGTAGAAAGCATTTTAAAACATTCTAATTTTTTAAATATTCAAATTCATAATGAGCTGTATAAAATGCATCTCTTTATACCATTAATAGTCTAATTCCCATTGACACAGTAGACCTTTACAGTCATATCCATTTTTAAATACTCAGACTAAGATGAGAGATTTATGCAGGTCAGCCTGTCATATGCATGTGGAATAAAAATTTGTAATCAGGTACTTCTGTAGATTAAGAAAGATGGAAACACTTTATGCCAAAAACAGGAAAGAAGCTTTAGTACACATCTGTTAACCTCTCAAATTCCTTCTAACTTTTAAAGTAATATTATTAAAAAGCATGTAGTTTTTAAGAAAATGTCTGAATTTCCAGCTCTTTCACCTCTCCCATTTTTTCTAGATTTAGAAGGTGACAGTTCACAATATGCCACTTCCACATCATCACACAAAAACATATTGGATCCTTTCCATACTCCTGATGGAATATTTCCTTTCTAAACTGCTGGTCTAGCTAGAGACTTTTCATCCATTCAAATATGACAGATCTGGAAAAAAAAAAAAAAAAGAATTTCTAGTTTCTTAATCTCTCTATATATAACTGTGCAGTTTATCACAAGTATACTGTTATTGACTGTATTTATACATAAGCTATATTAAGCTCTCTATGCTTTCTCTTTCCTGTTGAGTGAGATTTGACTTTCTGAGAGAATAAGTACAGTCACTCTTTAAGACTTTTCTTCAAAATTCCATTTGTCAGAGGAGTTGATCATTTCAAAGAAGATTTGAAATAGCTCTTCTGTCTCCTACAGGCTAGCATTTCAGAAACAACAATGTACCGTATGGTTTGCCTTGGATTGTTTGACAGCACAGTAGGTTTTAAGTGTTCAGTGTTCATACTTTCATGCAGGAACAGAAAATATCAAGGGTTGGTTCTAAATTTATCTTGACAGTGAGGTTTTCCCTAGCAGCGATGACTTGTTAAGTAAAATTGAAAGGGTATTTTTGTTTTTCAAATGCCATTGTTTCTTCAGCACCAGCTTGCCAGTGATTTTTTATTTTCATTTAGGGTTCTATGTGTTGGAAACAATGTAACTGCAAACTGAATGTTCTCAAGGAGATAAATTCCAGTTTGTGTTGAAGGTCTCTTTCCAGACTTAGGGAGTCCTAGTTGTAGTTGTTTGCAATGTTCTTTGAAAAAAACACTCATTCTAATAGAACTCTAATAATGCTTTCAAGCAACCCACAACATTAGTCAAATGTTTTAAAAATGAAATAGAAACAAAATAATTGCAAAATAGGAAAATTATTGAAGGTTTAAAATGCTTAGATAAAACCTTCTGTCCCCTGAATAATCTTGAAACAGCTTTATTATTCCACATAGGATCAGTTCAGTGTAGAGCAAGAGGAACCTACAATACCTACAATGACTGGGAAGATCAGAATTTGGCCCCATATAAGAGTTCTTTGATGAAAAAGCTAAAGGCTTTTTTGCAACATTAGTAGCAAACTTATAAACTGGCAATTGTACATGCACATTTTTAACAAGAAGCTTATCTTGATTGAGTCAAGATGTTAAAAGACATGAAAGAATTGGCAAGGCAGGAGAAAAGAATTTGTGACTATAAACATAGAATTAAAATGATGTTAAAACCTAATGAAGAAACATCTAATCCTTTTAATGAATGACCTGTGAAAATCCTTCCACCTGCAGTGTCCTGCATTGGACCTATGTAGTAATAATGAGCACGCGCAGGCTCCATATCAGAGGAAAGATACTAAATTCACAAAAAAAAAAAAAAAAAAAAGCTGAATATAAAAGTACATAATATTTTCAGGTCTCAGCACAGTTTCTCTAGAGATTATCACTTTTGTCTATATGGTACTGCACTGTAAGCATAACGTAAATGCCTGGCAACAAGAGTGCAAATTGATTGACTGAATCTTAATGGTATGCTGCTAAAATCATTATTATAATGAGAAAAGAGTACTTTCCTTAATTTTAGAGGCAATGAAAGAAGAAATAATCAAACATTTTCTGTCTGTATTTAAACTATCAAATTCATATTTAGCCACTTGAATTCTAATGCCTTTATTTAAAAAAATTCTGAGTACCAGCTCCTCAGTGGGCCTCAATGAAATCACTTAATGATTGACATCTCTGGAAATCAAGCCCTCTGTTTAAATGCCAGGAGCACACAAGTTTCCCCAGAGTATATACAAGATATAAGGGTAGTTATTTGATATCTGAAGCTTGTGACTAAGCTTGAGCTCAGAGACTCATGCTCAGAATATTCAGTGCCAGACTGTAACTGTACATTTAGGTTTGGATCATACTGTAAAACATCTGAGCTGCTAGCACCATCAGGTCATGATGTGGATGGGAACAACTACTGTCCTGTCCTAGCCACACCTCCCTCCCAGCAAAAAAACCCCTTGTCTTGTGGTGATATCATCTGGTCCAGATGAGTCACCAAGCAGGGTCCTTCCTAAGGCATCTTGGGTCACATGGAGCAAGAGACAGTAATGTAAAACAAAAGCCTGTCCATGCTGACATATTGCTGTCAGCACAGATGAATGGAGAGGGGATAGAAATCACTGCTTCAGTCGACTTCAGTCCACTCCTTGACTCAAGAAATTTATGACTGTATTGACATAACCTGGCAGTTAATTTAAGGTCCTGCATTTGGAATGTCATTTTCAGTTTAACTCCTGATTTGAATTGTAGTTTGGTTGGTCAAACTAGTGAGGGTAAGAAATACGTGTCAGATTTTTAGAAGTAAACTTGATTTAAATAATCACCTTTAATGGTCATTGTCTTGCATTACTACAGGAGGCAAAACAAAAATCTAGACTTAGAAGTAGACAAACTGAATAACATTTTCCACTTTCTGTGCATACCTATCATGAATGCAACGTGAGTAACAATAAAAAAAGATTTAATAATAATGTCTGGTTTAGGTGGGAGAAGTTATTCTTGCGTTGGTATTCTTAAAACATCCTGCTACAGGATTGATTTTAAGCCCTTTAAATATACCAGCAAAAAGTACTTATGTAATCCTTCAAGCAGAAGGAAAAAGGATATATTCTGTTTATAACACACTAAGTAGGCAGATGTCTCTAAAGCAGATTTCACTTCAATGCAAGACTGTGATACCAATTAGAAAGCATATGCCATATTGCCTTGACATCCTGTTACTAAACGCTGATGAAGATTTATGATCATAAGTGAAATATGTAAAGTAGGACTGAAAATAATCTTTCAAATTAAAACTGTTAAAATATATACTGTGCAGAATGTATACCAGGTGTTCTGCATTGCAGGCTGCAGGGATGTATTTCTGTGGGGGTTTGTGGAGTACAGCAGCAGATTTGAATGCTGCCTCAAGTACTGAGATACATCAGCTTCCATATTTTTCCTGTGAAGCCTAACACCAATAGCAGGTGATCAATCAAGTTACAATAAAGATACTGAGAGGTACAGTGGAGTTTGACAGCAAAGCTATGGTTGCACCCTGGTAAGGAAATTGATTTGGAACCAGAACCTCCCAACTAGCTTTGAGTTCAGGCAAGCTTTGTAGCACCCACTGCTACCTTGATCCACGATTATCCAAATTGCTGCTGACGCTGCAGCTTTCTTCCTGTTCCTGTCAAAGGTGGGAGCCATGGGGACCCAAGGCTGCTCAGGGCACACGTTCACCCTGTGTCTGATACTGGCCTGAATAGCAATTTGGTATGTACTGGAACCGTGAAGCTGGGACTCTGTTTCAGTTCCCCAATTTAATGTATACAAAAAGGCTACAATTAAACTTCTCACTTTCCCTGGAATGGGACGATTACACTGTATGCTGTATTTTAACTGCAAGTCTTTGTACTTAATGCAGGGCTCATTGGGCCCAAATTGCAGCCTCATATTCCCTGTTATGCTGCTTTGATTAACAATGGGGATAAAATTTCTGTTTTTTCTTTTGTTTAATAAGCTCACAAATTAATAGTCTAAGAACCAAAAATGTTTATCAGAACTAGTCTAATGCGTATCATAACATGGACCATCAAATTTCAGAGATTTTTCCTTTGCTGAGAGCAAAAACTGATGTATTCAGAAGGACTAAGAGTATGAGCTGAAGACAGTCAAAGGCAGAAAATCCATCTCACATGTTCTGATGTTTATTCATAATCAGTCATAAGGAAAATAATGCTATTCCATTTTCAGCATGTTTCATTAAATTCTAACCATCTTTGTTGTCTTTAAACACTGAAGGATTAATGCCTTATCCAGCAAAGCTAAGTATATGGTATGATCAAATCAACTCATGGTCTTAATTTTAGTATTCTAATTGGGTCGAAGACATAAACCTACATTTATTTAGCCCTTAATGTGTTCTTATGGCTTTTTTGTGCACCACTTCCTTTTTCCATTTCATTATTTTCAATTACAGCTTTTTGAAGAACATGTATACAGGAAGTGGTTTTCGTATTTTAGTATCTCTTTGAACAATGCTGAATTCAGAGATATATCTTTTATCATTTTATCACATTTTTAAATCAGTACTGTTTAATTTATGTTCTTCTGTCACTGCTATTTCAGTTCAGTGTGTTTCCCCACTTTGAGGAATCAGTTATTAATCCATTTGCCTGAATTTTGATGGTCTTGTATGTGTTTTTTTTTTTTTTTTTAATTAAGATATCACAGAGCAGTAAGCTAAATGCACTAATCAGAATGATGTTGATGTAATAAGTGTTTCTGTCCTTTCATGTCCTGTATTAATATTATTCTTTATCAGCGTCTCAGTTAATGCACCTGGTATTGCTACTGTAATAACCAATTTATTACCAACTCTGTAAGCCCACATTAAGTGTTGGCAATGGGAAGGAAATTTTCAGTCTACTAGGAATTGTGGTGAGCACTTCTTCCCCTTCCTTTGTTCTTCCCCTTTTTCTGCTCTCTGCAATTCCAAACAAAATTTTAAGAGTTATTGAGATAAATATTTCATAATTGTCCTGATTTCAGCCAAGGACAGGGTTAATTTTTCACAGTAGGCATGAGGGGGCAGAACCTGGAACTGTGTGGGCATGGCCAAGATATTGTGTTACTCCATAATATCGTCAGTAATGGCCAAGGGTGGGGAAAAGGAACTCCCTCTTGCTTCATAGAAGGGAGGTTGCTCCTTTTCTGTGGAGCAAGTGTGGAGGGCAGCTGGGAAAAAAACATGGGCATGGAAGGTCCAGGCACCATTAAACCTGTATTGTTTATTGCCTTAGGGCCACACCAGTCAGGTCAAGTGGTGAGCAATTTCTGCATGTAAATCACCCTCTTTTTGTATAATTTTGTTTTAATATTGTTGCTGTTCATTTTCATATCTCATGTCTTTTTCCAGTAATTTTTTCTCATCTCAGTCCATAATCTCTGCCTTTTCTCTTTCACAACAGAGGGGAGCAGGAGTGCTGGTCCTAAACCACAACACTGGTTAGTTTTCAAAAATCTCAATTTACCACATAAAATAAAGACAGCATGTAAGAACTTCAAATATATTCATGCATCCCAGAAAACATCTTGGTTTTGATGAATCACACCAAGTGATTGAATTTCTCATCTTTACCAGATGAAAATCTAAATTCTTACTCTTTCAACATACTGAAGTATTTATTGAATTAATTTTCCTTTTCATCATTATTACAAATTTTATCCCATCTGTCTTGTAATTAGGACATGAAAATTGTTGCTTTTATTACATCTATAATATGTTTGAGCTCATAGATCCTGCCAGAAAACATACTCCTGATACCCTTGTTTCCTTTTCAATTTCCCCAAACCATTTTTTTCTCATTTATACAGTCTCTTTCTTTTGCTTCCTCCCATATTCCCTGTACTTACTTTGTTGTTATTGCTTTTTCCTTTTTTTCAACAAGTTCCTGTTAAATACACTTATTCCAAACAATTTTCTGCAAATTTTTCATGTTTTTCTCCTAATTATAGTAGAATTCTTTGATATTCATGAAAAGACCTAGCAAAACAAGATTTTTCTATACATTTTTTTTCCTTTCCTGTTGACTTGAACAAGAAATGTACATAAATTGCTATATACTTTTATGAATTGAGAGTTGAGAAAGACTTAGTGGATTAAAGAGGAAAATCAGGAAAAAAAACCCTAAAATACAGAAACAGCATCTTATCTCATAACAATTGCAATACAATCTAAGTCTGCATATACTGTCATGTCCCCCATCATTCTGTGCTTACTTTCCCAAACTTCTGTAAGCCTCTTGATTTGGATATTGAAATCTATGGAGAAAAAATGTGGGTTTTTTTCCAACAAATTGCATCAATCAATCAATCAGGAGCTGCATGGGTTTGATAGATCTTGGCTTTGTAATAGACATAAAAAATAAATATAGTGTTGTTACCCTGGTTTTTCTGAGCCTTTTGATTTTCTTAAATGGAGTCAGATCTTTTTAGTTATTGTACAATATTAAGAGCAGTTTTCTACCTTTCCCACAGATGTAACATAAACAAATCCTTTGTTTTTCATTCTCTGTCCTTTGTTTGCATATTTCTAACCTGAAAGTATTTGTAACTGACAAGTGGTCTGGCCACTGAAGCTGAGGGGTAGAAACCCCAAAAAGCCAATCTTCTGCTAGACCCACAAATGTATGAAAAGTAAGAAATAAACAAAGGGGCTTCTCTTCTCTCCGCTCTCTCAGCTGGGAGCTGGATCGGAAGAACCTCTGCGAAAATCTCTTGTCTGCGTGTGATTGCTTTGTGTGTCTCAGTGACATGGTGTTTATAGCCAAACATTAAGATGCATTCTAAAAGCATATTGATGATATTCATTAATGAGAATAGTGAGTTATCCAAAAATTATGATGTATATACTCTGCAAAAAAAATTTACAGCAGTCTTTGAAGGATTCTAGTATCATCTGTAATCCTATTTGTAACATTTAACTGCACATGATTTGAATATTTCTAAAGCATTATACATACTTTTTTGCTATCAAATTGATGTGTGCTACTTAGGTTCTCCTCTGATTACCTATAAACAACTAGAATTATTATTATCATTTAAGTGCTCTGCACATGATTAAGTAAACATTGATATTGCCTAATGCATATACTCATTTACATATTCCTGTAGTCTGTTTTAAAGTCAGTTGCTCTGAGCACTGATAACATTTTTCTACATGTCAGTTTGTTCATACCTTTATGGAAGTATTAATTTGATTTCTGATACCATTTTCACAAAAAAAAAAATTAAAGGTTTATTCATATTCAGAAACACTGTTGTCTGGGGTTATATAGTTGTCTCCAATATTATTTTCCCCTCTCATCTGCTTTTCTACTTCTTTTGATGACAAGGATCATTTAGACTCTTTAAGTTAGTGGTGGAAGACTTGAAAATATTATTGGAAAAAGCAGGAAATTAAATATGAATGCTTAGTGGGACAGGCTGAACTAAATAGATGAGTGGCTATATATAGTCATTGCCTTTGGTTTTAAATATATGTAATGATTTCATTAAAGAGCTGTGTACTTTCATGATGATGATTTGCCAGCCTCAAACATTCCTAGAATATGCAGAAGGAATTTGTGCTTTCCTGTGTTGTGAAGCATATATGATCTTACGTTTTCACTCTAAACTCTTTTCTGCCACTGTTAATCACTGTTTTCAACAATTAATCACTGTTTTCTCTCAAAAACACATATAGTATCAGAAACATACATGAAGTTTTATAAAATGAGTTTTTTAGTCTCCTAGATTTTATGCAAGGCTGAGGCCAGTGAAGGGTACAGATGTCAAAGTTTGGCTTGATATTACACTTTTTGAGAAGGAATGATGAGAAGCCAAAATCCATGAGGTCTGGCATATGCTTTCCCTCATTTGTTTCTCTTCTGCTGTGGTCTGGTAGCACAGGTGCAGGGAGACAGTTCTGTTGAGACAGCAGGAAAGGTTTTCTTCTCATGGAACAAAGTCTACTGGTACCTGTTAACAGTCCAACGGGTACAAATAACTGATGTTTGGCTTCTCTAAGCTTCAATGAGAACAAGACTTTAGAATACCCCCAACTGGTAGAACAAAGGAAATATGAAGTACAGAATCATACTTGAAGTTTTGAATGGATATCATCATGATATATCATGATAGATATCATCAATCTAATATATCTGTTCAGTACTTAAATAGCACATTTTTATGCAGTTGAAAAGGTACAAAACATTATTAGAAAAATAACTGTGTGGTAAACTCTGCTGTAACACAAACATAGATTTCTTAATTCTATTCAGGTGACAAGGAACTCAGGAAGTCACAGAATACTTCAGCTAGCAAAATATAAATTAAATATCAGTATATTATCAACTATTACACGTATCTTAAAACTTCTAGACAAGCCTTATTGTATTTATGTTGTAGTGCATTATTTGGGTTTATATTGTATTTCATTTTATATTGGGTTTTGTAATGGTTTCTTCTGTACCACCCTGTTCCCTTGGAAAATGTATCACAAGGTTTGTCCCTGCTCCTCCCCGCCCATCCTCCCACACTGGAATGTAACCCAGCTCTGTTCCACTCCCACCTTGTCCCTGACTGTGTATTAGCTTGTCCCTGCCTCTGGCCCCTTTCCCCTGCGTAAAAGCCAGGAGAAGGACGTGGATCTCTCTTTTGGGACCGGGACAGGGATGGGGACTGGACTGAGCTCCTGACCCTGCGGGGGCAGGACCCCCGAATAAAGCCATTATTCCCCCCAGACCAAGGGCAGACTTATTCTTTTTGCCATTGACAGACGCCTGCTCTCTCTAAAGGAAAAGGTTTGCAGTCTCTGAGATCTTTGGGACCCTGGAGGAAAAAATCCTTCTGGCTGTGGTTTCTCTCTCAAGCTAGCCGAGGCAAAAACAGAGCCGGGGCTCCAGGAGAGAGAGAGAGCCACTTCATATCTACAAAAGGCTTCTTTCATAGTAAGTTATGGCAATGGAGTCATATACAGAGTTTGCCAATAAATCTCTAGAATTTGCCCACAGTTAGTAGTCAGTGAACTGCTTAGTTAGTTCTTCATGTTTTTCAAGCCTTAAACTATGAAGCTATGCTGATAGGAAGTGGAGGAAAATTTTTTACAATATTGCTGATAAAGGCAATCTGTTTCTGATTGTCAAAGGAAGTTTCAAGTATCAGAGGAATGCTTCCTTGCTTTCCTGTATATTTCACCTTTCTAGGTCCCGCCTGACTGTGCACAGAATACTGAATACCTTGAGTCTTTCATTCCTGTTGAAGCAAATGTAATTACCATTTACCTAGGGAATGTGAACCATCATCTAAACAATTTTGCTGAAATAAAAGAGCATTTGCTGATTTAGAGCAGAGGACTGATGGAAGATGCATCTTGGTGAGGTAGGTTGCGAAGACATTTGCTCTCTGCTCTTACTTTGAACATTGTTCTTATGGGAACATACGCCTCCTCAAATGCAGTTACACAGCAGTGCTTTGCATGGACATGTTTGGGTTTATGTCACCTATGTTCTCTGGTGGCCACTGTTACTTAAGGGCAGTGTTGTGGGAAGATCACAAAGCATTATGGCAGAAAATTGCTCAATAGCTCAGTATGATACAGAGGGAGGAAGCCACAAAAGGAGGAAGGAATCTTGGGGACACAATTTCAACATTGAGAAGCCTTAATAATCCCTAAGGTGAAAGAGACGCCTTGTAATTTTTAAGATCTGAGATGAAGGGAGTGTTGAATTATGATCCTTCTGTAGGCCCAGGTCTGCTCAAGGAGCTCTTAGTTGTCCAGGTTTCTTGGTCATGTGGTGGCAGCCTCAATAGATCCTGTTCTTAGGAAGCTTTAACTTCCTAGCTCCCTCTGTACAGTGGTCTTTCATATCGACTGTATTCTCTGTTAAAGGTTTAAAGAACATTTACTCCCTGAAGGTACAGTACAGAACTGATTGACCACAACATGCATTTTCCACCTGCACGTGTTTTTTCAAACAAGTAATGTAGTACCATCATTACTTTTTGTCAGCAATGTAAGCCACTCTTCTTTCTTAGAAAAGACTTTGTCAAAGCAAAGTTAGACCTACATAAAAATGTGGTCTAAGGTCAATACCAGCAAAATAATATCTGTAAAAAAACCCCCAACTTTTCTGTTACTTACATTTTTTAAACTAAATTCCAGTCTTGTCTTTTTTTTTTTTTTTTTTTTTTTTTTTTCCCATAACTCTGTTCAAGAAAACAGCAGTTGTTTATCCAAAACTCTGTCAATCATTTTACCAAATGGAACAAAACTCAGAGGATATTGAGTTGCAAAGCAAAATTATAAAAACCAAAACATGGAAAATTTACAGATACACCTCTTCAAATAAATGTTTAAAAAATCCCACAAAGAATACTGTCAAACAAGTCTTGTCTATAAAATAAATCATGTGAAATGCTGAGGCAAAAGTTATTATTATTTCTGGTATAAATTATTTACCCTTTGCACAGTGGTTTACCCCTAATCTAGAAAAAATATCATAAGTGCTGGCTCCCTGTGTAAATATGCTAGTAAGTTATTTCTCACTGCCTTTCTTTTCTTGTGTCCTTGTAGTCAATAACTTTTGTCAAAATCTTCTGTGAGAGAAGGACTAGAAACAACATGGAATCACAGAACTAAAAATAAGTAGATATTTTTGGGCATCACCAGGAGACAAATACCTATAAAGTCAGATGTACAAACTAGTGCATTAGTGAATCATCATCCGGATGGCAGAGCACATATTGGGCTCACTTTCAGGGGAAAGGTAGAAACTGTGTACATTGGATTCTACTGCAGGGATTTAGTCAGAAAGAGCTATCATTTAACATTAATTCCATTTCATAAAACAGCTGGGGACAAAAGCAGCATTATAGAGAAGAATAACAAGGACTGTAATGCATTAATTAATCACTTGTGCAAGCAATATCCTTCACCCTCCAGCCCCACTTTCAGCCTGGTCTAGCAGACCTGCCTGACTCCCATCTGAAGGGCAGGCACCACCCTAATTTCTTTATTTGTTTTGTCACATAATTCTGGGCTGGAGATTCTCAAATCCAGTTGCTTCTAAATTGGAGTCTCCATGGCAACATTCACAGAGGTGCGCACTGGAGCCAGCTGCCAGAAGAAGACAGTTGCATAACACAAACAGGAGGCTTTCTGCTTTTCACTTTTACTGCCTTGAGATACACAGACAGGCAGAAAGATAGAATGTAAATAGTTGTGTAAAACTCTGGTAGAAAAGTGGATGATACAATATAGCTATTTAAAATAATTCAATAGTAAATAATTAAATAATAAGTAAATAAATAAAATAATTGAAGAGTTGAGACATTGGATTTCTAAAGGTGAACAATTAGGTTTTATATTCATCCTTTGTGTTGTTTTTATTGCTTAAAGTAGTGACTTGCACCAAGGATATGAAGCTGAGAAGGTGAAGTGGTAGCAACACCAGTGGTATGTCAATTTACTGTCATCTAAATCCAATCTCTGTGTCAGTCAGGTAATGCCACAAATAGATCAAGGCTCTCACGTCAACTATGCAGTGCAGAACACTCATAAAGAAGAGATTTTAAAGACTGACATGTAGTTTTCCCAGAGTAACTGCAAGTAAATTACTCTGAAAGATGAGAATGGAGACTGGGTTTGGGTGGGGAAGTGAGGAGTAATTAAATACAGATGGGCTAGAAAAACTATCTTACTTGCCATCATATTTGGAAAGGCAATATTCTGATCACCATTAGAACAAGAAAATTAGCAGTAAGACCATTTTAGCAGCAGAAAATGCTTAAGTCTCCTGTGAAGTTTTCCTTTCACATTCTATAATACAAAAGAATAAAAATAATAAAAGAATAATAAAAGAATAATGATTTTTTTTTTTCTGGTTTTAGAGCAGATATTTGTATTGAAGTCATTGGCTATTTACTTCTCCAGGAATAATTTTGATTCTTTGACAACAACTGTGTATCTCCCTACGAAAATACCATTTATCTTAATGTCAGCAGAATCTCACAAAAACTTAAAAAGTCTTCCGGGCCTTTTCAGGAAAGAGTGACTGAGAATGTTTAGGTAATTTTATAATTGATATAAGGACAATTTTTGTTCCTCCTCAGAAATAACTGACAAATGCAAAAGTTTATCTATGAATTATCAAATATTTCAGACTTTATATTCCACTTAGCTTCACGTAAACAATATGTATACTTATTTTTCACACAAAACCCCAGCCTCCAGAAAGGTTTTGATAGACAGAAATATTTTCTGGGGACAACTGCTTGTGCAGTTGTCCACTCTGGTATTTTGCCATTGAGATAAATGCTAATACACAACAGCTGGATCTCAACAGTCATCCATTAAGACACATTTGTGATTCCTCCTCACATCAAAAGCAATGGGAAAATAGTTCAAGAAAAACATCTTCCAAATAAATTAACCTTTTTTTCTTTTTATCTAGCCCTGTTTCATCTGTTAACTCTCTGGAGGAATGTCTATATCTTGGTCCAATCTCATGTTACACAACAGCTGAAATCCTAATTTCTTTTATGCTTTAAAAATAGAAGGGAAAAAAAAAAAAAAAGGTGGAAAGCCGTCACTGACTAACTCTTTACAGCTGAGCTGAAACCTGGAGTTTGGGTAACATCAGACTAAGCATGGCTAGTTTGGGGTTTGCCTGGCTGATAGAGCCCACCATGGGTATCAACCTATCACAATCTTGGAAAAAAACCAATCTTTCAAGTTTCTCCTGACAGGTTTTCTTTAACTTCATGCCATGTCTTGTGCAGCAACACTATTTTGTAAAAACAATGAAAATGTAAGATTCAGAATCTACATTATAGAGAGTTATAAACTTTAACTACAACACCACAGGCATTACCATTTTCCTTAATTTTTTTTTCTTTTTTTCAAGTAGAAAATGTACAGGGGTACATGGTTGGCACTGGGCTTCTTAACCACCTGAGTATGTACTACATGAAATTGAAAAATAATCCTGAGGGAGAGAATTCAGACAGATAATAAGAACTAAAATTCTAAAATTCACTAAAATTCTGAAATCATGACATTTCAGTTAACTTCTTTTTCAGATTCAGTCAATAAAGGTAGGAAGCAGATGTACCAGAAGTGAAGAGGAAAGGGCAAACATGAATTGTGAAAATCTTTGGAAATAAATCTAACCAATTTAGTGTCCTAGGTTACAATGTAAGATGTGCCCAAAAGTATGTATTCTATCACCATCTACATGAGCTGTTGAAACTAGGTTGGGCAGTGTTTCCCTTGCCCCCTCTCTCCAGAGCATCTTCTGTTAATGTCCCATCAACGCCCTGCTGCATGACTCATAGGTAACTCCCTCCAGGAGCTATCTCTGTTTAACAGGCAATCAAGGACCCATTGCAAGACTGATAAAATGGTATCAGCCCATTGTGAGATGCTCCGCCCAGGGGGAGGAACCAAGCATTCCCACCTGGATATAATCTGGGATTTGGGACAGCACAGGCAGCCTTACCCACTGGATTTCCAGAGGACAAGAGCTACCAGACCTTTCTGCAGGAACACTGCCTCAACAAGACCACTTCATCTGGACTGCTACCACCACGGTTTCAGGTTGTATTCTGACTCTGTCAGTGATCCTTTGTACTACTGCGTGTTTTATTTTATTTTACCTTTTTTTTTCTCTCCTATTAAATTGTTTTTTCTGACTTGGAGTCTCTTGCTGGTTTTGCCTTCAAGCCAGCACACTTACAAATAAAATCAACATAAATAAAATGTGAATAAATCAGTGTTTATTAAATTCAGACTTACATTAACAAGTATTTAAACATGTTTTTCTCATACTCTTGAGTATAAAATGTTCCCCATTAAATAATTTTGCAAACCTAGAAAGATAAGTATCCAGAGGAACGATATTATTCTTAGTTGAAACTGAATATAGTCAATACCAACAGTCAAAAAGAGTAGAAAATTTTAGAATTATTTCTTCTAACACCTTTATTAATTAAGTACTTTCACTTACTACATTTTTTCACTTAGAAACATGTTTAAAGAAAAATTTCAAAATATGGATAGGATCCAGGAAGATGGTTTCTGCTTTCCTTCCTTCCCCATTTTGTAAAACAAAATCCTAAAAACTGGATAAATCCAAAACTTTTCTGTTGTCCGTAACTATTTCATTTAACTTTTTCATTTTATCAGCTAAGGTGAAAGAATCCTATATTCCATTTTTTTTCTGGCAGCATTTATAAGTAAAAGACCAGAGAATAACTGTAGGCACTTCACTGCCTGAATAGCTTTGCAATCCCTTGCGGTATTGTTCTGGAAAGGATTTCTCATCCAAGTTAGATTTTGACATTTGAGACCCCGAGCAGCAAATCCCATGGCTGGCCAGGAAGAGAAAGGTACCTGAGGTATTTCCCAGCTCTGTGTCGCTCACAGGGAGAATGCACAGCCACAGAGCCTTGTTCTTCCAAGGGGAAACCTTGGAGACCACAGACCAAACAGAGGGACAACCCCAGCACAAAGCCCTGCCAAGTTCTAGTGCTTGGGTCAGTCCAGACTTTAACACCCCAAGTGGATATTGAAGCCATAGGCAGACCTTTTTCTGCAGGTATGAGATGTATTGTTACCATAGTGAATGAAGAGCAGAGAGAAGGGGAATGGGAGCCTGAGAATGGCAAGATGAAAGACTTGAACTAGTGATATGAACTCACACATCTCCATGGTGCTTCAGCAAAGCTGGCTAAGATCATGAGATCTTATTGCTTTTGTTTAGTGCTAATTCTTACAGATTATGCTGCTAGTTTAATCTGCAATGAATTACAGCCTCATCTGCATGTGTTAGCTCAGCTGAGCAGTACAGGAATTACGGAGCATACAGATGAAGTGTCTGCCACAGACAGCTCTTCAAGGAGCATTTTATTTTCACACCTTTATACTCTCATGTACATGCTGTTGAACCAGAGCATGACTAAAATTACATCTAAATAGTAACGTTTAAGCACCTTGCAGGAACTCTGAAAGTAAAATTTATGGGCTTTGTGTTAATTTGGTGAGATCACAATAAACATCTTGCACTGGGAAAAAGATATTTAGTGGGACATCTGTCAAAGTCAGAACTGGATGCAGGGCTTCAGGCTGCCATGTTTGCCTTTGGCTGTTTCCTGCACTGAAATTCAGCACATTGAAAATTCTTCACCTTGCATAAGAAGCACCAGATCTCTGTGCAGATTTTCTTTCCAAAGGCTACAATTTGTACCTTCCTAACCACCAATCCTCAAAAAGTCTCAAGTGAAGCCTTCCTTGTGAAAGCCATTTAATTTTATCTAACACAAACCAGGAACAATATATTATGCCTTTAGCTCTTGAGTTGCCTCTCTGACTGTCAGTATTTAAACCAAATTCAAGACTGACATACAGAGAGTAATTTTGCCAGTAGCTAGTCCCAGAATTCTGCACACCATCATCTCTGTATCTGCATTTTTATCTTACATGATGGATTACCAATGCTACAGAGAGTGAAGATCCTCAATGAGCATCCTTTTTCATCCTTATAAAATCTAAACCTTCTATTTCTTATTCCTGGATCTTGTGTGCAGATACCATTTACCACCTTCCTCTACAACTATGTGTAGTTTTTTCCAATATAATTTTTCTATATTTCGTTAATTTGACCAGTTCCACTTTCTGGCAGTTGCAAGTAAAAAAACAACATCTTGTATGGTAAGACCCCTATTCTAGTTCTGAATTGGAATTGATCTTCCTACTTTGTCTTGTTTGTAGTGAGCAAAGCACCTCTCTCTGGAATACTCTGCTTCCACATATTACTTTAAACAAAACACCACTCTGTTCAAGTGGAATAATCATTCTAGAAATTTTTTAAAAAACCAATTCTGTGATGCAAGGAAGAGTAAACATTAAAATATCAATGTCTTTTCATCTATATATTTATTTCTGTGTTTAACTTGCATTTGCTAGTATAACCACAGAAAAATAAGCATGAACAGAAGTCCAGCAAATTCCTGAAATATCCCTGGTTTTGCTCTTGACACATATCCTTTCTCCAAATCCTTCTCTTGAGAAAACTTGAAATTAATTTGATGTATTCTGTTTGCTTCACCTCTGAACATAGTTTACTATAGGTCTTAAAGGGAATATCTACTCTTAGGTAAACCTTTATGGATGACCTCCAGGGACAGAAGGGGAAACATCCATACTATCTCTAAAGAAATTTGCCTCACATTTTTCTATTTATATATTTTTAATTATACTGGAAAATTTCAATATGCCAGGAAAAAGTTAATTGTCAAAATGTCACTAAATAGATAAATAAAAAAGACCCAAAAATATTCAGCAAAAATTCTCTCTTTCAAATATAAATTATGCCCTTTATGTTTATCAGGGAAATTCTCCGTAGATGCACTTCATGAAAATTTATCAGAGTAAACACACATGTCAACCACACATTTGTGAAGTCACACTGCTGTAAAAATAAAGTCCAATGATGTTGCTGCTTGCAGTTCAAACTAGGAGATCAGGCATAGAACTGGATGATTTTTTTTCTTAAGGTTTATCAAGAGGAGCAAGGTGCAAGCTGTAAATGATTTACTAGTGTCTGAACTTCTCCCAGTGAACAGGAATGAAGCAAATACATACTGGAGAAACTATGCAAGGATTTGAACAGAGCTGTTCTAATTTTCCAGACAGACTAGTAGCTCTATTATTCCAATATATAACATCATGTGTTGTAACTGCTTTAACTGATGTAATTTAGTTGCATAATTCCAAAAGACATGGCAAAAATGTGTATTATATCAATTTTTTTAATCAATTCCAAAGTCAATTCCTTCAAGTATGTAGCTGGCAATGTTATGGCCAGTTTTTCGGGAAAAAACAAACAGAAAACCACCACCACCACCAAAAAAAACCCCCCAAAACACCACTTTCCAGGTCATGTTGGTGCTCTCTTATTTTCTTGAATTGTTTCCTGAAGAAAATGTGCCCCATTGTATATTCTCAGTGTAGTCTTCAATGTATTATACATTTGAGGAAGGATGAGATGAATTGGGTCATTTCTGAATTGCTGTTTGGGTCTGCTTTCACATCTTGGTTGCCAGAAGAGTCACTGTGTATTTTGGATAGTGACCAAAAAGAACTTAAATAAGTTGATATATACAACTCTTGATGGCTACTAATGTTTCCTATACTTTGGGGTTATAGCACATTAGTATCCAGAGACTGATGCAAAGTGATTGCTAATTGCTATAATTACTCGAATGTCATTCAGCACTGAGGAGCTACTGACATCACACGCACACATACAAAACCACACAGGGAAATCCCTTACACAAAGATAAAAATTCAGAAAAATGTTATTTATTTTTATTACTTTCTCCTTCGTTTGCTGTAAAGGCAAGGTTCCATGTGCTCTGAGAACAGTAGCATGACAGCAGGAAAATTTGCACTTTGGCCTCCGTTAGCATTTCCTAATTCAAAATGCTTCCAGGGTCCTCATCAGTGCTGAGATGCAGTAACTGCCCAGCCAAATGGGGAATATGGCAGCCAGATATTTTTTTCTGCTTGACATAATTATTGCAAACTCATACAAGATCTGTGATAAGGTTTCATGCAGTAGCATGAACTGATAGCTGGGCTAACAACTTCTGTTCAGTTAATAAGAGAATGCAAGGGAAAATTTCATGAAAGGTCAAATCTCTAATATTGTAAGTATCACAAGTAACATGAATGTAGGAATAATGTCAAGAAATTCATCCTGTACTTAACCATTTGCTTTCAAGGTTGTGGATGTGTGAAACTGGTACTGAAGCTAGATGCATCTTTGGTTATTTAGAGAAGACAGGTAATCTGTGACAGAAAGAGCACCTGTTGCAGTTTTTTGTCCACGTTACTGTAAATTTGCTCATTGCACTTTGGGGTTATTTTTGGGAGAGGTGCTTGAATTTAAAGATGTTTACCTGTCCGTTTTTTCTAGTTTATGTGCTTCTGGCCATAAGATTTCAGGTGAAATCTTCCAGGGAGAGAGGGACTATGCCCACAAGATCTCTACAGTGGGATACTTGTGGTGACAGTGAAGAAACAGGTTGCTGAGAGCCAGAGATAAAACTGTGAGTCAGAAGTGGGCTTATGTCCCATAACAACAACAACAAAAAGGTTTTTCGATAATGCAGATCAGAAGAAAATACTGAGTAAATTGTTCATATCTGAACTCAGGATCTCTGTCTTTTGTCCCTCGAACCAGAGGCAGGCAGAGGAGGGAGCAGCTTGTGATTCTTCTGTTTTGTCTGAGCATCAATACTATTCCTAAACCATCACACTTGTATAAGAGAAAGGTCTTCTAGCTCTATAATAAAGAAGGTATTGTTTTTTCACTTTGCATATGAATACCAAGGCCTGAAAAATATACAGATATTCATGTTAACCATGATGTTTCCAAAATATTTATCTTCTTTTTAAAATTAGAAATGTCAGATAAAATCCTTCTTCAGAAAGTACAACCCTTCATTTCATATTTTATAGTATTACAATATTTACAAATTAATTTCTTAAGTTTCTTTAAATGTTTAGTTGGGGCACTTGTATCTGTCTGTCTGTGGAAAGGGAGACAGGGAGAGGAGGAGGACTGAGAGACAGGGAGACAGTTTGGTAGATAAAGGGGCAATTCTATCTTGATTACTGCTGATGTAAACATGAATCACATTTATTGAAGTCAGCAGGATATTTCTTGTCTGACACCTGGGGAAATGAGAGCAAAATGTTACACTAAACATTTTTCTAAAAAACCTTTATTAGAGTTAATCAATTAACGTTCTCAAACATAGTATTTTTCCCCACAGACCTATAGGTTCTGCCATCTAGTGAACTGGTCAACAGTCATTTTAAACTCCAGCCACTCAATAACACTTTACATCAATGGAAGTGGAAGTGATAGGATTATCATTAAAATGTGAAATCCCCAAATAATTTTGTATTTATTAACAGGCTTGGAGAAAACTTTATCATACTGCTAATAGTAAGATGCATATGATTAGTCATAGCCTGAGAGACATATAGATTATTTTGATACTGCATTTCAACAAAATTATCTAGGAAAATTTTCTATATGCATGCCCAAAATGTGCATATTTGCATCTATATCCTCTTTTCCTGGCACAACAGTAGCTTATGAAGGCATGGATTCTGCAAGCATATTTATTAATTTTATTTAGAATACTATAGATACCACAAATACCATAGATATACAAATGCATTGCTTTTAAACATGCTTATATTTCATCTAGTGTAATACAGACACAAGACTGACTGAAATATCACTTAGCCTAATGTACTAGCTATAATAATAATAAATATAGTCAGTAATAGTTTGTACTTCTTTATGTATGTGCATGTACAGGTATATATCAAGTAATAAATTAACACCAGAAAAACTATTGTAATCAACAGTCTTCAGTATATTATATTTTTAATACTGTAATCATACTGGGAAAATCCAGGGCAGGATATTATTTTCTTCTAATTGCATTTCCTAAGTGCAAGAGTTGTAACAAAACAACAGATGCTAGGCATCACTAGAGATATGAATCTTTGATTTGTTTTTATAACTGCTCTGACATTTAGGCTGTGGGCTTTAAGAGGAGATTCCAAAGCAAATGTTTTCATCATCATCTGACTCATTTTTGCCTGAAGGAAATACCAATTAAAAAAAAGAAATAAATAAGCAGCAGCAACAGATTATTGTTAGGGAAAATTTCCTCCAGTGATTCTGCTGTGTTTATCATGAAATGTCTGAACACTAACTTTTGTGGTATTTATCCACGAGACTAGACGACTGCTGATGGCAAAAAGAAAGAACCTGCTCTTTGTCCAGGGGAAAAATATTACTTTATTTTCCAGTCCTGCCCTGCTTGTCTGGAGATCTTCCCAATAGCTTGCCAGTGCCAGAGAGAGCTCGCCCCCACCCCCTCCGCCCCAGTACAGGAGCTTTTTCCCCAGGGGGAGGGCCCAGAGGCAGGGACAAGACACTACCCAATAAGGGAGAAGTGGTAGTGGAAGAGAGTTAGGTTACAGCTGAGTAAGGACAAACCACATGATACAGATTACTAATCCAATAAAACACAATATAAACCAAATTAATGCATTACAACAAACTTTCACTAAGCATTACACACTTTCTTACTCTCACACACCACATTTATCTTGATTTGTGTTTGTTGTGGTACACAAAGGTTCAAACAGTCCTTATAAATAATTTCATTTTTCTAATATTGCCCTTATGGGGGAATTATGTGTTCACTGGAAGACAGTAGCAACTAATAGAAGAAGCCAGCAAAGAAAATGTGCAAAAAACTCTCCAACAAATCACAAGCAAAATGTCATTGCATTTAATTAATTGCCCGAGAAATATAGGCACATGATGGTGCCTGCATGTAGTGATGAATATAGCACGCGATTAACACTGAATGTAAAGGCGTGCACTGCCAAGGGGAAAGAGCTCATCTTCTATAATAAATGCTCTACTAGATCTTGAGAGATATTACAGACCCTATGTACATAGGGCCTCGGAGTAAGTTCAGGACCAGTCACTCCTTCCAGGTTAAAATTTGATTTTTTAAAATAATTGTCTGTGCTGTATCTTCAATACTTCAGATCTTCTCTATGTCTGTGCTTTTCAGAACAGTTTACCAAAGAGTTTGAAGCATAAAGTTTTCTTTGAACATAGATTTTAATAGATAATTATTCCATACTCAACAGTAGACATTTATTAAATATAGCTGTGTTTGTAAGTCAGTTCTATATGGGAAAAATATTTGTAGCACCTCACAACTATGTAAGGTGAAGGTTAGAAATTTTCCTCTGCTTAGAGGAAAAAAGATCTGAAGTCATCTTTCTGTAGAAACTGAAATCTGTCCAAATCTAGCCCACTGACTGGGCCCAACAAATTTGTATGATGGGGTGTTCATACATTCCTCCCTGACTGTAGCAGGAGTCTTCAGATCTCCACAATGTGAACACAATTATTTAAGAGATACAAAAATGTAATCTTTTAGATGAAGAAACTGCTTCATTTAGTGATCCACAGGGAGTCTTTAAAGGGAGAAGTGGATGTGATAACTAGTAGATCAGCTGTGTTTCATTTTTGAATTAATGTCAGTGTTTTTCCAAGTGTTACAAAACAAGAAAATACTAAAAGAAAGAATATCTTCCAAAAACAGAGCAAAAATTAATTCAGTATCTACACTGTTGAATAAACAGAAGCTAAATTAAAATAGTCTTCAAATGTTATCCCTTTCATAAAATGAAAGAAACATCTCAATGATTTTCCACTTATAAGGTAATAGATATTTTGGCTGATTCAGAAAAATAAGTACTCTAGATATTAACAGAGGAAGTGATCTTTCATGGTTTTGTTGGGGTTTTTTTTGTTTGTGGGGTTTTTTTTGTTGTTGTTGTTGTTGTTTTTAATGGGTTTTGTTTTCTTTACTCTTTTAACATGTTTTATAAAGAATTTCACTACAAAACTCATAAAGAAATTCTGTATCACATAAGGATATGTAGAGCTCTTTACCTGAAAATGACATGGTTTAACTTGCAGAATAAAATCTGGCAGTATTTGTGCAAAATAAATGGAATGCTACGGTTAAGTTCTTTTATAGAACTGTTGATAGCTGAAGGCACAAGCTCTTTCAACTCTGCTGAGGATCTTCAAGAAGGAATCAAATTCCTGCAAATTCCTGTTCCTAACATTTAGGATCTAACTTACAGGCTGGAAATAATAACTGATTTCTTGAAGTTTTTCAGAAACTATTTTAAAAATAAAAAATTCTGACATCCATTTGAAGTGTTTGCAAAATGAGTTTGAGCTCTGATTCTCCAGAGAAGTACAAGATCTATTGCTAAAAAGGAAATGAAAACACTTCAGAACCCTGCTATTTCTCTTTAAAAAGTTTTCTCTTTTTTAGGATTAAAATACTAATCATATGCATGTGCATCCTGTTTGCTGTCCTGGAACTTTGAACTGTGAAATTACATGCTGATGCAAATTTGAAAAGTAACCATATTTACATAGATTAGAAATGTGCCCAGATAGATAAAGAAGCAAAAATAACTGATAGGCATTATAAAAAAATATTTTAAAAAAAAACGAGCTTATGAATCCTGTACAAAAAAAAAGAAAAGTGCAATCAGGTCTAATACTCTTTTGGAGTACCAGCAATAACAGTGGTTTTCTTATTCAAATTCTTATTTGAGTTTAGTGAGATTTTACTTACGCTCTACAGATCGTTTTATTATAAAGCCTCTTTCTGTGTTCATTTGCTATTTTAGTGGTTAACAGCTATGAAAAAGAGCCACATATTTTCCAGAGTAATGAATATCTGAAATAGTGTGATGACAGCAGGGCAAACTACAGTCTGTTTCATTTTCCACTGTTGAGCATTTTGAGGAGTCATTTACAAAGTGAGTTCAAATTGCATACAGACATTCTAATTTGGATTTGGTAACAATTTATACCTGTTTGCATAGCTGTAAGTAACTTCACAACGTGCTAGTCAGTGAAGAAGCAAGCTCAGTACCTTTGACAGAACCATTCATTTCTTGCATATCTATAATATATGCATATATATTGCATATGCATATCTATCATTTGTTGTTCAGATCAGTTGTTTTTGGTTAATTTTTAAGGATATATTTTTGTCTATATTTCACAGAAAAATAATTGGAGGGGTGCAGGAGGTCAGACAAGGTTAATTCCTTGAAATGAATGGAGATTCAGAAGTTCCCAGGCGGTTGTGGGGGACAGCCAGCAGGCATATGTCTATTAATGTTGAAATGATAGCTGTTAAAGCAAGTGACCTTTAGAGCAGTGAGAGAGGGAAAAACAGCACAATTACATCAAGGTGGTTGGACATGCACAGACCAAAGATTTGATGCTGCAGACATCATAACCTTGTGCCCATTTTGAATGGATTTTATTTCAGACCAGACCTAGTTTGGTCCCTTAGGCAGAGTGAGTGCAGCAGGAGAATATTAAATGCATTCCTGGTTCATGGTTAGGTTCACCTTAAAGAAATCCAATGCCATGAGCCCACTCCACAATAGGAACTATCTTTGCTCTAAGTAGGAACAATTGGGAGATTCACTGCAAAAGCATGTGCTCACCACATCGCTACAGCTACAATACAGGACATATCCTGCAGAGCTTTGCTGCGTGAACTCACGACCCCACTAGTTTTCAGTATAACTGCCCCCTCCCAAGCAATGTATAAGCAAAAGTGTACATTGCCCATCTGAGGCTATAAGTACCAGCAATATGTTCAGAGACCATAAATCAGTTTCATCCCTTCTTCTGTTTGGTTTCTTCCCAAATTTGCCCTAAACCAGGACATTCTGGAATAATGACTGCACCCTCAGCCTCCTCAGGCTTGTCACTTTCCATAAAAAACAGGGGGCATTTTCTTGGAAACTTAGTACCCAATGCTGCCTTTTTTTTTTTTTTTTTTTTTTTTTTTTTTTTTTTTTTTTTTTTTTTTTTTTTTTTTTTTTTTTTTTTTAGGGTGTAATATTTTCTGTGAGGAAAGGATTGCAATAATGAAAGCATCAAATGTAATTCTGCATAGCTCAGCATTAAAACATCACAAGTTATATCTCTGGAGACTGTATTAAAATTCAGATGATTAAAAAAAATTAGGGAGTGTGGAATTACAAAGATGTCACTGTTCTTATTGTGATTAATTCTGTACAGTTCATGTTATGAACTTTCCCTTATTGATTTCAGAGATAAAAATATAAAAATATGGAAATCTCATGTGGTAATAGGTTTCAAGCAGATGGGGATTTTTTGGGAAAATACCAAATATTATTTTGATTATCAACTTATGAGAAATTGACTTTTGTGTTGCTGGTGACTTATACTAAACTGATGAATTTTATAGTCTAGTCCTAAGAACAATAGTGAAGGCACTAAACAATTAATACTGTACTATCATATATAACTTTTAACATCCAGCTACTTGAGGTATTGAACTGTATATGTAAAATTTCAGGTGAAAATCAGTAACAATTTTTATTTATATGAGAAAAAATTCACTTTCAGCTTTAGAGCTGATATGGAGCTGGTCTTGGAAGCTGTGTGAAGAGAGAAAAAGAGGGCAGTCTGTTGTGATTAAGGAATCTGAATTATTTGAAAAGCAATGCTTGGAACTCTGTAGTTACTGTTGCTACATGAGTTGACAACAGAACATGGATGTCTATTCTCAAATTCTTAATAAGAAAACACAGTAAATAATTTATCACTGTCTCTTTCCAAATCCTTTGGAACTATATTTAGTGAAAATCTTTACTTGCACAGTACCATTCAAAGATTGAGCTATGTCTTCATGTAGACATCCATATTTATCCATCAGACATAGTGGTCTATCAAGTTGTTTTCTGTCATTATCTTTGACTGTTTGATTCCAGGGTAGCACAATGTCATTGAGTCAGAAAACAGCTGTTCATCCCTGCAAATAACATGCCTCAGACAACCTGTGTCACGGCATGTGGACTTACCCTGGAATTCCTTGTTAGTGTCTAGACAAATCAAGAATATAAATTCCAGTGCAAGACTTATTTTGTCAGATCAATTGTCACTTTATTCTATTTATTTTGATATCTCAGCTGCAGACTGGACATATCATTCTTATGGCTGGCTGAAAACTGGATATCTTATGTTTTGAATACAATCTTTCCAAATCCATGGGATCATAATAACAATAGCAACAAAAGTAAATATAATCAGCCATTATTAGTGTCTTTTTTCTGTTGCCCTCCACCCCAAGAAACAAGAGGGTTGAAGAGTTAGTTGTTCTATTCTTACTTGAGCCATGGAAATGAACTCTATATTTAGGTCATTCTTTTAAATCACGGGAAAGATAAGCATTTGGGGAGATGATTGTTTTGATTTGTGTGTGGATTTAAGCAAAGGTGTTTATGATGTACTAATATCCTATAAGATGCCTAAACAGAGATAAAGATGAGAAGCCCTCAGCGCCAGTGAAGAAGTGAGAAGATATCTCTGTTCCTTGAAGCGAAGAATCCTTTGTTTTGGAGTTATTCATCTTTAAAAGGTGACACCCCAGTATGCAAAAGTCTAAGACCCATGACCCATAAGCAGCTTGGGAAACTGCTCCTGGGAGGGTCACAAAGGCAGGTTTCTCCGGGCGGTTGTTTTTGTGACGGTTTAAAACCCACAAGAGAACTGTTCTAAGTTGTCAGTGGGGTCTGTGACTCTAGAAGATACTCTTCCCCTAATGAATTGATGAAAGACTATTGTCAGATAGTGAAACTGACTGAAAATTACAAGTTTTGTCTCTTTATGTTGTTTTCTAGAAAAGTGAACAGTTTGTAAGGGGAGGGAAGAGTGTTTTTGAAGTTTCATTCTGTTTTAAGGTTTTTTTTCAACTTTCTTTTTTTTTTCTATTCTTTTAGTGTATGTTAATAAACTATTTGTTAATTTTAAAGTTAAGCCTGCTTTGTTTTTCTCCTAGTCTCTCTCCCACAGAAAGAGTGAGTACTAAGACCAAAATTTAGTGAACGTGAAACCACTAGATTAATTGGTGTATCCGCCCAGTTTGAAATTAAAACTATGACAGTCATCTAACATGTAAGACCAGCCTCTTCAATTCTGTATTTATATGCATACTTTTTTTTCTTGTATGTGAATGGTAACAAATTCAAAGGCTGATATTGCAACTTTCACCAACTCATTTCTCCAGCAGGACAAATAGTAGAACAAAGAGAAAATTATATACATTTTTCTACTTCACAATTTTTAGCATACTAATGATGTGAAGTTGTCAGAGTTACCAGCATCTCAACTTGCTAATGATTTCTTGTACCTTAGTCAGGATAAAAGAGATAAGCAGACAAGGTTAAACTCCTGTTTCCAAGGAGACCATTCCAGAAACATGTAAGAAATATTTAAGTAGGTACAATGTGTCTCCAAGAACTTGAGATTTTTCTTCATATAGTGACACATATAAGCTATGTTGAAGAGGAATCTGTGCCCTCCATACTCCATTTTGACGCTGAGGTCTTGTGAGTTATTGTGGCTTACCATCCAAATGGCTTGCACAGGAAAATAACGGGCTCCCTGGATTTCAGTAATGTTTCAGATGGTTATCAGTCAGAGGCACTGAGCAGAACTGTGTTCTCTGCATACTTTACCTATCTGTCTAACTCTCTGCCTAACTACCTATGCGTTCATTATGCTGGTTTTATTTATGGCCACAAGAAAACATGTTTCTTTAAATTTCAGTATGACATTCTGTGCTAAAGATATACCGTGCATGGAAATACAACCCAGCTGCAGAGGGATGGTGGAAAAATATTTGATGTTACTTGAGGAAAACAGCTCTTTGGAGTATCTTCCCTCAACTCAAAATGTTGCACATAAGGAGGTGTTTTTTTTTAGAGTACTAGATCCTGCTCTTCCATTCCCATGTTGTCATGAACATCTGTTGTTTCCTTCTAGACTACTTTACAGCTGATGTTGCAAAATATGTAGCTCTGTAATGAAAACTTCCTCAACTATCCCATACAAATGCTTTTTCCTAGTTTTCCATGCTCAAGGGAGACATAAAGAGAGGGAGAGAAAAATTATTTCCAGTTATTCAGTGACTATGGAAAAAATACATGGTGAAAGAGTGATACACTTAATTCAGTTTTAAACTTCATTGATATTAGTAAGTTAGGGACCTTTGCACATCAGAACTCTGTTATCACATAGTTAATGTACACAGTTTTACTGTATTTACTTTTCCAATATGTAAATATTACAAGAATTAAATAGATGAAGCTTGTCTCTACTAAACCGCTCCAGAAAATTTTTCATTTTTTATACTGGATACTGAAAACAAATGGGGTTAAACTACAACAGCCAGCAACTAAGGACCAAACAGCCACTCGCTCACTGCTTCCTGGTGGCATGGGAGAGAATTGAAAAAAAAGGTAAAACTTAATGGTCTGTGATAAAAATAGTTTATTAATTGAATAGTTTATTTATTAATTTACTTAATTGAAATTAAGTAAAATCTACTACTACTACTAATAATAATAATAAAAATAACTAAAAATAGTAGTTGTAATGAAAAGGAAAGAATACCAAACCCTAAGAAGCTCAAGTGAGCTCAGCACCTGCCAATTGATATCCAGCCTGTCCCTGAGAAGTGACTGGCATCTTCCAGCCAATCTGTTCCAAATTATACACTGAATGTGATGTTGTGTGTTATGGAACTTCCTTTTGGCATGTTTGGGTCAGCTGTCCTCGCCATTACCAATGTCTTCTTCTGCACCTGCTCACTGGCAGATGATAAGAAACTAAAACATCCTTGGCTTAGACTAAACACTATTTAGCAAAAACTAAAGCATCAGTGTTATCATAATTATTCTCTTATTAAATCCAAAATACAACCCTGTTTTCTGGTTACTAATAAGAAAATAAAATCTATGTCAGTTGAGATCGGGACAACAATGAAAAGGTTCTGACAACAGAAAAAAAATCAACAACAAAAAAGGAACCCAGGGAAAAAAAAAAAAAATCAAAGAAAATCTTGTTGAAGAAACAGGAAAAAAAAAAAAAAAAAAAAAAAAAGACTGTGTACTGTTAAAGTCTATTCATTCCACAGAGCAAAACTCACAAAGTAGACTGCTAGTTCCTAATTACATCACTGTATGAGAGGAAGTATCTCCTTTTTCAGTAGATATATTATTTGAAAGATTCATTAAGGCAACTGAAACTGTGTTTAATTTTGATACCTTTCAAATATAAGGGCAAATAGGATAGAATTTAAAGATGATTTTGTTTAATAGGTGTAAGAGACTCAATTTTAGCAAAATACAGTATCAAACAGATCAACATTAGGCATTTCGTTGGACTTGTTTGTTAATGTTTTCTGGGAAGTGAAAGACTAGTTCCACAAAAAAAGAAAAAAAAAAAAAAAAGGATCTAAAATTTGGGAGTTGCTGGAGCTCAGCTACTCATGAATAAGAGTTGCAATGGTAAAACCATAGTTAAAGTATCTGTGATTTCTCAGCAGAGAAAAGGACTAACTTATACATTTCTTTGAATCAAACAAGAATTATAAAAAAGGTTTATTAAGGTTTATAATGAGGAAATTATGTACAAAATCTTATCCAGCTAGTATAAATATTTCTTATCACTTTTAAACATAATAAATTAATATAGAAAATACTTTCCTAATTATAGTGTCACTGATGGTGAGATTCAGTTTGCAAATGAGTTGTTTAAACATAGGTGTCTATTTTTAGGCCTCCCTTTATGGGATAGGTATCCTTTGCTGAGTTCCCTGTGGTCACCGGACATCAAAGGCTTAATTTAGCTGTTTGACTACCTGTTTTTCAGCACATTTAGAAAAGTCTTGCCTTTCATCTGAAGTTCCAGAAGGGCAGATGTCTCCCAGAGATTGTGCCTTGCCTACCAGTGCCATAGAAATATCTCATATACCCTTTAGATAACCCTAGACCTTGACTGCATGAAGTGTAGGGAGCTATCCACCTGAGCAACTACTTGGGAACAGGATTCAGTTGCTTAAGCACAGGTAACACTTGAAACACCCTATTTTGCACAGGGATGGCTTTTGTGAGATATGATACGTGATCTGTAGAAAAATAATTGCATCCTGGACTAGTCATGACAGGCCAAAGTGGAGACTGTAAGATATCTAAAATGGTATCTGAACGGCTGGATTCTTCTCTGCATTAGGTGAATAGCTCTCCTTGCTCTCCCAAATGTTTTGCTTATATATAATTGGACTGTCACAAGAACTTGGACTCAAATGCAGTTTTAATTGACTCCCTCCTTCAATACTGAGTCTCACTTTAAGATATACAGCAAGAGTTGCTAAGATATAAGACTTTGGAAAAGGAAAAAGGAAAAAAAAAAAAGGGGGGTTTTAAAGCTTAAAATAACCATAACTTATTGGAAACATCAGTTTAGTGTAGAAAAGTTCAAAGTAGGGCTTTTTCATGGACTCCAAAACTAAAATTCTAAAAGACTAAGGTACTTATGCTGAGCAGTAGTCCAAAGCTTATATGAAAGCAATAACAATTATAATGAAATAATAATAATAAGAAGTATTAGTAAGGAAAGTTAAAAGAGACAACATGTTAAGTAGTGAATAGGGTGAAGGGTCTAAGCAATTTAAAACACGAATATTGAAGCCAGGTAGACAGCTGCATCTAAATGCTGATTAAATAAATTGAAAAAAAAAAAGGGACAAAGTATAAAGGTTTGAGAGATAGTTGTCCATATTTAGAAGAATGCAGGAAGACACATTCATGCCACCTGATGCAGAGAGAATTTACCAGTTTTGGCAAAGGATAAAGTATGTTAAAAATAAGTATATTTCAGATCATTGAGCTCACAGTTCTTCCAAATCATAACAATGAACTAGCACTAGAAACACCAAGAATTGTGTTAATGTTTGGCAAACATGGTAAAAATAAAGGGCTGAAAGACTAAAATGGGAACAAAGAATGACACAAAAAGAAGTCATCTAAGAGTGAAAAAATAATTACTCAAATTGTACAAATAAGGCAGTGGATAAAAAGCTGTAAGAAAGTTTTATGGAAGTAGAGCCCTGTCCAATGCAATAGTTTTCTTCATCTAAATGAGATTACGTGTTTGAATAAAGTTATGTGTACGGACATAGCTCTTAGATTTCTCCAAGACATTTACTATAGGGACATGCAGCATACATTCTTATGTAGACTGTATTTTATATGAAAAATTTAGTGGTAATTTAAGCCTTTTCTTGTTAATCTTGCATATTTCAAAGGCTGATTTTTTTATAAAGGTAAAGGCAAGACATTATTATAAAATGATCAAAATTACCTTGCTAAATGGTCTCAATTCACTAAAAAGTGTTTTCCTACATTCAGAGGCAAGATAATAGTTCAGAGTTTCAGTGATAAAAATTATATCAGCAGGAGGCAAATTCTGTCTTTGAAAGTAAAGGTCTAAAGAAAACTTGATATCAACATTTATGACTAGCAGAAGAAAAATTTTGTAATGGCAACAATATTTCTGTGATAATTCAGTATAGATGAGGATAACAAAATAGGCAGATCCTCACTTTACACAGCATTAATTAAATATACTTGTATGCCTATTTCAAACACAGATAACAAGATAAAAAACTCAAGGAAAGTTAACAAATGAGCCAGGAAGCAGAGATAGATAGATAGATAGATAGATAGATAGATAGATAGATAGATAGATAGATAGATAGATAGATAAAAATAAATCACATTAAAAGAGAAGGTTGGGACATTACTTGATCTCTGTGCTCTGAAAGGCACTCAAAAAAAAAAAAAAAAGAAAGGCTAGAGAGTGAAGTTAAATAAGTGCAGTTTTAAAAACTGAGACATGACTTTAAAAAGTTAAGATTTTAGCTAAGGGTTAGAAGCAATTTATATTGATCAAGATGTAAGTTAGATTAGTAAATGGTAGGTTAATGATTATTAGATGCCCAAGCTAGAGCTAACTGTTATATTATGAGCTTGTTTATAGCAAAAGTGGAGTAAGTGAACCATCATAAGAACAGATTGAAACCACTAAGAACAATGGCCAGCATCTGGACTTGGTATCAATCAATCACAAAGCAGGGGACCTTGGACAGTGCCAGAGGGTCACAGAGACCTGATGAAGACTCTCCTGACTTTATCCTTTGAGACCACTGACCCAATTCGAGACCACCGACCCAATTCAAGAGAAGAACTGCGCACGCGTGAAGGACTAATAGCCTCATTTTAACACAGAGCGGGGATGGGAGGTGCTGGGGTTATGCATATGTATTGTATGTAAGGTCTTGGAAAATAAATAGAGAGCAAAGAGCCTTGTTCGGGGCAGCCACACCTTTTGGAGATGACTCCCGTGCCACCCGCCAGTGAATAAACATACCACTTTCTAACTTTAATTAGTTAAAGGGTCTTTGTCCATGACTATATCAGTTTTCAATGACTCAAAACAAGTACCATTTCCTGGAAGAGATGGCAATTACTATGAGCATAGGGAAAGAACTATTCACCTTAAAGTGATTGCTTTTAAAGTGAAGTATGATACTTGTAAAAAATTATCTGTTTTAACACAGATTCAAAATGAAACATTAGTGCCCCCGTGCAAGTGGTTTGAGCTGGATAAACATGGAGATGGAAGCAAACCTCAAAATTTGTGAGTTATGGAAATTTTCTGTTCATTTTTTTCCTCCTTTGCCATGGGAAGAAGAAAATTACCTGTACTGCCATCCCTACAATAATGAACCTCGAGTCTCCTGATCAAGGTATTCACTGCAAGTGAACCTCCTCTCTCAGGATCTCAGCTGATCAGTTTCAATAATTAAGTACACTTTTTTCCCCTAGGCACAGCTGATCGTATATGTTGCTGTTCCTTCAGGGTTTTTATTTCCATTGAGCATCAAAAATAATTTAGCCATAGCTGGTGATGATACATGGAACAGTGAAGCCAGGTATGTGTCTTGTCCACGTCGTTGAGGGTTTAAGAGCCGTGACATTCAGGCTTGGGACATTTTCCTGCTAAGTAGGCTTTTCTTCCCTACATTCACCTATTGAATAGGACATCGTTCCTCTGCCAGAATTATCAAAGCAGCTCTTTATCATTGCAGGAATTAAGACAGTGACATCTTAGTCATTCCTGTTTCTTGCCAAATCACAGTTAGGTCACCTAAGGACCGGCTTGCTGTAAGTACAGTAATTTGTTATCCATAAGGGGATCTCCATGTAATTTAATATCCTATGAAAACTCAGAACAAATGATCTAATCAACATTTGTGGCCTTCTCTTTCAATAGAAAGAAAAATAAAAAAAGGAAGAGATACACATATAAAATTGAAATATTTGATATAAGAAATATTTGTGTGTAGTATGATTACTACTTGCTCACTTTGCAACAGTGGTCAAACAACTGTGACACTTTCCAGTTTTAATGTTTATGGAGTTTCCTATATATGGAAGAGATGTGTACTACCAAAACAATTTAATTCTTGCTAATAAAAAAGACATAACAAGATCTAGTGGCTGGCAGCTAAATTTTGTCATTTCCAATCTTGAAATTAAGATGGAGTTCCTAGCAGGGGGTTTAATTAATCATTGACCTAACTCACAAAGATATATAGTAGAGTTTGTTTTTGTTCAAAAACAAGATTAGATAAATTCCTAAATGGCATATTTTTTTAATTTAAGTCTTCTGGGGAGGGCTTTGGTCATGGTTTTTCTTCCCTGTCCCTGATACCTGTGAGGTTTTTGCCTTGCCCCATTCATTTTCCACCTTCAAAAGCAGGTGAAGGCATAGGTAGAGAGGATGAAAGAACTGACAGTATCGTCAATCCTTCTATTTGTGAACAGGCAAAGGATACATTGTGAATGTGCTCATGACTGAATACTGATCCAATATTAAGGTCCCACTGTATCGTGTATATTTTAGCTACAGAGTAGGATTTTCTCCTGCTGAGCTTGAAATTTAAATATACAGGCAAAAACTTGGGAGGAGTTACAGATTAGTGAAGTGAATATATGAATGCACAATTTTAAAACCACCAATTACTGAATAAGAGTCTTGATATTTCACTTAAGAATTCTGTAGTGAGGGGATTTGATAAGGCAGGAAAAGAAAATATCAGATTTGACCACAGAAACCAAAAAGAGGATGAGGATGTGAAGAGGGAGCTAGACTAAAATATGGAAAACTTTTAGAGGAATGCTGCAGAAATGGTGTTGAGGGCAGACTTGCTAGGTGTAGTGTCACTGGTTTTACTGGTTTAAACTTCTGTCTTCCTGAATTAAGTATGTTCCTGTCTGAGCTCAGTCAGGTGGTGCTGATTGGACCTTGAACTCCTGAAGTGGGTAAAACTCTCCAGTGTGAGGAAAGGTGATGTGATCCTCCTCAGCTCTCTGCTTTCTCCAGCCACAGAACAAGCTTGAGCATCTTTCTAATAATTAGCCTCACTCTTTGAACTGGAAAAATTATTAAGTTCTGCAGACATATAGCTTGCAACAGAAAGTGACTTCACTTATTCAATACCATGAACTGTGTCCAAGACATTTTACCTTTGTTTGCAGCAGAGTTTCTGGAAACTGTGTTGCCATGGAAATGTGATTTGCTAGTCTTTTCTAAGAGTGTGTGCTTGGGGAGAGCTAGTGAGCTGCAACTTCATTTCTGACTAACAAACAGGGTTCCAAACATAGTATAGTATATATAGTATAGATGAAGCTACCAGAAGGTCTGTAATCATTTTTCTGAAATCAGTATGACTGAGGAAAGTGATTGGAGTCATGATGGCAAATTTCCAGACCATCACTGGAATCCTCTACATTACTTGGGAATGAGGCAGGAACAGAAGGTCCCTATTCTCTTTTGAAGATAATGACTCAGATACAGGAGTAGCACAAGCTCATCATTAGAAGCCTGAGTCTCTTTTCACTACTGCAGCACACAAAACATTTTGAGGAAACCTGTGTGTACGCAGACAGGCACATTTGAGCATAGACTAAATGATAAATACTGATGACTGGCTTCCTTTGAGAACCCGTGTGGAAGTATCTTTGGGGTCTGTGAAAAGGGAAAAGGTTTGATCCTGTTAGTGCTTTGAAAAAAACAGACCTCTATTCATAAATTATGTGGGTGTATTTTAATATGAGGCATGTAGGATTCTTCCACAAATAGTCTGCTTCCTTCCATTTACCCAGTTAACAAAATCAACTAAGATGCTAAGGCAAAGCTATAAAATGGGTCTAAATAATGTCTGCAAACTCTTTCAAAAACACTTGTCTTTTGCCGGTGACACAAACTTTCATTTTTCAGAAGAATTACTTTCATTCTTTCAGATAACTATTCAGTAGACATTGTGAAATTGATATTATAGAATGCAATATAGATAGTTATCAAGGCTGTTGGTGCCTTTAGACAGACGAACTTGTGCTTGAACTTGTTTCCTCAGCTTTTGGTTCCTCTAAAATCTCACATTTTAAATTCTTGACCTTTCCAATTTGGAAGATTTCATCTTTTATTTAGCTTTAAATCCTTTTTACTGTAATGTAAGCAGAACATCACAGTATACTTCCTTACTGGGAATCTCTTGGACCCTTTCTGAAATGCTGAATTTAAGTGGTGTGACTCCTGGGGATGTCCTGTGCAGGGCAGGGAGCTGGGCTCAATGATCCTTGTGGATCCATTTCATCTCAGCACATTCTGTGATTCTGTGAAATTACTGTTTTTGTCTCCTTCACAGCATTTGGGAGTTCTCTAGGCAGACACAGAACGCAGGATGATGCACAGCCGCATAAAATAAAAATCCGTATGTTTTCCGTAAGTATTTTTTTATGTTTTTCCTGTTTCTTAAATTGATTTGTATTTCTTTTACAAAATTAATTGTTACATGTCTTGATTCGTGCTGGCTATGAATACCTTTGTATAATAAGCGTCTTTAAAGATGTAAAATAATTTTCTTCAGTTTGCAGTACTTCTATTTTTCTTTTTAATAGAAGGACTACGTCTATTCTTCAATGTATTAATGTTATTGCCTTATCTCACATATCTATCTAGGTTAAAACTACGGAGTGTTAAATCAGCTGGTGGGTAGCTGATTTAGTAATTCAGGCATATAAACCTCATGCACGAAGAAACTGACAAGCAGTGCACATATCTGCCCATATATTCTGCAGATTGTAGACCTCAAGGTACAGTTTTACTTGGAAAAGTGAGAGTAAAAATTAGGGGGCAAATTTCCATGCTGGTTGTGTTTTTCTTTGACCAGTAACTCCTGCAGGTTGTACCATATTTCTCCATATTCCTGATCAATAGTGCATGTACCATATGGCACTTTCGGTGATCAGGGAAAGCCCTCTCTGTTGTATGAGGTATTTGCATTCACAGATGTTTCTCATTTCTTCCATCTTGATTGAGGATAGAGCCAAAATTTCATCTGAATTGGGTCATGCAAATGAGCAATTAATATGACTTTAGGCACTGAGCCTACAAGTCATTCTGCTGTGCATCAGCAGAAAAATGAAACAATGGCCTGAATTTGATAACCAGTTTTTCTCTATCTTCTCTGAGAGAAAAGTGACATCTTGAATGTGCTTTATATAATATACAGAACATGGATTAGAAGTACAGTTTATTCAGAAGCATTTCTATACTCTGTACCTAGAGGCATGGACAAAACTGTTCCTAAAACTATAACAGTTTCTTGAGTGAAAGCCTGCACTAATTCTATGCCAACTTCAGAGCAACTATAAAGGTTCAGAAATTCAGAAAGGTCAGTCAGCTTGCCCACTGTACACTGTCAGACAAGCTCATCTGCTCAAACACAGGAAGTACCTTAAGAGTATAGTAAGAATTAAATCAGCACATTGACCAGTGTTGCTTATTCTTTTCAATTTAATGCTTTTCCCCCAACTTTTTCTGGGGCCAGAACATCAAGTTTCATCATTTCTGCTTCTTGAGGTGTCTTGTTTTTGGCTCACCAGAGGAATATTCCATAGCATATGACATAAATCTCAGGGAAAACCTGAGCATAAAGGACCAGGGAGAACATCAGTAGGAGGTACACTGCCAAGGGACTGAGTGGGCATTTGTAGATTGCTGTTGATCAGTTCCTTTCATATGCATCACTTGCCTTTATTGGTTTTATTTCTCTGTCTTCTTTACCTTTTAATTACAAGTTAGATTTGATGTTTTTGTTATTATTATATTATTTTTATTTAATTTCAAATTTTAAACTTTTCATCTCAGTCCATGAGCTTTTGCCAATTCTTTTTCCCCAGTCTGCAGGGAGTGACTGAGGGGTTATGTGGTGCTTAGCTGCCAACTAGGTTTAAAACACAACAGGAGGGAAAAGATGAACTTAAAGAGAGCAAGGAAGTTCTGAAAGAAAATACTTTAAGGTGACAGTTATAGCTTCCCAAGTGGAGTAGCTGATAACACATTATTTGATTATGGACCAGAGCTAATTCTGGCACTGGTCCTAGCATTCCTATACCCAAAGCTGCCAGCTTATGCCAATACATTTTTAAGCAACCGTATGAAATGACAGGGATGTAAAGAGCACACCATGTTGACTCAAAATGATTTGGAGTGTGAGAAAATTCCTCAGTCAGCTCTAAGGCACTCCAAAGGCAAACAGAAAGGATGCAAGAGGGATACAAAAGATGACTTGCATTCTAGGGCTTCCCCAGCATACAAAAAGTAGATTATAACTGACATTTCTACACTTTTCTGAAAGTCCATTTACAATAAATATTTAAAAGCAAGAAAAAAGTATTCAATAAACAAACCCTGAAGGAAATATATGGATTCATAATTCATCATAGGACTATATCTTACATACAGAAGACGTGTGCTCTGAATGTGAATTGACAGTAGTATCTTGCCAAATATAATGCATAGTTGAAGAGGGGTGATATTGAAAACATTTTGTGTTGAGTTTAGAAGACAAGCATTGCTTCTTTTAATGGTCAGTAAAATTCACTATATTTCTTTACTTTTTTCCTTTTTGTCTTCTTGGGCACACAAAAATGGTTTCCTCTCTCTTGTCAAAGACATCAGAATGTTCTAACACTGAGTAGCCTGTCCTATGGAAAATAAACTTAAAGAAAATGCTTTACTGGTAGGTGAGTTACTTATACAACATGTAATCAAAATTATATTTCTTCAAATATTTGCTAATTCGCACAGTAATTCCTCTTCTATTTCCTTTCAAAGAGGATTTTGGTTTTCTTACTGAAGGGATTGTGTTTTGCAATGTAGCAATCAATAACTGCCATATACCAGCTTTCAAATTAAAACTAATTTCCATGATTGATAACTTGGGGTGGTTTTCTGCTTGGTTAAATACAGAATCTAATGTAATCTGTAATCTAAACAAAACCATCAAAATCAGCAAAAAGAAAAAGGCCCTGAGTTAGTCTTTGGACTTATGCTCATTAGTGATGATATATTCAGGGAGAATACCATCCTAAGAGGAGATAAATAGTTTTTTTCTATCAGTGTTCAGAGCAGGAAAACCTAGGGAGATTCCCATGCTGTATTTTGGGATTAATGAAGGGTCAACCTGATTAATGAAGGATCAACTGAAACAATGCTTTAAGTGGAAGGCGATCACGGTGAATAGAGGTAGAATAAAAATAGCAAATGACCAATGCTAGATGGCATTCACCCACAAGACTCAACAGTACTCAAGGATGAAATAGTACAACTATAGTAGCTCATCTACTCCTGGCATCTGAAGATCTGACAGTGGCAAATACTGTGACAATCTTTGAAAATAAACATTCAGGGAAACCTAGGGAAGTGCAGACCTGTAAGCCTGCAGGCAAATTAATAAAGTGTTAACATTGAGACCTGAATAAATGAAAGCTGCCTGAAAAGAACCCACGTGATTTCCACAAATGGAAGTCCATTACTACAAACCTTTCAAATTATTTTAAGAAGTCAAAACCCCTGCGGATAAGGATAATATACATGGCATGTACTGCTTGGACTTTCAAATGGCTTTTCATAAGGTCTTGTGCAAAGCACTTGTGGAGAAAACAAACAGAAAAGGTAGACTCCAGCATCAATAAATAGGTGGCTAAAATTAGGGAAAAAAGGTTAAATGTTACATACGAGAAAGTTACCAGTGGTTTTCCACAGTGGCTGGAACTGGTACCAGGAAAAGGTAGGGAGAAGTTACACGACCATGTTTGCACACAGTGAAGGAATTCACAGGTCAACATTTGAGGGCTTAGCACAATATCCTGTCTCAAACACTGTTATTTCAGAAGGACTTTGACATGACATAAGCACAGGATAGAGTGACAGGATGGTGCTGGCTCCAGGCCTGGTGGAGGAAGTTCTGGTTAACACATCCTGAGTAATGCATCCAGGCATGAATTCCCCATGTGGCAAACTGTAAAGAAGCAATTTCCCATGCATATCACTGGTGAGACAAAGATCGCCCCATTATGGGACACACGGAATCTGCAACTACCAAAGCCCTTCCCCTGAATAAGCCTCCATGGATACCTGGAACTTGGACTGTAAGTTAAGGCACCACAGCAGGAACTTGAGGTAAAATAAAGTTGGTACTCTTGTCCCAGTGTCACCACAGACCAAGGGGGTGGTAAACAAAGCTGGAGGAAAAAAATATATCACTGATAATGGACGAGGAAAGCTAACACAGTATCTTGTGGTGAAATCAGTTCAGACTGAGTCAAAGGTAATTCTGGCAGGGGGAAGATCACAACTCACCTGCTCAAGGAATCCATTGACTCAAAAGAAGAGAAAGACTGAGCATGGAACTAATTAACAGTAGAAGTGAGGTAATCATTTAACCAATAGAATAAGACAAAGAGCATTAATTCCTTTGTTTGCAAGAATGTATAGTGAAAAAATTTTAATGACCTCAGGAATTTTAACCACCACTACCAAGAAGGCTAGGGTGAAGAAAGACAGATGAGACATGACTGAATCCAAGGGTGGTGACTATCTTCTGCTTGATCTATATCTCTGTCTCTCTTCCCCTGACACTCTTTCTATTTATTTCTATCTTTCTACCTTTCTACCTCACATTTACTGTTACATAAAATTTGTATTATTGCTTTGTCATGCCGTGTCATTTGCACCTTAATTCGGGAAGACGCATCTCTCACTAGTAGGATTTTTACACAAGGCAATAAGTATGAGGGCTGACTGTGAAGAAATGCAGCCTGTTCTAAAAAAAAGGCTGACTGATAAGATAGCAGATGAAATTTTGAAAAAGAGTTTGTTCTTTGTGTATGTAAGTTAAAACAAATGTAGCTTCACACATAAAATTATAGGGTCTGTGCTGTCTGTTGCCATTGGAGTAAGCCTTTGTGTTTGTGAGAGATGAAAATATCAGCTTGGTGCTTGCTAGGAGTGGAAAAATGAGTCATATATTTGACTTTATGAGGAAATGAATAAAGAAATAAAAAAGAGCATCATTATGCTACTGTACAAAATCACAGTTCATGTACACTCCCAGTTCATGTGCATGCTTCTCATTTTCTCAAAAATGACACAGAAAAGTTGGCAAAGGTTCACAGAAGCACCCATAATATGGAATAATTTTATTAGAAGGACTAAGAAATTACTTTGAAGAAAAAGATAAAAATCATGCCTGATGTAGAGACAGTAGGCAGGGATTTACTGCTCACCATTTCTTCTTGTACAAAAAAGTAGAACCACCACATGAAGTCAACAGAAGTCAGTCTCATAATGAGCAAGGGGTGTTTCACACTGGGGTGAGGGAGGGTGGTGCAGCAGATGGCAGACCTGGAGGGTGGTTTAACAGCAGCATTCTGGAGGCAAAAGGTTTACATATGTTCAGAGTATACTGGACAAATATTTTTCATGGGAGCTCTAGTAAACGTTAGTAGGGAAACATACAGCTTCAGACTCAGAAAATCCTCTGAGCTGTAAATATGCAAAAGTTAAGGGAAAGTGTCATATATGTCCTTAACCTGCCATCCATTTATAGGCATGTGTTCACATGTGCTTCTAATATGGAGCCATAAGAGAAAATTTAGAGGGCAGCAAGGTTAGACACAGCTCAAAGCTATTGGCATAACAGTGCCATAGGCTTTTTTTTTCTCAAGTCAAAAGGAAGCATTGACATACTTTAGATATGTACCTGACTGTAATAGCATTTGGTAAGAAACATCGGACTTTGTAAGACCTCATTGTTGTACAGTTTCATGGCTCCACTTTGCTGCGTGCATTCAATTATGACAGGCTGAACTCATCTCACCTATGTGCAGCAATCTGGAAGAGTTTATTCTGAACTGACACCCAGATTCTCTGGGTGAGAAAATGGGAACTCCAGCATATGAGTCATTCCATCTTAAAATAGATGTTGAAGAACTCATAAAAAAAGTGTAAGCCTTGTTAAATTAAAAAACCCGAAAATGCCAAAACCAAAATGCCTTACACAACTACATTTCTATACTACTCTAGCTAATGATAATTCTGATTAGAGAATTCAAAATTAGATATAGTGCCTAGAGTCATGTAATCACCACAGATCACCTGAAAGAAACAATGAAATCAAAAGATTTTCTGGCTGCCAAGTATTTGTTCATCTGGCTTGAAAAGTCTGTCTCTGTGTATGTACATCAGGCATCTACGTGACAGCCGCAGGAAAGCTGTTCTTGATGTCTGTAGCTAACAATAGCTAGCCAAGACTGAAGTTCTATTTTTACAAGTGTTCACAATCATGGCAAAGATCTTAAAATCTAAACTAGATTTTCAATACTTTTGAAAATTATATTTAGGCAAGTGAACCAGCATATATTTCAGCATACATTTCAGCATACATTTAAGTCCAAGAAAACCCAAACTGAGTAAGAAAGCAAAGTGCATTGCTGACGTGTCTTGAGACTTCAGGGATACAACACAAGACAATAATGTAAACTCAGCATTACCATTCATTTCATTGCTCACAAATAGAGTGCAATAACATTGATAGTGAAATTTATACTAGATATTTAGATGCATATATATTTAGATATACTAGATATAGTGCATTTATACTAGAATATTAATGCCACTGTAGCTAAATATTGCATTATTTTCAAGAAGTTACGACCTATTTCTGAAATCTCATCTTCATTTACAGCCAGGCAACCTAGGGTTTGGAAGAAAGGACTAGTACACAAAGGTATTGCTTATTTTTTCACTTGTTTCTAAGCTTTAAGTGTAACATATCCAGTTATTATTATAATTTGTCTACAAGCTTAAATATCTAAAGCATGATTCAGATATCTAAGCATGGTCATAAATTGTTAGATGTCTTGCAGTATCCCACTTAGATCCAAGAACAAATTTAGGATACCAATATCTCACCAGATACATGCTATTGCTGTGTAGATGTCCACTCCAACACAAAAAGTCTTACACAGCATTTGATATCACCATGAAACATGTTCCCGGTATTTGTTGAAACCTACTGTACTGTCATGAGGTACACGCACAAAACCTTCTGTTGAGCCAATGAACAATCAGCAGGCAAGTTACTGCTCTCCTGTTTTCAGGCAGGCAATCCAGAACCAAAGGAAAGAAGAGTTTCCCTTGGTCAAGGAGAATTGGGTTAGAGAATACACAGGCAAGCTTGACATCCAGAAGTCCAAGGAGCCCTGAGGAGATGCACCTACAAGTGCTGAGAGACACCTGGCAGACACCAAGACAGGCTGCTCAGAGTCATCTTTGGAAGGTCATGATGATCAAGAGAGGTGCCTGAGAACTGGAAGAAAGCAAAGATCACCTCAGTCTTCAATCAGGGCAAGAACAAGGACACAGAGAACTACTGAAACCATCACCCTCACCTCACTCCCTGGAAAGGTGGTGAAGTGCCTCATGCTAAAGGCCATCTCTATCCACATGGATGACAAGAAGGTGATCAGGAATAGTCAGCATGGATTCACTAAAGATAAGTCATGCTTGACTCACATGACTGCTTTCTACAGTGAAACAACTACCTGAATAATGAGGGGAAGGCAGTGGATATAGTCTACCTCAACTTCAGCAAGGCTTTCAACACTGTCTCTCACAACATCCTTGTAGGCAAAGTCAGGAACTGTGGACTGGATGAGTGGACAGAGAGGTGAATTGAAAACTGGCTGGATGGCAGGTCCCAGAGGTTTGTAATCAGTGGCACAGAGCCTTATTAGAAGCCTGTCACTAGTGGGGTCCCCCAAGGTTCAATACTGGGAACAGTATGATTTAATTCATCCATCAATGATTTGGATGAAGGGACAGATGCCTCCCCAACAGGCTCATTGATGACACAAAGCTGGAAGGAGCAGCCAATACCCCAGAGTGCTGTGCAGCTTTTCAGAAGGGCCTTGACAGGCTGGAGAGATGAACAGAGAAGAACCATCTAAAATTCAGCAAGGGCAAGTGCAGCTGGGGAGGAACAACCCCTGGCACCAGCACAAGACTGGGGGCCAACCTGCTGGAAAGCAGCTCTGTGAAGAAGGAACCGGGGGTCCTGGTGTCCATAGGACAGTACTGTGTCCTTGTGACCAAGAAGACAAATGGCACCCTGGGGTGCATTTGGACCTGCACGGCCAGCAGGTCAAGGTAGGTGATCCTGCCCCTCTACTCAGCCCTGGTGGGGCCACATCAAGAGTGCTGTGTCCAGCTCTGGGCTCCTCAGGGCAAGAGAGATATAGAGCTCCTGGAGAAGGCCCAGTGGAGGTCAACAAAGATGGTTGGGGGACTGGAGCATTTTTATGCATGTCTTAGGTTATGTAACCAAAAAATGTGTATTCTATTTCATCTGCTTAAAGCTGTTGGGGAGACGTTTTTTCCTTATCTCTTGTGATTCCAGGGGGGAGGGGGGCAGATGCCTTCTGATAATAGCCCAGCCATTAAAACCAGGTGGGGCAGTGTTTCTTATCTCTTTCACTATCCTCCAGGGGGATATCTTCTGATAATGAGCCATTAAATCTCACCAATGACATGACACATTACATCATCCCATTGTGAGATGCTCCACACAGTGGGAAGGGAGCCAACTGTTTATAATTAAATAAAAACTGGGACTCAAGACCATCCGGTTTTTCCACTGGATCCCCGGCAGAAGACTGGACCCATCTCACCACCACTGAACATTCTACAGGGTCACCTCTACTCCACAGAACCATATCTGTTACTCCAGGAGGACTTCTTTGGACTGCTTCCAACACCCTGACCAAAAAGGTGCCAGGTCGTATCCCTGACTCTGTCAGGGTTTTCCAGGATTTTTGCTTGCTACCTTGCTTGGTTTTTTGTACTACTACATTTGAGTGGGGGTGTTTGTTTGTTTGTTTGTTTGTTTGTTTGTTTGTTTGTTTGTTTTTTAACATTCCTAGTAAAGAACTGTTACTCCTATTTCCGTATCTTTGCCTGAAAACCCCTAATTGCAAAATTATAATAATTTGGAGGGAAGGGGGTTTACATTCTCCATTCCAAGGGAAGCTCTAGCTTTCCCTGGCAAACAACTGTCTTTCAAAACCAGGACAACATGGAAAGGCTGAGAGAACCGGGCCTATTCAGCCTTGAGAAGAGATGCCTGAGAGGGACAATAGGTCAAGTGACAATGGGCAGAAACAAATGCACAGGAAGTTCTGTCTGAATATGAGGACTTCTTTACTGCGTCGATGACTGAGCACAGGAACAGCTAGCTCAGAGATGGCATATAATCTCCCTTACTGGAGAGATTCAAGAATCACCTGGACACAACCTTGTGCAATGTGTTCCAGGATGTCCCTGGGAGCTTGGACCAGAGGACCCATTATGCTCCCTTCAAACCTGACCCATTCTGTGATTCTCTAACAGTCAAAAAAATGAAATTTTCACAGTAGCTGCCTGACTTGTCTGCAAATAAATTAAGAGAAATGTGTAGAAATTTTAATTTGGCTTTTTCTGTGGAGAAGTAACATTTATTTTCAAATATAACTAGTACACAAAAAATTCAGTTTTCAGCTCTCAAAGGGCCAATAGGGCAAGACAAGCCTGAAAATATATTATTTTTGCATGTCAATATCAAGAAGCAGCTTCTTGAATTTGTGGGTTTCTAGCATATAAGCAGTCAGTGCTTGCCCAGATTTTTATGAGGTACTGGTACATCTATCACAGATAACACAATAAATCAATTGAGACTAGAAAGCAATCATCAAAACACTAATGAAAATTTCTCTACTCCATAGTCCTGTTTATGTAAGATTTTATTATTTATGTAAGCAGCATCAAACACAAATTGAAAGAGAGCAAGTCCCACAGATGCAAAACTGACTGTAAAGGCCTGTAGCATCCAGTGCTGCAGAACAGATACATTCTGCTTTTTAAAAGTCAGCAACAAAACCTGACACATGGAAAATCCATGTGATTCAACATTTGCTCAGTAAAGAGAAGAACCACACATGGCAGCTGGTTTCCCAGGCAACTCTGAATCTCTGGGAATATAACCTAAATAATTAGGTTTCTCAAAGTCTTTTACGAGAGAAACTATTGTTATGTTATGGTAAGTTACAGGAGGCTTTTCTGTTTAAGCTTAATTAGATAATTACCACAGTTTTGTCTCAAATCCTCTCCAGATTATTTATGTGGGAATGATTTCCTTATGGGTTTCAAAGGTTCTTACAACTTTTCCGAATTTTTAGTAGATTTTTGTTTCATTTTGTCTAGTTTTGGTGGGATGAGATTGCCCTCCTCCCATTCTCTCTCCTCTTTATTTTTTTACTTCTCCAGAGAACCTGTATTGCAGAAATCTCTGATGGTGATGATACTGTATGAGTCATATTTCTGTTAGAACCTGGTTTAAAATCTGAGAATATTTTGTCTCATAGCTCCAGTGTGACCACACTTTTCCCAAAGGAAGATATATGAATAAACACTATAAAAAATAACATCACTAAAAGAAACTGTCATTGCTGCTTAAACACAGGGAGAAGGGTGCTCTGGCAGATAAGAATATGTGGTTGAAGTTTAGTTTTCTAGGCAAAATTTTACTTGACGGCTGTCCTGTCACTGGCAAACAGCAACGCCTATAAGCCAGTTCTCATTGAAAGCTTAGGTGGATGTACATACAGACACACAGAGTACTCCTCCAATATTATCCAAGTGCACTGAATCTGACTTGCCTCCAGAAGATCTGATCTGCAGCACCCTATGTTTGAGAACACTTATTCTAGACAATAATGTCATCAGAAATGGAATGAAGGTTGTTCATCCAGAATGAGAAGATGTTTCTCATGAGAACACTAGTGTGTTAGGATAACGCTGGTGGGTGGATAAACACCACTCAGTCACTTGGTCATCACTTCCCTCACCACTTCCTTTGGGACAGGGGAAACAAGGTGCCTTGGGGATGTGCAAACTCAGGTCAGCAAAAGCTAGAACATTAGTGATAACAGCACTGTCTTGGTCAAAAACCTAAAACAGGACCATATGAGCTGCTATGAAGAAAACTAAAAAGTAGTAAGAAAAATAATAAATAGCAGAAAGCTAAGGAGTAGCCAAGACCACTACAATGAATGATGAATAGATCATTTTACGTTCGCCTATCTCTGTTTGCCAAATTTAGTGTAATGGTTTGAGTGTTTACTCTTTTTCCCTCTGTGAGATAGGATTAGGAGAAAAGCAAAGCAGGCCCAAACTTAAAGGGTACAAAAATAGATTTATTAACACACACTAAAAGAAGAAAATGAGAATCAAAATGAAACTTTCAAAACACTTCCCCTCCTCCCCCCAAAACGTTCACTTTCCCATTGACATCATAAAGAGAAAAAAACTGTGATTTTCAGTCAGTTTCACCATTTAAAAATAATCTTTCATCAGTTCCTAAGGGAGAGGAGTCTCTCTTAGAATTCCCATGGAAACATCACCTCAAGAAAACAGTCCTCTGGCGGCTCCCATGTCACAAATCTGCAGCCGCCTGGAAATTCTGCAAACCATGAAGGCCCTCCCACTAGCAGCTTTTCCAAGCTGCCTATGGGTCATGAACTCATGCATACTGGGGTGTCATTTTAAAGATAAACAAATATAAAGGCAAAGGATTCTTCATGTCAAAGAACAGAGATGTCTTCTCACTTCTTCACTGGTGCAGAGCTTCTTATCTCATCTCATCTCTCTCTGTTCAAACATCTCATGGGATCACAGGATCAAAGCTACTAGTTCAATATTCTCAGTCTATCACATAGACTCAGTCTATCACAGACACCTTTGCTCAAATCCACAAATCTGAATAATCATCTTCCCAAAATGCATATTCTTCCCATGGTTTAAAGGGATATACCAATATGTTACAGTTCATTACCATGGCTCATAAGAGAAGTCCAGCATAAAATAGCAACTCCTCAAATCCCTTCTCCTAATCAGCCTTTCAGTCTCTCTTCACTGACTTTGTCTGTGCTGTGTCTTGTCTACGTTCACTCTGTCTCTTTCCTCTCACTCAGAGAAGGGTTAGGGCTTTGGAAGTTTCATCTATGCAAGGAAAGCGTTAATATCTTGTTCAGAGCCTGCAGTGGTCTCGTGAACTCTGCCAGGTGGCAGCTTCTAGGATTTTCAAAGCTGCAGGGTTGGGGGGCTCAGAAAGAGCAGCCAAGATCTCAGCAGTTAGGTAGGTTGGTGGATGTCTCCCGCTCCACACCTTGGTCCCATTCAGGGTGGCCCAGCTTGGAACTGCTCCCTGGGACCCAGGGGACATCTCCCTCAGCCTGAGGCAGCAGCGGGGATAGGCCTCAGAGTCAGCTGGATGTTAGCAACTACGTGGATCTGGGCCAATTGGGACAGGGCATATTCCCTCTCCTCCCTCAGCCTGAGAGCCATCACACCACCCCAGCTGAGACAGGCGGCCAGGCTCAGAGGGGCCACATGGCAGAGCAGGGCTGGCCCTCTTACCTGTTCCAAAGCAGGGAGGAAAAGGGAGGTTTCCCAGGATCCTCTAATATTTAACCCTGTGTGCTCACAGAGACATATAATTTCTCTATTGGCTATATTAGCTGCCAATTTAAAAACCAATGTCAAAGTACCAAAATCATTCATCAGTAGAAGTCTTATTTAACCAAAAAAGAACGGCATATATCCCTCTCCCAGGATATCTGCTCTGTAAAGTCCCATGACCTATTCTGCATTTGAATAGCTCAGAATTATCTGGTTTGGGGGGGTGTTTAACAGGTGTAGGTTGGCAGGACATCTATAAGTATTTTTAAATGAGCCTATTTTTACCTACAAAAGACAACCTACTGTGGTGATTGGAAAGAATGTTTGTGGAAAATTTTATTAAGGACACCCTAATTTAGGTTATTTTTCTATTACTGAAAACTGCTCTTGTTTTGGGGATTTATCCAATCAAAGGCACAGAAGTAAATAAAATAGTTATAATTTTGAGTTGTCAAAATAAATGCTTGCAAGCTAGCAATGGGAGAATAATCCCTCTCATGAACCATATGTAGAAATTTCTGTAAAGAATTCATAATTTGAAAAATGAAAAGGAACAGCAATCTTTTGTATTTTGTGAGGGATAAATTAATATTTTTATGGTGGTATATATCTTCTCCATGATAGAAGGCCACCATTCTCAAGATCATCAATGCAAATTTCTTACAGTAAAATTAAAGAGTAGTTGCTTTCTTTTCCATTAAAAGCAAACAAAATAAATGAAAATAAGGTGTTTTCTTTTCTGCTTAAATGCATTCTTATTTTACCATAGTCTATCCAGACTGAATACTGCATAAGCAGCATCATGTTTATAAAGACTGATTCATAGCTACTTGCTCACCAATATATCTAATCTGACAATTCTCTGGGGCAATCTCTACCTTTAAATGAAATAACTTAATGTTTGCTGTGTCAACCAAGATATGTCTGAAGAGTAGATACTTAGATGGACTTTTTTCAAGAAAATGCATTTTTAAAGTACATTTATAAATTAAACGGTACTTATTTTACCTTTTTGTTGTTGTTGTTGTTATTGTTTATTTGGGGCTTTTTTGTAGTTGTATTTTGGTTTTGTTTTGGTTTTTTTCATAAAATATTGGTAGCCATCATTCAAATAGCAATTCTTCTATTCAAATTTCTATCTTCTTCAGTCAAAAAGTGTCATAGTGCCCAGAAATCAAATATGGCGGAAGTTAATGATCCTAGATCTTAGCTGGCACCCATCAAATCTCACAGAAAAATTAAATTTTAAGTGCTGTAAGTATAACTTTTTTTTCCTTGTCTCTTTAGAGTAAATGTCAGCTTTAATTGTGCTATGCAAGATAAATCAAACTTGGATTTTAAGGTATAGTTACCCCTGTGGCTACTGTGGGTATAATAAACCCTGAATCTGACTAAGTGGGCAGCAAGGTCCCCAGAAAACAATGTGGGCACTGACTAAATCAGTTCTGGAAGCTGTGTGTCGCATTTTCACAGCACATATCAGATCTAATATCCCAGCACTTTGGTACATCCCCATTAAATTCATACCTTTTCCTGAGAACTTTTATGTGTTCAGTTGTTCTGCATGGGCTTACCCCTGGAACGTCTACAAGTTGAAAAATTCAACAGAACATTAGTTTTCTCCATGTAGACATCCTAATATTCTTCTTTGGAAATGGAAACTAGTTTCTTCGTTTCTTATATCACTGTCATGGTCCTTTTCAGGATCTGAATATAATTTGGACTCACTTTACCCAAATGTCAGTAACAACAGAGGGCACTGCACAGCATTTAAGGACTTGGTACTGTTATATTCAGTATAAGGAAGGAATTTCTGTACTTTTTAATATTGTATTCTGGAGGAGTTATCTGTATAAAATAGCTTAACTTTGAAAATTTAGTTTACTACATAACTGTGCTAGATTATCCATATTTCATAAAAGCAGAGATATTGCAATAGAATTTGAAGAAAAAATCATGCTGGGTGGTAAGCAAGGGGTTTTTTATATTTTATACTGGCCTTCTCTGATGAGTATATAAGAAATCTCACAGACTTCAAATATTAAACTTGATGAGATTACAGAACAGCATTGCAAATTATTATGCCCTTGTTGTCTGATATATGAAACAAATAAGCAAACAAAAGTTTCATTTTCTGTTGAAAAAAAAGTTTTAATTTCTTCTTTCCAGGATATAAAGTCCTTTTTGACAATCATTTTTTAAATTTAAACTCTCCTCAGGAGAGTTTTTTGCACACACATATGTTGTGCTTGTCTTGTGACTTAAAAGAAGAAATATGTTTGGTAGGTAGATCTGATTCAAAAATCCCCTTGTTTTAAAGGTTGATAATTATTAAATAAACAAAAAAATATTTATTATAGTCATACTTTCCTGAAATGCAAATTATCACTGAACATTAACACAAATTGAATTTAATGGTAACCGAACAATTTTAGGATGATCAAATTTACATCAATGATACATTTCTAAATAGTTCTTTGAGATTCTAAGAGAAGGTCAAAAGCTGTTTATTTTGAGCAATTCATTATTAAAGTCAAAAAGATGAGTAGGTGGTTCTTAATGCTGCTTTCAAGCCACAACCAGATTTCAAGCCACAGTAAGATTACGGAGCACATGTATTCTCTGTAAGATTGGGTATAATAAATAATTAGTAATTCATATACAAATACATAAAAATAGTGTTTCACATATTGCATAATCTGCTCACGTGCATTTATTTTTCAATTTAGTTGTAAAAATCATCTAAACATAATGTTCTGCAATAGACTCAGGCTACATATATTTTACAAGTACAGGGCACATATGAAATCATTGGAGGAAAAACATTTGAGGTAATTGCCTAATAGTACAGGAGTTTGAATTTCTTGCTTAAATGGATCAGATCTGGGCATCTCTGCTTTGCTTTAGAGTAATGTTGCAGTATTACTAGCTTTCAGTATAGAAAAAAATTCACAAGGTGTCAATAGATTTAAGCATTCTTATGTTTTTTCTTTTGACATGTCACTACAAAGAAGCTCAAACGGAATAAAAAATGATGTGGCTGATTATGTGCCTTAAGTGTGACACTGCTGCCTTATATTAGGTGGCTATTTCCAGTGGCAATGCTTACACTGAGACAAAGCCAGTACAACAATTGCTCTGGTGAGGCCCTGGCTACACTTCTTGCAGAAACTTGCAAAATTCCCATCAGGTGTAGAGGTTTTTAATACTCCCTAATACATAATGATCACATATAGTCTTTCTGAGAGAAACATCCTTCAGGCTATGATTTTGTTATGAGTAAAGAATCAAGGTTGTTCCAGTCGGATAGCATAATGCTCTGCACTAAGAGTTGCTATCAGATGTACAGATAGGCTTTTCCATACAAAATAGTCTTTGATGTCACATCCAAGAGAAACAAAATGATTCTTAGTTCAGCTACGATGTTTTAAAGCACTTGGCAAAACTAATCATTACAATAGAGTAATGATTACAATAATTACAATTGCAATCATTATAATATTCTTTGCAAAGAACAAGTATAAGGAGGAAACATACAAAACCCATTATTATTTTTATCTATCAGGCACCAGTTATGTTTAAGTACTTAAACCAGCATCAAGACTTATATGTATGTCCACAGCTAATGAAGGTTATCTGCTCAATTTTCATTATGCATATTAATTTCCTCCTGAAGAAAGCATCAGCCTTGTTATTTACCACTTACATGGTTACTGCTGACTGGTGAAATCATATTGCATCTGTACTGCATGCTTGGAAGCATTTTCTTCAACTAGCTGGCACCAGGAATGATTCAGAAGAGCCCATAATAGAGGTATCATTGGGTGCATGTAAAGGAACCCATGCTAGAAAAGATCAAATAGTTCCCATTAAAAAGGCAGATGACTTTGAAAAGGAAAAAAATGTGGACCTGTTGGAGTGATACAGAGAAGAGCCATGAAGATGCTCAGAGGTTCAGAGCACCCTTCCTATGACATTAGGTTGAGGGAGTTGAGGCTGTTCAGCCTGAGGAAGAGGTGGTTCTGTAAGACCTTCGAGAGTAGCTGAACAGGGCCTATAAAAAACATGAGAGGGACTTTTTACTAGAACCTGTTATGATACAAGGGGTAAGGGTTTTTAACTAAAGAGGTTTGATTTAGGTAAGATACAGAGAGAAGTTTTTTACAGTGAGACACTGGATCAGGTTGCCCGGAGAGGTGTTGGAACACTTTCCCTCCCTGGAAAGGTTCAAGTTAAACAGCACTCTGAGACACTTGAATTAGTTGAAGGTATTCCTGCTCATTGTAGGGAGATTGGAATAGATGATCTTTAAATATACCTTCCAATCAAAAAAATTCTATAATTCTATTATTTTTCAGCCTATATTTACTAAATGTCAAAATTAAATCCAACCCCCTGTGTAAAAAAACTTATATTTTAAAAATATGAGAGAGCTACTGTTGAAAGCAAATCTGTTAGGCACTTCACACTCTAATCGCAAAAGACCCCCACGTTTTCTATGATTAAAAATAAAATTCCAGAAAGATACTGCTCAGAGTTGAATTTGAAAAATATGCCATTTATCCTGGAAATGTTGTCACTTGTGACACATTAGAAACACACAGAGATGGTTGTGTGTTGTGGGAATGGTCCCCTAATTAGTTTTGTCATTAAAATTTGTTTAAAACCATTTTGTTCTTGATATTTCTTAATTATTCCAATGACACATTCAGATGCCTCCAGATGGCTTGGAGCAGCATAAATAGCACTGAGAAACTTCCCTAATAGCATCCTACTCTGATTGCTAATATCATTCATGCAATATCCAGCTTCTCTAAATTAATTTCAACATAATTAAGTACCAAAAGCCAAGAAATTCCTTTGGTGATGTTTTGGGTTTGGAAGAAGTACCTTCAACTGCAAAGATGTGCAGTCTGAAAAATCAGCAATATCAAAGTCTGGGAATTGAGAGCAAAATTTCTACTGGGAGATTTGGAAAGAGGCTTCCAATACATACAGATGGCTTGATTACTTACTTGCATTCTCACAAGGAAAATTTTAAAGTGATATGATGTTATTTTTCGTTCAAAAATTTTTCAACCAACTTGCCCCAAAACAATTGTATTGAAATGTTGAACCAGATTCTATTGGGCCTATTAGTTTCTCAGCACTTAACTTTAAGAAAGTTGCATCTTCATTTCAGTAAAATAAAAGACACAGATGAAAAATATCAAGATCACACAGCCGAGACTGTACATCTATCCATAAGGGAAAACACACTACTATTTTTATGAAAATTGAACCAAGTTTATCATCAGGTTCCTAAAGGAACAGTATTCTCTATTTCTTTCTTTAAATATAAAAGTATTTTGGATTAACTATGACAGTATTTTAAAAACTCCTATATGATGGGGAATCTATCAAAAAATCTAAGCCTCTGTTACACAGACAGTCTGATTTGGCCACCAATCTTTGATATGAACACAGGTACTTTGGCCAAGGTAACCAATATACGGCAGATTTAAAATGGTACATTCATTGTTCACCAAATTGCCTTTCTCTCAAATCCTTTGACATCTCTCATTGTGTTTATACTCTATCCCAAGATTTTCTGTGAAACAGGAAGTTTCTTAGAGTATTGAGAAATGCAGTGATGTACTCATTCTTGAAAAAAGCTAGAAGAGAGGTTGAGCTACAATTTTCTTATCGGTTTCCCAGATGCTTCAAGAAATGAGTCATCTATAAGAGGACCCATTCTATGTCTTCCTTAAAGAAAGAAAATAGTGTCCTAAAGTATCAATGTATTTGAAAGCTTTCTGACTGAACAATTTCAATAGTCCAACATCATTTGTTGTCTGAGCACAGAAGAGGACTTCTGAAGAGGACTACAGTTCTGTGATTCTATAACTTCTGCTCTAAGCATCTCATAAAATTATGAATTTGGGAGGAGTTTCTAAGAAATCACAGCTTGAAGAAAAAGGGGCAATAAAAGGAAATACACACCAAGGAAAGCAAATATGTTTTCTGATCTCATTTCCAACCTAATACTTTGTCATGAAGTCTTGTCCTGTGCATTATCTAATTTTCTTTTCAACTCAACAACCTAATATTTAACTCAACCCTTTCCAGGCGCTCCAACACCTCATTTTAGGAAAGGTCCTTTTTACTGATAATGTCAACACACACCCAATCTTCAGTTTCTGAGACATGGTTCATCTGAAATCCTCAAGCAACCCCCTTTTCAGTTTGAGCAAGCACCTAATATCCTATGAGCACATAGTTCTGATGCATTTTCTAATGGTTTTTCATGTCTCCTTTAAACAGAATCACATAATTATTTAGGTTGGAAAAGACTCTAAGAATGAGTCCAGCTTTTGACCAATCACCACCTTGTCAATTAGACCGTAGCACCAAGTGCCACATACATTTGTTGAACACCTCCAGGGATGGTGACTCCACCTCCTTCCTGGGCAGCCCATTTCAGTGCATAACAACGCTTTTTATGAAAAAAATCTTCCTGATGTCCAACATGAATCTCTCGTCCTATTGCTGGATGTTTGGGAGAAGAAGCCAATCTGCTACAACATCCTTCCAGGCAGTTATAGTGAGTGGCAAGTTCTCCCTGGAGCTTCATTTACTCCAGACTAAACACCCTCAGCTCCCTCAGCCACTCCTCACAGGACATGTGTTCCCAAACATTCACCAGCTCTGTTGCCCATCTCTGGACATGCTCCAACACCTCAATGTCCTTCTCATAGTGAGGGACACAGAACTGGACACAGGATTGGAGGTGTGACTTCACCAGTGCCAAGTACAGGGAAGAACCACTTTTCTTATCTCACTGGCCACAATATTACTGATACAGGCCAGGATGCTGTTGCCTTTCTTGGCCAGTTGGGTACACACTGCCTCATGTTCAGCCACTGTTGACCAGCACACCCAGGTCATTTTCCACTGGGCTGCTTTCTAGCCCCTCTGCCCCCAGCCTGTAGTACTGCATGGGGATGTTGTGACCTAAGTGCAGGTCCCAGTACTTGTCCTTGCTGAACCTCGTATTGCTGGCCTTGGTACTTAAATTCAGCCTGTCCAGATCCCTCTGCAGGGCCTTTCTACCCTCCAGGAGACCAACGCTCCCACTCAACTTAGTGTCATCCACAAACTTACAGAGGCTGCACTTGATCCCTGCATGCAGATCATCAGTAAGGATATAAAACAGGACTGACCCCAATACTGACCCATGGGAAACACCTCTAATGACTGCCTGGTAACTGGATGTGACGCCCTTCACCACCACTCTCTGGGCCCAGCCATCTAGCCAGTTTTTAACCCAGCAAAAAGTGACTTGTCCAAAAGCCATCAGCTGCCTATTTACCTGGAGGAAGCCGTGGGAGACAGTATCACAGGCTTTGCTGAAGTCCAGGTAGACTACATCTACCAGGTGGGTCACCTGGTCATAAAAAGGAGATGAGGTTGGTCAGGCAGGACCTGCCCTTCCTAAACCTGTGCTGGCTGGGCCTGATCCCCTGGTGGCCCTGTATGTACCTTGTGATGGCACCCAACATGATGTGTTCTGTATAGATACATACTTTCAAATCTGGGTTCAAATGCACACTTGAGTATTTGGACATTGAAGAATTTGCCTGTTGTGGCACAAGACTCAGGGATTGTATCCAAGGAATCTGGTTTTCCTGAGTCTTATATATATAACATTCAGCATGAGGGATCCCTCAGATGCCTGAGAAGGATCACAGATTGTGACAAAGGATGGAGAAAGACTGAATTTAATCAAATTTTAGGGAAGTACAAAAAGGAGAGGAAAAACAGAAAAATAGACATGTATAGAGTTTCATTGCAGATCTCCTATTAAATATGGATTCATAATGTCCCTGTAAATATATTCATATCCTACATTGAAGTTAAAAAGTGAAGACTACTAAAGACACACATACACAAAAGAATGCAATGTTATTTGCAATGAAATTTTTTGATGATCAAAATAGATTAAAAGTGTAAAGTTATAAGTAGATGTGTTTTAAGTATACTGAAAGAAAAGGTAATAATTACAAGAGAGCTAATTTGCATTAATGGAAGTAGAAATAAGGAAATTTTGAAATGGTGAGTAAAGTAAGTTTAGTGAAAAATGCCAAAGACTGATAGATATTGTAATGAAAGTAGCATATCAGCTCTGAATCTAATATATTATAAAGATGATTGTATTAATACTGGGAGAGATATTCTAAATTGCACAAACATTTCATGTTCTGGATGATATTTAGCTGTTTAGGGCACCAACCTATTTTTGACATTTTTTTTCAAGAATTTAATAAATAAAATAAAAATGCAATACAAGTCTTCTGAAAAAAAAAAAAAAATAGAAGAATGGAGATAGAAATGGCAGATCTCAGTCATTTTAATGACCAGATGAAATAAAACTCCTGATGTGGAACAAGAAGCATACCAAATAGAGAAAAAAATTTGTCTTTTTTATGAAATGGAGTTTGTTTACAGCCTGTGGGGCTGCTGCTACATTTTCAGAGTTTCACAATAATAGTAAAATCTGTCTCAGCTAAAAAGAAAAATGAGGGAGGAAATTAATCAGTGGTGGGAAGCACAGAACATAGTGAACATACAGTTAAAACCCATCAGATTGCCTACACATTTGAGGTCATCCTGACCAGCTCTAAACCCAAAGCAGAACTATGCTGTGCTCTTCTCTGTTGGGTCAGGAAGCCCCAGAGGAATCCACAAGCAAAGAATCTTCTATATTCTATATTCTCTTCTTCAAAACATTCAGGAATTGGTCGTCTGAGACCTACAAAATACAGAGAGAGCGTAATAAGTTAAAGAGTGAATCAGTGGTGGAACATATTCCTCTAAAAGGTTTTAGGTAGTGACTTTTCACAGAAAGCCTCAGAATAAAATGACTGGACATTTCAGACCGGGTTTTGTATTTATTATTTGACACACAGGCTTAAGGATATGATGACTTTCCTACCATGCAAATAATGGATCTTATTAAAAATCTTAATCTCTGATACACAGCTACTTATTCCACTATCTAAGCTGGATTTCTTTTTAAACAAATACTATATAATCTTTTTTCAGCAAGACTTACTGTAACAAAAATTTCCCCAAGATAATTGACAAATTAATCAGATGCATCACCTGAATTTTGGAGCATCTTATATTTTACAAACTACTGATGTCCTTAAAGCAATACTGAAAAAGTTATTCCATTCAAGTATAATCTAAAATTTTGCCAGTCTTTCTCCAGACATCAAGAATCACAACAAATGGAAGATTTGCTTGAACAATGGAAGATAAAAAATGGCCCCTCATCTGTCTGAAACAAAACATTATACCTGGGAAAGAAGGCCAACAGGGTAACAGGTATTTGAACTAAACATGTGGAAACCCATTCAACCTTTTCAAAACAGAACATATTTTCTCAGAAAGCCACTACCAGCCTCTTGACTTCTAAGTATATCAAGTCTACTGCAAAGCAGAAGAGCTGGAGCCAGATGAAAACCCTAGAAATTTGTAAAGAGGATAGATTATGAATTTTCAGGGGGAAAAAGGGTATGAAATCCATAGAAAATTATTTGGGGTTTCTTTGCAGCTAGTTATTTTGAAAACTAAAAATGTTGCCTGAATCTGATTAGGTTTTGGTGGTTTGGGGGTTTTTTTGGTTGTTGTTTTTTGGGGGTTTTTGTTTGTTTGGTTGGTTGGTTGGTTTTTTGTTTTGGTTTGGTTTGGTTTTGTTGTTGGTTTGGGTTTTTTTGTTGGTTTTTTTTTTTTTTTTTTTTAGATATAATGGCTCAGGAATAATAAAGAATTTATGAGGCCCAGTTAACTAGCTAAACCATGCCTCAGCTTCTAACATGCTCAGTATAAACAATAATTATAAAAAAGGGCACCTAATTAATCAAAGGTAATTCAGACAGTCAGTTCCTAATGTAGTTAGGCAGGCCAAGGTTTGTTTAACCAGTTTGTCTCCCAAAAACTTATTATGCCAGTAAAGAAAATCAAAGAGGATAGATATCTTTATTTTTTTTATGCCTTATTTTCCCTTTATCTTCTAAACTTCTAAATATTGCAGACTTCAAGAGCTCTACTTAAGCAGAGTTGGTGGGAAGATGATCACAAACAAAATAACACTAAGCTCAGGGTTATTTTTAAGGCAGCTTTTGGAAACCACTACCTTGCATTTGCTGCTCTGACTTGTGTTTCCATGGAAGCAGGACCAGACATGGACACAGTCACTAGCGGATGAGGCAATTTCAACTGCCAGTTTCTGGTTCTCAGCTCTGTTTCCATGACAACCAGTGCTGGCACCCTGAAAAGGAGGTGAGGTATTTAAAACACTACAGTACTTTTAATAAATATCTGCTGCTGTACACGCACAACACAGACACCTTACATCTCCAACTACAAAAACGCTGCTCAAAGTAGCACTGAAAATACATCTTGATACCAACTACTAGTATTTCCCTGGGCAGGTTTCAAGGAACAAGAATGGGTGGTTTCTGGGAGTAGATTCCATCCTGATGTCCAAGAGCCAGGGGGAAGGGTTGTTCTCTTCTTTCAAAATGAAGATGGAGATAGGCAAAAACACTATGCTAAATATATGTTATTGTTTCACAAGGGAAACAATATTTTTCTATATTTGGCATCATTTTGCCATAAAGAAATAACCAAAGCCTTCTTGAAAAAGTGACAGTGTGGCAGATGTGGGACTGAACAACTTAAGATAGTCCTCAGAGTGCACAGAAATTTGGGGGCAGTAACTGTCCTTTTCTTTGCTTAAATTTTTCACGCTTTTTGAATAGCTACATACATCTTTGGTCTTGGGAAGAGATAAGTGTAGACAAGGGCCATCTTCTTCTGTCTGCACTTCTTGGAGAAAGGGTACAGAGGCATCAGTTCTTCTGCCAGCAGGTACATGTCACAAGAAACAGCTGTAAACCAATTCCCATTCTAATCATAGCTGCAGTTTGAATCTGTTCCCTTCCCTTAAACAAAGAACTTGAGCTAGAAAGAATTTAAAAAAGAGAGGGAAAAGCCAAGTTTCTTTATCTTGCTAAGAGAAACTTAAATATGACACCTCTTGGAATAAGGGGAGGTGGATTTATGTGTTTAAATTGCTATATGAAAGCAATAATACATTTTGTGTAGAGGTTCTGATGTACTGTCTCAGAATACTGAAAACCCAAAGTGTCCACACCATTCCTGGTGCAACTTACAGGAAAAGGAAAAAGAAGGGATGACATGTTGAATAAATGTCACCTATAATAAAAGACTGAAATACTTTGGAAACAGCATTGTCACCATTATATATTGCATATACCAAGAGAAAATGCTAGAAGATTTCTCTCAGTGATGAAGCAGAGAATAAGTAGACAACTAATAAAATTGGAATAAAAAGCCTTAAAGCAAGTACTAAAACCAGATTATCAAAAGGCAGCACAAAATTTGGTACCAGAATTAAGAGCAAAATGTGTTTGTGCTCCTCTGTCTTCCAGAGGGGCCTAATTATCATAATACAAGGATGACATAGGCTAATGGAATTAAGTTTGTCAGCATTCTCTCACGTTGTGAAAATTTCAGATTTTGACTTCCATGATATAAATCAAACCTACCATTGACGCTTACATGATAAAACCTGATCAGATAGGTCCACAAATTAATGAACTCATGAAGTCTTTAATTCAGTCTTTTATAGATACGCACTAAATATACAGTAGTTTTTATGGAACTAATTACATTTTTACAAAGCAGTTTTTGAAGATAATTGTGTGTTCAGTCAAGTTAATAAAAAGACTTGCTTTGTTGGGAAGGTATAAATAATTGGAAATATATGCACCGATTACTATTCAAAGAAATTGACATGCACAGGAAAGGTTAAGACTGGACTTCCATTATTCCTGCTTGAAAATTGCCATTAGAGCTTTGTGGTGGTGCAGAACTGTTTTATTAGATTTTTGTAAGAAGTTTATGTTATGGTTCGTTTCACTGTATCCCCAATTCTGTATCCCTTTTGTGTTGTCTGTATAATAAGGTGTTTTGTGTCAATCATCCCATACCTCACATGACATGTAACATCCCCTCTGTCCCAACCCCCCTCTCTGGGGCAGCTTGCCTATCACTCCCGGGGTCCCTCCCAGATTGTGAAATCTCCGTGAGAGAGCTTCAGGTGATAGGTAGCCTGGGGGAAATTCCTTTGGCTCTGGATTTTAGTGGTCTGAAGCTTGGGGGTGGGCACACCTTGTTACCCCCTGAAACCCCTGATTTGTGGTCTTTTTTGTATCCTCCCTGGGACCCTCCCCCGCTTATAGGGGGTGGGAGGGAGGAGCAAACTCTCTCAGCCGCGGGGTTCTCAACCTGGAAGCTCCGAGCCGCTCGCCTCGGAGCTTGGAGATCTCTGCTAATAAACATCCTTTAACCTGCTAAGCTGAGAGCCAGCCTTTTCTCTTCTGCTGCTGTTGACTGTCACCTTTGAGTCCAGCTGCCAAGCCGAGAAGCCAAAACGAACTGGAAACTTTGTGTCTGTGTTGACCCCAGCTAGCTGGAGGTTAGCTCCCACCCGGAGCGGGGACGCAACCGGACATAATTGGCGCCCAACGTGGGGCACACCACGCCGGCAGAAGCAGCTTGGACCACGTGGAGCACGGCTCCACGGTGACAGAGCGTCCAGCGCCCACGCAGGGGCCCTCCCGGAGACGAGGCGGACCCTGCGAACGGACTGGGGCTGATTTAGCCCGAAGAACAGTCTCTGGGCGTCACGCACCCCTGTGAAATTGACTTTTAAACAAGGCAGTTCCAGGGGAAAGAAGGGGAGCTTCGAGCCCCGACCGGAGTCCTTCTTGCAGCAGAATATCCAGACCCACGCATCCCCCAGGCACAGGAACAGGTAAGTATACCCACAAAGGGACATACTTACTGGTTTTAGGGTTCCCCCGAGGGAGGGGGATCTATTGGGGAGGAAAAAATCCTCCAAAAATAGCTGCGCAGCTAAAGGGTTAAACCTCCTGTGATTTAGAGCGAACGGGGTCCGCGGGGGGAGTGCTTTTCATCTGGGTTTGGGTTCAAAAGCAACTTAGTATCGAAAACATGGGCGGAAAGCTCACGACTGCTCAGAAAAGGTTGTATTATAATTATGCGTCAGTAATTAATGAGGCCAAATTGAAAATCTCAAAAAGCGAGTTAAGAAGTTTTGTTCGCTGGGTTCATGTGCATTTTCCCCAAGTCTCTCCGGACAGTCTCTGCAGCCCACATTTCTGTGGCACTGTAGAAAAGGAATTAATTAGGTTGATTCAAACTGGGGACAAAAAGGCTACAAAGTATTTTACTGTAGCAATGAAGTTAAATTCGGCAATTCAATTTCAAAAGGGAATGCCGAAAGAGCCCAACGGAGAAACGTGTTCTCCCCCTCCTCCCCCCACCTCTTTTCCCCGGTCCCCATGTCCCCGGGAAAGCGTTCTCGATGGAGCGGCAGGGGTCCCGCCCGCCCGCTCTGCCTTCGGGGCACCCCAGCCTCCACGCCGGTGCTGGCCCGGTGGAGCCAGGAGAGAAGTCTCAAGCAGCACTGGCCATGCTGCATGGGAAAACCCTCCCTCCCCGCTTTTAATCGGGTCCAGGTCCGCGTGGTCCTCTCGGGGTTCCCAAGATGGCGGAGACCGCATGGCGGGGGACTCCCCCGCCCCCTCAGCGCCGCCCACCCCTCCCTACCCCGGTGACGTGGTGCCCGCAGCGCGCGGCCCCGCCCCCTTCCCCGCCCCGCCTTACCCCTGTGACGTCAGGTGCGCGCCGCGTGACCCCGCCCACCCCAGCCACGCGCCGCGGGGCCCCGCCCCCACCCCACGTGGTGCCGGCCCCGACCCGCGGGGCCCCGCCCCCGCCCCACGTGGTGCCGGCCCCGAGCCGCGCGGCCCCGCCCCCGTCCCCACGTGTTGGCCGGCCCCCGAGCCGCGCGGGCCCCGCCCCCACCCCACGTGGTGCCGGCCACCGGCCCCGCGCGGCCCCGCCCCCGCACCCGCGTGCCGCGGCCGCGCTGCCCCCCCCAACCCCCTGTTGGCTGCGCTGTGCGCACTGCGGCACCCCTTCCCTCCCGCAGCCGCCGCGCCGCAGCCCCGCCCCGGAGCAGCCCGGGTCCCGGTCCCGCCCGCCGGGGCTCGACCCCGCTCCCCCGGGATCCCCCCCGCCCCCCCACTCCTCAATGATGTCACCCCCCGGGCAAGCCGCGGCCCTTGCAGGGACTCGGTTGCCAGGCAACCAAGTGCCTCAGGGCACAGGCGTCCCAGCGCCCTCAAACCCGGAAGTGCCGGAGCAGGGAACGGGAGCAGAGACAGCTGCCAGCTCCTGCTCCATTCCCACCCTTGCCCCTGTTACCTTCCGTAATGCCCGCGGTGGTAACAACAGGGCAGAGTATCACCCATTTCCCCGAGCCACCATCAAAGAGATCTGCAAAGCTCACAGGATATATGGCCGTGATGGACCATATTTCAGAGGGCTTCTCAGAGCGGATCTCTCTGCAGAGGAGGTGGTGCCTGCTGATTTAAAGTACCTGTTTTCTTGCTTGCTGAACTCAACAGAGTACATCCTATGGGTCACAGCTTGGAAAAGGCTGCTCCAGGACGCCTTACCAGGGCTCCTCAACCATGTTAACACCAGGGTTGATGCTCAGGGAAACCCTCTCACTCTCGACCACCTGGCTGGGGAGGGGCAGTGGGCAGAAGCCACTGACCAAGTGGTCATTCCTGTCCAGTGCCTCCACGTAGTGAGAGAGACGGCCCTGACTGCATTCTTCAGCATGCAAACACAAGGTCCTGCGATTTCTTATTCGAAAATCAGGCAGGACCAAAGTGAGTCTTTCACAGATTTTGTGGAAAGGCTGTCCCGAGCTATTGAAGCTCAGGTCAAAAATGAAATGGCTCGGGAACACATTTTATCGGAGATTGCGTTTTCAAATGCAAATGATTTATGTCGTGCTGCAATTTTAAGTTTACCCCTACACCCCAAACCAACCTTACCAGACATGCTTCAAGTATGTCAGATAAAAGTGCCTTTTATAAGCTCCTCTACAGGTCTACGGCCCAAACCTCGTCAAGTTGCAGCCATGGAAACTGAAGATTCCCGAAAAACACCAAACACCGGGAAGAAGCATTCTGCGCAAAGCTCCCAGAAGTGTTTTTTGTGTGGGAATTTGGGGCATTGGGTTTCCAAATGCCCCCTCAAGAAAGAAGTAGAGGACCTCAAAAACAAAAAAGGGGGAGGGGAAGGGGAAAAAGGGAGAGGGTTTAAACCCTCACAAAAAAACTGGTGAAAGAGCGCAGGTCCGCCCTGCGTGAGGAAAAAAATGGGGTGGACCAGGCAGGAGGGGAGGGGAAAGGGAGCCAAGGGAAAAAGAAGGAGAAGCTGCAATGCCCCATTCAGGGTGGCAGCAAACATAACACACTGGAAATGACTTACACAGACCATGACATGGCACAACCAATTTTGACAACCAATTCTAAATATACCCCCTACAGGTTGCAGCTCACGGAGGGTTTGCACCTGAAAGACGACAACTGGAATTTTGTGTCAGTTGACAACAGTGAGCAGGGTACCTGGCCAAGGGTCAAAGGTAAGCTCATCGTTGTGGGAGACTGCAAACACACCCCAAAAGAGATCGAAATTCTTCCAGGAACACTTGATAACAATCCTGGAAAATTCGTTCTCTGGCTACGCTGCACTCACCCACCAACATTCCTACCTAAAGGGCAGACAGTTGCCCAGATCATACCCACCTGGGAACACCTGGAAGAGGACAACATACCAACAGCTTGTCCCGTGCACAACATCACAGAAGTGAAACCCCAGGTGGGATGTGAGTTACAGGTGGGTGATGAGGCCATTAACATCACAGGCCTGCACCACCACAGAGCTTTTATAGCTGTCTGTCTGTTGTACCTACCACATAAGGCTAGTACTCCAGTACTGGTGAGAAAACCTGCAAAGGAGTCTGAAAACCTACCAACTCAAGAACATCAAAGTATTGGGAGCATTATCAATCTTAAGATTGTATTGCTTTATTTGCCCTGGAAATAAGTCATTGATTGTGTTTTTGCATATCTGTACAAAGGACCATCCTGCCCCTTGCTAATCTCTGACACATCTTCTAGAAGGCATAGTAAGTTTGAATTCCTGTGCCATACCCTTGAAATATTCCAACAAAACTCAATAAAGATAACAAAAAAAAAAAAGACTTTTTTTTTTTTTTTAATGGTATTTTTAACAGAGCTGAAGTAATGTTTAAGATTATCAGCCCAAGCTACAACAGCTTTCCATCATAGGGAACAAAGATTTTTGATAATTAGGAAAGAATTACACAGAGAGAAAATGTCAGAGCAAAGCATTAATCTTTTAGAGAATAAAAATATTAAAGGTTAGGAGCCAGGTCCTTAAATATGACAAGACTGCATTGGAGCCAGAATTACATTGAATAGTGCTCTCTATTAATGTTTCAAACCACACTAGCACAAAGCCTGATGATCTTTGCGTTTGCCATAGAAGTTGTACATGTGCAGGCAGGAAATGCATCCACAAAGAAAAGGTCAGGGCCTATATCCTGGAAATAGCACTCCTAGCCTTGCCTTAAGGCACAAGCAGGCTGAAAAAAAGATTTAAAGCACACTCCAAGGAAGCCATTACTAAGTATACCAAGCAAAAAATCAAATGCTATTGAGAATTCAGTGGTATGGGGTGAAGTCAAGACTACTTGGCAATGTCATTTAGGGTTAGGAGCATAGAGCATGACTCTACAGCAACACAGAAAGATCTGTGGAACAGGAGGCACAATCCATCACCATGAACAGCTTTACAACTTTGACAGAAAGCTCCAGGAAATACAGAAATGCACTGACCAGTTTTATGAGTGCAACTAGAAGGAACAGTTCTTGCTCTAGTTTTTGCCAGGTCTCCAAACATGACAGTCAAAAAAGGTTTCCCACATGTTAAACTGAAGATAAGCTGTGTATGACAGTGAGCTAAATTGTTTATATGGGATCAGACAGAAATCTCAGAAGCCTAAAGTTCTGCACTTGTCACATCTGCCTATAGAAGCAGGTCCTCAGGGGGCACATGAGGATGAACCAAGTTTGAACGTAAATTAATTCAGTACCTGCTCTGAGGCAGAGGGGAGATTACACAAGAGCCAAGAATTTAATATTTGACTCATGGTCTAGGTAAGAAAAGAAAAATTTGCTGCTACTTACAGCAGATTATGCTCTTATCCACAATTGATTACTTCTTCAACTTCTGAAAGGTATACCATTGGAGAGAAATTTACAGCAGTTGAAGGAATGTGGGCAAGAATTTCTTTCTGTAAAATCAGAAGAGCAAAGTGGTAACAGAGATGATGTCAACTAAACCACAGAAAAATTAAATCAAACAGGAAATTATTCTGGCCATGCTGGATTACTTCAGAACATTTTTCCATGGGTCAGCTAACAAGAAACACACATGCCAAAGGGCGGGAGACCTATATTTCTCTTTCCCATAAATCCCTGGCAGCCTAGTGGAAAAATGCCATTCTGAACAAGCCGGTCCTACAACCAAATCACCAAGTAGTTACACAAGGCCAAAAAAAGATGGTCACAGGTCACAAAAGATAACTGCAGGTGCTTGTAAGTTGCAAAATGGAGTCAAAATTCTGGGAAGACATACTCCTTCATACGTTTTCAGTTAATCCTGCTCAACAATATGTGAATAAGAAAAGTAGAAGGCAAATGGAAAACCATCTGATTCTCTAAATTGAAAATGTAGAAGACATTAAATAGAAGGAAAATAAATTAAAATCAAATAAAATGTGCAGCTACATTTGTGTTTATTGGTTATCACTGCAGTTACAGAAATCAAAAGTAGTTCAGTTCAGTTCTGAGTCCAAGTTTGATAGAGCCAAAATCAAAAGCTGTAGCAATAACAAACATTATGATCAAACTTCTATGTGTTTTACTGTTGTGCATAAGCAAGAATATGTTTCTTTTTACTCATATGTTGTAAGTAAGCACTGCTTCAGGGATCGAAAGACACCATTTTTTCACAAAACTACTGTTAGTCAAATGACTGTATAAATTTCAATATTTCATTTGTCCATTATTCTTTCAAATAGCATTTTAAAATCCATATACTTCAATTTTTGGATTCTCTTCACTGAATCATAAATAGAGGAACAGGGCATTATAATTACAGTTTTTCCCAAAAGAAATGATAGAATTTTAGAGTTTTCTCTTTGCTGTCATGATTGAAAGAAGATGAGCAAATGTCATGATCCCAGATAACAAGAAAAAGCATAGTCCCTTTATGAAGCCAGATATGTGGAATTCTATGAGTTAAGATCAACAAATTCATTCAGTAGATCTTTAATTTCAGTAGTTCCTTGTCATGGATCAGAAACCAAGCTGCCAAGAAAGATATGTTTTTGTAATGCTTCAACTTTATGTCTCAATAAAGTCCCATTTCAGTCTTTTAGGCTGTCAGTATTTGTAGTGGGATCATGCTGAAAGCATTACTGAACATTAGTCATTCAAAGGCAGCTTTAGGCCTCTTTCTTATGTAGCTACAAGTAGGAGCTGAGTCATGTAGCCGTGTCTTCTTGCAAGTTTACCAAGTCCTGAAACTTATATTGAGTGCCTGTAAGCCTGTGGCAAAAGAAATAGGCTCTTTTATCAGGAAAAACAGTGGATTTGAAAATTCTTCTTTTCTGTCTTAATCAAAAGTAGTATACTTAATTGGTAATGTTGGGAAGTAAAATGCTTTCCTCAGAGAAGCTTCCATACTATAAAAGAGTCATGTGTATGTCTCCCCACACCAAAATATCCTTCTTTCTATGGTAGTTTCAAGCCAGCCTCCAACATTGCTGTGCTTTATGATAGGAGAACTTCCTGTAAAAACAATTCCAGAAAAAAGATTTTTGATGAAAAAGATGGATTTCTCGGTGTCTGCATATCAAATTTATATATCTGAAATACTCAAAATTTCAGATTATTCATAGTTAGTATTTTTACATTCTGCTTTAGAGATTATTGTATTTTGCTTCACATATTTCTCTAATTTTATAATTTATTTTAGAAACCTTATCTTCAGAACTATTTTATGCTTTCAGTGTTTTTATAATACTCTACTTACTTTTATCAGTTTTACAATTTCCTTGGAACTTTCAATTATTTGTTTTAATTCTTAACCATTTTGAACAACTTTATTTTTAAACATAAGGTCTTACAGTGAACAGAGTCAATCTTTCTTGTCCATCAGTAATTTGTTCTGTCATTTCCCTGTTAGCCAGTGCAGTTTTTCAAAGAGAAATTTAGGAAGATGGCCTGAGAAAGTGTCCATACCAAAAATATTGTTAAGTGTCCTGATGCCTGTCATTATTCTTATTTACCTTTGATCTTTCACAGTCAGTTTTCTGAAGTGAAATTTTCCACCATGGTAATGGACAAGCAATTAAATAAAGTTTTGGACCTGCCTCTGTTTTAAAGTTGTTTATATGTATGTACAAATCAACATTACATTACCTAAAGTTCTGAAAAATTATTCTGGATACTTTGCAGAGTAGTTCCCTTGGAGATATTGTTTCATTCAAACATTGAGAACTCTACAGTTGATATTTCAAGATGACCAGAATTACTATTCATTCCATGCTAACCCTGCATTTATTTAAATTTTCATGGGATAAAACAAAATTCTCCATCCCAAGACAGCCAGCAGTTTTAAAATATTCATGTAGTGGACACAAGAGCAAATCCCTGCCATGTCCATTTCAAAAGACAAAATTGCACACTTTGTCATAATGCCTGGTATTTTCCAAATCCATAACTGTTTCAGTGTTTTATACAATAGAGTAGATCTAATGCAAACATTTGCTAATAAAAACTATGTATCAGTACACTGAAAACCAAGGTTCAAGACTCCTACACAGCCTAAGGGAAGATTTCAGCCAGAATGTTACAGGTAGACCCTGTAAAGATAAAGACCCTTTTCTCGCATTGCTGGCATCTATTTTTGATTTTGCTCTATAACTCCATCCTACACTTGGGACTTCTTTTGCTACAGATTTTTTTTGATGTTATGCATTTTCTTTGTTATCACATTCCTTCCAAAACAAAACATGAAAAGGAGAAAGATAAGCAGAACAGTAAAAACCAAAGAAGCAGTAGTGTTTAGTATACCTAAAGCCAAATTACTCAACATATGGAGGTCATCTAGTTTACGCTGCAATTAATCAGACTTTCATTATTTAGTAACAGAAATTCATAGCAAAATGCTTCATTTATGGTTGCCAGGCTATAAAATATTCATTGCTTTCATTTTATTTTATGTAAATAAAATCTATTTTGAATAACTTATTTAAATATGTAAAATGGATATTGTTTGTATGCAATATGCCATATTAAGTCAACAAAACTAGAAAAAAATCTAATCATACAATGACAAGGAAATTATAATCCTCAACATTTCATATGCCTTTAAGCATGAGCTGAAGCATCACTGGCATTTATGACTGAATTTTTGTAGACTGCATAAACCAGAAGTAACAAAAGAAATGGAACACAGATTTGAATAAAGATGTAATTATTCAAAATTCCCTTGTAATGAAAATTACTGTTCCTCATTGACATAAGCAGCATCCCTTGAAACACAGTAAGACTACTTTTGTCTTGAGAACATTTTAGAAATTTCCATGTGACTGAAAAAACTCAGACAAGGAGCTTTCTGGGTCACTGACTTCAATTCTAGTTGTGGTAAGTATCTATAGATTATAATGAGCTTTATAAAGATGAAGGTTTCATCTAAAAATGTGTTACTTCTTTTATTACATCAGATTCTACTTAATTGTGCCATGCCCTCTATGGTTTAATGACTTTCTTTTAATTTCCAACCTATATCTATTAAGGAAATTTACATCTACTTCTTTCTGTGTTATTACAATTTTTATCTAAAAAGATATTCTCTCTGGTGCTTATCTTTCTGGTGTATTTAGTAAGCACTGGGAAGAGAGTCAGTGCATTTTAGAATACTCAATCCTATGGCTATAAGATTGAATGCCATATAGAGTAAACCAATATTAGGAGATCTTGAGCGTTTCTAAATCACTTGGTTGTAGAAAGATCTAAGTACTCTTAATTCCTATTAAAAAGAATCAGGCTGAGAAAATGCCTGTCCTCCTGCATAATCAAACCCTCTGAGAGTACTAAACATGGAGCTGAACTGCAGTATTACATCCAGGAGAGAATTACACTGAAATGCTTCCAAGTTAATAAAATATTTGCATATGATATTCCAACAGTACTCTATTCTCATTTGTATAAAAAAGCATTTACAGTTCTGTAGGAAACATAATTTGTCTTGAAAAATGTTGTAGTGGTTTCACGTTCACCAAATTCTGGTTGCTAATTTTAGTGTAGTGGTCCTAGTGCTAACTCTCTATTTGTGGGAGAAAGATTAGGAGAAAGCAATGCAGGCTTGTCACAGGTTAGTACAGTTTGGTTTTTTAGTTATAGAAGAATGTAGAATAATTCTCCAGGTCAGGACCTGGGAATTGCTTTAGAAAGGACAGGGACGTATCAGAGGGTTAGTTGGAATATTGGCATCGGTTTTGACCACTGAAAATTGTTGGCTACGACTTGGGGAAGTACCATATAAAACTCCTTGATTTCCTGTAGGTGGGTCTTTTTCCTTCTTTCCTTTGGCCAGAGAGAGACAGGTAACATGGAGCTGGGCGTGCTGCTCCCCCCTTTTTGGGGGGAGATGGCCTGAGGCCTGGCTGGATTCCATCAGCTCCTGGGAAGGGGTGGGAAGGAGAGGTTGCTGTTTTACAACAACTACTTTCTCTAAACTTCCCTGGAGCAGGGAGAGATCTCTGCTGGGCCCCTGATAAGAGCTATGGGCACCATTTGGGCTGAGGCCACCCCAATTTACACTGAGGGGTGGGCAAAAAAGGCTTTTATGATCCTGCCTGATTTTTTTGTGATTCTGGACTGCTCAGGTGCTCTGATCTCTGATGTTTCTGTGTGAGCTCTTCTACCCTCACCAGCGCAGCCTTGAACATGACAAAGACTTTGGGCTGATTTAACCCTTTCCTGGCAACAGGAAGCTTCCAGAGCTTAGCCCTTCTCTGAGAGAGTAAAAAAGGACAGAGTGAACATAAAAAAACAGCACAAAGTCAGTAGAGCAAGAGTGAAAAGACTATTGGGACAGAGGGTTGAAGAGCTGGTTGTTCCATTCTTACTTGAGCCATGGAAATGAACTCTATATTTAGATCATTCCTTTAAATCATGGGAAAGATATGCATTTGGGGAGATGATTGTTTTGATTTGTGTGTAGATTTAAGCAAAGGTGTTTGTGATGGACTAAGTAATATTAATCCTATAAGATGCTTGAACAGAGATAAAGATGAGAAGCCCTCTGCGCCAGTGAAGAAGTGAGAAGATATCTCTGTACCTTGAGATGAAGAACCCTTTGCTTTTGGAGTTATTCATCTTTAAAAGGTGACACCCCAGTATGCAAAAGTCTAAGACCCATGACCCATAAGCAGCTTGGGGACCTGCTAATGGGAAGAAGTCACAAAGGCAGGTTTCTCCGGGTGGTTGTTTTTGTGACAGTTTAAAACCCACAAGAGAACTGTTCTAAGTTGCCAGTGGGATCCATGACTCTAAGAGAGACTCTTCTCCCAAAGAATTGATGAAAGACTATTGTCATATGGTGAAACTGACTGAAAATTACAAGTTTTGTCTCTTTATGTTGTTTTCTAGAAAAGTGAACAGTTTGTAAGGGGAGGGAAGAGTGTTTTTGAAGTTTCATTCTGTTTTAGTTTTTTTCCAACTTTCTTTTTCCATTCTTTTAGTGTGTGTTAATAAAACTATTTGTTCATTTTTAATGTTGAGCCTGTTTTTCTCCTAGTCTCTCTCCCACAGAAGAAGAGTGAGTACTAAGACCAAAATTTAGTGAACGTGAAACCACTACAAGGCTCAAGCTTAAAAATGAACAAATAGTTTTATTAACACACACTAAAAGAATGGAAAAAGAAGGTTGGGGGAAAAACTAAAGCAAAACAGAACGACACTCCAAAAACACTCTTCCCTCCCCCTACAAACTGTTCACTTTCCTACAAAATAACAGACAAAACCTGTAATTTTCAGTCAGTTTCACCATTTGAAAATAATCTTTCATCAATTCTTTAGGAGAAGAGTCTCTCTTAGTGTCATGGATCCCACTGACAACCTAAAACAGTTCTCTTGTGGATTTTTTAACTGTCACAAAAACAGCCACTCAGGGAAATCTTCTTTCGTGACTCCTCCCATTAGCAGTTTCCCAAGCTCCTTATGAGTCATGGGTCTTAGACTTCTGCATATTGGGGTGTCACCTTTTAAAGATGAATAACTCCAAAAGCAAAGGAATCTTCATCTCAAGGAGCAGAGATTATCTTTTCACTTCTTCACTGGAGCAGAGGACTTCTCATCTCTATCTCTGTTCAAGTATCTTATGGGATTAATATCACTTAGTTCATCACAAACACCTTTGCTCAAATCCACACAGAAATCTAAACAATCATCTCCCCAAATGCATACCTTTCCCATGATTTAAAGGGATAATCTAAATATAAAGTTTATTTCCATGGCTCAATAAGAATGTAGTGACAAACTCTTCAACCCCCTGTCCCAACAGTCCTTTCGCTCCACTGACTTCATGCTGTTTCTTCTCTATGTTCACCCTGTCCCTTTCTTTTCTCTCACAGGGAAGGGTTAGGCCTTGGAAGCTTCATGTTGCCAGGAAAGGGTTAAATCCGCCCACTGTCATTTTCTCTCTCGATGCAGCTCGTGGTGTTAAGATGTTCAAGGCTGCACTGGTGAAGGGGGGAAGAACTCACACAGAAACATCAGAGATCAGAGGACCCAGGTAGTCCACAATCAAAAAACCAAACAGGATCATAAAAGCCTTTTTTGCTCACCCCTCAGTTTAAATCAGGGCAGGCCCCGGCCCAGCCAGGCCCGTAGCTGGTATCAGGGCCCGGCCGGCAGGGCCTGCCCGGTCCCCCGTGCTGGCAGCAGATGGGGCCCGGAGGCACAGCCCGGCCAGGGCCGCTCCTCTGGGCCCGGCTCAGCCCAGCCCTGGCTGCCCGGCCAGGCCAGCGGAGCCCGGCCAACCCCTGGCTGCTGTACAATGCTACCTTTCTCTCTCTGGCCAAAGGAAAAAGGGCCGACCTGCAGGAAATCAGGGGGTTTTATGTGGGTACTTCCTAAAGTCACAATTGAAATTTTCAGTGGTCAAAATAGATGCCAATATCCCAAACTAGTCCTCCAATAGGTCCCTGTCCTTTCTAAAGCAATTCCCAGATCCTGACCAGGAAATACATTCCACATTTCTCCATAACTAAAAACTAAACTGTGCCAACACATGACAAATGTTTTTAGAATTAAATCACAGATGTTTGTGTGGTTTTCATGGATGACTTCAGCTTACCACAGAACCTTCTTCTGTGATTTCATGGTTGCACACTGAAAGGCACATCAGCTCTTGTACAGGAGCTGCATTGCGCAATTGTTAATTGCCAGTGATGAAGTGCTGCTGCCTGATGTTCCTTCCCTACCTACAGCCTCCTAGTTCTGGCTACACTCAATTCTTCTCCGGGATGAAAGATGACATTGGCCTACTGTAGTTGTATGGAGGGACCTATGGTGTTTGTCCAAGGACCCAGTCATAAAACCTAGCACAAGGCAGTCAGACTTGCAGCAGTTCAAGGAGGATGTGGAGAGGGGCAGATTGTTTTCTGATCAATATAGTAGAGAGATACTCTGCTCTCCCAAATGTAATGCTTCCTGCCAACTTTTGCAAATACTTCACTTTTGTAAAAACAGCAACATGTTGCAATGTGTCAATGCAGGGTGTGGGTTTAGAATATATTAGAAGGAAAATTGCTTATCCAGTAGTTAGGAAACACTCAGGGAACAGGAAATACATCAACAATTAATGTTTTTATCCCCAGAGAAAGTGTTACCATCTTCAAAAAAATAATACTGTCACTGTGGAAACTGTTCTTTATACAAAGCAGTCTGTCTATCTCAATGCTTTTGTCACTGTAAATTCAGATCCAAATTAATATCTGTTTGCAATACTATCTTTTCTGCAAAGCTCATGAATCAGACATACCAGTCCCAGTGCCCTTCAGAAAGTTTCCCAGTTCCAGCTCCTTCTCTGGCAGCCTCCAAAGGAATCATTCAAACACTGTGCTTGCAGAAACATCCTTTTCATACACGTCAATTATATGTACTGAAACAGCAGTTTGTCCCTACGTTTTTGCATATTCTGTGCAACGTAAGTAGGTAAGAAATTATCAGAAAAGTGCAGAGCAGTATCTTCATAAAAACTCCCTAGTTAAAAATTCTGATATGAAATTTTCACTGACAATTACCATTCTGCTGAGAATCCAAATATGTCTCTGTGTTTTCATTTGCAGTGTTATAAACTAAGGAGATACTGTTTTTTCTATTTTGTTTTAAATTTTTTTCTAGAGATATTTTTTGGGAATTATTTTGCCTTTCCTTGTAAGTGGATTACGGCTCAAAAAAATTGTTTTATTCTGCAGTGTTGTTTGCTTTAGGCTTTTGACAAATAAAGAAGGCAAGAAATCCTTCAAAGTGTAGAGGATGCACTGAGCTAGAATGCATCTTATGTCACAGCATGTAGCATGCAGAGCAGAGAAAATTACCTAGGGGTGTCCACCAGTTTTGGAAATGCCATGTGCTTTCTTTTGTGTATTCTAAATGTATCAGAAACCTAGTAAGTTTTCAGAAACAAATGAAAGCCCAAACAAACTCTGGCAGATGATACCCATTAAATTAGAACCAAGCCAGTTAGAATTGAAGGGAGTTCAAAGGACAGACATAGGAGACGTGTCTTGATTGTGGAATAGGTCAGAAAAAAGCCAAAAATGTGTGTGTGATCAGAAGAGGATCTGCTTAAATTATATATTCTCTTCTCGGATCAATGTTAATTAATGGAAAGGCCACAAATTAAAAATAGCTTGTCCACCATCATGTGTTCTGGGGAGAGTTTCAGGAAAGTGTGAGGGAATGCCTCACATGCTATTCAGTCTAAGATCTGTTGTAATGGTTTTAATTTGATAAAACTGGGCAGAAACACTAATTAATGTAGGGGTTTTAGTGTTAATATTTTTGTGGGAAGGAAAGATTAGGAAAAAAATAAATAAAACAGGCTTAAGCTTAAAACTGAACAAAAAATGGTTTTATTAACACACACTAAAAGAATAGAAGAAAAAAAACTAAAACAGAATGAAACTTTAAAAACACACTTCTTTCCTCTTACAAACTATTAACTTTCTTATTAAACAATATGGAAAGATACAACTTAGGATTTTCAGTCAGTTTCACTACTTAGACATAACTACACATTATTTTGGAGGAGAGTCCTTCTAAGATATTTCATGAAGATGTTTGCTACAAGACACAATAGTCTAGTGCTGTCCCACATCTGCTACCACCCGGAGTTTTCACAGACTGTGATGTACTATCCGCAGAGCTTCTCAGTGTATTTGGGGTACTATTTACGAATACTTCTTCTTATCTAAAATTATCTTTGTCTCAAAAGGCTGAGACCTCCTTTTCCAACCCAGGAGTGGGGGTTTTCAAAGTTCCCAAATAAATCTCTATTACACCAGTCCTTAATTTTGATTAGAATAGCATTCAACCCAAAAATAATGGTAAAAATGCTGCAAAGAACCGTTCATTTCTTCATAATTTACCTTAGAAGAGTCTGGTTAAAAATGTCCACTTCTTCAATCCTATTCCAATATTATTAGTTGTTTCCCTTCTCATCTAACTGACTTCATGCAGTGTCTGTTCCATGTACCTTCTGTTTTCTTCTTTCTCTCAAGGAAGAATTGTGCTTTAAAAGTTCAGTATTACTAAGAAAGGGTTAAATCTTTTGCCCGGGCTTGCAAAGCCACTTGCACACGCTGAGCTGGTAAAAGGAAACCAGCAAATGTCTCTTTTTCCACCCCTCGGTCTCATTTAAGGCGGTCCAGCTCAGAGTTGTTATGGAGCTGCAGGCTTGCTTTTTCCGCTGCCAGCGGTGATTAAGCTGGGCCATGTTTTGGCCCCTTCTGCCGTGGTCTGAGCACATGGCCCCGCACTGCCGAGCTGCAGCTGCCCCTCTCCCCTGCCCGCAAGCGAGGGAAAGGGGCTCAGCCGGCCCAGGCCCTCCCCGTGCAGGCAGCGGCCCCCAGACCCCGGCCAGGCCCGGCCCAGCCGCCCAGAGAGGCAGCAGAGCCTGACCCGGGCCGGGCCCGGGCCCAGCCCTAAGTACATTACCTCGTGGCTGTTCAACGAAGCAAGAGAGTGGGCAGGCTCAGCAGATAAGCTTTAAATGTTCCTTCCAAAGTCGCACTGCAGTTCTCATTAGTCAACTTAGCTGCCACTATCCCAGCCTACTTTCTGATAGGTCCTTGTCTTCCTCCCCCCAACATACATCACAGTTAGGGCAGGGAAAAAAACATTTTACATTTCTCTATATCTAGAAAACAAAATTGTGCTAACCTATGATACATGCATGCCAGGAGATTTAACTGGGAGACAAACCCCCTTGAAAAAGAGTAAGGCAGAATGGAGTGACTATGCCACATCAATGATGATGCTTTGAATGTAGTGTCCTAAAAGTGCCCCTTTAGGAGTGACAGAAAAGGCTATATCCATGGTTTTCGTGAGGCATCTCACTGTTTTGGAAAGTATTGAAGTTCTGTGGTATGTCCCAGTCTTTGACAAGCAATGCAATAAAAACCATACCATGTACCACCTACATAATCTCAGAAATAAAATCAGAAAACATTATGTAACCTGAAGCATCTAAATGTTGGCATTGCTGGTACGGAGCACCTAAAAGGAAGTGGAGGGAAAACATTTAAGAAATATTTGTAAGTTAGGACATTTCACTTGTGTAGTCAATCCTAGGATATTATGTAACTGTCTCTCTTTAATCTCAAATAAATATGGCTATTAAGAAATTCATTGTCGATTTATAGACAATAAACT